>NC_060141.1:411727251-412339544 GCF_021461385.2 Schistocerca piceifrons
TGTATACAGTCGACTATTAGAAACTAAGTCTGTCAACAGGGTTAAGAGCAAAATACCTTTAAACTGTTATATATTATTTGTGTCTACAGGGGTTAAATTTAACGTAGTAGAATTAGCAGGAAAAGTTGCTACTAAAAATGCTGTAGGCAAAAAGTTAAGTTTTTATCTACGTCTTACGTTTTGCAAATATTTTCCAATGTTCTGCCTGTAAATGCTCCTTCACACTGGGATCGATACATTCCGTCATGCAAGATCTAAACCTAACAACTCAAGGTATCCAGAATCAATATTTCACTCAGCAGCGGAGTGTGTACTGTTTCGAACCTTCTTGTCAGATTAAAACTCTTTGTTGGACAGGGACTCGAATCCGGCACATTGATTTCCGTGGGCAGAACTCTTACTGCCTGGGAAATCTACGCACAACTCATGACCTCATAGCTTTCCGACGGCCAGTACCTCTAAGTGTCTTCGATCAGTGTCATTGGTTTCACCCATTGCATAAAAAATGAATATCTCTATTTTGAATACTATGTTGGTTGTTTCACCTCTTCACAAGTGATACTGTAATACATGCAACAATGATCCGTGACTTAATTTGTGTCACACCAGTCTGAAGGTAACCCAGATGGAGAAAGGAAGCCGACACATGAACTTACCAAAATCAGAGAAACACAACCTAGAAGAAACACAATAATTTACATTCTCTTAAACAAACGTTATTTTTAATAACTATCAGAAACTGAAAACGACTATCCCATTGAAGAATATGTAGGAAAAGATTGTGAAAATTTGGTTTGTACATTTATGACAATCGCTGCCTAAAGATAGTTATATATCAATCTTTCTTTGTCATACATCTCACAGAACCAGACTTTATCACAAAGACAATAGTACAAGGTCAATTGACACAATGACAATTACAAAAGGGGTATGCTACATAGAACTCTACGAAAACGAAGCTGAAGTAAAAACAAGAGAAAGCAGCTAAACAGAAACTAAACTACTGACATGCACGATATGTAATCAGAGGATCTAGCAGAGAGCAAGCATACAGGTCTCAGAAAGAAAACACATAGAACAAAATACAGAAGGACAACACAAACAAGAAGACCGCTTGTGCCTTCACTATTTCCGGTCGTAGCACCGTTCTGCCCTTCACCCTTGTCCATACTCTACTCCTTCGATTCCTCCACTCCTTCTTTTCCAGTTGAACTCCTCTTCCTCCTCGACTCTGGCCCCTACTAACTCTCTTTTTCCCCCAGTCCCTTCCGTGCTCTCCACTCTCTTATTGCCCCAGTTCCTTCTCTGTTCTCCTTTCTCCTCCCTCTCTCCTTCCCCGTCATTGCTCCTCCCTCCTGCTTCACTACTTTCGCATTTACTTTTCTGCCCTTTTCCTTCACCATTCTCCCCTTCCCTTTCACAGCTTCCCCCTTCTTCCCTACACCTTGTCCCTATCTCCCTTCAACCCTTCACTCTGTCTCTACTCTCTATCCACCCATTTGCCTTGTTGCCCACCTTCACCTCTCGCCTCTTCCCCCTCGACTCTGGCCCCTACTGACCTCTCCTTTTCCCCCAGTCCCTTTGTTCCCCCCTCTCTCCCCTGTCCCATTCATCATGTCACCTTCTCCTCTCTCCTATTCACTTTACCTCTCTCTACTCTATCTATTTCTTCCACCTCCCCTGTGCCTTTGGCAATATCCCTCTCCCTTCACGTTATCCTCCCCTCTTCCCTCTGCCCTTGTCCTCCCCTCTGCCCTTGTCCTCCCCTCTCCCCTCTGCCCTTGTCCTCCCCTCTCCCCTCTGCCCTTGTCCTCCCCTCTGCCCTTGTCCTCCCCTCTCCCCTCTGCCCTTGTCCTCCCCTCTCCCCTCTGCCCTTGTCCTCCCCTCTCTGCCCTTGTCCTCCCCTCTGCCCTTGTCCTCCCCTCTCCCCTCTGCCCTTGTCCTCCCCTCTCCCCTCTGCCCTTGTCCTCCCCTCTCCCCTCTGCCCTTGTCCTCCCCTCTCCCCTCTGCCCTTGTCCTCCCCTCTCCCCTCTGCCCTTGTCCTCCCCTCTCCCCTCTGCCCTTGTCCTGCCCTTGTACTCCCCTCTCCCCTCTGCCCTTGTCCTCCCCTCTCCCCTCTGACGTCCTCCCCACTGCAATTCCTTGTCCTCCCCTCTGCCCTTCACCATGCCCTCCCCTCTGCCCTTTACATTGTCCTCCCCTCTGCCCTTCACCTTGTCCGCCCCTCTGCCCTTTACATTGTCCTCCCCTCTCCCCTCTGCCCTTTACATTGTCCTCCCCTCTCCCCTCTGCCCTTTACATTGTCCTCCCCTCTCCCCTCTGCCCTTTACATTGTCCTCCCCTCTCCCCTCTGCCCTTTACATTGTCCTCCCCTCTCCCCTCTGCCCTTTACATTGTCCTCCCCTCTCCCCTCTGCCCTTCATCTTGTCCTCCCCTCTGCCCTTTACATTGTCCTTCCCTCTCCCCTCTGCCCTTCTCCTTGTCCTCCCCTCTGCCCTCCCCTCTCACCTCTGCCCTTTACCTTGTTGTCCCCTCTCACCTCTGCCCTTTGCCTTGTCCTCCCCTCTCACCTCTGCCCTTTGCCTTGTCCTCCCCTCTCACCTCTGCCCTTTACCTTGTCCTCCCCTCTCCCCTCTGCCCTTTACCTTGTCCTCCCCTCTCCCCTCTGCCCTTTACCTTGTCCTCCCCTCTGCCCTTTACCTTGTCCTCCCCTCTGCCCTTTACCTTGTCCTCCCCTCTGCCCTTCTCCTAGTCCACCCCTCTGCCCTCTGCCCTTCTCCTTGTCCTCCCCTCTGCCCTGTGTCGTCCCCTCTCCCCTTTACCTTGTCGTCCCCTCTCACCTCTGCCCTTCGTCTTGTCGTCCCCTCTCACCTCTGCCATTGCTTTGTCCTCCCCTCTCCCCTTTACCTTGTCCTCCCATCTGTTCTTCACTTTCTCTGCCGTAACATCCTTAACTCTTCAGCAGAAAAATACAACTAAATATTTTTTATTTGCTAGCAATTCGCGAAATCTTCCCTCTTCTCTACAGCTACTTACAAATGGAGATAAACATTTTTCTGCCCTGCTATAGTATCCTAACCACCTTGTCACAGTCTCTGAAATCGTTAGGAAGCTGTCATTTGAGCTGATGCCCAACAGTTGGAAATATCTGTTGTTACTCAACATGACATACATTAACTTTCAGTTTGGCAACGAAGTGCACCAAGCTCGGGCGTCACAAGTTAATGATGCTTAGAAAGTGAGATGAATTGTTAACAGTTGTTTTTGGGGAACAAAGTATGTTATTCAAGTGGAAGCCTATCATTCTTCTAAATGAAAAAAATGCACATTTCCCAATCTTTATATTGCCCTGGCGGTGACACGAGACCGTTAGGCATCGGCACACTTGTAGAGAAGGTGGAGACGCGTCCTCGTCGACAAACTGCCGCCGCCGCTCCTCCTCAAGGCAGCCCGGCGGCCGACGTGCCACGAGGGGAAATCTGGTGACAGCTGGGCGGGCATCCAGCGGCTCACGGCCGTGTTTACAGCTGGCGAAGCGGCGCGTGAGCCTTTTCGCTGATGCCAGCCGTTGGGGGCGTGCGAGGCTGCGACAGCGGCTGCTGCTGCCGCCCGTCTTGTGAAACGCGAACCGCTCATAACTGGGCATTGTCTGGCAGCCGACGCCGTGCCCCGCATGCGTCGGACGTCCGATCAGCCGCGGCTTCCCTGACCCACATGCGGCGGCACTTCACAGTACTGTGTGTGCCCTGCGTCGCATCATCCGAACCGGTGTCGTCATCTCTGTTCTGTTTCCGCTGTTGTAATAGGATGGGTATTTTCTTTAATTTACTGGCTTTCAGGAAGTTTCCAGACAACCATCTCAACAGTGGAATGTCCATCATGACGATACGAACATAAAAACAACACAACAGCCAATCCTCGAGCGGAGAAATCTTCGACCCGGCCGGGAATCTTACCAAGGCCCCTTCGGTGTGCAATTCAGCGCGCTGACCGCGCAGCTACCGAAGGGGGCCACGAGGAGTATTCGTATTGTTTCAACTATCACCACGAAAAAAAAATGCTGCGTCATGAAACTGGTTGATGATGTTAGTCCTTGTCTACATATTCACCCTTCCATGCCACAAATTTTTACCAACGATAGAGAATGGCAGAGACCCCGCTTTTAGAAGTCTGCATTATAGCTGATCACGAAAATTTCGACCTCGAAAATAGTGCCGTTGTCAGTATGGAAATGTTCAGCATGCACCGGCTTCTTCATACGAGGAAACAGGAATTAGTCACATGGTGGTCAAGGGAATATGGGGTGGAAGTAAAGTTTGAGAGCCGAAAAAAGTGATATGTCTCACTTTCTCTCATGCAGAATTAGGTGAGTCATTGTCGTGGAACAAAAGTTCATCCTTGGACAGCTTCCTGTGATCTCATCAGGAGATTTCGGTAATATGCTACTAACAAGATTTGCGCTTACGAGCATAATCTTGTTTACACCTCACATTGGCAGTCACAAAAAATAGCCATTCAGCATCAAATTCCCCGATAATGATTGAGTAGGCCTATATTCAGCTTCTTCGGCGGTAGTGAATTCACATGTATCCCATTGCTTACATTGTTCTTTCATTTCAGGGTAATACCGATGTTCCCAGCACTCGTCCACGGTGATTAGATGCCTGAAGAGGTAATCTGTTTTGGCTTGCCACAGCTGCAAGATTTCCAAATTATTCGCTGAACGTGAATTTCGTGACATGAGCTGCAATGGATTTGGATGTATTATCCAGCTGTGACACTAAAATTTTTCGCGGACCGGGACTCGATCTCGGTTTTCCGCTTATCGCGAGCAGTTTTACCTTGACCACTTTTCCATTTTTTTTTTCCTAAGGTGAAAAATTTCGGATGAATTGGGATGCGAACCCGCATCCGATTTGTTTTTTAATTTTTTAAGCGGTCGCCTTACTATTATTTTTTATTTTCATTTTTTAATCCGAGTCTGGCTTGCCTCCCAGTCTAGGAAGCGTGCAAGCTGCCGGTTTGTTAAAAATTAGTTTTACTGCAATTAAATTTCATAGACCGGTTTTCAGGATTACAGAATGCAATACCTCAGTTAGGTGTGCTGATAACAAAACAAATTTATATATATGGTCATAATAATCATAGTTCTTACTCTAAAATTGAAGTTTATCCATTAACTAGAAATTACAGGCTACAAGTAAATAAGGAAACAGTTTTGTGTGGGTTTCTTTTAGTTGTACAGTGTAAAAAGAATAATATAAAACTCCTTTAATTAACATAGGACGCAGTGACAAAAATAATTCAAAGATACTTCTGATGTACGGAAACGTACCTGCAACCACTCGTTTTGAAGAAGCCGTTTCGTGACTTGCTTCGTAAAGCTATCGCCGAGCCTATGATTTGGTCATGACAAAATAACTTCACCTGTCTAACCCACTCACTGGGGAGGTTCCATCTGCAGGGCGGGTTGGAGGAAATGCCGTCTTGATATTTAGCAAAAGTAAACTGGTATTTATTGTCTTTTCTCATTATGTGGTGCCATGTTAGCAAAAATGTCCAAAAATTCGGTCTCGTTCTTGGGCCCATTTCTGGAAAGATAAAGAACGGCCGTACCCTTTATCCAGGTGACGGGATCCTCTCGTCCGGACACAAGATCATAATGGGGGCGATCATGTGCGTTGCCGCCCGGAGATAAAGGACAGTACCTGTTGGAGAAGGAATCATACGTCCGCCACCGAAGACGGTGTTCGTCCGTGTCGTCTACATTACACCCAAGCAGAGGGGTTGTCCAACAGGGCGATGACATGGACTTTGTGTCGCGTCTGGTATTTACCGGTAACAGCGATGTACCAGGTAGCGCTCGTTTCCGTGGTGTGGTGTGGTGTGGTTGATGAACTGCGAGCCACACCACCGCCCATCTATGCCTGTGGATGACGCTCTTCGATAGCATTCGTGAGATGAGTCCGCATTAAGAGATGATAAATACCTCGCGTAGTGGGAGCCCTAGTGCGAGGAGAGTCTGAGTGGACATGTATTCCAGAAGAAAAAAGTTTGATACGTGATAGCGCTGGTGCAATGTGGGCCAGGGCGATCGGCGGCTGACATGATGTAGGTGCGAGTTCGTCGACCAAAAGTCCAGTGAGACTGTTGAGGCTGTGATCCCATAACCTCAACATCGTACTTACGTAAAGAACTGTTGCGCGCACATGGACAATGACCAGGGCGAGACCCCCTCCTCGTTTGCGGAGTGAGACGCTGTCGTACTTGACCTTGAGTATGTGACCGGTACTGACAAAATAACCGAGGGCCGCTTGGATACGACGCCCCATCACTATAGAGACAGGTAAAATTTGTGCGATATGTGTTATACGGAATGCAGTATAAATGTTAATAAACAGCACGTTTTAACGTGTCCACTGCTCGTAATAACTGGCATCGAACGCACGTCCTGTTGTTCTGAATAAGACGCAGGGAGTTGATTCCCGTGGTACGACGGATGTCTCGAGTAAAAAAGATTCCTAGACGCATAGCGTCTCTATCGTCCTGAACGGAGCCATACTTTCATCAGGGAGTTCCCTTCCAGTGGTCATCGCGCAGGATTTGGCGAAGTTCGTATATCTGCCCGCACTGCTTCCGTATTGTTCGATCCACCGTGTTGCCTCTTGAACCACCTCGTTGATACGTACGATGAAGACGTCATCTCCATAGGCGCGACATTTGAATGTGCGTTCTCCCTAGGTGAGCTCTGATAAACCTCAATGCAGGTCGCAGAGAAGCGTACATGATCGTTGAAAGGGAGCAACCTGACCTTGCGATCGATATTGATGTTGTCATCCGTCCATTGACCATCACCCTCGATGAAGCGTCACGAAGTAGACGCATAATTAAGAGGACGAAGGCAGATGAGAAAGCCATTCGTTCCATCACCTTCGCAAGGAAGATGTGTTTCACGTGATCGAATGCCTGATCGAAATCTACGGAAATCATGGCTCCCTGCAGTCTATAGACAGTTGCAATGGCGATGACGTCTCTGTAATGACATGGCGTTGATTGTACGTTAGTATCTACGCCCAAGGATGTCTGTGCAGGAGATAGGACCACCACTTCGGCTGTCCCTGCGTGCTTCCCGGTCCGAGTCAAATCTCCATATGTCACAGTCCACGTCCTTATATCGTAGTCTTACGTACGTCTTCCTTTAAGGTCGCGACATTACTTGATTCCCGCTTAGGAAGAATGACGCCATCACACACAATCAGGGCCCTTTTTATCGTGGTATGCCCAGTCTCGGGTTATGAAACTTACATTTGATTTGTATACTTCTTTACTGTATGTTCTAAAATTCATCTGACACGTGCCTGAAGAAGTTAGTCCTTCAACAACATTGCTTCTGATGCCTTTTCCTGTCAATTTCCAACTAACTAACTTGGTGTCCCACCTCTGGTTACGTAAATGTTGACGGGATGTGTTACTCTAAGTTTTCCTTCTCCTCCGCAATACGAAATTTATCTAAAAGCAACAAACTGTTTACATAAGTGTGTTCTTCGTCTCGTTGCCTTATATACCTAAATTTCAAATAAACGAGTAGTTGCGCCTAGTAGACAGACCGCACGCAACACGATTTCAAGCATGCTGCAGTGTTTACGAATCAGCGACTGTATTTACTGACGACAGGGCAACTTGTTATGCAAAGACAACTCCGTTTATAGCTGGAATTGATACCAGACGTTTCCTTGACCCTCGGGCGCAGCAGATGCCTCGTACGAGTATCATAAAAATCCGCATAAACAGGAGCTATGAATTTAATAGAACGGCAGCATTGTGACGCAGGCAAAGTAAGCGATTTTGTTTATTATCTTACGAAAAAAGGATCAAAATTACATTGTTATTCAACTGTTATTACCGGTTTCGGCCAAATAAGATCATATTGAGATTTAAAACTAGAATAAAGATAATAAAAAATTAGTTAGTTCCTATCGCCTCAGCTATTTATATATACAAATAAGAAAAGGTTACCTAAAATATAGGAGGACTGTTACTACCTGTGGTGTTTGCTGTTTATTACTTAGGCTAAAATACCAATAAAAATTAGAATATAACAATTTAAAAATACGCAGGACTCAATGATAATTATGTCTCAAGCTTCTACATTTTATGTAGCTTCGTTTTGTTTTTTATTGTGTGACAAATATAATGGAGAAACTTTTTAAAATATTATACTATCGCAATAATGAAACTATAGCAGAATAGTAGCTCCATTTCATAATTTTTTAGTTGCTAAATTTTAATATATTTTATAGATATTTTAACCTTGGTAATAAATGTACCAGCAACACAACAGCACACATCAATAGGTATTTAATTTGTTGCTGGTACTCTGTCGTAACAATAACATCAAGTTTGACATATATAACCAATGAGCTTTTTGTCTTCTCAGTTATAACGACGGCATACCCGCTGTTTGAGGTAGCAATCGCCCTGTATTTCACGTAACCTGGTATACTTATTTCTCTTTATTCTAGTTTCAAATCTGAAGAAGGCTTAATTCGGCCGAAACGGGTAACTACAGTTTAAAAAAACGCGATCTACACTGTTGGGTTCGTAAAATAGTTTAATTTAAAATAAAGTTGACATAATACGATTTACGTATGTAGTATGGTGGGTCCATTATAGTCGTTTACAACCAAAGTGAATGAACTGTGGCAACCACGTCGGCTACATATTGAGAGAGAAAGACACACAAACAAAAACATAATAATTAAAAATATTACATAAAATTAACATTATTATTTTTATATGTTATTTGTTCTTATCTCCTAATAGAGTACGTGACAGTTGAGCGGAGTTGTGCGGAAGTAGAGTGTGTGGACATTGCTACAGAGCCCAAGACACTTCAGGAAGTCTTCTGCTTTCACGTTCGTTGGCTTCGGCAACTAACAAACAGTGTAACACATTCCAGTCTAACATGGACCTCGTCTGAGGATGGGCAAACCAGCCTGAAACCATTGAATGTGTATTAAAAGTAACTAGTAATACATATCGCGCCCGCCCGGTTGGCAGTGCGGTCTAACGCACGGCTTTCCTGGCGGGAAGGAGCGCCTGGTCCCCGGCACGAAACCGCTCGGCGCAAATGTGTCAAGGTCCGGTAAACCGGCCAGTCTGTTGATAATTTTTAGGCAGATTTTCCATCTGCCTCTGCGAATGCGGGCTTGTTCCCCTTATTCCGCCTCAGTTACACTATGTCGGCCATTGCTGCGCAAACAAGTTCTCCACGTACGCGTACACCACCATTACTCTACGACGCAAACATAGGGGCTACACTCGTCTACTGTGAGACATTCCCTGGGGGGTCCACCGGAGGCCACAATCACCCTGGGTTCGGTGTGGGGCGGCCGAGGGGTGAAGTGGACTGCGGTAGTCGTCGTGGGTTGTGGACAACTGCGGCTGCGGCGGGGACGGAGCCTCTCCGTCGTTTCTAGGTCCCCAGTTAACATGCAGTACAATACAATACATATCGCAGACTACAACACACAATACTACACTGCCAGACAGGAACTAAATTCTTAGTGCGGCTGTGTGCTACCTGGAAAACGCTGTCTATCCTAGCAAGAGCTCCAGGCTGCATGTAAAGGTATTACTGTTCGCCTATGCAATCGGAACATCCACGTAACTTTGTACTGAAACGTTTTTTGTATTTTTTCTTTGTTTTATACTGCTGCCAGATGAATCCTAGTGATGGTTGTGGTAAAATCCTCCGAAACGTCTAGTGTGAACGGTTGCATTGTGAATTGAAGCGGCAAGGCGACTGACTCGTGGTGTGCTCATGTCCACAGGCGGCCTACATGATCGTCGACGAGATGCACGAGGAGCACCCCGAGCTGCTCAAGGACCAGTACTGGGAGGAGGTGGTGCCCACGGAGCTGCCCTACACGCTCGCCTCGGGACACTTCCGCCGCTCGGAGCCCAAGGGCTCGGCCGAGACGTTCGTCGTCAAGGAAGCCGACTCCATGTACGCCAACGTGCCGCGCTCCAAAGTGCCCGTCGAAGACTACGCGGATTACGTGAGTAGCTGCCGCCGGAACTGCACCGCTTCCAGGACCTTACATACACTTTCCTTTCCCACGATTTCCTTGTATCGATATGTTGCAGATTATGACACAGACCAAAGTACGGTATTTCCTTTCATTGTACATTACGTTAACGTCGTTCAGCGACCGTCTTGAGTGTTGTGATCAACAAAAACATCGTTGGCTTTAATACATAATGTGTTTCAAAAGATCCATCTGATTTCACAAGACATTGCACTATCTGATCAAAAGAATCCGGACACCTATTATATCGGGGAGAAGATGGTACCAAGTTCAATGAACATACAGTTTTAGGGAAAGCCAATGAAAAGTGGAGGGGGGGGAGATAAGGTTCATAGATATAAATCTGGAAAGATATCGCAGGTTAAGGACGAAATCACGTACGTAATTCTGTGACACTATTCAAATGTTTGGGGTTATTATAGGAGTAGATAAATTGTGAGCAGTCAGTTTGCACCGAAAGAGTGTCACAAATGCTCTGTGATCTCAAGGCAGTCGTTGAGAGCGAGCGAGCGACGTGTTCGAGACAGTGTTCGCATAAATTCGAGACAATATGATTGAGGTGCTGTTCAAAAGGAACTGTGCTTTATGTGTCTTATCTCTTAGGATAAGTATGTGGAGGACAAGATAAGAGATAAGAACGTGCCTGGGGGTGCTCATAATAGACATCAGCTCGCGCTCTTCATGAATGGGACAGGAAACAAAGACACTAGTCAATGCTTGTGCCAAATACGATCCATCACACACTGCTTGTAGAATGTGCACTTCTGCAGATTCGAGTCAGGCTTGTAAAGTTAAAGCATGACAAGTACTGTATTTCCAGTTCAGTATTTCAAAGAACAGCATTATATAAGATGTGCAATGCAGAAACTTTTCATCCAAGTTGCTCTCTGGCACCAAGTGCAGTCAAGGCTAATGTCGACGTTACCATAAGGTCACGTGACCCGCTACAATTGACGTAAGTTATGTCAGTGACGTGGGTGTATCAGGCTGGCACAGTGAAGTGGGTAAAAGTGGAGACATAACAAAATGGTAAAAGGGGCTATTGTGTTTAGATGTGCCTTTGATCACACGACGAATGAAGTTGCCTGGTTTTTAGTACATCAAAGTGGACTGTCCAACGTGTCTGCAAGAATAGTGTACCGCCCTTCAGCTAAGTAACATGGCGTAAGAATAGTGGTCGTAAGAAGGTTCTGTCAGGGAGTGGAGAGAAGCATCACACCTTATCGGTGATTATCGGCTTCAAACACGACATGAATTGTTGTTTTCAGTGAATGCAGGTCCTTCTTAGACGAGTCTCTAGGTGCACGATGCGAAGGGAACTGCTTACAATGGACATTTAGAGTGTAATACCTCGCAATACGCCCTTGCGCACAAGGCACATAAAACTGCATGTCTTCACCAACTCAAAAGCTAGACAGCAGGTGACTGGAAGCGCGTAGCGTCGTCCATCGAGTGAAATTTTTTCCTTTAAAATGACGCAAGGTGTCGAGTGCACCAACGCCCAAGGAGGCGTTTATTGTGTATCGTGTAGAGGATGTAGATCGGGCTGGAGACAGTTCTGTGATGTTTTCGTGGTGGTGTCATGACTTGGGTCCATTCGTTCAGATAACGTAAATATGAACCAACATGTTTTTTGCCACATTCTCGGTGACCAAGTGTCGCCCGTTCTTCTGCATCTTTAGGATGAGTATTCTGTGGACAATCCAGTCTTCCAACATGACAACAGCTGTGTTCACACGGTTTCTTGCATACGTTCCCAGTTTGGCGAATACTCAGGTACCATATCGCATGGCCCGCTAAATAACCCGATCTTAATCCCATACAGTATGTCTGGGAACAGCGGGCGAAACTTAGAAATCAAAACCCTTAAATATGGTGGCTTTACGGAAGGGGCGGATAAGATTTCAACACTATCTCCAAGCTCAATCGTTCCATTTGCTAAGTCCTAAACTGCGGAGATGCTCACTCTTTCGCAGGCAAGCTGAGTAAAGAACGCCACGTCCGCACTCTAGGCAAGCTGGGAACGGAAGACCTCTACAGAGACTTCTCACAGTCCGCTCTTCGCCTCGGTTTCCCCTCCAGCAAAATCACTTACGCCAATTGCAGCGCAAGTCGCGTTAATTATGCATCGCTTGCCAGCGCCGACCAACGCCTGCTCTGGGAAGTGAGCAAATTCCCACAAAATTTCCCTTCCTCTCAACTTCTGCTATTTCGCTCATTCCAGGCCACCCATCAAGGTTAGCGTCTACACAAACACCAATTTTTCCGGAATTCTGACTCCCAGACTTCAAATTCCTGGGTCCTACGTTCCCATCGGAGGCCGGCGTATTTCATTCCGTCGCTCTTCACCTGATTTGCTTCAGACTCTGCGGACCGTGAATTCGGCGTGAAGTTGCTATAGTCACGAACACGCATATTTTGACCTCTGTTGACCGCTCCACCGTAGCTTTGCGCGGCTTTCTCGCATGTTTCACAAAAAACGGGACGACGGACATTTATCAACAGGTGTACAAATTCTCCGTTTGCCTCCTGGTACACCAGCATGGGTCAACCACCCACTCACTGTCACTCATCTTAAGGCGGCTGGAGGCCGCGCTCCGTTACCGCTTTCTCAGAGCTTGAGCCGGCCTAAGCTGCCTATTGTCGCTTCCCTTAGCCGCTCCCCCAGTGGCCATGGTCAATTCTGAGTACTTCCCTGGAATGAACTAGCCTTCAGTAAATCGACGCGTTTCCACAAAGTTTTCATGTCGTGCGAATTACTTTAAAACCATCACCCGACATTAATTATTCCAATACGTCCATACTATACCCTCTACAAGATGCATTGTGCCTTGTCAGTCATTTTTGTTCAGCCCTACTGTTCGCTCAACGTGAGTTAGGTGATCTTTAATGATTTCATGTAAGGGGCATAGTTCTTGCCATCTTACAAGGCAATCACATAATGTTACAAGTGTTGGCCCACACGTGGCCCGCACAGTCGGCACGCCACAGCCGGCCTTGCTTTATGGAACCTCCTCACTATTGAGTGGCTTAAGTTGGGTACGGCATGCCCAAGAGAAGTTTTAGACTCACCTCCTCGCGTAATTGAGGCCATTACCGAGTCTAAGACGCGGTGTTAGACGGTTTTTAGCACGATATCTCCGGGTGGTGGGGTGTAATCTTTTGTGCGGTGTGCCTGTGACTGGCTCTGACAGTGCGACTGGCGTGTCGCGTGCACACAGGAGAGCGTGGACACGCCGCTGGTGGAGCGGCGTGGCAACTGGTTCCGGCGGCAGCTGCAGCGCATGGGCTCGGGCCGGTCGTCGGGCACGACGTACGCGACGGCGCCGTTCGGGCGCACGCGCCACAACTCCGTCTACTCCAGCCCCGAGTGCGGCGGCATCGGCGTCGGCGTGGTCAACGGCGGGGGCGGCCAGCCGGCCAACGGCGCGCACCACCCGCACAAGATGTCGCTCTACGACCGCCTCGTCGGCCGAAAGTCGGGCCGCCGCGTCAGCAGGTCAGGTGAGTTCGCCAGCGCCGCTCCGCAGTCCTGCGTCTGCTTCTGCACACGTTCAGTACGCTGCGGGCCACTGTGCAGTGCGTGGCCGCGGGTGCTTCTTACCAGTATTATCCAGTTTCTCCTATACAGCGAGGGAAGAAGAACTGCGCCTTTTCGCTACTAGCAATTTGAACTTTCTATCCTGTTCCCTGGAGGTTAAAGGCTCAAGTTCAAAAGGAAATAGATCGCATGTTGAAATGGGGTTTGATCGAACCCTCTACAAGCCCATACTGCTCCCCATTGTTAGTCGTGCCAAAATCAAATGGGACTGTTAGACTGGTACTCGACGCCAGAGAAATAAATAAAATCATAATTCCAGTGAGAACACATCCGGAAAACAAAGACGAACTTATACAACGGTTCCAGGATGTCAAATATTTGACGAGCATTGATTTGCGGAGCTCTTATTGGCAAGTCAAGCTGAATGAGTCATCAAGAAAGTATACGGCTTTCATTTATTCCGGAAGAAGTTACCAATTCACCGTAGTTCCTTTCGGACTCAACATTAGTGCTGGAATCTTTATAGCAGCTCTAGATTATGCACTAGGCCCAGAACTCAGAAGCAGGATAACAGTGTTTGTTGATGATTTCAAAAATGGTTCAAATGGCTCTGAGCACTATGGGACTCAACTGCTGAGGTCATTAGTCCCCTAGAACTTAGAACTAGTTAAACCTAACTAACCTAAGGACATCACAAACATCCATGCCCGAGGCAGGATTCGAACCTGCGACCGTAGCGGTCTTGCGGTTCCAGACTGCAGCGCCTTTAACCGCACGGCCACTTCAGCCGGCTGTTGATGATTTGCTTATTGCATCGAAAACTTGGGAGGAGCATATTACCTTACTGAACCGAGTGTTGGACGTGTTCAAAACCACGGGAATAACTGCTAACCTACAGGCTCATATCCTGGTGTCAAAACTTAAAGCAGTACGTACATACATACATACATACATACATACATACATTAATCCTTGTTCCATAGATCATGAATACAACATTTCGTAATGATGTGGAACGTGTACACTTAAACTAGTAAATTAGTTTTGCTATTTGGGGAGCAAAATAACTGATGAGGGTCGAAGTAGAGAGGATATAAAATGTAGACTGGCAATGGCAAGGAAAGTGTTTCTGAAGAAGAGAAATTTGTTAACATCGAGTATTAATTTAAGCGTCAGGAAGTCGTTTCTGAAAGTATATGTATGGAGTGTAGCCATGTATGGAAGTGAAACATGGGCGATAAATAGTTTGGACAAGAAGAGAATAGAAGCTTTCGAAATGTGGTGCTACAGAAGAATGCTGAAGATTAGATGGGTAGATCACATAACTAATGAGGAGGTATTGAATAGGATTGGGGAGGAGTTTGTGGCACAACTTGACTAGAAGAAGGGATCGGTTGGTAGGACATGTTCTGAGGCATCAAGGGATCACCAATTTAGTATTGGAGGGCAGCGTGGAGGGTAAAAATTGTAGAGGGAGACCAAGAGATGAATACACTAAGCAGATTGAGAAGGATGTAGGCTGCTGTACGTACTGGGAGATGAAGCAGCTTACACAGGATAGAGTAGCGTGGACAGCCGCATCAAACCAGTCTCAGGACTGAAGACCACAACAACAACGTGGAACCTGTCACTTTTACATAAGTTTTCTTTACACAAAATAATTAATTTTTTTACAGTTACTACTTCATATCTAAAAATTCATCTATTGATTGGAAGGAGTTGTCATTCAGAAATTCTTTTAATTTGCTTTTAAATGTTGGTTGCTTATCTGTCAGACTTTTAATACGATTTGGCGAATGACCAAAGATTTTGTGGCAGCACAATTCACCCCTTTCTGTGCCAAAGGGAGATTTAATTCAGAATAGTGAATATCATCCTTTCCTCTGGTGTTGTAGCTATGCACTTCGCTGTTATTTTTGAATTGGGATGGATTATTAATGACAAATTTCGTAAGTGAATATATGTATTGCGAAGGTACTGTGAATATCCCGAGTTCCTTAAATAAATGTCTGCAAGGTGATCTTGGGTGGACTACAGCTATTATTCTAATTATACGCTTTTGTGCAATGAATACTTTCTCCCTTAATGACGAATTGCCCCAAAATATATCATACGAAAGCAGTGAATGCAAATAGGCATAGTAGGCTAATTTACTGGTATGTTTATCGCCAAAATTTGCAATAACCCTAATAGCATAAGTACCTGAACCTAAAAGTTTCAGCAGATCATCGAATTGTTTCTTCCAATTCAATTTCTCATCAATGCACACACCCAGAAAATTTGAGTATTCTACCTTGGGAACAGACTTCCATAAACCGCTGTTTCTCCGTCCTGTGTCTGATTCACGATATAAACATACAAATTGTCAACAGACGTCCGTACGTTAGTGTTCTGGACGGAAGATGGCATTTCGGTCTATATGTGGAAAAATGTAAGTTAATGCCGATGAGCAGGAAGAACAAACCTGTAATGTTTGGTTACAGTATTACTAGTGTCCTGCTTGACACAGTCAAGTCGTTTAAATACCTGGGCGTAACATTGCAAAGTGATATAAAATACAACGAGCATGTGCGAACTGTGGTAGGGAAGGCGAAAGGTCGACTTAGGTTTATTGGGAGAATTTTAGGAAAGAGTGGTTCACCGGGAAAGGAGATCGCATGTAGGACATTGGTGCAATCTGCACGACTCTTTTGGATCCGTTGAAGGAAGACGCAGTTGCAATTCAGAGGCGCGCTTCTAGATTTGTTGCCGGTAGGTTCGAAGAACACGTGTCAAGGAGATGCTTCGGGAGCTCAAATGGGAATCCTTTTCGAGAAACACTATTGCAGAAATTTAGAGAACCGGCATTTGAAGCTGACCGTCGAACGATTCCACTGCCGCCAACACACTCTGCTCGTAAGGACGAGGAAGATAAGATTCGAGAAATAAGAGTTCATACGGTGACATGTAGATAATCTTTTTCTTTTCCTCCATTTGAGATTGGAACAGGAAAGGAAATGTCTACTAATGGCACAGGGTGCCCTCCGGCTTGCACCGTATGGTGGCTTGCGGAGCATCTATGTAGATTGTATTGTATGTTAACCGCGGACCTAGAAACGACGGAGAGGCTCCGTCCCCGCCGCAGCCGCAGTAGTCCACAACCCCACGACGACTACCACAGTCCACTTCACCCCTCCGCCGCCCCACACCGAACCCAGGGTTATTGTGCGGTTCGACCCCCGGTTGCCCCCCCACGGAACGTCTCACACCAGACGAGTGTAATCCCTGTGTTGGCGTGGTAGAGTAACGGTGGTGTATGCGTACGTGGAGAACTTGTTTGCGCAGCAATCGCCGACATAGTGTAATTGAGGCGGAATACGGAGAACCAGCCCGCATTCGCCGAGGCAGATGGAAAACCGCCTAAAAACCATCCACAGACTGGCCGGTTTACCGGACCTCGACACAGATCCGTCGGGCGGATTCGTGCCGGGGACCAGGCGCTCCTTCCCGCCCGGAAAGCCATACGTTAGACCGCATGCCAAACGGGCGGGCCATCTATGTACATACGTGAATAGTCCTACTGGGGCACTAAATTTGCTATCTGACACCGAATCCTCACCTACTGTCTACAGTAATCTAAGTTCCACATCTCTGCTAGCAAAAAACTGCAGACAGTGATCCATCAACAGCAAACAATAATCAATATTCCCTGCACACGAAATATTCATGTAGTTAAAAAAAAAAAAAAAAAAAAACTGCGTAGCACCCTAGGCAGAAATAAAAGCTTCGCACACTCGCTCAAATTCTCGCATCACTCAAAAAAAAGTGAAGTACTGAAACTAATCCTTCACATTTATTCTGGAAACGCATGTGGCCTACAATTATTGCGCTTCATTATATCTATCTGCCTATCTATCTATCTATCTATCTACTTACCTACCTTTAACTGAAATTCAATTTATATCAATGTATATTAGCTTGGCCTGGCGTATATAAGAAGTTTCATCATTCGTGAATGGATACATGACAAAGACTGCTGCTTCACAGTTTATTTCAAATGGCCCTTTTTCTCAGTAAGAGCATGTGCATGTTCTGCGCTGCCTGGCGCAGTACTATATTGCAATTATCACTCACGCCTTCTCCGTCCAGGTACTCCACACCCTTGGCTCAGTAGCTATTACTCGTAGAGAATATGAAAGCTGTTTTGCAAAATAGGTAACAACATGATTATTCCCCACTTATAGCCCTTTTACATTGCTCCGCAAACGTTTTTACCACGTTGATCTAGCACTGCTACTTTACAGGCAGAAACAAATAAGTGCGTGTATGGCAGTGTATTTGGACACACACACACACACACACACACACACACACACACACACACACACAATGTAAGTGCCCGTCTTCACTGACAAATTTGAAGTAAATAAGATGCGAAAAGTACAGTGACACAAATAGCCATTTGACTAGTTGCATTCACAATTGTTACTATGAACAAAGTGTTAATATCAATCAGTATGCACTATGAACTGCCCTTTTCTCAATATACTAAGTGCATGCGAACAACGAAACACGACATAGCAAGTCTGATGATGAAGTCTACTAGTTGGGCATTATTTTCAGGATGGCTACTACGACCGACTCTGTGCTGTAATGGAAGGGAAGACTGCTAAAGGAAGGGCTGTTTCCTGCACCCCGCCTCATCGCTCGCAGGCTTTCTTTTAACGTGTCCACTCTGTGTACCTCTCTTGAGAGCGGGCTGAGACAGCGTCGTAGCCAATCCCTAAAGGTCTGTGCGGATGTGGATCTCTGTGAATACATACAGACTGATATTTACTTTTTTCAGACAGAAGCCTGCACCGATGCAGACATTCTCGGTTGTATATGCTGATGTGCAGAAGAATAATTACTCTGTGAAAATTTTTTCTATAAACTGTGCTGAATAACTTCAATCATCAAAATTTGCTTTGCTGTGTGTTTATTTGGAAAACCACTTTTGGGTACCATCATTCCAGGTTGATGCAACATATTCTGACACATCAAACAATCATCCATTTGGTAATGGGATGGAAGTATGTGTGTGTAGGAGGTGGGGGGTGGGGGTTGAAATAATAGAGGGGTACCAATGCTTCAGCACTGTAACCAGGTTCAAATGGATGTAGGATGTAGTAGCTCTGTAGAGATGAAAAGTTTTGCAAAGGATAGGGTAACATGGAAAGCTGCATAGAATCAGTCTTTGAACCGAAGATCAGAACAAAATATGCGTCTGTACCTACTCTAATCCTCTGTTTTCATGATGCCTAAGTGAGATACAAGAGGGTGATAACAAAGCTGTAGCAATGTCTTGTTGGGATACAAGCTATATATACAAATTTAACATCACCTTTCTCCCAAAGATTTCTATTTATTCTGATGGAATTAAATTTTACTGGGGTCATGAGTCTCAACTTTATCTTTGATAAAGATAGAAGCTGAAGTAATGAATTAAAATTTATGCCGTGACCAAGACCTGCACCCGGGACTCCTGCTTACTAGGCAGATGTGCTAACCACTACTCCACCGTGGCATTTTTGTTACTACTGCTGCACAGACTACCGTAATCCAGTGCCCTCCCTAACACAAACTTCAATTCACACCTTCAGCCCATTTTCCCCTTCTTAAGTCGTCAGTATTGCCAAGGCTATCCGATAACTAGGGTGCTATTCCAATACCGGAGAGCCTCGGCAGTACTGACGTTTTAAGATGAGGAAAATGGGCTGAAGGTGTGAATTGAAGTTTGTGTTCAGGAGGACTTTGGAGTAGGGTAGTCCATTGCAACTGTGGCAACCACAAGGCCACGATTGTGTAGTTGTTATCGCATCTGCCTAATGAGCAGGTGACGCAGGTTCAAGTTCCTTCCTTGGCACAAATTTTAATTCATTATTTCAACTTCTATCCATACTGCCATTTAAGCTCACTGGGCATCTGTGGTTATCCTATCATATGGGGTGTATCGATTGTTACGGGCCTAGCAGCATGTCTCTAAATTCATTTGATGTCTGTTGTCATGCATACCCCATAAGGATTCCAAAAGGTGGAACAATGCTCTAGAATTGCTCACATTAGCGATTTGCTTTACAAACGAACTGCACTTTCCCAGAATCCTTCTAACAAGCCTAAGTCTTCCATTCACCTTCCCTAATAATGATTGTGTGAGTTCACCCCATTTCATATCGCCTCTTAGTCTTATCCTCGAATACTTGCACGATGTTACATGCTCAAGATGTTCACCACTAATCTTGTAATCTGTACGATTGTGTTGTTTCTCTTTATTATCTTACATTCATCAACACTTAAAGAAAGGTGTCATTCATCACATCAGCTGAAAGTTTTGTCCAAGTCTTTCTGCATTTCCTTAAATCGTCCAACAACGATACCTTCCTGTAGACAACAGCGTCGTAGCAAACAGCCTGATAATGTTGCTGACGCTAGCTGACAGATCGTTTATGTATGTTGGTAACATTACAGGTCCTTATCTTAAAGATTACTCGTTCGTTAAGCTCTGACGTATTTTTCGACCATGATGCAAGTAACACGATATGTTTGAAAGAGATCTCATAAATTATGCAACACAATTAACTCTGAAAGTGAGTTGGTTTTATTCCAATACACCATATTATTCCCCACTCTTTTGCTACAAAACCCTATTTTTCAACATAATCTCTGTTCAATGGGCCAGTCTAACGCCTCGCATAGTACCACTCTACTTTTTGACATCGGAGCCAACATTTTGCTGCATTAATAACCTCCCCATCATCCACTTACTGCATCCCGCGATTTGCATCCTTCATTGGGCCAAACAGACGGAAATCGGAATGCGCGAGAAACGGGCTGTGGGGATGAGGAACAACAGCCCAGCGAAGTTTTGTTGACGAGTGTATCATCAATACCAACAGAGACGTCAAATTCAGAAGCGAGGTGTCACCTCGAATAAGTGTGTCCGCACATTTCAACATGGCAGGAGTCATAACCGTCTGCGGTTGGCCGGCATGCGAGAGTGTGGACAGGTTTGCGCGACCTTGTTGCGATGACGACAGAATCCCCCAGCGACTCACCATTCACTTCGTCTCCGTAGATATTCTGCAAGCGTCTATGATTATCTGCGACGCTCTGGTTTTCTACCAAACTCAGCGACAGCTCTCTGCTTGGAACGCACCTCCGTTACAGACGCCATTTTGAAGATTACGTATAGGGGCGCTACCTATCGGAATTTCGTGAAACTATGGGGCTGGAACGGGAATATTCCACAACGTTCCACAACAAAATCCGTATTTTTTCCGCCGAAAGTGGCCGACAAAATAAATGTGTTGCAATACTTATTGAACGCCATCCGTACATTAGTGACTGTATGGACCAGTATATAGGATGAAACGTTCCTTCCTTGTCCTTCGCAACGTCGGTGCGTAGCGCGAAATCAAGCAGAACCCATGGTCGTAATCCATCCGGTCATTTCAACCTGCAAGCGTCCTTCTATTTCGCGCTGGTTCTTCCATGATGCTACAATGCCTTCCGGAGAAGGGATAGAGTAGTGTTGATGTGTGAAGCGATTTCGGATCGCGCTGCTGGAAAAGCGTCTACCGGAGGGACAAGCAGCTACAGTCCAACAGATGAGGTATTTTCCTTTGTCTTATTTGGGATTGAATATATCACCGACACAGAATGATTTCTTCATTTTAGAAACAGTAGTATATGGTGTTCGCACTGTTTAAAAAAGACACGAGATCTGCGAGCACTTTTTAATTCCATTGCTTCCAGTGAACGATTTTTTTTTTATTATTATTCTTAGCCTATTAAGTTTCTAGCAACGCGAGGAAATCGTTGGGATGCTTGCTAAAAATTATTAGAGAAACTGTAAAAACCCTAAGTTAGTATTTCCAACTTCGATTTAAGCACTGCTTCTCCAGAATAAGCGTTCAATGGTTTAACCACTGCGCAATTTTCCTCGGTTCCAATTCGGAATCAAAGCGCATTCGGCGCACTCGAATAGCGCTTATGACACCTGTAAGAAAATAAGGTAATTATTCTTAATAGCGAGAACGTGGTGTCTATGTTAAAGTACACGTTTACACCGAAACGAATTTGATATTAGTCGTAGATTACAGAGCTGCAGAACTGTGATTCTAAGCTTACTGCCGTCTACCTCAACTACTAATTTCTGCTCGAGAGCCAATACGTGTGGCAAGGGTAAACGGTGTCCTGCATCTAAGGGATCTTTAGCAAGTAATGCACTGATCCTACATCTAAGAAACGTCCTTGCAAGTATGGAATAGTAATTATTATGCGACACTCCAAACGAAATGTAAATTTCCGCGCCAGCCAGTGTGGCCGAGCGGTTCTAGGCGCTTCAGTCTGGAACCGCGCGACCGCTACGGTCGCAGGTTCGAATCCTGCCTCGGGCATGGATGTGTGTGATGTCCTTAGGTTAGTTAGGTTTAAGTAGTTCTAAGTTATAGGGGACTTACGACCACAGCAGTTGAGTCCCATAGTGCTCAGAGCCATTTGAACCATAAATTTCCTCAGCACTATTTCGGGTTCAGGGAGTTAGAAAAATCCATTATCTTGAAAGATCAGTTGTCCTTTTTACAGTACTTTCTTCCATCGAAGATCACTCAAGGAAATTAACCATCGTCATTACTCTTCGTACATCCATATTTAAATATGTGGAGCACGTATTGGTCTCACCGCGGACTTCTAGTACTCAGCCACACGCAATTGATATCATCAAATTGTACGGGCCTGAAGATAGCGTTGACGCAACGTCGAAACTAGTAGCCAAATAAATATGAAGTCTTAAGTACAGCTGGAGGTGTTCCATTTTTAACAAAAATCGTCATTACTTGTCAGCGAAAATATACTGTTGTCCAAGAATTTCATACACAGGTCATATCAGGAGAACTTGTAAATTTGTAAGCGGTTGCTAGACTGCAAATGTAGAAAAGAAAAGTTCATATTTGTTATGTCTTCGTAAAGCAACTAAAGAATGGCAAGCGAATTTCTGTCGCTAAGGACTTAGTTGCAGAGCAAGTAATCGTCATTTGATGTCAGAGCTTTTAAAGATACTACTGAAGGCCTTGTTGTTTTAGTGTAACGGCAGCTACATATTTGACTCTTAAGTCTATTCGAACAAAAGGCTTCTGTATTATCGAGGATTCATTTTTGTGTACTGCATAAAGAATCGGACATTCATATTGAAAAACGTAGCGATCCAGCAGAAGTATATGCTGTTTGGGAAGCGGGAGAAAGGTACGGATGCAACTGAATTGTTAAGGTGGTTCGCGAGTCGTGCCTCGATACCTCAGTCGGTAAGATCGCTGTCTGAGAAAGATAAGAATACTGGTCCGAAACCCGATTTTAATCAATCAGGAATTTTCATGACAGCGGAAATTCCACTGCGCAGTGATTGTCTCATAGCGCCATCTACACAGCACACAGTATACTGCTCCAGTAACAACTGTCGGGACCTTGGCCACATACAGTTACCGTTACGGTTTAAGTTTCGCATTTGTGCACTTTGGATGTATGCACCGCCGAAATGCAATTTGTTTTTACTTTAGATTTCACAGTAAACAAAAATTTAACCATGTGGTGTGCAATTTGCAGGTGTATCACGTGATAACTTCTTACCATAAAAGTGGCTATCGGCATTGTTCACCACATTCACATACATGTTTGATCGGCTGTTATGCAGCATACAATTTCTCCATAGGTGGTGTTGTCATGTCCGCACTCACTTTCGCAAATATTATTGGCTCTTTTGGACGTGCATGATTACTTGCCACTTAACAAATCAGATACTGGTGTGTTCTTCACTCCGAAGACTGGTTTGATGCAGCTCTCCATGTTAATCTATCCTAACTACTAACTACTGCAGACCACATTCATGTGAACTTGCTTACAGTATTAACGCTTAGATCCACCTCTACAATTTTTATGTCCTACACTTCCCTACAAGACTAATTCTTTGATGTCTCCGAATGTGTCCTACCAAACGAAATCTTCTTTTAATCAAGTTGTGCCAAATTTCTTTTCTCCCCATTTGTGCTCAGTACCACCCCCTCCCCCGCCCAATTAGTTACGCGATCTACCCATCTACTGTTCAGGATTCTTCTGTAGCCCCACACTTCAAAATCTTTTGTTCTATTTTTGTCTGAACTGCTTATCGTCCACGTGTCACTTCAGCACAAGGCTACACTCAAGACAAATTCCTTCAGAAGAGACTTCCTAACACTTAAATTTGTATTCAGTTTTAAGAAATTCCTCTTTTTAAGAAATTCTTTGCATGCTATCGCCTCCCTGTATTCATATTCTTTCTACTTTGTCCATAATCATTTATTTTGTAGCTTAAATAGCGAAAGTCATCTACTACCATTAGTGTCTCATTTCGTAATCTAATTCCCTCAGCATCACTGATTTAATTTAACTGCATTCCATTACCCTTGTAATTCTTTTGTTGTGTCCATCATCTTATACGCACCTTCTAAGACACTACGCATTCCATTCTACTGCTGTTTCAAGTCAATATCATCGGCAAGCCCCAAAGTTTTTATTTCTGCTGCTTGAACTTTAATTCCTTTAAAACTTTTTGTTCTTCGCTGTTTGCTCAATCTACAGATTGAGTAGCATTGAGGATGGGCTACATCCCTGTCTACCGCCCTTCTCAACTACTGCTTCCCTTTCATGTTCTAACACTGCCGTCTGGTTTCTGTACAAGCTGTAAATAATCTTTTGCTCCCTGTATTTTACCCACGCTACGTTCAGAATTTCAAAAAGTGTGCTCCAGTCAAAATTATCAAAAGTTTTCTCAGTCCCTACAAATGGTACAAACGCAGGCCTACCCTTCTTTAAACTATCTTTTAAGATAAGTTGTAAGGTCAGCACGAGCTCGCGTGTTTCTGCATTTCTCCGGAACTCAAACTGATCTTCCCCGAGGTCGGTTTCCACCAGTTTTTCCATTCTGCTGGAAATAATTCGTGCCAGTATTTTGCAGCTATGACTTACTAGACTAATAGTTCGGTAATATTCACGCTTGTCAGCATCTGCTTTCTTTCGAATTGGATTACACCGATATGTTGTCTGTATCGCTTATAATACTTAATAATGCGCTGTTCTTTCGTTCAATATGGCTACTTTTCCAGGCAAACCCCAAAATTATAGGCTGATTATTAAGGAGGCGTGGTAACAGTTTGGCGTATCAAGTCCGTACTTGGCTCAGTGGTGTTTACTGTTGACCATTTTGGACATTCCGGCACGGTGGAGCTGCCGAGTTCCAGCATCTGCGTGCCTCGGCCTACCATTATTAGACTCGTAAGCAGGCGAAGTAGCGGCGGTTTTTGCTCGGCTCAGCTGCGGTTTGGAAACCTGCGGCGCTCGGCCATCCTCTCCTCGTTACTCGCAATTGCGAGCTACCCTCAAGGACGCGGCTATAAATGAACGGAGAAAACTCGCCTCACTCCCTTTACAGCGATTGCCTATTTGCTGTTTTTTCCCTTAGGACATCGACCTCGTTTCACATTTTCTCCGTTGTGCCTGAAAGCTACACCTGGAGAACATACGTACCGAATCAGTAATACAGTTGAGAGCGGTCCACAATACTATTACATCGTGTTAGGTTCTCCAGGCAGCGACGATATGCAGATGAGATAGCCACCTTAAAATAAGATTCCAACAGCTCTAGGATGCCTGACTGCGAGTGCAGTGTTAATCCAGATATCCACCCGAGCATATTTGATTCCATCACAGCAAGTCGTAGTTCCATCTCTTTTGTTGAAGACCAGCATTCAGCACCGTACAATGCAGCTGTAAGGGTCACAGATCGGTATAGTTTCGACTTGAGCCAATTTGGAATCAGTACACAGAAACTCTTTTGAGCCACGTTCTGCTCTGGCGGTTAGAGATATCTGGACTGAGATTTCCATCAGCTGCAGTTATACAGCTTAGATACTTAGAAATCGTAATTGTTTGGAGATCAATACCATTTATTCTATTGGTACCCGAACCATTTCGATCTGTGGTGAGCTACTACATTTTCTTATGTTGAGACGTAGACCTACTTTCCTGCAAGGCAGTCGTTCCAAGGCTTCGACTTGACATTGCAGGTCAATCTTCGTAGCATCAGCCTAAAGTAATGTCCAAGGTGCGGTTTTATGGAGATCTTGCATGAAAATATTTGTCATTATCGTTAATATTCTGTGGATGGTTAACAGTCCAACATTCGCCTGGACCAGTGTGGAAACTCTGCGTAAAAACCATACTCAGAGTGTCCGGCAGAACCGACTGTAAAGCTAGAAACGGATTTTACTTGAAAACGAAGAATGAATAATTCAGTCAGTATGAAAAAACTACAACGGACTGTTTCGGCTATTTTTACTCTGTTGCTCTCACAGGTTGGTCTCACTCGAAAGAGTGAATGAGAAATTATTCAACCGATACGTTACTATTACCGACTGAATCTATTGTTTTAATTGTTGCCATATTTTAAACCCATGGATGTTATGCATCGAACAGCTGGTTGTATTACCCTGCTGGCCGCGGTGGTCTAGCGGTTCTAGGCGCGCAGTCCGGAACCACGCGACTGCTACGGTCGCAGGTTCGAATCCTGCCTTGGGCATGGATGCGTGTGATGTCCTTAGGTTAGTTAGGTTTAAGTAGTTCTTTTTTAACCACAGTAGTTAAGTCCCACAGTGCTCAGAGCCATTTTTTTTTTTTTTTTTTTTTTTTTTTTTTTTGTATTACCCTCATTGTTCCAGTAGAGCAATGTTTGTATGTCCTTTGCGATTATTTTCATATTTGGAGCTGTGTAATATGGTTCCATCCACTACGGGGAGACAGACTTACTAAAACTTACCTTCAAGTAAATTATGAAACTTGGCTTTTGAGGTTCTACGCGCAATTGTGTTCACTGAAGATAGCAGTTCAGGGTTCCTTAAAGTGATTCAGACTTCCTTAATAGGCACTCTCCCTAAAACATTATGTACTTATCGTCAGTGGAAATACTGATTTTACCTTGTCAGTAACCGTAGCGTTTTTTGGACTGGTAGCAAGATGGACGAGGTGTGCACGAGGATCCACGCGGATTCCCACGCGATATGGAATCTCTGCTAGAATAAAAATAGATACAGTCTGCAAAAAAGCTTTTCTATCAGTATCTGGTGGACCGTAGTAATCAATAATGCCGTTCATGGTTAGATAACACTTTGCATGAGTCTTAAAAATGGAAAAAGGAATGACAAAAAATTAAGGTTCTGTTAAGTAGAACATTTCAAATTATTCGAAGGCGTTCGGATTCGAAATCTCCTGAGGCGTGGCGCCACTCACAACAGCGGGCTTCCAAGGCGTGACTGGACGGTGTCCAGTCCATTCGGTCGCGGCCTGCCAGGGAGATGAAACGGAACGAGGAAGCGCGCCCACTTTCTACGGAACAGCTCTGGACGCAGCCGGCGGTTGCCAAGGCGACGGTTATCGGCCTGCTCTGGGAACAGCTGAGCGCCGAGTGCCGGCAGTTTCCTGCCGCCGCGCCGGAAGTGCGTGGCTGCGCGGGGCGCGCCAGCCGCGGGGGGAAAGCGGCGTTTACACCGGCGCGCCGAGGACGATGCGACGCGAGGGTGCCCGAACGCCAGTAGCGCCTTTAGAGCGGTTATCTCAACCTGCTGTGACTTCCGTCATGTGACGACGGCTCGATCTGAGCGAGATTTGCATACTGTCATCCACACAAAGAACGTTTTACATTCCGTGATTTAATCATCGTGCCAAGGAAGTCACTATACGTTTACGAACCTAAATATGAAATATTCGAAGCTTGGAAATGGTAGAGTACGCTATGTAACTCTAGAATACCGTATGTACAGGGTTTTCGGAAATTCCTGTTAAAAACTTCCATGACTTGTAGAGAATAATGAAGGTTCCCTTAGTGCTGTATTAAAGTGATCTCTCCGAATGCACTCCACTAGTGTAACTCTACGACATCAACTTTCACCCTCCGCTACAGAATTTGGCCAGAACGCTTCAAAACTGCTCTTATCTCACCGAGAGAGAAAAAGAACTCACATCCCGAGAAGACTGAATCAACGAACGTTCGGTTGCACATCACCTGCTATCGTCGCCAATGCTTGGCGAAATGACGCGTTAGATGTGGTTTGCTGCGAAACTGTGCGAGGCGAGAGAACCTTTTATCAACGTACACCAAATTTGTTTTTGTACAGCAACTTTAAAACAACGTGTAATTGAAAAATTCGGCGTTTATAATGTAAGATGCCGAGAGAATTACTGTTTTGTCTAATTTTAGGATGAGTATTACCCCCAAAACGTGTATACCATCAACTGGAAAAAAGTGTATAATTTTTATATGCGAAATTGCGTGTAAGCCTTACAATCCCTCACTGGGTATTTATTTGAAATCCTAAATTTTCTTTTGCCTTTCCTTCAAATGTATTTTACGAAAATATTAAATACAATACATCGAGAGTGATTTCTGTTTATTTGATTTATAAGTAACATAAAAACTGAAAATAAAAAGAAGTCCCATGACGTTGGATTACTGTTCTATAATCTTTCCGCTCCGCCAACCTCTGCCTCGATATCAAGCTAACATGCGAGGGTTGGAACTTTAATAGTGGCAACTATTTATTTACAGCTCGTGCATAATAGATACGTGTTTTGAAGTTTTACTGACCTTCAAAGTAATCACCAGAATTGTGTATAACCCGTTGCCAGCGATGTGAAAGTCGTTGGATAGTCTTAGCAATGCCAGTTGTGTTGACAGTTCGAGCGGCGCGGTCTATTGCCTGACGAATTTGTAGCAGTTCTGAAGCGAATGCCATGAAGTGTTTCCTTCAGTTTGGAAATCGAGTTGAAGTTACGAGGGTATAAGTCAGGGGAGGCATTTCTTCTTGGAGAAATGGTGCGTACTGAAGTGTCTGTAAACTAGTAAAATAATTAGCCGTAATAGTAGTGAATGACAAGGTGTAGGTACAATAGTACTTCCTATGGCTTTAGGCGGCTTCGTTTACGTGATCAGGATTTATATGTCCCTGCTCTGTGTGAAAAGAGCAAACTAATTTATGAACCTGTCACACGAAGAGTAGAAACTGTCCGCATAAAGCTGTCATCGTAGCAGACATCCGGAATAGTTATGAAAGCAGTCACGCAGAAAACATTCCTTATGTAAGCAACTCGGGTACCCGGAAACGGCTTAGAGAGATATATTGATGAAGAGTTGCGCCTTTTTATACAGCGAAGTGCGGAACTCTCGTCTTGTTGGAAATGTTGAAACTGGCCTGGCGCTTAGGTTAGCGTAACGCCGATTTCAGTGTGGCAGTCATTCTATGTTATAAAAAATACCAAATTAACCACCGATCCATCCGCAGATTTTCAGTTTAGACATAAAGATTTTTCAGTTTAGACATAAAGATGCAAAACACTCCGCACACTTACCTAGTTTAAATGAGGTCTGTGTTGTGACCAAGTTCCTCTAAATCAGCGACAACGAAGAATTTTTAAAAACTATGAAGGGTGAAGAGAACAGCGATTCGTAGACCTACTCCCAAAAGAGCAAAAGTTGCTGAAATTTTGCACAGTTACGAATACACACTCAGATAACATTGTTCGTGATGGCATGCTCCCATTATCGGTGATGAAAACTTAAATGGACAAACTGGAACAACAGTCTGTTGTAGAAATCTATGATAGTCTGTGGATAATACTAAGATGTCGTAGCGACACTAAAATAGACTTCCGTTGTTGCGAAAACATAAGTTGCGCCACAGCTTCGATCCATTGTTAAACTCTGCAGTGCTCCAGATTTAAGTGGATGCGCTGTGTCAGCTCAGAGGAAGGTAGGGCTATACCTCTTTCTTGAATAGTAAAGCATGGCAGAATTGAAATCAATCTTACAGATAATCGCTTTGCGTGCGACCACTGAAGACTAAAAATCTTAATTAGAAGTCCTGTCACAAGCACACAGTTATTGCTAGTTTGTTTCATCGCCTTCGATTATGTTACTAATAGGACACAGAAACACCTAAGAACCTCCGAAAGTGTCCGTAATAGCCAACAGCTTCAGTGTTTCATCTATTTATTTCGATGTCAACATGGTGGTGCCGAAGATGCTACAGTAGTTTGCTTCTACATTGATAGGATTCCCCCTGTGTAACACCCTCAGTACGAACTGATCGAAAAAATGTAGACGCTATTTAAATTCAGATGACCGTCATATAAATTAAAACTTAGTTTATACAAAGTACTAGTTCTGTTTGTAATACTTTAAAAGTGTCGCACTTGGAGAATTCGGAAACAAGGTTTCCATCATTTTACATTAGAAGAAAAAAGAAAAATGTATTGAAGGAAATATATGGATCAATTAAGGAACCAGCTACTGCGCGATTAAGAGCCTTTTTTTTTTTTTTTTTTTTTCTTTTCTTTTTTTTTTTTTTTTACGACAAAGCGTACATTCCTAATATAAGTAACTATACATAGTATCATTAGTTGTCGGACCACAAAACTAAGTGTACTTTGCGTTAAGTATTTGACAGAGGAAGCTAGCAGTAATCAAGTGATGTATCAGGAGTGTTGCTAATGATAGAAAGTCTCAATTGTTAACGATTGTGCATTCCCACTACTTTCAAAGAGAAACGTGTTATTTTAATTTAAAAATTATATCCCAGACACAAGCACAAATATACAGAAATTCTTATTTAACTGGAGCAACATTTATTCCCCTACGTGGGTTCTACAAGACAGTCACGTTGGCTTAAGAGTCACATGTACACATTGGCTGTTTGAAGAACGGGAACCATAGTAAGCGCCTGTGTAGTGACAGGCTTCAGTCACACAGCTGTCAACAAATCTAGTTTTACTCGACTGAGTGCGCTTCCAGTACATCATTGGATTATACGTTAAAAACCAGTTACTGCGTCACCTGCCGATCACGCAGACTTGTAAGACACGAGAAATAAGATTCCGCATCAATACCTTCTCTCTTCGGTGACCAAAACGCTGCCTCCTCCATTTCTCTCCACCCCACCTCTCCCTTGATGTTTTCCGAACAAAAACTCTAAACTAAGTCGTCTTATAACTTGTTACACACGAGTTGGTTCATTTCATATTAAGTAGAGCACTTCACGTCCTTCAGACCCAACACATCTCTGAAACAGAGAGTTGAAGTCTTGTAAGTTCCTGTGTATGGTAGAAGGCCCAAGACACCATTCAACTCTACCCGAACATTATCTTAAACATTTGGAAAATCACGCAGAATCGATGTCACCACATTAATCACCAATGGACGTGAAACACGCTGTAGTCTACTTACAGTGAGGCAAATAGCCTGGTTATGGGCTTGGGCCTCAGACCACAGTACTTTTCCGTAATATCTCGTTAACGAATGAAGTTAGGTATAAATGGTTTTCCCCATCTTCACAAGCTCAAGAATCCGCGGCCGGCGACAGCAATTAAGAAGTCTTATATCTTGGCTTGAATGAAACTGAGAACAGGAGATACCGGCTTCCCGTGAAATGGAAGCCGCATCGAACAGCCAGTATCCCACTAACAATTCCTTTAAAAGTCTTGGCGGTGTTACCTACTGAACTACCATGTGCCTGACCGGGCGGCAATGGCAATTTGAAGCGGGAGTGCGCGGTGGTTGAGAGGTGAATGCCTTGCCAGGCAAGTCCGTACAGAACAATTGCATCTACATTTTTTACGGTTATAAGTGGGTCCCTACACGACTGTACAAAGGCAAAAACTTCTGTTTACGAGGGACGTTCAGTAAAGCCTGGCACTAATGTGAATACAACAGATTATTGTAAAAATGACTGATACACAATTTTGCCCCTCTCAAAATACTCCCCCTCCCCCTCAATGCAATGCACGTGTGCTTTGCATTCCTGGAAGACGTGTAGGAAGCCATTCCTTGACATCCTCTTCAGGGTCGCTACTAATGCTTTCACCGGCTGTTTAAGAAAAGAGTCACACGTAGCCAGGGCGGGACTATAAAGTGGGTAGGGTACAGCAGAGATATGTTTTTGTACCAGAAACTTGATAACAACATTATCAATATGTGGCCTGGCATTATCGTCCAATGAGGTTCCTTCGTTTATTGGGCGTGTGATACTTTACAAATCGCTCTAGGATGTTCTTACAGTAACCTGCTGCGACGTTAGTGTGTATTAGAACTCTGAGTATGTACACTAGATCATGTTAATAAAAAAAGAAAAGAAAAAGAAAAATGCTGACCGTAGCTTTACTGGCTGACTTTTGCGATCGAGCCTTTGTGTTGGTGATTGACCATTTTACATACATCCTGTGCTGCTCCGCTTCATCTCTGGGTCATAACAGTACACTCATGTTTCATCAGCAGTGATGACATTTTGCCACCAAGCATCGTCCTCGTCCCCAAAACATCATTTCCAGTAGCGGCACATATCGATGCGAGCCTGGATTTGCTGTGGAGTATACACACAATGGGGGCAATTAGCTCTGATCTGTGCGCTCTACAGAAGCTGTTCCACAGCATGAACACTCTGTTCGTTACTCAAGGTGTATCTGCAAAGCTTGCTTCGGTATGCACGATCCACAAGCCCTGATACGTGCTGAATAATTTCTGCTCTGCCAGAACTCATGTAGTCTCATACACAAAACTCTTCATAAAAGGCCGAGAAGAGTTAACCTTGTTGACCGCAGAGTTGGACCACCTTGATCTATCCACCTTTCACCATATCTTAGGTTGAAATGTTCGTGCACGCCATTTGCAAAAGGCGCGTGCGCACCACCGTATCAGAACCATATTTGTTGACAGAGTGACAGTGGTAAATCTTCCAATAACTTCGCGAATTTCTCTTGCTGTCTTCTCAGTTTGTGTGAGTACTGTGAAGTGGGAGATCTGAAAGTGATCTGATCTTCAATCTTATTTTACACACAAATTGTATTTTTATGGACATGGTTTCCTTATCAAAACATTATCCATTAATTCCCCTCTACAATTTCCAGAAGCCTTAAATAGTGATGGTGAAACATCCTCTACATATGATAACATGTTCTAAATGTTTTTTGGATTGTGTAACTGAGATGTGACATGGTCATCAGCCCAGTATTCGCCCAGTGAGATGTGGGAAACCACCTAAAAACTATGTCCATACTGGCAGGCACCCAGCCCTCATCATTAGTTGGCTGGGTGAATTCAACCTGTGGCCTCCTCGAGTCTACGAAGTAGCAGGCAAATGTGTGTGGTTATCTGGACATGTTATTTAATGTTTTAATATATTCTTCTTTTGCTTGTGCCTTTGTCAAGCATTTTTGATGGGTCAGCATGGCTATAGTTGGATTAGGCATGGTTAATTTAAGGGGTGGCCAGATGCCCTTCCTGTTGCCACCCTGTTGGATGAGATGATGACAACACAGCACCCAGTCCCTGAGTGCAGAAAACCTCCGACCCAGTCGGGAATCGAACCTGGACCCCATTGCATGGCATTCCATCATGCTGACCACTCAGCTATCGAGGCATACTTGTAATGTTTTAATATAACAAGAATAATTTGTTTACATCAACGGACAGAACATCACTTTAACATAACATCTAATAAATTGCGAATCAGAGAAATACATTTGAAAGGGTACATCTGAAAGATTGTGCTGTACAGTTAAGAATTATATTAGCACAGGAAAAAGCTGTCACAGCTTTGACATTCCCATAATTTACACAATGTGAAAACCAAGTGTGCAGTCATCATTAAAACAACACAGGGAAAGTGAACACAGGTCTGCAAATTATGGCTGTGCGAGATTGTAAACAAGGGGACTATTTTTCATTGCCCTCTCTTGGATCCATGCCATGTTACAAGGCCTTGCACGTCATTTACATGTAGGAGAGATCACATTGGGCCACAGCAGGAGCTATGCAGGGCATCATGGCCGTCACACTTCTCAGTTTGCCTGTATTGCTATGTGATTTCCTTCCACCTTTCAAGCAGGTATACACCCTTTTCTCCAATGTGTAATATGTTATATTTGAGCCAGATCTTGTTGGTGGAGGGGGCACTAGACAGTTTGATCACAATGCCCAATATAAGAAAACAGAGACTGAGTTTGTGGAGAGCAGTCAGCAGCGAGAGAAATGGCTGACAAAATTGAGGAAGCAATGCTCTTCTGTTCGCAGGCACCGGTAAGATGAATGGAGCAGCCGTGCCAGTGACACTGAAGAACCGGCCACGCATTCCGACGCCAGATGTGACAAAGGAGGTGGTGGACCGCGAGCACCGGCTGGCCAGCCTCGGAGGCGGTGGCGCTGGAGGCAGCGGGGGTGGCGGGGGCCCGGGTCAGGCACTGCAGTCTGGCTACCAGTCAGAGCTGCCCGTGCTCCAGGTACACATTGGCATTCTTGTGCCCTAAAAGGTTGCTTCTCTTTGCTGCTGGGGCAGTAGCCCTGCATGATGTTTTTCCTTCTTCTTTATCGTCTGCTTCTTTCTTGAATCTCTCTGCTTATGCAGGTAACACAAAGCCTCTTCCAATCTTCTCTTTTCTCCCACAGATAATCGTTCATCATTTCTTTTTGTTGTAGTCCTCTTCAATCCACATCACCCTTTGTATGGTCTTTCCATTTTGTTCAAGGTCTCTCAGTTAGTTTTCTTGCAGATTCTGTCCATTCTAGACATCTTCCTGGTAGAGTTTCTTTCCTAATTTCAACCTGTTTTTCTCCTTAGTTTCTTTTAGGGAACTAACCTGAAGTTTGTTTTGTATTGTTTCATTTCTTATCCAGTCCATTCTTGTCCTTAGTAGAAAGCACATCTCTCTCACTTACATTCTACTTGGGTCTTTCTTTATCCAGATTGAATTTCATGATCCTTAAGTTAAAACTGGTAGATAATGTGATTAATGCTTCATGATCTTTGCTTTGGCAGGTATGTTCCAGATCATGATTAGGATGTCTGATACACAATAATAATATTCTGTCCTCTGAAATTTCTTCCTCAGTGTATCTTTTTGTGGTTAACATACTTCCAAGATACTTGAAAGCATCTCCTTCTTTAATATTTTTTTCCATTACAACTTACTTCCTTCATTTTTTCCATTTTCCTTCCTGATTTTCACTACCTCACTTTTTGCGATGCTTATTTCAGTGCCTGATTCATAAATTACTTTCTGCCAGGTATTTAGCCATTCTTCCAATTTCTGAGCGTTGTCTTCTCATATCATCATTACATTATCTGCATAAGCTATGATTTTCATCCCCTTGGTGGACTTTCCTTGTCGTGTTCTCCTTGATTATACTGAAGAGTGCTGGTGGCACCACACTTCACTGTCAAACCCTTCTATTTGTTCTAAAACATTTTGTATTATTGCCATCTATAGAAAATGCATGTGAGGCGGTGGCCTTCTAGTGCACAACTAAATATTTATGCAAAGATCTACGAAAGGCACGCCGGCCACTGTGGTCGAGCAGTTCTAGGCGCTTCAGTCCGGAACTGCGCTGCTGCTATGGTCACAGGTTCGAATCCTGCCTCGGGCATGGATGTGTGTGATGTCCTTAAGTTAGTTAGGTTTAAGTAGTTCTAAGCCTAGGGGACTGATGATGTCAGATGTTAAGTCCCATAGTGCCCAGAGCCATTTGAATTTGAAGTATTAATCACCTTCCTTCATATGTTGATGCGTGTTTGATTTCGTACCACTTCTTAGAATTATGAAAGGCCCAGTAAGCCAGTGGCAGCATCACCATTGCTTTGAACAAAGAAATGAGACCTAAACGTACTTATTTCTGGGCCTGATATACAGTTGTCATAGATACCAATGAAATATTGTTTTGTTAAATTGCTAGCTGTTGTGCAAAAAACTTAAGTCAGTGCTCAGATTGATATACATGATAGTTTTGTCTGTGTAGCATGTGTTTCATTCAGATGGATAAATTGGAATATTTTATGATCATATGATTATTTCCCCAGACAGTTAACTTCTGACAGAAATGGACACAAAAAATTCATGTAGATTTAAGAATTGGTTCCTTTGACTTGAGAAAGGTACAAAGCTGCAACTGGATTCAAACATGATGTACTTTTCTTAAGGATGTTCCACATTCCTAAACTGACATTTCAGATGAAAGATTAAGAAATTGCACAATTTGGTATTGCTTAATCAACCACTGAATGTGTGTGAAATAGTTGATACTGTGTGCTTATAGGAGAAAAAGAGTGGTTCATTGTGCATCAAGAATTAACAATCAGAAAGCATGGTGAAAGGTGAGTGGTGAATTTTTAGAATGTTCTACAAAGACAAATGCTAAAACATATTTCCTTCCAATGTCAGAGCCACATTAAAAGAAAGCAAACTCATTTCATGTGCTCATGTGTTATTAGGCATGAGGTGTTATTAGCCATGAGGTGTGGGAGCACCACTTCATGAGAGAAATAAAACAGTCATCCAAGCAGTGGGCAGATAACGGCTGTCCTGCACAAAAGAAAGCCGAAGTCGATTTCTTCAATCAGTGCATTCCGGATACAGGAGATATCATTCTTATTGGTTGCTTTGCAAAGGATAGAACTTCTACGTGATATGCAATGTGCAAGTCTCCTGGTCTAACGGGATGAAAATAAAGGAACCATACACACAATACCTGGATTGGGAAGAGAAAAAAAGACGACAAAGTCGAAACAGAGACACTTGGAGTGCAGATCACTGAAATATCCTCTATTCATCAGATTTTTCACCTTCTGACTTGCATCCATTCCCACATCCTATAAAATTATGGAATACTGCATCACAGTCAGACAGTACAGGGTTTACTGCAAAATCAGCAACAGAATTGGATCACATGCGAAGTAATGGAAAAATGTGCTCTTGACAAATGAAACCCTCTTCAGCTTCCTGAATGTCCTATGGAACATGTAATTACCTAAGTAGCAATTTTTGCTTTGTTCTGTGACCTTTCAGGCAATAGCTTTCGTTTCTGGGAGTGCCATGTCGACATAGAGAATACACCACCATTTCGATACACTCAACTTGGCCTCTAAAACAATTAAGAACACCAGCACCAATGTATGCGAAGAAGTTGTGCAAGGGATCATCTGGAATAGAACATGGACCAAAGGTGTTAGGTTCCTTTCCCTGGAAGGTGGGGATTTGTCCAATAGCTGATCTTCATGGAAGAGTATGGAGATGACCAGGCATGCAATTACAGGCATTTGTCAGGAAGATGTGTCGGTCAAGTTTCAGGTTGATATTATGTAGACATATCGCACATCTCTCATGGCTATTGAGGTTAATTTGAGGGCTGTGCAGTATCAGTCCAGAATCCTCTTAACTTACTGTCTGAACGTACTTCAGCATTTCAACAATAGGTTCATTTTTTGAGATAATGCAAGAACATACTGTGCCCACATCATGAACACCATCCTCCAAGAGGCAAGACTACCTGCAGTATCTGCTGACATGAATTCAGCTGAATGTGCTTGGAAGCAGCTGAAAGTTGGAGTGCATCATTGTGTGAATCAGAATTCTTCTTGCACAATATATGAACTCGGGAGAACTGAAACTGAAGAGTGGGGCAACCACCTTTTGCTCAAGAACGATGCAAGTGTTTTGCAACACATAGGGTCAAACCACATGGTACTGAATGTTGCCCAGGAGCAGAGTTTCACTGCAAAGATGTGTACTTTCAAACATACTGCCTTTATTTTTTGCATTGTTTTTCATTTCACAACTAGCTGTACCAGGCTAGGCTTTGCCGTAGCCCAGTCTGCTGAAATGTAAAAGGAAGAAAAAAGAAAGCACACATTTCTAATGTGTATGGCAATTGGATGCACATCCTAATCTCCTTCTCTCTGTCCATCTTCCATCTCCCTTTCTTTGCCCATTTCCTTGTCCTCTCCCCCCCCCCCCCTCCCTCTCTCTTTCTGTGTGTGTGTGTGTGTGTGTGTGTGTGTGTGTGTGTGTGTGTGTGTGTGTGTGTGTCTCCATCACCTCCACCCCATCTCTCTGTCCATCTCCACTTCCCCCCCTCTCTCTGACCCTCAGCTTCATTTATCGTTATTGCAAATTCACATTCTGTAGTAGTATTCTAATCATAAACCAATATGCCATAAATACTTTCCTGTTTTCTAAAAATGTTTCACTATGTGTCTGAAGGTTTATTACATTTAACATCTAAAAATCTGAAATAAATCAGAAAGGAAAATTTTGAGATTTAAGAGAATTTTTGGAGATTTGAGACTTTGAAGAAACGAATATCTATGTTTGTACTTATTCGTGTACAGAAAATGTAGATTTTCTTAATTGCAATTCTCTGATAGTTTTTTACCAATTGCTTTTAAATCCCTCCTCCTCTTGAATAAGCGTATGCATTTTGCAGTTATGTATGTAATGCAAAACAGTTTTGAGGAGTTCATGCATGCACAGCCTGTAAAGTGACTCATTTTACAGCATTTTTCTATAAACTTTCCTGCTCTAGCATTCTTTTCTAGCTTCTGCTTAAGTTTCGGACATAGTTGTGGAAGTGCTATTGTTGATGTTAGCTGTGGCTCTTTCTGTAGGTGGTACTGTCACCTATCAAGGAGCTGGGTGGAGAGGGTGGGGTGGTGGGCACACCTAGTTCAGTGCCACCATCAGCACTGCCCTCATCTGTAACAGCGAGCGGAGCTGGGGGTTCATCTACATCCACAGCAGCGCTGGCGCAGGCTGTGCTCTCCCCTGCACTCACATCGGCTGGACTCAGCCCTGTGCCTGTCCCGGTATCTGTACCAGTTGCTGCTGCTGCGGCTGCTGCTGTCAACGGGCGCAAGGTCAGTCTGGCTTTTATGTTAGCTCATTGTCTTTGATATTCCAGTGTCACTTGTGCAGAATGAGTGTCATTAGTTGAAAAACCGCCTCATGGTATGAACCAGTAGTGGCACAATGTTCATACTAAAATTATATAAAGAAGGGATTTGATTAAGGAAATTTGCCCTTGTTCCTTGTGATATAGTTTTGAAGACTGTGTTCTGTCAGTAGACACAGAAACTGGTTTCCTTCATTTGAAGACAAAGACTAAATCATTAATGCTGCAAGAAAAATTTCAGAATTTCTCAGCTAAAGCCATATTTGAGCTCTGTTGTAAGTGGCCTACATCTGCCTCCACCTACGTCTGCCACCACAGCTTAATGACATCTGCTACATGTACATAGTCTTTGCTCAAAATATCTCTGGAGATAAACTAAAAGGTCTTCTAGCTGCAATACTCTTGTTCACAGATATAGTGGTTTGTTATTTGACTGCATATAACCTCCTGCAGTGAATGTTGTCAATTTAGACTACTGTTACAGAACAACGTGTTTAGACTCTATTATGGTGAACAATATTTCCTGCAGTGCCTGATCCAGTACTACATCAGATGATCACCTGGCTGGGTACTCAAAGGTGCCACGGGGTGCTGTAAAAAGTTGCTATGACCCTTTATTCTACATCTAAATATATACTCTGAAAGCCACATTACAGTGGTACCACTATAATTTTTCCCTCCACTACTCCATTCATGTTTGGTACATAGAAAAAATGACTGTCTAGAAACTTCTCTCTGATTTTCTTGTCATAGCAATTTTGCAATGCTTTGTGTTTGGATGCAGTGTGTTGCCTCTTTAAATATTGTTTTCTCTCTGTCACTACCAGTTGTGCGTTGGCAAAATTATAATCATTTTTGATTTCCATCTAGCTGTTGTAATTTTCATAAACAATAGGTTACATAGAATTGCCTGCCTTGTTAAAAAAATAAAATCTTTACATGTGTCCTCAGCACTACGTCCTCCAGTGTATATAACAGGAAAGATCTTCAAAAAATGAGAAGAGAGAGTCTGTACAATGTATTTTAATAAATAATAACTCCTTTTTTTTAAATTTTAGGTGTTGACTACAATGACAATAACACCAGTGACGATGAGTGGAGCACCACCTTCACCAGCACTGGCATTACAACCCATTACACTGACGGATGTAACATCAGGGTCAGAGGATGACAGTGGGGTTGCTAGTGATCGCAGCAGGAAAACAAGTGTTGCTTCTCAATCACAGACTAAGCGTGGTGAAGTGTATGTTTAGCAGCTGATGTCGCCACCTATCCATCACTCGGCTTCCTCCACACTCGAGCAGAGGAAGACACGATTTGTGACAAAGCAGTAACACTGCTAAGTGATGCATGTGCTTCCATTTTATTTTTTCAAAGACTGAAGTTATGTGGTTGCACAAGATTAATTACATATAATATTGACAGTCAGGAGAAACCAATAAATGTGTTTGTGAGTGAGTTGTCAATTTTGTTCAGCTTCTATGAAATGGACTAAAATATATTGGGAGTAGTATCTCCTGAGGACACAATGAACATTAGTATTTTTGACACTGTGCCTTTTGTAGTTTTATGTATATTTACAGTTGTTTTATGGCAAAGATACGAATTGTACTTAGAGGTTTAGACTGGGAAAATCTGCAGGTGAACATATCATAAAGTCTAGCATTGATTACACATACTTGTTGATATCCAAAGTTAGAATAAAGCTAGTATTGTTTTGTTTTTGGATACAAACACAATGGTACACATACATTGTGGAAGATCTGTGATAATGCAGTAACAAATAGTCTTCAGTAAGTGCCTGTAAGTGTAAAAAGAGTGTTTGTAGTAATTGTTTGAATTTGTGAAAATATTGTATATTTATCTGATTTTTTTTGTTTCCAGAGCAGGTACATTCAGTGTTGCCAAGTGTTAAAATAAAACTACATAATGTATAGACCTATTTATCAGCTAAATGCAGTACAATGGTTAAAAGATTGCAGACACATAGGACACAGATCTAACATCATGCAGTCATTCACAGGACTAAAGTGCTATCTGTCATGCAGCCACTGACATTTGGAACAGTATAATTCCAGCTTGTGTTACTGTAATTGGAGGTGAGACTCAAAAGAAGCTGCAACAGCACAAAATAGGACATGGCTTTGAATGGCAAGAAACATTATGTGATGATATGCTGGTTTCAGCTTATTGCTAACCTTCTATTTCCTCACATAAGTGCAGAACAAGACTTTCCTATTCATGCCTATAAAACTACAGCCACTAAAAATATCAGTATGGCAACAAAACCTAATGAAGCAGCAAATGTAATGGAATTTTGTGAAGGAGTGTTACATTATTTTGTGATGAGTATTACTGAGAGGTAATGTGATAATGGTTGTCTGTGGCAAGCAATGTTCTTGTTTGATTTTATCTGGATGCACAGAAACCCAAAAAAACAGTACAATACAGTAAAATTTTTATGGTGATTTTCAAATGTTTTCTAATGAAGCTGTATTGTCCAGCAGAAATGGGGAAAATACTGTAATGTCTTGATGTTTTTCATATCCCTTGGGTCCAGTTCTTGCTCAAATGGAAAATGTTAATGACAAAATATGTGAGTAATTGGCTTTATTGAAAGGATGCTCTGCATGCATGACCATGCAAAGCATTTACAACAGATGCTATAATCCCATCAGGACCAGAAATAAAATTTTTATAAATTGTATTTTTCTCTAAAATATGTAATTTGAAATAAAAGTGAATTTGGGAAAGTATTTTATGCTTTCTGTAATTTTACTGATCCATTAAATGATTTGAGATATTTTCAAAGGAAAATTGTGTTGTTGTATCAAACTTCCTGCACAAGTACTAGAATGAATTTAAAGTATGAGGCTAGAGATATTGCCTTCAAAAGAAATCTGAGTACCATAACAATTTTCTATAAAAGTAAATGATACTCACTCTGCACTCCTTTCAGTGCATACAGTTCCACTCACACTGGCAAAGTGAATATGCCATTTATCAAAAATACTCTGTATGTTGCTGTGTTAATTATTGTTAAGTTGTGCTACTAATTATTTTTCTTTCAGCTCAACTTTAGCCATCTGTGTGAGGAAAATTTACTAAGAAAAGTATGAAAGTGCAAGAAGACAGAATGGCTGGTCATTATGTACTTTCTTCTGTCAATCCAGGATTGGGCCTTATGTCCTGTTCTGTCACACCATGTCTTCCATGTTCTTCCTATACTCCTCCTTCCAATGGAATTGTATTCCATTGCTTATCAAGAACTTCCCTGAGATGACATACACTATATGTGCTTTTCCAGTCCTGCTTTTGTAGACTGCTTTTTCAGTCAATGGCCGTACCCCCAGTTCTTTCCTTATTTCTTCATTTCTTATTTTGTCTTCTCATGTGCACTCTTTCACAAATCTACGGAACTTCATTTTTGGTTTTTCAAATTTTCTTATGTCTGTTGATCTTAATATCCAGCTTTCTGCCCCTAATAATACTTTGTGTAGTGTCATTACTTTGAAAAACTTAATTTGGGTTTCTCTTCTTGTTTCGCTTTTAATGTTCTTATCATGCCATATACATGTTGCAGCACTAATATTCTTGTTTATGTTCTCCTCTTCTTCAGAAGTTATGTCACATTCTAGACGTTGGATATGGGGCACCTGTTATATTATTATGTTATTAATGATTGCTTTAATGCTCACAGGGTATTTTCCTAAAAAGGTCGTTGTTTTTTGTTGTTGACATCTTCACATTATAATTTTAGTTCATGTTGCTTAATTTATGTTTTACAATATCATTTACAATATTGTGGACTAAAAACTCACATTTTCATGAGATTCCATTAAATAAACATTATTATCCCTGCTGAAGGACAGATAATTGCCAAGCAGTACTTATCAGGAGGTAAAATTCTGAGCACAGTCTTGGAGGAGGTTAGAATGGAAGGGAAGGTCATTTGGAAGAGGGCCCTTCCACTGTGGCACAAGGGTGAGTGGGTCTTGGCTGACCTGACTCTTCTTTCTGACCTTCTGCAACCTAACCCTCTTTCCTCCCTAAGGAAGGTATTATAAACTTTAAAAGCTGGAAGAGTAATTTCTCCTTTTATGTGTGTCTGTCCACATTATTTAGAATTTTTTTCCAGTAGGTAGTATTGGTCAGCCATTTTCTGTCCTTCAGGAAGGAGATTAATATTTATGTAATGAAATCTCATGGAAGTGTATGGATGTTTAGTCCACCATATTCTGACATAGTGAGTGAGTGAATCACACATATTGTAATGCTATGATTACACAGTCATACTTTATTTTTCACGCAAAATAAGTGTTCTTATTTTTCTGTAGATAGCTGATAGAGATAACCCTACAGCGCATTCGTACAGAAGCAAAAGGAATCTGCTTAATCAACTCATGTGATGTCTTTTAAAGAAGATCCTGTTTTCAGCTTGTATAAAATTGGCAATCTTAATTATTGTAGATCTAAAACAAAAAAAGAAAATATTAGTTGTAGGGAATATTATTCAGAAAATCAGCAGTCTGTGATGCAAAGATCAAACATTTTTTAAAGCCAATAGACACTATCCTTCAATGAGAGAATCTTCATTATGGAGAAAACCTTGTTATAGCTGACAAAAAAAGAAATCTTCTTCTTCTTCCTCTATAGTGTTACAGCCCTTGGTGAGTCTTGGCTTCTAAAACTAATTTCTTCTGTGCTTCTCAGTTTTATACATCTTTTTTTCCTCCCATGGACTTTCATACTGGTGAGACCTTCTGTTACTTCAACAAATCACATTCTGTCTAATAACATAAATCACACCTTACACCATTGTTTCACATTCTTATCCTCTGCCATTCTCCCCATGTATCCTAGCCAACATAGCCATTGTGATATGTAAATTTTACTGTATCTCTTCTTGTATTAATGCTTGTAGCTCAGTGATGTGTATCTTCCACACTACTTCCTCCCTTTATTGGACCATAAATTTTACACAGTATTTTTGCTCGAAAGTTCTTAAAGCATTTTTGTCATCTTCTGCCAGTGTACATACTTCTAACCTACATGTGACAACCAGGCAAACTAGGGAGTTGTACACTAAGAGTTTCTTTCTTCTTGTAACAAGTTTATTCCCTGCTTGTATTCTTTCCCTTATAGCACTTACAATGGTGTTATAATTTGATATTAAGGCTCACGAGTAACTAAAAGAGGGCACTTCTTTAAAACATTTCCCATTTATATTTAGATCTTTAGGATTTATTCTAGCCTCAGAGTGTGACATTACCATAAATTTTGTTTTATTTTCATTTGCAATGAAGCAGATTTTTAATGCACCTGTTTCCATTGCCAGGTATGTTTCTTCAAGTGTGTTGATATTTCTTCATACTACTCCAGCATCATCAGCATATGCATTTATCTCCTACTTTATATAAATATAACACTCATTTCATTGATTTTATTTGTTATATTGAGCTACACTGATAATATAGTGGATATACTATCACACTGTTTCACTCCTTTATTAAAGACAAAGCTTTCACTTGTCCTGTTGAATATCTTTGCTTTTACTCTCGTCTTTATCATTCTCATTCTGATTAGACTTACTGGTTTAGCACATATGTCTACTTCTTTTAGCATTCTGTACAGTCTTTGCTGATTTATGCTGTCAAAGACATGTTTGAAATCAATGTATAGGAAGTACAGATCAATATTATGGTCACAGAACTTTTCAGTCATTCGTATGATCACAAATTTTTGGTCATTTGTTCCTCTATGTGGTCAAAAACAACACTGATAATCTCCAAGTATGTGTTGTGTGAACTTTTGTATCCTTTCATTTAATATAATTGTGTGAAGATCTTATTTAGTTATGCTTCATAGTGTTATACCTCTGTAGTCTTCACATGCTGTAGTATCTCTTTCCTTGTAAATGGGGATTACGATTCCAGTTTTCCAGTTATCCAGCATGGTTTCAGTTTCCCATATGCCCAGTATTAGGGTGAGCAGTTATTTTATTGCAGCACCTCCACCACTTAGACTTTGCCATCTTCACCAGGTGCTTGACTGTTTCCCATCTTGAGGACAACCAGAGAAACCTCATGCAGTGCTGGCTTCCTTGCCTCATTGCCTGCCACCAACTCCAATATTTCTTTCTGTGAGATTATTTGTTGTTCTTCCAGGCTGTCATTTTGCATGTCTTTGATGTTTTATGCCCATTTTCCCATTGTCTATTCTTCCTGTCTTATATTTTATCATCTTTACTTGAGCTTGCCTTTATTTTTGGCTGGAATCTGCTCCTTATTTTGCATGCAGCATGGTAGAATTTTCTTATTTCATTTTGTTTCATTAGCTCTTCTTAGTCCATTCTCATTTCTTCCTCTTGCACAATCTGTTAGCTCTTCTTCTTAAATCTCTACATTGTTCCATATTATCTCTGGTTTCTCTTTGTAATGATGTCATTCTTCCCCTATTCTTTTCCTTTACTGCTAACCTGAAATGTTCATCAAATCATTCCTGGTTTCTTCTGCTCCTTCTCACACCTGTTATTTCTTCTGCAACATCATTTATGAAATAATGCATGCACACTCAAATGCACGTGCAATAGCAGTGTGCTATCATCTGAGAGAGTGTGCTGTGAAAGAGCAATACTGTGAACTTCCAATAGAGCCAGCCATGGGCGGGTGCCTATTTAAACCCTGCCACACTACGCTCATGCTCAGTTAGCATGTTATTACTGCTTACATACACTGCCTTGTGGTCAGTGCATGTTAAGGTGATTGGCGTACATGCCACAGTCTAATAAAGTTGAGTCCAAGTTACAACAGTTAATGGCTTTGTCAATCCCGATCCACCTTTCGCCTGTTCCTGCTGGTGGCTCTTCATTACTCAACTTCCTATTTAGCGTTAGTATTTTTTAAAATTTGATCTGCAATTTTAAGTTTGTCTTCATTCTAGTTCATGCTCTGTTCTCTTCTATTGCTATTTTACTGAATGCTGATAAACCAATAATGTCAATATATCCCTAGGACCAAAGGTACAGTTGTAACAAACACTCTGCTTGCAGCAGCCACCGGAAAGATCGCAGGAGGCACACATCGGCACGGCGCATCCAAACCGACACCTCGATAAAGAGTTTGCGTGCTGATGCGTCAGGAGCCTGGCCCGATGAAACTTCCTGAATGTCAACGTCTATGTCCTCTGTACCTGCTTCCTTCGATTCTTTTGAGGCTGAGTGGCAAACCTTAGCAATGTGTCCTTTTTTATTACATTTGCGACAAATGGCCCAACGCTGGGGGCACTCTGACCGATCATGATGTATATAGCACAACGCACAGGACGGTAACAGGGGCCGTCGGCCGGAACTCTGTCTAGGCACCGTGCGGGAGCAGTCATAACAGCCAGATTGTACCGCTTGCACGTCGTCCACCCCGGACACAGTGGACGTGGGCGCGCCGCCCTGAACTGCCGCAACGTCACACCATGCTTCCAACTGTTGACCTGCAGTGTGAGAGACTTCATACGATTGAGCAATGGACAGGACTTCCTCAAGGGAAGGGTCTACCAACTGCAGGGCCCGTTGCCGGACCTCCCTATCAGGGGCCGAACGAACAATGACGTCTCACACCATAACGTGGGCATACGACTCTCACAACTGCTCTGTGACAAAATGACACTTGCGACTAAGACTGTGCAGGGTAGCGGCCCATGCCCGGTAAGACTGTTGGGGCTGTTTCTTGCATCGATAGAACTCGACCCTAGCCACCACAACATGCATGCGGCGGCGATAATAGGAACACAGCAATGAACACAATGCGTCAAAAGACAAGGACGAGGGTTCCTGCTACGGCGCTAGCTGCCGCAAAACTTGATACAGCGAGGGAGATATCCAAGACAAGAAAAGAGTACAACATACCTCCGCATCAGCAACATGAAATGCCTGGAAATGCTGCCGAAGGTGATGTTCATATCCTCTGCCGACTCGTCACATGGGGGAAAGGGAGGAAGGAACGGCGCTGGAGCAGACTGCATGGAGAGCAACGCTGGAAGCGCTTGTTGCATGGTTGCCATGAGCTCTGTCTGCTGCTCAACTAAAACCCGCACTAAATCCTCCATGCCATGGATAAGCTGCGAAACCAGAACAACGACGCAACACGCGAAAGAACGACCCTACTCATCGCCAATTGTGTAGTAACACGATTCACATTGTCCGTCGCACTTCACATAGTGTAGACTGGGAACTGTCTGCTAGGTATGTCCGATATAAAACTGACTGAGCACGGCCCGTGCTGCCTGAGTTGTTGTTGTTGTTGTTGTTGTTGTTCCGCCGGCAGAGGGTGCGGCCGAATTCTTGCATGCCCTCTGGTGGATGGGACTTTAGTTGCGGCAACTACTGTCTGTGACGCACCGTGCCGATGTGCGCTTCCCGCGACCTTTCCGGTGGCTACTGCACTGCTTCTATAAAAGCTACTGATGTGAGTGTGGTTGACAATGACATTGAGCTCACAAATATGTTTAAGTAGTCATAAAATGAAAGATACAAAGAACAGGCACATATGAGGGGATATTGCACCAAAATACTGGTATGCCAGGGACTTGATTTGAACTGAAAAGTTAATCAAACCAGTGTAAGAGAACTGTGGGCTAAGAATGACATGGGAATGAAAACTACAAAAGAGAGATACCAATTAAAAGGGATCTTTTTTCTTTATATGTCTTTTGCGTGATACAGCGAGGGAGATATCCAAGACAAGAAAAGAGTACAACATACCTCCGCATCAGCAACATGAAATGCCTGGAAATGCTGCCGAAGGTGATGTTCATATCCTCTGCCGACTCGTCACATGGGGGAAAGGGAGGAAGGAACGGCGCTGGAGCAGACTGCATGGAGAGCAACGCTGGAAGCGCTTGTTGCATGGTTGCCATGAGCTCTGTCTGCTGCTCAACTAAAACCCGCACTAAATCCTCCATGCCATGGATAAGCTGCGAAACCAGAACAACGACGCAACACGCGAAAGAACGACCCTACTCATCGCCAATTGTGTAGTAACACGATTCACATTGTCCGTCGCACTTCACATAGTGTAGACTGGGAACTGTCTGCTAGGTATGTCCGATATAAAACTGACTGAGCACGGCCCGTGCTGCCTGAGTTGTTGTTGTTGTTGTTGTTGTTGTTGTTCCGCCGGCAGAGGGTGCGGCCGAATTCTTGCATGCCCTCTGGTGGATGGGACTTTAGTTGCGGCAACTACTGTCTGTGACGCACCGTGCCGATGTGCGCTTCCCGCGACCTTTCCGGTGGCTACTGCACTGCTTCTATAAAAGCTACTGATGTGAGTGTGGTTGACAATGACATTGAGCTCACAAATATGTTTAAGTAGTCATAAAATGAAAGATACAAAGAACAGGCACATATGAGGGGATATTGCACCAAAATACTGGTATGCCAGGGACTTGATTTGAACTGAAAAGTTAATCAAACCAGTGTAAGAGAACTGTGGGCTAAGAATGACATGGGAATGAAAACTACAAAAGAGAGATACCAATTAAAAGGGATCTTTTTTCTTTATATGTCTTTTGCGTGATAACATTAATTAATAAGAAATGAAAGAAGATTTCACACTAAGTTGGTTGCAGTATTTTGCAACACTTTTAGGGCAAACTGTGAGAATATTTAAACCTTAATACATTTCTTAAAGTTGGCAAAAACTTCATACAGACAATGCAGCTTTGTCCAGTATATTCAAAGTCAATTAGCCATTTTTGCTGCCAAGTTAATTATGCCCGCAGATGGCAAAACTTTCAGCACCAGCCATAAAAGCATCAACGGTTGGAAGAAGCCACTGCAAGCAACGTCTGTAAAGTATACTTGCAAACTGTTACAAATACTGCTAATCTACTCAAAATTATAGGAATTAATTCTACATTAATATATTTTTTTAATGTTAGTCAAAAAGTAGGTACTTTTGAAAAAGCCAATAATCCTAGTCTTGCATTATTCAGCTGCTGCTTTTGTATATTACTTGATTTCTGTTAAAACACCTTCACAGCACTTGAACAGCTTGTAATATGCAATCACCCAGCAATGCACAAGAAAATGCAGAGTAATGAAACATTTAAAGAGTCACAAAACAGCTGTTTGGCTTGCAGTTAGTGTTTGCACAATGCAATGGTTTGATTTGCCAATTGTGTGTGACACATTCTCTTCCAGACTGGGTGTTCTGTTGTACCTAAGTATCATCTATTCTAATGTGGAAGGATCTGGTTTTTCATAGGCATCTATGTACAGATGCATAAGTATTGTGATGTGGTTGTTGTCACTATGGGAACAGCTCAACATAATGTTGTTGTGCCACTCTTTCATTGCTTAGAGTGAGCCCATACATAAGATGTATAATGGACAAGTCTTCTTCAGCAACCCTATACATGATGCTGTGTGTCACTGTTAACACACAATGAACACTGCTGGAAAAACAAACCTAAACAGTATTGAATGCAAGCTTGAAGATGAAGAGTAAAGTGGACATTAATGTTGTCAATGCCGGCCACTGTGGACGAGCGGTTTTAGGTGCTTCAGTCTGGAACTGCGCGACCGCTATGGTCGCAGGTTCGAATACTGCCTCGGGCATGGATGTGTGTGATGTCCTTAGGTTAGTTAGGTTTAAGTAGTTCTCAGTTTAGGGGGCTGATGACCTCAGATGTTAAGTCCCATAGTGCTCAGAGCCCATGTTGTCAACAGTAAGTCCCATGAGGAAATGGAACAATTTCACAATTTTTTTCCAAACCAGATGCACAGCATGGACTGTCAACATTTGCACATTTGTTCTGATAAAGTGCAATATAGACACAAAGATTAAGGGGTGGGATGGGCAGTGGGTAAGAAAACAAACTAAATGCAATTTCCCAGTATTGAGCCACCAGAGATCATGGGTCCATTACACCAAAATATTCACAAGATATCCCTGAACAACCATTGCTTTTTTATCAGTGGAGTTTGGTTTCCACCCCCACCTTCCCAATAGCCTCACTCACTTTTCTCACACACAAATAAACTTTTGCACCACCTGCATATCTGCAGTGTGCAGCCATAGATTCAAGGGGAGTCAGAAATGAGAGAATGAGCTCATGAAACTATAAAAAAAAGAACTTCTCTGTGAAATATAAACAAAACAATAATAAAAATAAGGGCTGTTTGCTTAGATGAGCATTTCTGTGAAATCAAAATCTGCTGCTTCCTATATTCATGACCATGTTCTTCCATCCTGTGAATTATAAAATGCTTTGATCCTCCTCAGCATGATCTCGACAAGGTCACCAAGCTATTGCTGCTCAAATGAGACTCACTCTTTGATGGTGAACATCCTAAATTGATCTAATGTGTGAGGAGGGTTCTGTGATGACATGCTGCAGGTTTCAACTGAACACAAAAATTCTCAATTTGGCGCATACCAGCAGATACCACAGACTATTCCATTTGGTTGATTCCTGCCTGCTGAAGGAAGGTGTTCATTAGATGGATGCTGTATGCTTGTGCACAGATGAATGTCTTACCAAAATGTCGACTGTGGTATTGGACAATATCTAGGAGGATTGTGTCTGGATATCACATAGCCCTTAAGTAACCTTGATAGTGCTGAGAGGCATCCATCATCCATACCTAACAGCATCCCCCAAAATGTGACAGATCTACCTCCCTACTGAACCTGTCAAATTGCGTACCTGAACTGGGCAATTATATCTAGACACTCTACAGTCTTCTATGATGGTGCCTGGCAGGGGAGGATGGGAGAGAGAGAGAGAGAGAGAGAGAGAGAGAGAGAGAGAGAGAGAGAGAGGGTGTGTGTGCATGTGGGTTTTTTTCACTCTGAAATCAATAGCATACAGTGAAAAGCAATAAACACAGTTGGTTGGACATAAAATAATAATAAAATTGGAATAAGCAGTTTTTATTCTCTATAATAAGAAGATAATGTAAACTGTTTCTGTCAAGGAAACATTTTTTGCATTTGCCCCCACAACAAAGAAGTCTGTCAGGTGAGTGAATATATAAAACTGTCAAGTGGAGGCTGCCAAACTTCCAAGTATTGTTTGGGGGTGATGATGGTCTAGAGTGTTACAGCAGGGGCCTGGGATATTAGACTGAGGGTTTTCAATTGAAAATAAATATTTACACATGGATACATCTGGATGAATGGTTTGAATCAAGAAAAGTTTATTGTAAAAATGGCATTAGTGTTTATGTGCATAGATGTTCAGTTACTTAACAAATGATAATTCAACAAGGAAGCAAAATAAATGAAATCGAGATGAATAATGTGATATGTCCCATACTTCAGTTACGTCACAAGTATACCATTGAACAGTTTTATTTGCAACACAAGAAATAACATCACAAATTTGGTATTAACATGATAACGAAGAAAAGGAAACATACAAAAACTTCCATGACTGAGTGAATGTTCAAATAACTTAGCTCCAAATGTAACAGTCACAGGCTGAATCCTTTAGCGTCTGTATGAATGAAGTTTGTTATAGTGGTACTAAGTCCACCACTTTCAGCGTGTGGGAGATGTAGTAAAAACAGAATACTAAGTCCTCTCCACTTGGTGGTGTCCAATTGGCAGAGTCACACCTCATGTTGATGGCAAAGAGTAGAGGAATTAATCAGGGTAGTGCATCATCGAGGAGAGTTTTTCCTGATGCAGCTGGCTGCACTGGAACTGCTGGCTGCCATCATGATATAGGCCTAAATAGCCGTCTCATAGAGTGACACTTCTGTTTGATTGGCTCAAACTTAGTTTCAGCAAAAGTAGGAAATAGTTTTGTCTGCATGCACTCACAGGGGCTGTGTATGTACCTTTGAGCTGCTGCTGTTGACCTGCTAGCAAGCTGGTCAGTTTGAATTTCTGCTTCTCACAGGTTGGAGTACGGTCACCACAATGTATGTTGTGCAGGTAGCTGTTGCCATCTGTTGCACTTATTGCCATAGCATAACGTTAACTAACAAAAAATAACTGTGTATACCCACCTGCTGGGTACAGACATAGTCAATATTTAAGAATTTCATGGGATTGTAAATGACATACTCATCTTCAGAAAAAAGAAACTGTATTAATTTTTTTATGAGGATTACATGGCGAAGATTGCTGGTAATGGGGATGGGGGGTTAAGGGCAGACAGGGAGGTGGCGGGCATGAGAGAAAGTAACTGCAGTAGTCCCAGGCCCATCTCGGGGGAGAACAGTAGTGGAAAGATAAAGACTAAGCATTTAGCATACACTCTGAAAGTGACTTGGAAAATGAGAGCTCTATTTTTTGGTCACAGCTCTGAGAGCTGATCATCTCACAAGTCAGCTGAACCTGTGATATGATTAGATTGACATAGTGACTTTCCTGATGATGATTCACCCTCTTCCAATGAGAACAGTTGTCACATCAGTGGAAAGGCATAGGCAAAAAAGGAGGTCATTTTGTAAAATTTAAGTAATAACTACTGCTCACATTTGTAGCCTGGGGGGGAGGGGGGGGGGGGGAGATAAGAGGGTCTGGATACAAAAGTCTGATAGTAAGGAGCAAAAAGTCATCATGATCTTCTTCTTCTTCTTTTAAATAAAAATTATGGTTCAGAATCAAATAAGTCTTTAAGTCTTTTTCACAATGGTAAATAAGAGACTTATAATTCTTTGTTTTATCCTCAGTTTTTGGATAGGCCCAGTGCTACTTCTTATTCATGATGGGATACCACAGCATGCAGAGCCATGACTGTGTCTTTCTGCCAAATAGCCACATTTTGAAATGCCATGCCACAAAAAGGTAGTAGTCATGCAACATGGAGATACAATGAAACAAATGATAGCTGTGCCCTGAAGTAGTGTCCCACTTCTTCCCAACATCACTATGCACACAATGGATCTGAGCTAGCCTAGGCTGTAATTCACTGTCAAGCAAGCAGTAAATTTTGTATAGTTTGTGGAAGGCAAAGCACTTGATGTTACAGAATCTACCAATGTGGAAAATAGTAAAATTGCTCAAAAAAAGAAAAAGAAGAAGGAGAAGATTAAAAGCTTTTCTGGAAACAATTCTTCTGTGCAAAAGACAGAAAATTACCATAAGAGGATGCCATGATTCTGCAGATGTTGGAATAAATGAAACCACAAATAAATTATGGTAATTTCATTGCACTACTTTGTTTCCATGCTCAGTCCGGCAATGCAGCAATAGAATAGCACTTACTTAGACAAAACCTTCACAAATCCAGAATGATGATATTGAACTGTGTGTTAATGCTGGCTGACAAAGCAGAAGACATATCAAGGCGAGAACAACAAGTGTTATGTTTATGATGTGCAGACTATTCATCTGGTGATTCGGAAAATTGATTATCAGGGAAGATTTTCTGGAATTTATCTACGTGGAAGATGTTTTCACACAAGCATCGATAATGAAGATCATAAGATATGCATTATCTTATTACTTGGATACGGATGGATTGCCTGGGAGGGCTCTGACAGTGCTGCAGTGACGAGTGGTTGATCATAAGGCATGAGAACAGTAATTACCAAACAATACCCACAAGCACAGTTCATAAATTGTGTGGTGTACATTCTCAATTTGGTTCTATCACATCAGAGAGATATCTGTGATACAGAACTGATTGGAATCGCAAAAGATACAGTAAACATTTTTTGACAATGTCCACTTTGGAATACCCTTCGGAAGAAAATTTCAGATCAAATTAACTCATCTCCTTCAATTCTTATCTCCCTTTTGTGAGCTGAAGTGGACCAAAAACTTGTGGCCGTAGAAAAATTTGCAGAAATGCTTCTAGTAGTACACACAACACTTAGGACACTTAAAGGTGCTGCCAGTTGAAATGATATCACTCAAGCATACCAGCTACAGAGCACCATGGCTGGTTTATAGTGCTGATAATTATACTAAGAAATGTTTTTTTCACATACAGTGAACCTAAACAATGTAATGCAGGAGGACAATATGGACCTGACCAATACTTGCAGTTACAGAAAAAAAACTTACTTTACAAAATACTCAGAATGAAAGTCAGTTCTCAGTACTTTCTGAACAGGAAAAGAAGATGAGTTCAAGTGACGTAGTTGTTCCAAATCTAGCACAGCAACGTACCAGGAGAAACTGCTGAATATATTATTGTCAAACCATATTTTAGTCTTTCATTGAACAGATGATTACAGAACCACATGAAGAAATGATTGAAAGGATTCAGATGCTTCTGCCTGAGAAAACCAATAATGACTCCAGAACAACAGAAAGTCTTAAAAAGATAGCACATGTATTTCTCGGAAAATGTAGGCACAGTATTTCTGAGTGAATATGAGTTATGACACAATCACTGGAAATCTGTACATCAAAAAAATGTCACTGTAATAGGAGCTATTGATCGACACTATGAACAGTTTTTTCCCCTTTTGATAAAAAATCTTCTTATCATTTTAGACAATGTCCCAGCTTTCGCTGCAACTCCTGAAAGATCTTTCTCCACTCTAGAGAGCCAAAAAACTTACATTAGAAATAAAATGAGAGATGAAAGACTTAACTGGTCTTGCTCTAATGAGTGTTCAGTGTGATCTGGTAGTGTAAACAGATCTGAAGAAATTAGAAGTTGTTAATGAGACGTATAAGGCTACATATAATATTTTAAGTTCAAGTTTGTTATTTATTGAATTAAATAATTTAAGACTAAAGTTATGGCTGTATGCCAAACCATCACAAACGTAAATACGAGGGTCACTTCAAAAGAAATGCACACTATTTTTGTAAAAGTACAGTTTTCGTTCTGCATGTGTGAAAGTTTTACAGTGTGTAGATACATCCTTCCCACTTGTTCTCAAACTTAGTTCAACCTGTTCCCGTGAGTGGCACCATCACAGCATGCCTTCAAGAAGGCTGCTACACTTGATGTTTGTCAGAAGCAATGTGCTGCCATAGAATTCCTGTACAGTGAATACGAGACAGTGGGAAACATCCACAAGAGGTTGAAAAAGGTGTATGGAAATGCTGCTATCGATCGCAGTACAGTTAGTCGGTGGGCAAGCAGGTTAAGTGATGAAAGTGGGCACGGCAATATTGAGGATTGTCCTCGCAGCGATAGGCCTCGTACTGCACACAATCCAGACAATGTGCAGAGAGTTAACAAATTGGTGACTGCTGACAGACGCATCACAGTGAAGAAATTTGTCACGCTACGTTGGCCAGGGGAAGAAAGTGTTTGCAGAATACTGAAAGTGTAGGCATTACAAAAGGTTTGTGCCAGGTGGGTTCCCACGATGTTGATCGTGGCTCACAAAGAAACAAGGAAAAACGGTATGCTGCGAACTTTTGGAACAGTACGAGAATGGTGGAGATGAATTTCTTGGAAGAATTGTGACAAGTGATGAAACATGGCTCCATCATTTTTCACCAGAGATGAAGAGCCAATCATTGGATGGCATTATGCAGATTCACTCAAGAAAAAAAAATTCAAAACCACACCTTCTGCTGGAAAAGTTATGGCTACAGTGTTTTTCGATTCTGAAGGACTCCTGTTTGTGGACATCATGCCAAGTGGAACCACCATAAATTCTGATGCATATGTGACGACACTGAAGAAACTTCAAGCCCGATTGAGTCATTTTCGACCACATCGGCAAAAGCAGAATGTTTTGCTGTTGCACGACAATGCACAGCCACATGTCAGTCAAAAAACCATGGAAGCAATCACAAAACTCGGATGGACAACACTGAAACACCTGCCTTACAGTTCTGACCTGGCTCCATGTGACTACCATCTCTTTGCGAAACTGAAAGACTCTCTTCATGGAACAAAGTTTGAAGATGATGACTCCCTTGTGCACACTGCCAAACAGTGGCTCTAACAGGTTGGTCCAGAATTTTACCGTGTGGGTATACAGGTGCTGGTTCCAAGATGGCGTAAGGCAGTTGAGAGGGATGGAAATTATGTGGAGAAATGAAAATATTGTTCCTAAAGGATGTATCTACACACTGTAAAACTTTCAAACATGTAGAATAAAAGATTGATTTTAAAAAAAATAGTGTGCATTTCTTTTGGAGTGATCCTCATATAAAGAGAGAATAATGTAATAACCTTATAATATTGTACAATATAATATAGTTAATTATAGAATCTAATTATATATAATTACCTACAGTTCCGGGTTTGTCTGTTTTGTCATAAACAAATACCTTAATACAACATTACATACATTTTATTAAAGGTGCCTTGATTAAGCTTTACTTGCATGTGACATGGATTCTAAGGTGAGTGTGAAATCTCAAACTGACCAGTTTTATTGGTGTTAACAGCAGTCTTTTTGTGGCATGAATGAAATTACAGATAAAAGCTAGTTGCCTTTTCTAAAGGCAGTCTTGGACACTCCACCCCAGTTTTCCCCAATGTAAAAGGAACAGGTATGTCAGTAGGGCACATTGTACATCTACTCCCCCCTCCCTGAAAAAAGTTAACCATGGGGGAATTCGGCAACCTCAGTGGGGCCTTAAATCTCTGGCTAACAATACTTTAATTTTAATTAACAATTAAAATCTTGAAATGTGAATACAGTTGTTGAATTACCATGTGGTGAATACAGTCAGTGACACAGAATGGTTTTAGCATTGGTGTTATAAGGGTAACTGAAGCTGTTTTCTGAGACAGTTTTAAGCAGTACAAGCAACTGAAGCAACTGAAGACTACACAACAAGAATTACAACACAGTGTGAACATAATCAATATGTGTTTGCATATCAGTTTTTAAAATTAATAATGGAAGTGAATGAGTGACTTCTAACATAATTGGAGAAGGTAAAGAGGCTGTTGTGATTTGTAATAGGTTTGGGATTGCATGATACTGAAAAGCATCCTCATCAGACTGCAGGCAGTCTTTTAGGGCAACACAGACATGCAGTCTCCAACATCCTTACAGTGACTGGGTAACCACCAGGATGGCACCATTTAGTTGCCAACCTGAAGATAAGAAAGACTGAAATTATGGAACAGGATTTTGAAACACAACAGCTTTTTTAATGTAATCAGGAAGGACTGAAGCTTCATAAGTAAATTTTTGTTTCAAGTTAGTTAACACCACCAATTACATCCTCTAAGTAATGTTGTAACTGAACTTGATTGACCAGAGAAAAGTTATGAAACTCAAAACATGTTAATGTGCAGAAGCCATCAACTAAACAGCTTTCTGAGCATAAACCAGAATGACAAATGAAATTAGATAGGATTAACCAACAAAAGTACGAAATGACACAAATGTGAAGACACTTCTCAGTGCAGCTTACAAACAAATAATAACTCAAAGGAACAGTAATCATTTTATTACAGCAGATCTACACTATGTGACCAAAAGTATCCAGACACCTGGCTGAAAATGACTTACAAGTTCGTGGTGCCCAATGCTGGAATTCAATATTGTGTTGGCCCACCCTCAGCCTTGATGATAGCCTCCATTCTCGCAGGCATACATTCAATCAGGTGCTGGAAGGTTTCTTGGGGAATAGCAGCCCATTCTTCATGGAGTGCTGCACTGAGGAGAGGTATTGATGTCAGTCAGTGAGACATGGCATGAAGTCGGCATTCCAAAACATCCCAAAGGTGTTCTTTTAGGATTCAGGTCAGGACTCTGTGCATGCAAGATGTATGACACAAGTGACGTCCGATCACCTGACCAAGTTCTGCAAAGTACCCCATTCTGCTCTCTTATGATGTCTACTGAGGTCACTGATGTGGAGTACCTGGTAGTAGGTGGCAGCATAATGCACCTAATATGAAATACATATATTTTTGGAGGTGTCCGTTGGGGAGTGTCTGGGTACTTATGACCACATAGTGTAGATTTCAACTATTATGTAGTCGTCTTCAGTGCACATAGCAAAAGATTACATTACTCCAAAGTGTCACATAGTAAACAATATTGGTTGGTGTGGAGTGAACAGTAGTCTAACATGAATGCAATATCCTAAGATCATAAGTATTCCAATCTTATTAAAATAATAACTCATTTAGATTCCTTCAGCCCAAATTTATGTGATTGCAACAGCAAGATAAGTAGGTTCAATTCAACTGAATACAAACTCTGGAAAATAAATCATGGCAGTAAAATGTCAAAAGAATTAATTTTCACAATAATAAAAGACTTCCTTAAAGCAGGTACAAAAGTATTTTGTTTATGAGACAAATTCAAAATAATAGTTTTACTTAGAGAAAACAATAATAAGTGGCTTTACAATTGATTACAAAATTACAGTTCATGGTAGCAGAAAAATAAATATTTTCATTAACTCTGCACTTGACCTCAGTACAATTTATCAAACTCCAAAAAGGGACATGATCAGCTGGAGACGCTGTACATGTTTGATTACATACTTGTTTGTGCAGTGGCAGTATACAGTTATGCTCAGCATCAGAACAGCAAGCTTGGTGGAGGCCACTGCAGGAACAGTTATTGGTACAGTACTGATAACTACGGTACTGCTCTGGTGAAATGCTGTAATATGGGCATCAGTGTGATTTGTTGCCATTTCTGTGCCATCAATCAATTCAAGGACTGGAACAATTTGGTGTTATTAGTATCTAGAAGAACTGATAAGACAGGATGTGTGCCAAGAAAGGATTTAAATTTGGGGATGAAAAACAGAAATGGTTCAACAAAACCAAAAAGCTTGTGGAAAACCAAAAAGCTTGTCCCAGAATATTACAATGATCTGCTTTGAAGAGAAGTCTGCTATTATTCAGCAATATTAGGTATGTATGTGGAGTGTTGGTCTGATCATAGCACACACCATGAAATCAAAATGGGGTATAGGATGGTGCATAACCACCCGGTTCTGAAGCAGTAGAACAAAGGTTGCCTTAATCAACTACCAGTCAAGGACACAATGGTGGTCTAGTTTCTGCTAATAACAGAGATATTTTACAAAAAGATGTGTTGGTGTATCAAGTTAAATCAGTACAAGTATAGTTTGATCTATACTGGCAATTCTGTAACACTCCAGCTCATAAAGTAGTACCCAATTGTCAATGTGGCTGACAATTACGGGTCGTGATTTTATTGTTAGGTTATGCACTTGTGAATAAATTTCCAGGACATAGAAAAGGTGTAAAGCTTGTGTCCTTGCAACTCACAATTCAGACAAAATAAGTATCTGCAAGTGATGAATAATTTTCAGGTAATGCTGAGTCAGCTTCACTTTAATGCAGTTGTGCTACAGTGGTACAAAGCTATAAGTGCGTGGATATATCATTTGAAGAGAGGCATGTAGTTGTGTTGAAATATTCATAAGGGTACAAAGCAAGGAATCACGAGGAATTAAAATTGAACTGAGCCTATTTTGTAGGCCAATCTGTATGGCCAACATTAATATACCCACTTGGTCATCAACAGAGTTTATGTTGTAAAACATGGTTTTTAGAATCCTAAATATTGCATTACTAAGTTGTTTTTGAATATTATCTATATCTGATTTATTTGTGAAGGAGTTCATAATGGATAGCAGCTGGGTAGTGATTAGTCAAATTTGTTGCATAATAGAACATAAATGGCTTCAATAAGCTCATTGGACAAAAATAATTGTCACCATAATACGCCTTTACAGATGGCGCAGCAGTCAAGTCTTGAACTCAACTGCACATCTATGCCTCTACGTGAGCATAAGGCAATAGAGATCAGTGAAACCTGTATGTTCCAAGTGGACACTGTATGTAAATGTGGGTAAATGTAGGACATAAGAGTGGCAAAAAATAGCAATCATGTTTGCTCACACACACACCCATGGTCATGCAGAGTGTAAAGGTGCTGGATTTGTCACAAAACACGATGTTGGGATTGTGGTCAGAGAAAGATCCTGACTGAGAGGGACCAGGGGCATGTTTCACAGCTTGTTCAGCAAAAGCCCTTCAAAATTTCACAGGAATTGCTGTGGGCAATGAATGAAGGTCCATCCCACCTGTGTTAGCAAGGTAACATTGTGACAGGAACTTCAGGCAATGATCATTTGGAGTCAGTTCCCTCGCAAGAGGCCAATGCCTGCACAGGTATATAAATATGACAACAGCAAAGTTCATCAGGCTGGAAGAGTATGTGGCTGGTTTTCTAAACACTTCCACACCCTATTACATCTCTATTGGCCTGCAAAATCGCCTGACTTGAACCCCCATAGAAAATCTGTGAGGCATAATGAAACAGTGGGTAAAACACAGACATCAGCATCCCCTCAATTTGGTGGAACTGAGTAATCAAATGCTCAGCAACTGGCTTAATTTGGATGTGAAGTCCCTGCACAGCTTTGTAGACACTCCTAGCTGAATCAAGGTGGTTATCACATCCAGTGGCATAATTACATGGTACTAATCTATGCCTGCAATAATTTCTCTAGAGATGACAAACTTTTTGTCTGGTGAGCTTATGTTCCAAGCATATGGTATTGTGTATGATGGTAAATTATGTATGTTCAGCTAAGGTAGAGGCTTACTGCATTTCAATGTCCCATCATGAGGCATCTTTGTGGTCAGGTGTGCAGAACAACTGCTTTAACGAGCTGAAACATGGTCGCAAACAAACAGTGATCCAGAAAGTGTAGAATAAATTTCTTTATTCCATCTATGATCACAAACTTGTTAGGCCCTCAGACTACCAGTTTCAAATAACAATGACCATCTTCAGATATGTATCAAAACAAGAGAAAAACACAAATACAACTAGCAGATTGGCTACAGCTTAAAAACAATAAAATAGGCCATAATGAAAAGTATTACTGACATGCATGTAAATATTATAAGCTTTAACTCTGATGTGGCATACCTAATATGCCTAATATAGTACTGTATAATGTAATGTAGCCACACTGGTATTGTTAAAAGATATACATAAAGTCAGCATAGCATACACAGGCGCGCGCGTGCACACACACACACACACACACACACACACACACACACACACACACACACACACACACACACCGGACCCACCTCCTCTTCCTCAAAATCACCCTCTCCAAACCTTCCAGGAATTTCTGACTTGCAGCCTTGCCTCTCAATCCTTCTTAAAAAACCTTAATCCTACTCCCAACATCACCACTGCTGAAGCCCAAGCTATCCGTGATCTGAAGGCTGACCGATCCATCGTCATTCTTCCGGCGGACAAGGGTTCCACGACCATGGTACTTGATCGTCGGGACTATGTGGCTGAGGGACTGCGTCAGCTTTCAGACAACACCACAACAAAGTTTACCAAGGAATCCCATTCCTGATGTCCAGGTGGAGCTTCAAGGAATCCTCAGAACCTTAGGCCCCCTACAAAACCTTTCACCTGACTCCATCAACCTACTGATCCCACCGACACCCCGCACCCCTACCTTCTTCCCAAAATTCATAAACCCAACCATCCCGGCCGCCCCATTGTACCTGGTTACCAAGCCCCCACAGAGCGTATCTCTGCCTACATAGATCAACACCTTCAACCCATTACATGCAGTCTCCCATCCTTCATCAAAGACACCAACCACTTTCTCGAATGCCTGGAATCCTTACCCAATCTGTTACCCCCGGAAACCATCCTTGTAACCATTGATGCCACTTCCTAATACACAAATATTCCGCACGTCCAGGGCCTCGCTCCGATGGAGCACTTTCTTTCACGCCGATCACCTGCCACCCTACCTAAAACCTCTATCCTCATTCCCTTAGCCAGCTTCATCCTGACCCACAACTTCTTCACTTTTGAAGGCCAGACATACCAACAATTAAAGGGAACAGCCATGGGCACCAGGATGGCCCCCTCGTACGCCAACCTATTCATGGGTCGCCTAGAGGAAGCCTTCTTGGTTACCCAGGCCTGCCAACCCAAAGTTTGGTACAGATTTATTGATGACATCTTCATGATCTGGACTCACAGTGAAGAAGAACTCCAGAATTTCCTCTCTAACCTCAATTCCTTTGGTTCCATCAGATTCACCTGGTCCTACTCCAAATCCCATGCCACTTTCCTTGACGTTGACCTCCACCTGTCCAATGGCCAGCTTCACACGTCCGTCCACATTAAACCCACCAACAAGCAACAGTACCTCCATTATGACAGCTGCCACCCATTCCACATCAAACGGTCCCTTCCCTACAGCCTAGGTCTTCGTGGCAAACGAATCTGCTCCAGTCCGGAATCCTTGAACCATTACACCAACAACCTGAAAACAGCTTTTGCATCCCATAACTACCCTCCCGACCTGGTACAGAAGCAAATAACCAGAGCCACATCCTCATCTCCTCAAACCCGGAACCTTCCACAGAAGAACCCCAAAAGTGCCCCACTTGTGACAGGATACTTTCCGGGACTGGATCAGATTCTGAATGTGGCTCTCCAGCAGGGATACGACTTCCTCAAATCCTGCCCTGAAATGAGATCCATCCTTCATGAAATCCTCCCCACTCCACCAAGAGTGTCTTTCCGCCGTCCACCTAACCTTCGCAACCTCTTAGTTCATCCCTATGAAATCCCCAAACCACCTTCCCTACCCTCTGGCTCCTACCCCTGTAACCGTCCCCGGTGTAAAACCTGTCCCATGCACCCTCCCACCACCACCTATTCCAGTCCTGTAACCCGGAAGGTGTACACGATCAAAGGCAGAGCCACGTGTGAAAGCACCCACGTGATTTACCAACTGACCTGCCTACACTGTGATGCATTCTATGTGGGAATGACCAGCAACAAACTGTCCATTCGTATGAATGGACACAGGCAGACAGTGTTTGTTGGTAACGTGTGATACAATACGTCATTCTCCAGGGCTGCATCAGCGCACAGGGATTCCATGCGACGGAGGGCGGATGCATGTATCCTCGCTAACGGAGGACATTTTGAACATTTCCTGTAACAAAGTGTTTGAAGTCATGCTGGTACGTTCTGTTGCTCTGTGTTTCCATTCCATGATTAATGTGATCTCTGGAGTTCGGATAGGTTGGTGTTGGTGGGAAGTATCCAGATAACCCGGACGGTGTAACACAATACGAGCACGAAGAGTCTCTACATTTGGTACCGGGGTTGCGTAGACAAGAGATTTCAAATGCCCCCATAAATGAAAGTCAAGAGGGTTGAGGTCAGGAGAGTGTGGAGGCCATGGAATTGGTCCGCCTCTACCAATGCATTGGTCACCGAATCTGTTGTTGAGAAGCGTACGAACACTTCGACTGAAATGTGCAGGAGCTCCATCGTGCATGAACCACATGTTGTGTCGTACTTGTAAAGGCACATGTTCTAGCAGCATAGGTAGAGTAACCCGTATGAAATCATTATAATGTGCTCCATTGAGCGTAGGTGGAAGAACATGGGGCCCAATCAAGACATCACCAACAATGCCTGCCCAAACGTTCACAGAAAATCTGTGTTGATGATGTGATTGCACAATTGCGTGCGGATTCTCATCAGCCCACACATGTTGATTGTGGAAATTTACAATTTGATCACGTTGGAATGAAGCCTCATCCTTAAAGAAAACATTTGCACTAAAATGAGGATTGACACATTGTTGGATGAACCATTCACAGAAGTGTACCCGTGGAGGCCAATCAGCTGCTGATAGTGCCTGCACACGCTGTACATGGTACGGAAATGTCCAATGGCCAGCTTCACATGTCCGTCCACATCAAACCCACCAACAAGCAACAGTACCTCCATTACGACAGCTGCCACCCATTCCACATCAAACGGTCCCTTCCCTACAACCTAGGTCTTCGTGGCAAACGAATCTGCTCCAGTCCGGAATCCCTGAAGCATTACACCAACAACCTGACAACAGCTTTCGCATCCTGCAACTACCCTCCTGACCTGGTACAGAAGCAAATAACCAGAGCCACTTCCTCATCCCCTCAAACCCAGAATCCCCCATAGAAGAACCAAAAAAGTGCCCCACTTGTGACAGGATACTTTCCGGGACTGGATCAGATTCTGAATGTGGCTCTCCAGCAGGGATACGACTTCCTCAAATCCTGCCCTGAAATGAGATCCATCCTTCATGAAATCCTCCCCACTCCACCAAGAGTGTCTTTCCACCGTCCACCTAACCTTCGTAACCTCTTAGTTCATCCCTATGAAATCCCCAAACCACCTTCCCTACCCTCTGGCTCCTACCCTTGTAACCGCCCCCGGTGTAAAACCTGTCCCATGCACCCTCCCACCACCACCTACTCCAGTCCTGTAACCCGGAAGGTGTACACGATCAAAGGCAGAGCCACGTGTGAAAGCACCCATGTGATCGACCAACTGACCTGCCTACACTGTGATGCATTCTATGTGGGAATGACCAGCAACAAACTGTCCATTCGCATGAATGGACACAGGCAGACAGTGTTTGTTGGTAATGAGGATCACCCTGTGGCTAAACATGCCTTAGTGCACGGCCAGCACATCTTGGCGCAGTGTTACACCGTACGGGTTATCTGGATACTTCCCACTAACACCAACCTATCCGAACTCCGGAGATGGGAACTTGCTCTTCAATATATCCTCTCTTCCCGTTATCCACCAGGCCTCAATCTCCGCTAATTTCAAGTTGCCGCCACTCTTACCTCACCTGTCATTCAACAACATCTTTGCCTCTGCACTTCTGCCTCGACTGACATCTCTGCCCAAACTCTTTGTCTTTAAATATGTCTGCTTGTGTCTGTATATGTGTGGATGGATATGTGTGTGTGTGCGAGTGTATACCCGTCCTTTTTTCCCCCTAAGGTAAGTCTTTCCGCTCCCGGGATTGGAATGACTCCTCACCCTCTCCCTTAAAACCCACATCCTTTCGTCTTTCCCTCTCCTTCCCTCTTTCCTGATGAGGCAACAGTTTGTTGCGAAAGCTTGAATTTTGTGTGTATGGTTGTGTTAGTTTGTGTGTCTGTTGACCTGCCAGCACTTTCATTTGGTAAGTCACATCATCTTTGTTTTTAGATATATTTTTCCTACGTGGAATGTTTCCCTCTATTTTTTTATATATATATATATATATATATGTTTGTGCTGTAAGCTCTTTAGATGTTGCTACTGTAGGCGAACACATGTTCTTCAATCATATAACTGTACGATATGGAATAAAAAAAGAATACCATCAGTAAAGCCTGTAGAGGGCTTACAAGGTGTATGTCATTATAGAAATAAAATGCAATAAATTAGAAACATCACCAAAGCTAGATTGTTAAAACAGAAAAAGTTAAGTGACAACTTACTTTGCTTTGTTTGACAAAGTTCTACTTTAATCACTGAATGCCTCATTTACCTATGTCTTGCCTCTGTATTTACCTACTATAGAGTGTTTTACACATTTACAGGGCTATTACAAATGATTTAAGCGATTTCATAAATTCACTGTAGCTCCATTCATTGACATATGGTCATGACACACTACAGATACGTAGAAAAACTCATAAAGTTTTGTTCGGCTGAAGCTGCACTTCAGGTTTCTGCCGCTAGAGTGTTCGAGAGCGCAGTGAGACAAAATGGCGACAGGAGCCGAGAAAGCGTATGTCGTGCTTGAAATGCACTCACATCAATCAGTCATAACAGTGCAACGACACTTCAGGATGAAGTTCAACAAAGATCCACCATCTGCTAACTCCATTCGGCGATGGTATGCGCAGTTTAAAGCTTCTGGATGCCTCTGTAAGGGGAAATCAACGGGTTGGCCTGCAGTGAGCGAAGAAACGGTTGAACGGGTGCGGGCAAGTTTCACGCGTAGCCCGCAGAAGTTGACGAATAAAGCAAGCAGGGAGCTAAACGTACCACAGCCGACGGTTTGGAAAATCTTACGGAAAAGGCTAAAGCAAAAGCCTTACCATTTACAATTGCTACAAGCCCTGACACCCGATGACAAAGTCAAACGCTTTGAATTTTCGGCGCGGTTGCAACAGCTCATGGAAGAGGATGCGTTCAGTGCGAAACTTGTTTTCAGTGATGAAGCAACATTTTTTCTTAATGGTGAAATGAACAGACACAATGTGCGAATCTGGGTGGTAGAGAATCCTCACGCATTCGTGCAGAAAATTCGCAATTCACCAAAAGTTAACGAGTTTTGTGCAATCTCACGGTTTAAAGTTTACGGCCCCTTTTTCTTCTGCGAAAAAAAACGTTACAGGACACGTGTATCTGGACATGCTGGAAAATTGGCTCACGCCACAACTGGAGACCGCCAGCGCCGACTTCATCTTTCAACAGGATGGTGCTCCACCGCACTTCCATCATGATGTTCGGCATTTCTTAAACAGGAGATTGGAAAACCGATGGATCGGTCGTGGTGGAGATCATGATCAGCAATTCATGTCATGGCCTCCACGCTCTCCCGACTTAACCCCATGCGATTTCTTTCTGTGGGGTTATGTGAAAGATTCAGTGTTTAAACCTCCTCTACCAAGAAACGTCCCAGAACTGCGAGCTCGCATCAACGATGCTTTCGAACTCATTGATGGGGACATGCTGCGCCGAGTGTGGGAGGAACTTGATTATCGGCTTGATGTCTGCCGAATCACTAAAGGGGCACATATCGAACATTTGTGAATGCCTAAAAAAACTTTTTGAGTTTTTTATGTGTGTGCAAAGCATTGTGAAAATATCTCAAATAATAAAGTTATTGTAGAGCTGTGAAATCGCTTCAATCATTTGTAATAACCCTGTACTTCATTTTCACATGTTGGGCATAATACTCTCATCTTTTCTAGTCCCTTCTCTGTTTATATAATATATTTCATTAACAACAATATCTTGTTAAGTGACTGGTACAATGTTTTATCATTCTTTTCTTAAAATAGTGTGTCACAGGTACGAGGGGCCCACTGGCAGTTAAGTTCCTCTGAGCACTTTTTGCCTAGACGGCTTTCTGGCAGTCATGCCAACAGAGAGTGCTGATTACTTACTACAGTCTATTTTCATTCATTTGGGTACTTTCTCTATTTATTTTATCATTTTTGTATTATTCTGTGAACTCTGCAAGCTTGTTCTTATGTATTTCATTGTATTTTTATCTAAAATTCGCCACAAGAACATATCAGAAGCATTGTCATTTAACTATTACCTTTTTAATAGCCTAACTTTTGTCATGTTCTTAATTTATTACATTTTATTTCTGTAATGACTTATACACCTAGTAATCCCACTAAAGACTTGACTGATCATATTCTTTTTATTCCATATCATACAATAAAATGATTAAAGAATATGTGCACACCAACAGTAGTGGCATCTAATGAGTTTATGACACAAACATTTTGTGGCTGCTGTACAACACTTTGTTAAGAACAGTAGTGCTGTTAACAAGATGACTCTAGTATATACCATATTTTATATATGTGCGATGATGCTAAGCTTATTTTGTGTTTATCTTTTCACACTGCCACTATGTCTCCATTATATTAGGACATGTTTTTAAAACAGGTGTGATTCATCATATTTAAACTGCATATTTTTCACATGTATGTCAGTAATACTTTCTGTTATGGCCTATTTTATTGTTTTAAGCTGTAGACAATCCACTAGTGCATTCGTGTTTTCCCACATTATGCTGTATATCTGAACATGGTCATTGCTGACAAAAACCATTAGTCTGAGGACCTAATAAGTTTGTGATCATGCATGGAAGTAACGAAATTTATTCATCTGGTTTAAGATGATGCCTCCAGCATTAAACCAGGCTTGCTTGGTGTGTGCATGGGGGACTATTTCTGACATGCGATAAAGTTGCACTTCTTAACTGATCAATAGCCTTGTTTACTTCTTTTACTCCGTGAAAAATATCTGAGTCTGATGAATGCTAGAACTAGTTCATACACCCACTGTGACAGGTATTCAAGTTGTCTTTTCTCATCATCAAAACACGATGAACCGGCTATAGTGGTTAATTCACTAAAATGCAGTCTGAATATAACACTGGAAATGCAATCAAATAGTGCTTACAACACAGACAGGTAAATCCTTAAGCATGGCTGAGTGAAACCCATGGCAAGTGATAATGCAATCAGTACTAAATGAGGAGGTGACATGTATGGTACACTGCAGTGATCATTTTGGATACTAACTGTTCCTGTAAAACAACAAGTGTAATTTACCATGACACATGATTAAGTGCTACTGATAGCCTCTTCCATAAACTTATAAGCTAATACTGGAAATTTTGCAGGGTCAAACAAACACAAAAACCAAATAGAGATAAATGTCAGTGCTTTCATTACATGTAGTATATGAAACTCTCGATAACTACAGACATAATGAAATGAAACCTTGTCCCTGGGAAATAAAATAAATGCATAGGAAGCTGACAAGGCACTTAGGTAACATGCAGGGAGTTAGAGAAATTAATTAGTAACATCATCTTTTCCTGCACAAACAATCAAGTTTTTTTTTTTTTTTTTCAAAGAAGCTGTAGTACTGGCATAATGACAACAAAGAACAAAGAAAAAATAGATGATACAACAAGTCTTAGAATCAAAGTAGTGCAAGAAAATTTCACAACAGGGAGACAAAAGTAGAACTGATGGACATAGAAGGATGTGAGAGATTATCAGGAAGTTAATGTTACAAATAGCATGTGCGGAAGTCAGTGAAACTTGTACAAAAATTCTGTACTTACACAGTCTCCATATCACCTTTCATGATCCATGTCAAAAACTTCCTTTAGGTAAGGCAGTAACTTCCATCACGAGAACTGTACTCAAGGGGAGGTGATACATTGTGTATTGTCAACTGAACAAAACATAGAGCATGGGTCTGTGTGATCGAACATGTGGAAGGATAGGTAGATAATGAGCCATACAAGCAAGATTATTTATAAACTCAAGGCTAATCACCTTTTGAAGGAAAAAATACATTTGAGAAACACATCTGAAATGGAAAATGGTAAACTTTTGCACCTCAGGACAATTAGTGTAGCTACATAAACTCAGACTGAAAAGGGCACTATACTATCTGTAACAAGGAAAGTACCTGAAAAGAGAAACTCTCACCACCAGTCACTGCAAAACTTCTTAGTTGGTAGCAGAAATGGAGTCTAAATAAGATGATGGATTGCTTGCAAGTGTTTATTTGGAGACTGGACATTTGCTGTGGTGCTATGTTGCACTGATTCAGCAATGGTTGAACAATAGGCATTTCAATCCATTAAGGACAGGGCATATTTACATAGATTCCTTCAAAAACAGTGTGGCAGCTTTCTCTACATTGGTGACTTTAGTTCTGCACTTTCCTAGTGCAAGTTTTCATAACTTCATAAACTTTGAACATAACTTTGCCATGCCATGCAATGGTCAAAAATATTTGACAACAAAGCCACCAAACAGCAAAAATATGACATAGCCATTCAGTAGTAGTAGAGATGGATATTAAAACATAAATAAACAATTAAAAGGTTGAAATGAGGCTGAGAAGGGCATACCAGTTAATTCTGGGTTGTTGTTGTTGTTGTTGTGGTCTTCAGTCCTGAGACTGGTTTGATGCAGCTCTCCATGCTACTCTATCCTGTGCAAGCTTTTTCATCTCCCAGTACCTACTGCAACCTACATCCTTCTGAATCTGCTTAGTGTATTCATCTCTTGGTCTCCCTCTACGATTTTTACCCTCCACGCTGCCCTCCAATACTAAATTGGTGATCCCTTGATGCCTCAGAACATGTCCTACCAACCGATCCCTTCTTCTGGTCAAGTTGTGCCACAAACTTCTCTTCTCCCCAATCCTATTCAATACTTCCTCATTAGTTATGTGATCTACCCATCTAATCTTCAGCATTCTTCTGTAGCACCACATTTCGAAAGCTTCTATTCTCTTCTTGTCCAAACTATTTATCGTCCATGTTTCACTTCCATACATGGCTACACTCCATACAAATACTTTCAGAAATGACTTCCTGACACTTAAATCAATATTGGATGTTAACAAATTTCTCTTCTTCAGAAACGCTTTCCTTGCCATTGCCAGCCTACATTTTATATCCTCTCTACTTCGACCATCATCAGTTATTTTGCTCCCCAAATAGCAAAACTCCTTTACTACTTTAAGTGCCTCATTTCCTACTCTAATTCCCTCAGCATCACCCGACTTAATTAGGCTACATTCCATTATCCTTGTTTTGCTTTTGTTGATGTTCATCTTATATCCTCCTTTCAAGACACTGTCCATTCCATTCAACTGCTCTTCCAAGTCCTTTGCTGTCTCGGACAGAATTACAATGTCATCGGCGAACCTCAAAGTTTTTATTTCTTCTCCATGAATTTTAATACCTACTCCGAATTTTTCTTTTGTTTCCTTTACTGCTTGCTCAATATACAGATTGAACAACATCGGGGAGAGGCTACAACCCTGTCTTACTCCCTTCCCAACCACTGCTTCCCTTTCATGTCCCTCGACTCTTATAACTGCCATCTGGTTTCTGTACAAACTGTAAATAGCCTTTCGCTCCCTGTATTTTACCCCTGCCACCTTTAGAATTTGAAAGAGAGTATTCCAGTCAACATTGTCAAAAGCTTTCTCTAAGTCTACAAATGCTAGAAACGTAGGTTTGCCTTTCCTTAATCTTTCTTCTAAGATAAGTCGTAAGGTCAGTATTGCCTCACGTGTTCCAGTGTTTCTACGGAATCCAAACTGATCTTCCCCGAGGTTGGCTTCTACTAGTTTTTCCATTCGTCTGTAAAGAATTCGTGTTAGTATTTTGCAGCTGTGACTTATTAAGCTGATAGTTCGGTAATTTTCACATCTGTCAACACCTGCTTTCTTTGGGATTGGAATTATTATATTCTTCTTGAAGTCTGAGGGTATTTCGCCTGTCTCATACATCTTCCTCACCAGATGGTAGAGTTTTGTCAGGACTGGCTCTCCCACGGCCGTCAGTAGTTCCAATGGAATATTGTCTACTCCGGGGGCTTTGTTTCGACTCAGGTCTTTCAGTGCTCTGTCAAACTCTTCACGCAGTATCATATCTCCCATTTCATCTTCATCTACATCCTCTTCCATTTCCATAATATTGTCCTCAAGTACATCGCCCTTGTATAGACCCTCTATATACTCCTTCCACCTTTCTGCTTTCCCTTCTTTGCTTAGAACTGGGTTTCCATCTGAGCTCTTGATATTCATACAAGTCGTTCTCTTATCTCCAAAGGTCTCTTTAATTTTCCTGTAGGCGGTATCTATCTTACCCCTAGTGAGATAGGCCTCTACATCCTTACATTTGTCCTCTAGCCATCCCTGCTTAGCCATTTTGCACTTCCTGTCGATCTCATTTTTGAGACGTTTGTATTCCTTTTTGCCTGTTTCACTTACTGCATTTTTATATTTTCTCCTTTCATCAATTAAATTCAATATTTCTTCTGTTACCCAAGGATTTCTACTAGCCCTCGTCTTTTTACCTACTTGATCCTCTGCTGTCTTCACTACTTCATCCCTCAAAGCTACCCATTCTCCTTCTACTGTATTTATTTCCCCCATTCCTGTCAATTGCTCCCTTATGCTCTCCCTGAATCTCTGTACAACCTCTGGTTCTTTCAGTTTATCCAGGTCCCATCTCCTTAAATTCCCACCTTTTTGCAGTTTCTTCAGTTTTAATCTACAGGTCATAACCAATAGATTGTGGTCAGAGTCCACATCTGCCCCTGGAAATGTCTTACAATTTAAAACCTGGTTCCTAAATCTCTGTCTTACCATTATATAATCTATCTGATACCTTTTAGTATCTCCAGGGTTCTTCCATGTATACAACCTTCTTTCATGATTCTTAAACCAAGTGTTAGTTATGATTATGTTGTGCTCTGTGCAAAATTCTACCAGGCGGCTTCCTCTTTCATTTCTGTCCCCCAATCCATATTCACCTACTATGTTTCCTTCTCTCCCTTTTCCTACACTCGAATTCCAGTCACCCATGACTATTAAATTTTCGTCTCCCTTCACAATCTGAATAATTTCTTTTATTTCATCATACATTTCTTCAATTTCTTCGTCATCTGCAGAGCTAGTTGGCATATAAACTTGTACTACTGTAGTAGGTGTGGGCTTCGTATCTATCTTGGCCACAATAATGCGTTCACTATGCTGTTTGTAGTAGCTTACCCTCATTCCTATTTTTCTATTCATTATTAAACCTACTCCTGCATTACCCCTATTTGATTTTGTGTTTATAACCCTGTAGTCACCTGACCAGAAGTCTTGTTCCTCCTGCCACCGAACTTCACTAATTCCCACAATATCTAACTTCAACCTATCCATTTCCCTTTTTAAATTTTCTAACCTACCTGCCCGATTAAGGGATCTGACATTCCACGCTCCGATCCGTAGAACACCAGTTTTCTTTCTCCTGATAACGACATCCTCTTGAGTAGTCCCCGCCCGGAGATCCGAATGGGGGACTATTTTACCTCCGGAATATTTTACCCAAGAGGACGCCATCATCATGTAATCATACAGTAAAGCTGCATGCCCTCGGGAAAAATTCTGGGTAGTGGTGGAAATTAGTGGGTTGCCGTGTAACAGTTTTACTGCGCATTTGTTTTTGTACCAAACAATTATTTATCTGTTTTGCTTGATCCATAATGCCTGGTTAAGTGACGAAAATGAATTATATAGTCTTCTGATCTGGGAGCTGTAATCCAACATGGACAGGTGATGAGAAACAGAATTGTCTGTCCCAGGGGCATGTATAAATTCCTTAGCTCTGCCTGGTATCACAGCAGTTTGTCGTAACACCACACAGCCTTCTATTTAGAAGAAAGGCTCCAAGCACTCTTTCATATACAGATCTGTTTCCTTCCACATTGCAGATACATTGTTCTGCTGAACTCTCTTCAAAAATACTTTAATCTTTTAGCCAGGTGCTTCACTTTGTTGAAATTCGTGCTAGGTAGCCGTTTCTCAAACTCAAAAGGGGAACATGTTTTGGGGCCATAAATGATCTCATAGAGAGTTAAACATGTTTCTTCATTTAGCCTGGCATTGTACCATAAAATCACACACTGTTATAGATGATCCCAGGCCAAGCCATTCATGTAATACGAAACATTTTTACTACCATTTTATTTATTGTTCAATGTTTCCATTACTCTCAGGGTAAAATGGCATAATGGTCTTTTCCTTTACTTGAAGTACTTGACATATCTGTACCATAAGGTTGAACATAAGGCTTTTCCGTTGATCTGATATAAAGATACTATTAAATGAGTTATGAATGCATTCATAACTGTCTTCAGTTGTTATTATGATAAGATAGTGAGAGAAATGATCAATGGTAGATAAAACATATCTATAATTCTGAAATGTTATAGGGAACGGCCACAAGACACCAAATGCTATGATTTCAAAAAGTCCTGCTGCCTCAGATAAAGTTTGATGAAATATATTTGGTCTTCATTCTTGCACTCTCTTAGTGCAAAGGAGACAATTTTGAATGTAATCATCCACATCTTTATTTTGCTGTGGCCATCAGTAATGGTCTGCAACCCACTCATGCATGGTGCATTTCCATTCTGACACACCTGTATGCTATTACGCCACTGTTGTAGTATGCACTTGCAGATAGTCTTTGAAACCATTATCCAATGAGAATTTTCTGATATAAAATGTCATCTCTCGTAATAAAATATGGCAAGGTACCAATTTCTTGAATTCGGCATCGGATTCCTATGCCTTTTTAAATTCCTCAACAAGCATGTCTTCTACTTGTAGGATCTTAATTTTCTCACTCAAGGCATCTGCATTCCGATTTATTTTGGCCAGCTTGTGTTTTTGCATTCATTGCCACTCACTGGAGACACCCAGGTCACAAGCCACCTGCATGCTACACAGATTAAAAATGTGCGCTGGTCTGGGACTCAAACGTGAGAAATTTACTTTTCACAGAGAAGTGTTCTACCAACTGAGCTATCCTAGTATCACTCATGACCTGCCTTCCATCAGTACCTCATCTTTGGCATTGTGTGAGCTATGCTCGATAGCTAAGTCACTAGAGAAATTGCCTCCAAAAGGCTGAGGCCCATGTTCAAGTCCTAGCTTGGCACACAGTTTTAATATGTCAGGATGTTGCAAATCAGCACACACTCCTCTGCAGTGTATAAATTCAGTCTGGATATTTAGTCATATTTACTGAGTTTTAAAGCCCACTTAACAACTCTTTTAAACTTAATGTCCAGATAGGTGTCCAGTGTCATGATCTTATTGGCAGCTCTCATGTCTATGCCGATGTGATAAGCCATTTACTGGTTTTCTTTGGGATTATCACTATTGGTGTATCCCAGGGACTGAAGGATGGCTGAATTACTCCTGATTCCTGTACTTCTGAAGTATTTTTTTCTACTGTAGGCTACAAGTGATAAGTTATGTGACATGGTTTTCTGCCTACAGGCCTACCATAACCCACAGGAATGTCATGGAATATTGAGGAGGTTGCCTCTATTTTTCAGACACGTTAGCAAATTTAGCTAGAACGGGGTACTACACACTCATACCTGCCTTACATGTGTGTTTAAGTTTCTTTTTAATTTCTGCTTTTATAGGTGAAGTGTGGTGGAATTTATGTAAAATTTCATTTCAGGCTGTTTTTATTGATGTGCTGTTATCTCATCAGCATTTACTTCATGCACTCCAAGTATGGCACCATGGGCAATTTTAATGTCTCTGCTTCTAAAATTATCTATGTCCTCTGGCGTAAGCATACCCCATCTGACACAGTCTTTCAAGTTAAACCATTCTTCCTCATGCACCTGCTTACAATCTAAAAAATTAATTTCTTGTCAGTGGATCCACTAAGAAAATATCTCCTCTTAAAAAATCTTTCCTCACCTCTATCTGAATGATACTACCTGAACTGCCTGATATTATCTTGACTATGTTTAATTTTGACAGTAAGTGGTTTAGTGGATTGTCAGAATGTGTCCATTCATTCTGGAATCCTTTATATTCATCTACTGGGAACATTAACAAAGGGTGTAATTTTCTCTATCCAATCTCCCAATTTAGACTTCCTGTGTTCAGAAGCTAAATATTCCTTGAAAATAGCACAGGAAATCATTACCTATGATGGCACCAAAGTCATGGTCACACTACCACATCATTTTGGATGTAAACTGGTACTATTCGCATTTCCACATTTTGTGAACCTATTGAGTAAATTACCTCTTTTCCAATCTACTCAGTCAACAATTCAGTGGTTTTTGTTCTTGACCCAAGTGGATTTAAATACTTATTTGTGCACCTGCATCAATGGTACAGGCAGAATGTTTACCATCAGTTTTATGTTGCAAGGTTATGTTTGCCACCTGAGCAATTCTTATCAGTTTTGCTGGACTTTTGCAGAAGAGGAGTGAGGGGCAATGGCAGACTCTCTCCTGTTTGTGTTTCCCGTACTCACAGTCCTACACACATTTCCTCAGGCACCTTGGTAACCTATATGTTAGCAGAGTGATACCAGAAAGTAAAAAAAATTTGCTCTCTCGTATTTGGCTTCTCTATGTAGCCACATGCTAGTTCCAAACACTCAGGTCTCTTGTGGCCTTAGTGTTTCCAGTGAGTGCAGCACACTTTGGCAATGAATGCATGGGCAAATTACTGAGCCACTTTGTGTAAAAACATGACTCACAAGGCATCCTACAGTGTATTCAGCAATGCACACTTCACCTCAGCATCTACAGGTATGTGTGGCTCACAAATGAACATATCCACACAGTGTATTTTTGCTTAACTGAGTAGCACCTTGTTCCTTTCCTTACTTTTCCTAGGTACAAATGTTCAGCATTATACAATTCTTTTTCAATCAGCAAAGTGCTCTAAATCCTCTCCAGAATTTTGGCATAGGGTGGGAAGCTTGTCTATGTAGTAGCTAACATCTACATCTACGTCTATATCTATATTCTGCAAACCACCATGAAGTGCATTGCAGATGGTATGCCCCATTGAACAAGTTATTAGGGTTTTTTCCTGTGAGTGCAGGAAGAATGATAGTTTGAATGCCTCTGTGCATGCAATAATTATTCTACTCTTATCCTCACAACCCCTATGTGAGCGATATGCAGGGCATTGTTGTGTATTCCTAATGTAATCATTTAAAACCAGTTCTTGAAATATTGGTAATAAACTTTCTCATGATAGTTTACACCTATCTTCCAGTTCAGTTCCTTCAGTATCTCTGTGACACTCTCCCACAGATTAAACAAACCTGTGACCATTCATGCTGTCCTTCTCTGTGTACAATCAATATCCCCTGTTAGTCCTATCTGGTATGGATCCCACACACTTCAGCAGTATTCTAGAACTGGTTGCATGAGTGATTTATAAGCAATCTTCTTTGTAGATTGTTTGCACTTCCCCAGTATCCTACTGATAAACCGAAGTATCCCACTTGCTTTACCTACGACTCAACCTATATGATCACTCCATTTCATATCTCTACAAAGTGTTACACACAGGTATTTGTATGAGTTGGTCGATTCCAACAGTGACTCATTCATATTATAATCACAGGATACTATGTTTTTTTGATTTAACGAAGTGCAAAATTTTACGTTCAGGAAGTTTTAAAGCAAGTTTCCAATCTCTGCACCACTTTGAAATCTTATCAAGCTCTGAATGAATATTTATGCAGCTTCTTTCAGATAATATTTCATTACAGGTAACTGCATCATCTGCAAAAAGCCTGGTTTTACTATTGCTATTGTCTGTAAGATCATTAATATACAACATGAACAGCAAAGATCTCAACACACTTCCCTGGGGCACACCCGAAGTTAGTTCTACATCTCACGATGACTTCCCATCCGAGATATATGCTGCATCTTCCCTACCAAAAAGTCCTAAACCTAGTCACAAATTTCACTAATACCCCACATGATCATACTTTTGATAATAATTGTAAATGCGGTACCGAGTCAAATGCTTTTAGGAAATCAAGAAATTCAGTATCTACCTGACTGCCTTGATCCAAAGCTTTCAGTATGTCATGTGAGAAAAGTGCAAGTTGGCTTTCACATGATCAATGTATCTGAAAACCATGTTGATTGGCATTGAGGAGGACATTCTGTTCAAGATACCCCATTATGTTGAGCTCAGAATATGTTCTAAGAGTCTATAACAAATTGATTTCAAGGATATTAGCCAGTAGTTTTGTGGATAGCTTCTGCTCCTCTTCTTTGTACATCGGTGTGACCTGTGCTTTTTCGCAAAAACTGAGCGAAGTTTTTTTGTTTGTGTTATCTATGATGGATTGTAGTCAGAAGAGGGTCTAACTCAGTGCAAATTCAGTATAGAATCTGACAGAAATTCCATCGGGCCCTGAAGATTTTTTCAATCTTAAAGATATCAGCTGCTGCTCAATACCTCTGACACTAATAGTTATTTCATTCATCTTTTCAGTGGTACAAGGATTAAAATTGGGGCATTTCTCCTGGGTTTTTCTTTGTAAAGGAACATTTGAAAGAGGAGTCAAGAATTTCAGCTTTTGCTTTGCTACCCTTAATTTCAGCTTCTATCTCGTTCACTAGGGACTGGACACTAACTTTGGCACCACTAACAGCCTTTACATATGACCTGAATTTATTTGGGTTCTGTGAAGGATCACGTGATAATATTCTGCTACGGTTGTTATTAAAGCCTCACACATTGCTCTCTTAACAGCCAAATGCACTTCATTCAGCATCTCTCCACCTATATCCCTACACTTTGTTTTACACCGATGGTAGAATCCTGCCCACTCGCCTAATATAGGGTGCCTAGGAAGCTGTTTTCTCAGATCGCTAGACAACAATTCAAGCAAATCATATTAATGGAGTTTATTACAGTAAGTAAAATTGACAATACTGAACTTTGTGTGTTCACAAAGGTGGATCGCAAGCAAATGGCAACAGGCAAATAATCAATGTTCTTCGGTATATACAATATCAATGCACGAAACAAAACCGTTCATAAGTCACTGTGTGGAGTTTGTATGCTGCAGCCAGGCGGCATGGCACTTATATTCTCCTCATATAGATGCTGCTCCTGTTGTGGTGTCATCCTAGTCAGAGTACTATTGGCTGACATCATCTCACAGCCTTCTCTGCCATTCCATTCTTCATCGTCCGTTCTTCATTGTCCATTCTTCATCGTCATGCTGGCACTTGTCGTTACGCCAGAGCACGTATTATGCAGTGATCTCTGTTTCTTTAGAAATTTCTTCACAGTGACTGTGTACCATGAAGGTTCCCTCCCATTATAAATTGTTCTACTGGATACACATCTGTCCAGTGCATGGTCAAATATTCTTTTAAACTTGAGCTAGAGTTCCTCTACGTACACCCAACCTGTGCTGAAAGTTTCAAGTTCCTCATTGAGATATGACACTAATGCTTTTTATCTAGTGTACTGAACATATATATTTTTCTGCTTGTTACCATAGTCCTTTGTACTTCGGTGATCATTGTTGCGACAACTGCATCCTGGTCACTACCAATTTCGATGTGGATATCCTCAAAGATGTCAGGCCTGTTTGTTGCCATTAGATCCAATATATTTACATTGTGAGTGGGGTTCCTAACTGTCTGATCTAGGTAGTTTTCAGAGAAGTTTCACAAGATGTCTTATCACAACCACCACTAACAAAGCTGTAATTTTCCCAGTTAACTGTTGGACGATTAAAGTCTCCACTGATGATTATAGTAAAGTGAACTGAGTTTTTCTCTAAAGTTGACAGTTACATTAGGAGATGAGTCTGGTGGGCAACAGAAGGACTCAATTATCATTTTATGCCCACCCCCTGTTACTGAGTCTTGCCTAAAAAATCTCACAGGCAGCTTCAATTCCTACCTTGATGGATTTAAGTTTCTTGTCTACTGAAACCAATACACCACCTCTATTTCCCATTCACCTATCATTTTACTATACACTTAAATCTTCTGCAAAAACCACAATTTGCTTTTAATTTCAGGTTTCAACCAGCTTTCTGTACCTAGTATTATGTGAACTTCACTGCTTCTCATATGTATTCCAACTTTGGCACTTTGTTGCGAATGCTTTGGCATTAGGATTTTAATACTCTCACATGTGGGAGCACTTCTTTCGATCTTACTCGATCTTACACTGATACTTGTGTGTTTCCTACAGCTAAAAAAAGAATGAACTCGGAGCCCCAATGACAGGCATAATTTGTTCCAACATGTGCCACAATCTGCAGTCGGTTGCATTCTGCCAGAATAGCCTCTTCAACATGCTGAATGAGGCGCCCTGGCATACACACTGAGTACATCTTGTGTCCTTTCCTGTCCCTTGCTGCCATTTAGCCTAAGAGGTACCACCATTCACCATACATTTGAACTGCCAACAATTAATAGACCACTACCCTATGCTATGCTTATCTCCATATCAGTCCACTAGTCCTTTTTCTAAGGATGCTAAATGGCTTGGTATTTTTCAGCCCATCCACAGAATTTACATAAGTGCGAGCCTCTCTTTGCAATTTAACATTGGCAACTCCTACCAACACTTTGTCACTCCACACAGACATTTTTTTCTACACATGTTAAAATTTGTATGAAAATGTGGACATTTTAACTTGGTTTACCAGTGAAGGTGAGAATCAGCAAACCCAATGCAACATCAGTTCCAGGTCAGTATAGAAAAGTCTGTGGGAACTCTGGAAATGGGGAAATGAGGCTAGGTACAGGCAGAGCGCTACTTTACAATTTAACATTCAATAATGTCTCATTCAGGCATCTTTGCAGATCTTTATTCTCCACCCAAATTTGCTCCATCCTCACTTGCAATTCTGGATCCATCTCCAGTTTTCCTTGTGACCTGCTTGTGGGCATCCCTTTGAACTATACACATCAAAATAAAGAAAAAGTGGCAGCTCTCAATGATGTCTGTGGTGCCATCAGCTATACTGGAATCTTCTCCCAAAAGAAAAGGTTGCCATTTACATTTTCTGGCTGATGATTGATGTAGCAGTGTCATGTAGTGACAGAGCACCAGTATCCAGCAACATGGTGGTGCTGGGTCATTGTATTCGTGATATGGCCTTGTGCAAGGATGGTGGGTGAGGCTGGACACCCTCACACAGCTGCAGCAGCAGTTATGATGGTGACATTGTGTGGACTGTGGCAGGTACCCCGGACTGACTGTACTAAGCACTTATCCACTGCACCTCAGTGTGGAGCCAGGTGGCCTCGCATGATGGTTTAATTCATCTGACCATGGCTTAGTAAATTTTTATGTGGTGCATCATAGACAAGAACAGAGTGAATCAGGCATCCCACTTCTGACACTAGTTTGTCCACTTGGTGGGTAGGGGTGTAGTCAGGATTTAGAAGTGATGTGGTCTTAGAACTCATTTACAGACAAAGGAAACTATAATGGTTTAATTTTTTATGGAGATTACATGGTAAAGACAGCTAGTGGGGTCAGAGAAGGTAACACCAGCAGATGCAGACACATCTCCAAGGAAAAGGAAAGTAAAAAGATAAAGAAGACAAATCAATTTAAAGTTTATTCTGGTGGTGACTCGTAACAGAAGAGAGCTCTGTTTTGTGGCCAGAAATCTGTGAGCTCCCTATCTCACAAGTCAGATGATCATTTAGCATGACATGAGTGGCAAGGGGCTTCGCTGATTATGTTTTAACCTGCTTCACCATGAACCAGCCAACATTGCATCAGTGAAAAGGGTAAGGATGAAAATGGTGGCTAGTTTGTAAATTTCAATAGTAAAAATTTCTCACATTTGGAACCTGGTTGCACATTGCACAACTGAGAGTGAAACCACTTGCCATACAATCTAAGGTATTGAATGAGGGACACACATGTGAACAAAAACTTGAACAAAACAGCTCAACTTATAAACTTCAAATCACACACTCATATATTATACCGCCACTGTAGTCTGACAGTGAACTAAAGAAAATACATTTATACATGGTATCTAGTAGGATTTGTAACTAAATGGTGAAGAGTCATTCACAGATATGGAAGTATTTCTGAAACCTAAGCCCCATAAAACAAGTGTGGGGTGCTCTAAAAATATGCATTTCACCAAAAACTGCACTGAGGGGGAAATGAGGCACAATACTTAGCAAAGTCTATATGAAAATTATTTTTCCATCTTTTATTCTCATTGTGCACAGTTTCACTGTAACCAATCTTTATTATGATCAATAAAACCTCATTAAGGAGTATATGTGCTAGGATAGGGTGACCAGATAACCTGTATTTCATGGGAACATCCCATATTTAGTTTAAGTGTCTCATTGTCCTATAAAAACACATGTGTCACATATATTGTCCCATTTCACATTAACTGTTCTGTACATTTTGAATTAACTTGTTTTTAAGTAACATGTAGCATAACTGAATGAAGAAGAAATGTGAGCATACCCAAAGGATAAAGAAAATACACTGTTGTAGCACTCCGTTGTAAGGCCACGAGTGGCTTACCGGGACCATCTGACCGCCATGTCATCCTCGGTGGAGGATGTGGATAGGAGGGGTGCGGGGTCAGCACACTGCTCTCCCGGTCGTAAGATGGTATTCAATCGAGTAGCTCCTCAATTGGCATCACGAGGCTGAGTGCACCCCGAAAAATGGCAACAGCGCATGGCGGCCAGGATGGTCGCCCTTCCAAGTGCCGACCACGCCCGACAGTGCTTAACTTCGGTGATCTCACGGGAACCGGTATATCCACTGCGGCAAGGCCGTTGCCACACTGTTGTAGGTCAGCAATATATGTTCTGAGCAGAACACTCTGTTCCAGAACATACACTACTATGCTACTCACTGTTTGATTAAACCGAGCTGAACAAGGTCTATCACTCTCAACCGTTTGTGCTAAATCCCTCTGGCACTAATGCTGCTGCACAAAGTGTATTCTCTATTACAAAAGTTTTGTGGAGTGATGGGAGAAAATATAAAAATACACTAAATGAAGTGGGCAAAAAGGAATACAAATGTCTCAAAAATGAGATCATCAGGAAATGCAAAATGGCTAAGCAGGGATGGCTAGAGGACAAATGTAAGGATGTAACGGTATATAACACTGGGGGTAAGATAGATATTTCCTTCAGGAAAATTAAAGAGACCTTTGGAGAAAAGAGAACCACTTGCATGAATATCACGAGCTCAGAAGGAAAACCGGTTCTAAGCAAAGAAGGCAAAGCGAAAGGTGGAAGGAATATATAGAGGGTCTATACAAGGACGATGTACTTGAGGGCAATATTACGGAAATGGAAGAAGAAGTAGATGAAGATGATATGGGAGAAATGATACTGTGTGAAGAATTTGACAGGGCACTGAAAGACCTACATTGAAACAAGGCCCCGGGAGTAGACAACATTCCATTAGAACTACTGATAGCCTTGGGAGAGCCAGCCTTGACAAAACTCTACCATCTGGTGAGCAAGATATATGAGAAAGGCAAAATACTCTCAGATTTCAAGAAGAATATAATAATTCCTATTCCAAAGAAAGCAGGTACTGACAGGTGTGAAAATTACCAAACTATCAGTTTAATAAGTCATGGCTGCAAAATACTTTACAGGCGAATGGAAAAACTGGTAGAAGCCGACCTCGGGGGAGATCAGTTTGGATTCCGTAGAAATGTAGGAACACGTGATGCAATACTGACCCTGCAAATTATCTTAAAAGATAGGTTAAGGAAAGGCCAACCTACATATCTAGCATTTGTAGACTTACAGAAAGCTTTTGACAATGTTGACTGGAATACTATCTTTCAAATTCTGAAGGTGGAGGGGTAAAATACAGGGAGCTAAAGGCTATTTACAATTTGTATGGAAACTAGATAGCAGTTATAAGAGTCAAGGGGCATGAAAAGGAAGCAGTGGTTGGGAGGGGAGTGAGACAGGGTTGCAGCCTATCCCCAATGTTATTCAATCTGTATAATGAACAAGCAGTAAAGGAAACAAAAGAAAAATTTGGAGTAGGAATTAAAATCCATGGAGAAGAAATAAAAACATTGAGGTTTGCTGATGACATTGTAATTTTGTCAGAGACGGCAAAGTACCTGGAAGAGCAGTTGAAAGGAATGGTCAGTGTCTTGAAAGGAGGGTATAAGATAAATATCAACAAAGAAAAAACGAGGATACTGCAATGTAGTTGAATTAAATCAGGTTATGCTGAGGGAATTAGATTAGGAAATGAGTCACTTAAAGTAGTAAATGAGTTTTGCTATTTGGGAAGCAAAATAAGTGATGATGGTTGAAGTAGAGAGGATGTAAAAACTAGACTGGCTATAGCAAGGATAGTGTTTCTGAAGAAGAGAAATTTGTTAACACTGAGTATAGATTTAACTGTTAGGAAGTACTTTCCTGAAAGTATTTGTATGGAGTGTAGCCATGTATGGAACTGAAACATGGATGATAAATAGTTTAGACAAGAAGAGAATAGAAGCTTTCAGACTGTGGTTCTATGAAAGAATTCTGAAGATTAAATAGGTAGATCACATAACTAATGAGGAGGTACTGAATAGAACTGGGGAGAAGAGGAGTTTGTGGCACAAAATGACTAGAAGAAGGGATTGGTTGGTAGGACATGTTCTGAGGCATGAAGGGATCACCAATTTAGTATTGGAGGGCAGTGTGGAGGGTAAAAATCGTAGAGGGAGACCGAGAGATGAATAGACGAGGCAGGTTTAGAAGGATGTAGGCTGCAGTAGTTACTTGTAGATCAAGAAGCTTGCACAGGATAGAGTAGCATGGAGAGCTGCATCAAATCGGTCTCTGGACTGAAGACCACAACAACAACAACAACAACAACAACGGCAGCAGCAACAATGAACTGATGAAAAGATTAAGTTTAGTGCAGAAATTGTTAAGGAAATAATTATAACTAATACTAATTATGATACTTCATGAGCTGATTTTTGTAAAATTCTGTTTGAAAATATGGAAGTCATTGGTGACATATTCTTCTGCAAAATATAGCAAAAAAAAATCTTTCAGAGTCTACCCATGACAGCACTTCCAGGCTAATTGAGAGTGAAAAATAAGTAACCTGTGTAAATAATAACCATTTTCTGCCATAGTTAAAGACCTCATTACATTAAACTGACATATTGTGTCTGCTTTTGACAACAATAAAATATTTATTCTGTTGGTAGTGCAAATCATTTTGATGTTCTTTTGTGTGTGTGTGTGTGTGTGTGTGTGTGTTGTGAGTTTTAACTAAGAGGTATGAGCCATTCAGGCTACAGTGAACTGTGGATATTGTAGAAATTTGGCCAGTTCTGCAGAAAGTCCAAACACTTCAATAGTGACTCTTACATTTAAAAAAGTCTCCAAATTTTGAACTCTTTCACATAGCCCAATGGGAATAACTGTCTTTTGTCTCTAACTGATCTCTGTGCATTCAACTCTGGTCACCTTTTTTTGGATCCCATCACAGCTTTAAAGAAATTATTTTTACAGCCCACTGGGTTAGACACATTGATATTAGCTCTTGAACTTGGATTTGTTGTGTTACACTGAGAACAACATCTGCTACACTTTTTTTTGCATATTCCAGAATTGTGTTTGAGACATCAGTCACAGTTACCAAGGCCTTGTACAATGGACCACAGCTTCTTGAAAATTATGAGTACTAAATCTAAACACTGATCTCTTTGGTGAATGTAACTGCTCTTTAGTTGGTTGTGAAGAAGGATTTCTTCTCTCCTTTGTCCCATCCTAACATATGAACTGCACCATCGAAACAATAGGGCCAGAAACTCCATTCCAAGCGAGTCTCAGCAGGATGTCTCTAATGATAGTTGCAAGTATCTGTGTCCCAGAGTACAGTGGATGTCCCAGAGTCTAGTGGACTATATAAATGCAGAGAAAATTCATCCAAGCAGCAATTTTGCCAATTAGAACTTATCAGCCAGTTTACTGCATATTTAAGATACATAAAAAGGACAGATAACACAGTTGCCAATTTTTTTTCAAAGCTGAACAAAATTTCACATGCCACTGATTTTGATATATTGCGGTGCAATGCCTCTAGGCAGCCTCCTAGCCTCCACAAGCAAGTGCACAACCTCACACATCCCACAGCTTAACAGCAGAATTAAGCTCACCAAAGACAGGTACATTTGAAAAGATTGTTGCTAGCAGCATGAAAAAAGATTGTCACTAGCAGACTAAATTGTGTGTAGCATGCCAGGCACCCAAAATAGCCCACCATGTTTACGAACCAACAAGCCAATTCACAGAAATGACACACTGTTTCTCATATGTCCACACTGATTTGGTGGTCCTGCTGCCTCTGTCTGAGGGATTCACATATATTTTCATGAACATTTCTGCAGATACAACAACTACAACATTCTTTATTACATGGATTACCCAGTTCAGCTACACAGTACATGTCACAACAGATCAACAGTGTCTGTCTGACTCTACCGTATGTCTTGAACTCACTAAATTATGTGGGTTCCAACACCATCACATCACTAGTTATCACCAAGCCAGGAACAGGATGGTAGAGGACTGTCATGACACGAACTGTCTCTATCCTGCCATAAATCAAGAAATCAGTGCATTAACAGCTGCCCGTTCACACTACAATCCCTTACTCTGGCCCTTACCAGGTTTTGGAGCACAACAAAAATACTATGCAACTCTTATGCAATGATAACACTACGACAGTGTCACTCAAAAGAGTAAATCCAGCTTACATGTTAAATACTGATGACCTGCCAGCTTAGTGCCCATGCCCTTCATCACCAGATGAGATGAGCAAGATCTACAAACCACCCGTTTTAGCAATGCCTACACCACCGCCATACCAGCAGCCCCCAGCATAACCTGGTAAAGAACTCTGCTGACAGTTTATATGAGGGCCAGCAGATGATTTCAGCATCAGTCCCTCTACATTCCCTGATCTCCATTCTGTTATGAGGGGGAAGGAATCGAGTCCTGTGTGGCAGTAGAAGATCAACTAGTGCTTTGAGTGTAGTGTGTTGCCTTTGAATGATACAGTGAATCACTGCTCAGTTAGTCTTTGGCACTACTTGTGATCACTCATGTTCTGTAGGTGCATCAGTGCATCTGTTAAAAACTACCGTATCTGTTCACCTCTCAGTAGAAATTAATATTAGATGTATTCATCCTCCCTGTTTATAACAGCTTGAACTGTCTGAAGTGTATGAATGTCTGAAGAAATGGCAGTCCATTCCTTCTCAAGAGCTGGAACCAGAAAAGAAAGTGATGCTGGATGCTGGGCTCTGGAGCAAAGTCAACATTCTGACTCACCCCAAAGGTGCTCCACTGGGTTCAGGTTGGAACTCTGAGCTGGCCAGTCCATTTCAGTAATATTATTGTCTACAAACTGTTGTCTCACAGATGAGAGGGTTCTTTGTACTGCTGATACAATCACAGTCTCCAAACCATTCTCCTACAGTACACACTACATGATGCTGTAAAATATGTTTATATTCTTCCAAATTCTGCATTTTCTTAAGTGGAATAAGGTACACACATCCTAAATATGATAAACACCACCATTCTGCAATACCACCTCCTCTGGACTTCACTGATGGCACTAAACATGTGGGCACATAACGTTCTCCAGACATTCGCCAAAACTAAACCCTTCCATCGGACTGCCACAGGATACAGAATGATTCATCACTTCAAATCACTTGATTCCAGTCATTCACTGCCCAGTGGTGGGTACTCTTTACATCACATCAAGCATTGCTTACATTAGTATTGACTACAGAAATCTGTGGAGCTGATTGATCATTGTGTTCCATTCTTTTTAACTTTACATACCCAGTCACTGTGCTAGCTGGACTGCTGGTACCACTTCGGATCTCATAAGTGATTGCTTCTACTGAATTAATGTGATTTTTTTAGAGATATCCTTTGGAATACTCAACCGTCCCTGTCTGTCAACACATGAGGTATGCCTGGTATTAGTTTAGCTGTGGCTGTTCCTTTGCATTTCCACTTCATGATCAAATCACCAACAGTCGACTTGGGCAGCTTTAAAAGGGATTAAATGTTCCTGATGGACCTGTTACACGGGTGAGATGAGAAAATTTGAGATATTAGAGCTAATACAAAGTCTTAACTGACAACAATTCTTCTTGTGTCATTTGTATGTGGAACAGAGATAGGGGGATCAGATAGTGATACAAGAAGTACCCCCATCACACACCATTAGATGGCTTGCAGAACATTCAATGACAAGTCACTGACCTCTCCTGACTGACCTATTCTGCTGTTACTGCTCTTCTACTGACAACACGAAACTCCCTGCCTCCTTTTACATTTGTGGAGCCACCTCTTGTGACACCTGTTGGTCAGTTCCACATAACACAGGGGTGTCTCAATACTTTGATTACATGGTGTATTTACTTATCTGTAAGTTGTAAATTAATTGTGTTCTTACTCTTTCAATTTGTATTATTTATTGTGGTTAATGTACCTGCATACTTTTAATAATGTCTGAGGAGCAAATAAAATCTGTACTTTATTATACAGAGTGGAGAGAAATTGTGTCACAAAATTTTAACCCTGGGCAGCTGATGCCAGTAAGAACCAAAATTACTAATGTTGTTTAGGTCAACAATGCACAATTTTTAAACTACAGAAACTTGGCACCATGCACTCCAATTGGCCGTGGGATTGTCCTGTTGCCAGATGCTCTGGACAACGTACGACCGTGAATGCTTTGCCTGCCAGAGATAGCGATGTATCGAAGGTGGCCCGCATGCTCAGTGCTAGAGCACCGGACTTCCACTCTGGGGGTGAATCTGCTGGGGAACTGACAAATCCATTGTAGTTTCATGATAAGACTTACTGGGAACAAATCCATCAACAGCAGTTAGTTCATGTATAGAAAGCCTTTTACAAACTGTGTCGGCCCTGAAAAGGGCCTTTTTTGCAGCTAGGACATTATTTACTTAAAGCAGGTTCTCGAACTGGTGATCCTCTGATGTGACACAAGCTTGGTAATGTCAAACGGTATTTTGCCAAACTCTTTCAAAGATTCCTGGCATTGCCCTGATGTGACTGGTGGCATGTTGAATGCGATCCATTAATTTCTCTTCATTTCTAGGTGGTTCACGTCCAGCTAGGTGAACTAGAACCTTGAAGAATCCCCACAGGAAAAAGTCCAGTGGTGTGAGGTCTGGTGATCATGGGGGCCATGTTGTAGAAGTACCTCTGCCAATTACCTGGCCATCAAAGAGTTCATTTAGATATCCGCGCACAGCACGACTGTTATGTGCAGGCGCCCCATCGTGCTGCAACCGCGTGCATAGCTGTATGTCCAGGGGAACATCTTCCGGCAGGCCGGGTAGAGTTTCTTGCAAAAAGTGAAGGTAATTTGCTGGGTAAGTCGAGGAGGTAGACAGACTGGCCCAATCAGATGGTCACCCACAGAGCCTACCCAGATGTTGAGAGAAAATCATCCCTGGTATCCATGAAAGTACACAATGTGAGAATTTCCCCTTGCCTAGTAATGAACATTTTGAGTTTTGTAAAGGCTGTCCTGATGGAAGGTGCACTCATCAGTAAACAACACAATTGTGGGGAAGTCAGGATCTGGTGCAACACGTCACAGGAACCACCGGCAAAACCCTAGCCTGTGTTCATAGTCTGCCACAGGATTTAGGTCTTGGACAGGGTGGAAACTAAATGGATGCTGCCCATCATCCCTCAAAACATCCCAGACTAAACAATGACTGACCCACATGTCATTTCCAACTGCTCGAGTACTTGTCGTAGCTGCTTCCTCAAAGCACTCAAGAACAGTCTCTTCAAATGCAGCATCCTGTCGTGTCTTCCAGCATCACCATGATATCCCACTAATGAGCCTTTTTTGCCAAGTTGCCAGTGAATTGCCGTAAACATTTGTGGATGTGGGTGACGTCTTGCTGGGTACCATTCCTCATGCAACCATCAAGCTTCATGAGCATTACCATCAGCTAATCCATAAACAAAAACTATATCTCGTAGTTCTTCAAACGAATGCTGTGCTGCCATGCCTACTGTATGACTACATCGCAGGTGATGTGTGTGTGCTCCGAAGTGAAGCTTACGTGTGAATGGCTCTGACATGATGTGGAGACAAACAAAACCTTTCGACAAATGTGCGTATCATGTTGGGATAGTGATGGGGCAAGGGTCGTTTGTATCTGTGAACCAACAACCATAGCGCTGCTTGTCAACCAACGAACACCAACAGGGCAATCTCACAGTCAATCGGAGTGTGTGGTGCCGAGTTTCTGTAGATTAAAAATGGTGCAGTGTCGTCCTACACAACATTAGTAATTTTGGTTCCTACTGGCATCAGATATCCAAGGTTAAAATTTCGTGACACAATTTTTCTCCACCCTGTATGTCATACTAAAACTAATTTAGGCCTACAGTAGCTGATGTAAACAATAATGTCAAGATTTTGTCTTAATTTATTTTTTTAGAAAGTTTATTATTTATTTTTCTTATTAAGTTTATACAGTTTATAATTTACTGGCATTACTGTGAAGAACTGTACTCATACATTGCCTGTAGTGGAAACATGTTCAAGCAGTAATCGAGGACTCTCCAAAACTTTTGTTTCTCGCATCATTTTAACAGTGAATGTAGAAATTATTCTAATATCAAGGTCTCATTAGGAAAAGGATGGCTGTCGAGCCTACTAACAAGAATGTAGACAGCAAATTTTAGATGGTGTAGAATATATTTCCCGTGGTAAATAGGTAATAACAATTGAAGCATTGCGTCGAATACAACGAATTTTCAAGTAGGCGCAATCATTAATTTTTTGCGTGCAAAAATAACCGTATTGGACCATGTGCTTTTTTAATTTTTTTCTCCCTGCTCTCTATCTTCTTTTTAATGTTACACGTGGAAAAATTCTTATTTTAGCAATAAATCGAATTATCCATGATCGTATAACAAGTGTTCAGACACCAAGTATTTTAACATTCTACGAAGTTCGTGGCTGAAATGCTGTGGCATCATCAACATGAAGAGGGCACTGTAAATTCGAGGTGATGCGACATTTACATCATCTGACACAGAAGACTGTAGTAGAGCGTACATTATATAAAACTGTCGTAATCAATTTTCTGTCGTTCGTTTTTGCAGCTGTTTAATAATTAGTTCTACTAATTTCAATCGGCTATTTACGGCCTGGCTATCGCAACGGCGATCCCGTTTTGACGCACTCGCTGATGAAATCATGGTTTATATCCTTAGAGATATCTCCGTGGCGAGTGACACTACAGTATTTTCTAAGGCACCTATAAGTGTTTTTAGGAGCTCTAACATTTTCGTTGCCCATATTACCTACCAGGTCACTTGACTTCGGTACAGGATTATTACAAACGTGTTAGCTTCTCTATGACAACATTACAACAAACGAGAAGGTACCTGTGTCTGAACTCTGAAGATAAAATTTACGTCGAATTGTATGAAATGTATCACGTGTCGTTAGGAGTAACACGGTATTTTTTATTGTATAAAGATATCTTTTCCTATTTCGGAATTATTTATTTACTGCAGACGAAGCTGTCTATAAATTAGAAAGTTTCGTGAATATGGTTGAAAATCAGTTTTGAAAGGTGTAGTGTTTACAGGCAGGCAAAAAAACCGAAACTAAGAATGCTCACCCTAGAAGATGAAAGTGTACACATCTTAATAAAACGAAAGAACTGAAAGAGAAATACGAACTGAGTCAACACGATCAGCCATACCTGCACAAACTGAATGACAAGCTGTGGGTTAAAGCGATCAATGCCTTTAGGCTAAATCACTCTTAAAACAGAGAGAAAGTCCTAACACTTTTAAAAGTTCAACGGTTTACATCCTGTAGCTACATCTATAAAACATGCAACAGCGGCAGATACAAAAGTTTTGAACGATGGACACAGACGCGCCGTGTTGATCTAGCGTCCCTGACGTAAAACTTCCTTCCTGCAGTATTTTCCTGCATAAATTTAGCTATCGTACTTTCATAAATTTTTATGTAGGTTTAATAAATGGAGCTTTATCGAAAAATTCTAAATGAACTATGTTGATGGAAAAATACTGCAACCAACATAACGTTTTAAATGTACCATTGCACGATACGACAATTATCTGGCAGCCTGGGGCATAAAATTACGCACTCAAAAGACCATATTGTGTTGCAAGCAAAGTATCCAGTCTTTAGAGAGCCAATGATGAAAGAATAAATAATATTTAGTTATGGACTCTGCATCGAAAGAAAATAGTGGAAGGAGGCAAATAAATGATTGGAAAGAGTGTAAACTCTCAGACGGAATTTCGGAGCTAGTCAAGTTCCCGCGATTCGGAGGGAAGCTTTTCCCCCCTCTTTTGACCGCAGAATTATTCTAGTGTCCGAAATTCTTGGGAGAGAGAGCTAACTTGAAGTACGGTCTCGTTATACATACCAGTTCCGAAATCTGATGAAAGCATTTCGTAAATGAAAGATGGGTAAGTAGGCTTCAAGACAACATGTGTTATGATTAATATAAAAATAAACTTCTAATTATGTCATTCATGTTTCTTCCGATAATATGTGGCAACATCTTTTATTTACACGGACGTTTATCAAGAATAACACTCTGTGGACATGTAAGTCTGTTGCCCAGTACGAACCTAGATATTTGTTATACAGGGTCGTTGGCAGGGTCAAACTGTTTAAGTTATTTCTTAGTGGATATTTGTATTGGGAGTGCGACCAGCCTGTGTATGCCAGTATAAATCGCGCCCTGTTTTAATTGTAGTCGCAGTGTTCAGGATATGGGATGACTAAGATAAAAATTATTTCTTATTCTAATTTTAAGAACATAAAAAAATAGATTGTGGCGATAAACTAATTTGTAGTACGTAGTGTGAAGTAAATAGGTCGGAAGGTGACAAATTGCTTGTGAAATATCGAAGCAAACGTACTTAAAAATAAATAAATAAATAAATCACATGAATACAGAAGAAAGGTTTGCCCATAACCATAATCAATATTTTTTGATACTATGACCCAGTGGCGGATACAGAAAAACTTCAAGCAGGAGGCGCTAAAGATATCTTGAGCTACCTTTACTTTTTCATTCTTAATATTTCTGCTCTGAATGTAAACTATGTAGGTTGGAACTTAAATAGTGGCAACACTGCTGTGGAGGCACTATGCAATGGAATCTACTATTGCCGCTGATAGCGCACATTGTTGACATACTTACCTTACCTATGAGCAAATGGACTCTCCCGTCCCACGTCACTGGTGTGCGCACAGCCAAGGGAAAAACAGTCACTTGTGAGCAAGTGGTCTATCGTAACTGTGTCACTGTGTTTACAAAACAGGAATAATGGAGTTGGATCAAGATTGAATGTGCCAGAGGCAGTACAGCACGACAGAGTCATCAAGGTCTTCAAGAGGCATGTGGAGGATCGTCATTGACGTACAGAACAGTGGCGCGTTGGGTAAAAGGTCGACAAAATGTTGCAGACATGCATCGGGCATGTCGTCCTAGTGTCTCTGAAGAAGAAATGCATGCTGTTGCCGCATTAGTGGACAGTGATCAATGCCATACGATTCGTGAACTCGCCCACGAAACCAGATTAGCACATACGACTGTGCTTTGCGTCCTGAAGGAATGCCTGGGCATGTGAAAAATTGCATCGCGATGGGTTCTGCATGACTTGATGCAAATGCAGAAATGGATGTGTTACGATGCTGCTCAGATGCACTTGGAGCACTATGACCATGAAGGAGAGGCTCTCTTACGCCATATCGTAACAGTGGATGAGACATGGGCCACATCGTATGAGCCAAAACTGAAACGCAAATCTAACTAATAGTGTCATTATGGGTCACAGCGAAAGTTAAAAGTGCATTAGAGTCCCAGTATGGTGAAGGTGTGGTGATTCTCATGTACGACTGTGATGGTGTTATCCTAACACATTATGTTCCCCCACGGCAGACCGTTGGTGCACAGTATTACTGTTCATTTTTTTAGCATCACCTGCGACCAGTTTTGCGAAAGAAGCGGCAACGCAACTCTCCCATCATTTTGCTCGACACTGCATGGGCACATACAGTGCAAACTGTGGCTTCTCAGTTTGGTCGATGGGTCTGGGAAGTACTGTACCATCCACCATACTCCCCAGACTTAAGCCCTTATGACTTTGATTTGATTCCAAAGATGAAGGAACCACTTTATGGCATTCGCTTCAGAACTGTTCCAGAGATTCGACCGTCAGTAGACTGCTCCATTCGCACCATCAACAGAACAGGCTCTGCTAATGATATACTATGCCTTCCACCTCGCTGGCAATGGGTTCTACACAACGCTGGTCACCACTTTGAAGGACAGTAACAGGTGCAAACATGTAACTCTTTTGTATTGGTTGTGAATAAATAGTTGCCACTATTTAAGTTCCATCCCTCGTAGCTTCCTATTCGGCAAATAGCCCATATTTATAACGCTACATATCGAAGCTTCTCTGTACAAGAAAACAGTAGAATATTCACAACTTTTCTCGGACAAATACCAGACAGAATAGTGTATCGAGATCACTAGAATGGCCGCTACTTTTCTCGTAGGTACTGTTAGCTATCAATGTGCCAGACAGAAGCGTATAAAATACGATGATGCAGATGCGTGTGTTACATAGGAAAGTACAACTACTCAATAAGTCGATTCAGTTGAGTCGACTGATGAAAGAAACAAACGAATAGCGTGCGGGCTGACTGGCGGGGGCGGCGCGGGTGGCAATGCAGGCGGCCCCGCATATGTATCCGTCATTGCTACGACCATATGTGAATCCCGCTCTGTGACTGGTTTATCCAATTCTAATTTAGGAAAGAGTTCATCATTCCCAACATATGTTCCATGTTTAAGCAAAACCTACTCATAGAATACCATGTTACAAGCATTGTGAAATCTAGTGACATGCTTAGCCAGGTGTCAGAGAACATAGGGGCCTTGTGTAGAGATTTTGATGATGAGGATAAGGTTCTTTTTGTAGGAGGAGCTGGAAACAGTCTGGTTAATAATGTGGGATAATGCATTAAACACGACCTGGGGAAAATGGGAGCAGCAACAGCCCACAGTTGTGTGGAGTTTGTCAGAGTGTTGTTGCAACATGACCAGCCCTGAGTTAACACAGCTGTTAGCCATGTCAACAAAGAGGTGAGCAGGTTGCTTTTGACTGAAAGAAAGTCTTATATCTCTACCCTGTGCTTGTTGGGGTGAATGAGAGATGTGAATATCCTAATCATGGCCTGCACCTAAGTAGTAGGTTGAAGGAAAGATTAGCTGAGCACCTTGCAGAAAGTTAAGGGACACCACAAGCACACAAGACAAAATCCCTGTGATTACTGGAGTCGAAGTGGCACATTTTTTAGGTTACAATCAGGCTATGGATAGAGAGTATTGAAAGAAGTTTGAGTGGTACAAGACCATCATACATGTAACAGTTTCTAGAAAAATAAAATTAATTTCTTTTATCACAACATTAGAAGGTTGAAAATCAAGATAGATGAGCTTATTGCATGTCTAGAAGATGACGAAAATTCTGAAGGGATAGATGTTGTGCCTCCGTGAACACCAAGTAACCACAGGGATAGAGAAGTTAAATATCATGGATTATAGACTTTCATTATTTTCATGTAGAGTTAACTTGGAAAAAGAAGGAGATGCAACATATGTAAAAGTTGAAAACAAAGTCAAAAATATTGAAACAAATAGATTTTGTGTTCATCAGAACTTAGAAGCATCTGCTTATGAGTTGTTACTGCAGAATACTTCTTTGATAATTGTTAACAGTCTACAGATCCTCTCTAAGAAACTTCCAACTATTTATGAGAAATCTAGATGCATTATTTAACTACATGTCAGACAAGATGAAACAGTTAGTAGTTTGTGATATTTCAATCTAGAATTCTTAAAAGATACAGATGGGAAAAATGAACTAAAATTATTATTTGGGTATATCGGTTTAATTTCAGAAGTCAGTTTTCCAGCTCGTGTACAGCAGAGTAGTAGGACACAGACTAATAATATTTTTATAGACAATGCTCAAGCTGAAACAATTACAGTGTATCCAGTTGCTAATGGAGTATCTGATCATGATGCACAATTAATGGAAATAAACAGTATGGCATCTTACAACCCAGAGGTAGGTTCATAAATAGCTGAGGCTCGTTAATGAGAACAGGGTAGAGTGTTTTAAGGGTAAGCTAAAAGGGGTGGTATGGGATGAGGCGTGTGTAGAAAGAGATTCTAATGTCAAATTTAACTTATTCCATAGTAAATTTGTGTCAGTATTTGAAAGTTGATTTCCTAAAAAATTACCCAAGAGCTCCATTAAAATTTCACATGTCACATACTCAAAATTTGCCCATGGATCATACATATCTGAATAAGAAATAAATCTAAACATCTTGTAAATCAGAATCAGTTCAGAATCTGAAATGGTAATAACACAAATGAGGCAGTTTTCTCATTAAAATATGTGGGTACAGCAGTCAATGTTTGTGTTATAGATTACAAGAATGCCTTTAACAGTGTCAAGGGTGAAAAATTATTAGGGATTCTTTAATAAACTAGTGTTGATCACAATGGTGATCACTAACCTATACTGGGATCAGATAGCAGATGTCAAACTGCTCAAGGACTTCAACAACGATCTCAGTCATGAAAGGTGTTCATCAAAGCTGTATCTCCTATTCTGTTTAATGTTTGTTCTGTGGCAGTTTTCAAGAGAACATTCTAGAGGGGTCTCAATAAATAGGAAAGTTATTAACAACATCATATGTGTGGATGAAACTGTCATCATTGCTATCTGCTTTTCAGTGCATGATAAACAGCCTATTTCAGTGCAGTGGAGAGCCTGGCCTAAATATTAACCTTGCAAAAATAAAAATAAAAAATAAAAAAACTGGTATTCACTAAAAGATAAATCCAAACTAATCTCACAAGGTAATGCAGCTGAATAAGAGCCCTGAGTCACAGACAGGCACAACTAAAATACTGTCAGAAAGTGAGCTCTCGACCACCAAGATCAGAGAAACAGACAAAACACACACACACACACACACACACACACACACACACACACACACAGGCGTGTGCACGCATGTGAAAATGCAATGCACACACACGACCACAGCCTGTGGCTGCTGAGGCCAGACTGTGAGCAGCAGCACATGTTGGGAGAAGCAACTGGGTGGTGTAGGTAAGAAGGAGGCTGGGGTGGGGAGGGGGAGGGATAGCAGGGTAGGAGTGGGGGACAGTAAAGTGCTGCTTGTGGGAGCATACATGGATGAAGCGGAGAGAGGGTAGGGCAGCTGGTGCAGTTGGGAGGTTAGACCGAGGGTGCATGGGAAAAGGGGGGGGGGGGAGCAGAAAAGGAGAGAAGTAAAAAAAACTCTAGGTGCATTGGTGTTATAGAGGGCTGTGTAGTGCTGGATTTGGAACAGTGAAAGGGCTAGATGGGTAAGGACAATGACTAATGTAGGTTGTGGCCAGGATGGTTGTGGGAAAGTAGGGTATATTGCTGGGAAACTTATCACCTGCACAGTTCAGAAAAGCTGGTGCTGGTGGGAAGGATCCAGATGGCACTGGTTGTGAAGCTGGTATTGAAATAAAGAACATCATATTGAGTGGTGTGCTCAGAACTGGGGTAGTCGAACTCTTTCTTGGCCACAGTCTGTCTGTGGCCACTCATGGAGACAGACAGCCTGTTGGTTGTCATGCCTACACGGAATGCAGCACAATGGTTGCAGCTTGGCTTGTAGATCACATGACTGATTTCACAGGTAGTCCTGCCTTTGATGGGGTAGGTGATGCCTGTGACTGGCCTGGAGTAGGTGGTGATAGGAGGATGTATGGGGTGGGTTTTACATCTAGATCTATTACAGGGATATGAGCCATGAGGCAAGGGGTTTGAGGCAGGGGTTGTGTAGGGATAGATGAGGATATTGTGTAGGTTCGGTAGGCAGTGGAATACCAATGGGGGAAGGGTGGAAGGGATAGTGAGTAGCGTATTCCTCATTTCAGGACAAGTGAATCCCTGGTGAAATGTGATTCGGTTGTGCCAGTCCTGGATGATACTGACCAAATGGTGGGACTTTGGGGGATGATGATGACTAGTGAGACAAGACACAGGAGATCTGATTTTGTACAAGGTTGGAAGGGCAATTGTGATTTTAGAAGGCCACAGTGAGACCTTCTTATATTTCGAGAGGTTTCACTTGTCACTACAGATGCAACAGCAACAGGCTAGGCTGTACGGTGTGGAATAGATAGCAGCTGTCAAAGTGGAGGTATTGCTGGTCGTTCGTAGGATTGATTTGGACAGCGGTACTGATGTAGCCATCACTGAGGTGGAGGTCAAAATCGAGGAAGGTGGCTTTTTGGGTTGTGTAGGACCAGGTGAAGTGAATGGGGGAGAAGTTGTTGAGGTTCTAAAGGAATGTGGAAAGGGTGTTCTCACATTTGATCCAGATCATGAAGATGTCATCAATGAGTCTGTGTGTTTAGGAAGGATTCCTCTAGATGGCCCATGAATAGGTTGGCATAGGCTGGTGCCATGTAGGAGCCCATAGCTGTACCCTGGATTTGTTTGTAGGTAATGCCTTTCAAAGGAGAAGTAATTGTGGGTGAGGATATAGTTAGTCATAGTGACTAGGAAGGAGGTTGTAGGTTTGGAATCCTTCGGGCATTGGGAAAGGTAATGTTCAAGAACAATAAGGTCATTCGCATTAGGGGTGTTAGTATAAAGAGAGGTGGGATAAATAATAATGAGCAGGGCACCATGTGATTAAGGAACAGGAGCTGTGGAGAGTCAGTGAAGGAAATGGTATCTTTTATATGGCAGGGCAGGTTACTGGTAATAGGGTGAAGATGTTGGTATATGAGAGCAGAGATTCTCTCAATCACGGCACAGTTACCAGCCACAATGGGGTGTCCTGGGTGGTTTGGTTTATGGAGTTTAGGAGGCAAGTATAAGATAGAAGTGCTGGGATTGGTAGGGGTGAGGAGAGAGATGGACTCCAGGGAGAGGCTCTAGGATGGGCCTAAGGATTTGAGGACAGACTGGAGATTGCTGGATTTCTGGAATGGGGTCATTGTGTCAGGGTTTGCCGGTGGATGAGTCTGACAGCTGGCAGTGTCCTTCTGCCAGGTAGTCCTTGCAGTTCAAAATAACATTAGTGGAACCTTTCTCAGCAGGTAGGATTATAAGGTCAGGATCATTTTATAGGTGGTGGGTTGCAGTTCTTTTAGCAGATGTAGGGTTAGTTTGCATGTTGAGAGATTTGGGGAATGATGGTGAGGCAAGATCAGAGGTTAAGAGATATGGGGAAATTAACAGGGGTGGTGTTGGTGCAGTGGGAGTGGATCACAGTTGGATGAAGGAGTGAACTGAGTCAGGTAGGGTTCAGTGTTAGTCTTTGGTTGAGTCTGATTGGTAGGGTTGATGGTGAAAAGCCGTTTCCACTGTAGGGACTGGGAGAAGGAGAGAAGTTCTTTAATGAGTCCTGCATGATTGAATTTGGGAGTAGAGCTAAAGGTGATGCCTTTATAAAGGACTGATACTTCTGCAGGGCTAAGGCTCTTGCAGGAAAGTTTCATGACTGTTTTTTGGGGTTTGTTTAGGTGCTGGATTCTGTATGGAGGTGGGAGGGAGTTTTTGAGGGTGGGGTAAATGTAGTAGGTCTGTAAGTAAGGGTTTATCAGCTAAGAGGGGATTTTTGGGGGGGGGGGGGGGGCAGGTTGAAGGTTGTTGTATTGGTGGTGGATAGTGGTAGTCAATGTGGGAGTTCTAAGTGAACGTGGTGGAGTGTTTTTTGAGGTGGTGTTGCATGTGTTGCTCTAGTTCTTGGAGGACAAGAGTTTCAGGGATCCAGGAATTTGGGACTGCATAGCAGGAGAATTTTACAGATGGGTAGGAGGTATTGCAGGGAGGTTTGGGCGTGATTGATATGGTTTTGCGGGACTTTGTTGGTGAGGGTTAAGGACTGGTGAAATATTAACAAATGGAGGTCATTGTGAAAGGAAGGGTGGCAGCCAAAGATGTGTAATTTGATGGTAAGGTCGTTTGGGGGGATTGCATGAGCCAAGCAACAATGAAGGAACAGTATGTGGACAGGATTCTGGCTAGGGATAAGGAAAATTTTCTGTATTGACACAGATGGAAAGAGCAAGGATTCATGGTGGAGGATAAAAACATGTAAAAACATATAAATAACATAGAAATACATCAGAAAAAATTTCCAAAAATACACCCAGACAGATGGGAAAAACCACAAAAAAGGGAAAGAAAATGAAATCTGAGTGAGCAGGTCAATAGTGAAAGGCAAAAGCCAACTGATTGGTGTGGAGACACAATGAGATCAAAGAAAAAATAACATGAATAAATACATGAGAGTGACACAGGAAGAGTGATCAGTTTGAAGGTCTAGGATTAATGATACCAGAGGGAGTAATGTGGGTCATGAGATGCTGCACCAGCAATCAGCGCGATTTTGTAGCCAGCTGTTGTTCATGGCCAAGATGGTTGATACAGAGTGGCTCATAAGTAGAGCATGCAGTGCAGTTTGTAAGGTGACAAGAGAATCACAGGTGAGAACAGAAAACTGGATGGACACTGAGTATAGTAATGCATAGAAAATAGTAACAAAAGAAAACAACATTAAGTTATGGGATGGAAGAAAAGCTGGAAAATCCTGGATAGAATGTAAAAATATTATGGAAAGGATGGTTGCTACTCACCATATAGTGAAGATGTTGAGTCACAGATAGGCACAACAAAAAGACAGTCAGAAAGTGATCTATCCCTCCCTCTCCTTGCCCCACCCTCCTCCTTACCCGCACCAACCTGTTCTCCCATCATGCACTGCTGCTCACAGTGTTGCCTCAGTATCCAGAGACTGTGGTCATGTGTATATGAGTTGCGTTTGCGTGAGTGTGTGTGGTATTTGCCTATTTCTGACAAAGGCCTTGTTGGCCGAAAGCTCACATATTGCACATTGAAACTATTTCCCTTTAGGAATTAGAGCAACATGCATTAGAGCAACCTCAAAAAACACTCCGCCCAACTCACTTCCCACTCCCACCTTGGACTACCACTATCCACCACCCCTACAACAATCTCTAAACCACCCCCACATCCCCTCATAGCTGACAAACCATCACTTGCAGACCTATTACATTTTACGTTTAACCTACACTTAAAAACTTCCTCCCACCACCATACAGAATTCAGCACCTAAACACCTCTCTTTACACTAACATCCCTAATGCCCATGGCCTTGCAGCTCTTTCCCATTGCCTGACAGATTCCAAACCTACAGCCTCCTTCCTATTCACCATGGCTAACTATATCCTCATGCACAATTACTTCCCCTTTGGAGGTATTATCTACAAACAAATCTGGGGTAAGGCTATGGGCACCTGCACGGCACCATCCTAGGCCAGTCTATACGTTGGCCATCTAGAGGAATCCTTCCTAAATACCCAGAATCCTAAACCCCTCACTTGCTTCAGACTCATTGATGACATCTTTGTAACCTGGATTGAAGGTGAGGACACCCATTCCACATTCCTGTAGAACCTCAACACCTTCTCTCCCATTCGCTTGACCTGGTCCTACTCAAACCAAAAAACTGTCTTCCTCAATGTTGACCTCCACCTCAAACATAGCTACATCAGTTCCACTGCTCATATCAATCCTACCAATATGACCCCTTCAACAGCAGTCAACCATTCCTTACCAAGAAGTGCCTTCTGTTCAGCCTAGCCACCCATGACTGTTGCATCTGTAGTGATGAGTAGTCTGTCCAAAAATACATTGAGGGTCTCACTGAGGCCTTCACAGACCGACCATAATTACCTTCCCAACCTTGTATAAAAGCAGATCTCCCATGCCTTGTCGCTCCAGTCACCCACCACCTCCAAAAGTCCCACCATTTGGACACGGAGGAGCATTCCCCTCATGACTCAGTACTACCCAGGATTGGAGCAACTGTGTCACATTTTCCACCAGTGTTTCGACCACATCTCATTGTGCCCTGAAATTTCCTATCAACTATTCTTCCCACCCTTCCCACAGCAGTATTCTGCTGTCCACCGAACCTACACAATATAATCATCCATCCTTACATAACCCCTGCTCCCAATCCCTTGCCTCATGGCCCATTTCCCTGTAATAGACCTAGATGCAAGATCTGTCCCATACATCCTCCCACCACCACCTACTCCAGTCTGGTCACTAACATCACCTATCCTATCAATGGCAGGGCTACCTGTGAAACCAGTCATGTGGTCTGCAAGCTAAGCTGCAACCACTGTGCTGCATTCTATGTGGATATGATAACCAACAAGCTGTCTGTCCGCATGAATGGCCACCGTCAAACTGTGGTCAAGAAACAGTTGGTCAACCCAGTTGCTGAGCATGCCACCCAACATGATGTTTTTTATTTCAATCACTGCTTCACAACCTGTGTCATCTGGATTCTTCCCACCAACATGAGCTTTTCTGAGTTGTGCAGATGGGAACACTCCCTGCAATATATCCTACCTTCCCATAATCCTCCGAGCCTCAACCTTAGTTAGTCATTGTCCTTACCCATCTAGCCCCTTCACTGTTCCAAATCCAGCACTACACAGCCCTCTATAACACCAATGCCCTTAGTTTTTTACTTCTCTCCTTTTCTGCTACCCCCCTTTCCTCTGCACCCTCGGTCTGACCTCCCAACTGCACCCAGCTGCCCTACCCTGTCTCCACTTCATCCATGTATGATCCCACAAGCAGCACTTTACTGTCACCCACCCCCCTTAGCAGCCACAGACTGGCCGTGTGTGAGTTGCATTTGTGTGTGTGTGTGTGTGTGTGTGTGTGTGTGTGTGTGTGTGTGTGTGTGTGTGTGTGTGTTTTCTGTTTCGACCAAATCCTTCTTGGTCAAAAGTTCGTTTACTGACAGTCATTTTGTTAATCTTATCTGTGACTCAGCATTTCCACTATCCACTATATGGTGAGTAGCAATGATTCTTTTTATAATATTGTTACATTCCATCCTGGATTTTCCATTGCTTGAGTAAGAGTCTTCATTCTCCTTAGGCATTGTTTTAGGCCAACAATGCAACTCCAAGTGAGTGATAAAATCTCAAATTGAACAGGTCAGGAAATAATTCATCATCATTAGAACATTCTTTATGACATCAGATCTCAGTTTCCGAATGAAAATCAGTACGGTTTGGTGCCATGTTTTCTCTATTTTCCTTTATGGCTGTGAAAATTGGACCTTGGGTATGAACATGTTCCATAAAAATACAAATTTATGGCTTTGAAATGTATTTGTATGATTGTCTCATCTGAATACCCTGTATATTGAAAATAATAAATATCAAGGTCCATCATTAGGTGAAAAAATACATAACCCATCAATGATAAAATCTACAGACATATCAGATCTCAAAAACGACAGAACATATGAGAAAGATGGCTTCATCCCAGAATTACTGAAACACACAGGGACAAATGTACTCCAGGAACTTACACAAAGCATCACTGATAGTTGGAAAACTGTAAAACTGCCAGAAATTAAAAGTGTGTACTTATATACCTATTCCGCAAGAAAAGTTACAGGACAGGCATAAATAACTATAGAGGGATCTGGCTTCTTCAGGTTATGTGTAAGTTGTTTTCAGCTCATTTGCTTTTAAGAATGCAAGCACAGTTTGAAGATGAGATGGGCTTTCAGACAAGGCACTTACGTGCAGAACAGTCCTTCAACCTAAAAAAAAAGAAGATAGAAGACAGGCTGAGACAGTCCAATCATCTGCACCACTGCTGATTTCAAGAAGGCACCTGACTGCCTTCATTTACAGACACAAAGACCAAATATCAGAGCCCTTTGCAATTAAAGCTGGTGTCACCAAGGAAGTGGACTGTTACTACTCCTCTTTAATATCAGACTAGATAAAGTTGTTATGGTATGGGAAGAGAATTAAAAAACTAAATTCTCCAGAAGCCCACTCAACATGGATGAACAGAAGATGACATTAAGATCTATTGCTTAGTTTTCATAGACAGTTTAGCAATGCTAGCAGGCTGTGAAATCACAGGAGCTAAACAGAAAGAGGTCCTCGGAGAATACACTGAAAAAGCTTGTCTACAAATCTCTTTTGTAAGAAATAGTTTATCTGTAATAAATTTATCATTCAGAAATCAAACATGAAATATGTACAAATCAAAAAGGCCTGGCACTTCAGGCATATCAGTGAGGTAACAAAACCAGTAGGGCTAGAAAAGGAGCCACAGAGATTTTGCTTACAGAGAATCAAGAGAGCATTTGGAGGAATGCATGACATGTACAACAGAATTATGTAGATTTACACATTCAAAGGTTAGACACCACAACACAGTGATAAAAACTGAAGCTCGGTACATTAACAAAACTTTGATTCATAACAGAAAACGAAGTCCAGAAAGCATCATGAAAAAGGAGTGAAGGATTATGAGGCAAATTCTTGGACCAGAAAAAGTGGAGGACAGATAAAAGACCAAATTTTCATAAAAATGCAGAAATTATCATGTTTCAGCAGAAATTAAAAAACAAAAACTAAAATTTTTTAGTTGTGTTCAAAAACTATGAACAATGAGGCTAACACACATAATTATGACAAATACCAGTAAGGGAAAATTAAGGAACACACCATGTATCCAACAAATTAAGAAGGCCTTCAAGAAAGCCCAGATATGAGTAGAAGCAGTGGAAGTAGAAGACTGGAATCTGTTCAGTCAAAAGGTAAACTGTTGGGTGGCACAGCCAGCAAATGAGCTTAAAAAAAAGGAATGAAGTGGACTAAAAAACAAAAAGGAAAAATAAAACCCCACAGAATGAGAATGAAAGCCTTATGGAAGAAATCTAAACCCATTGGACTATCCAACAGGGTCTACACGCTGAGGTGACAAAAGTCATGGATTAATGATATGTACATCAACAGATGGCAGTAGAATCATGTACAAAACGTATAAAAGGGCAGTTCATTGGCGGAAGTGTCACTTGTACTCAGGTGATCCATGTGAAAAGGTATCCAATGTGATTATGTCTGCACGATGGGAATCAACAGACTTTTAACACTAAACGGTAGTAGGAGCTAGATGCATGAGACATTCTATTTTGGAAATTGTTAGGAAATTCAATATTCTGAGATCCACAGAGTCAAGAGTGCGCTAAGAATACCAAATTTCAGGCGCTACCTCTCACCATGGACAACACAGTGGCTGACAGCTGGCACTTAATGACAAAGAGCAGCACCGAGATTTGACATATGGCAAATGTATCTACTATGACAGTGTATCAAAATTTGATGTTAATGGGCTAGGGCAGTAGATGATCAATGCGAGTTCCTTTGCTAACAGCACATCACCTGCAGCACTTCTCCTGAGGTCATGACAGTATCAGATGGACCCTAGATGACAGAAAAACTGTGGCCTGGTCAGATGAGTCCTGGTTTCAGCTGGTAAGAGCAGATGGTGGAGTAAAAGTGTGGCGGCAGACCCTATGAAGCCATAGATGCAAGTTGTCAACAAGGCACTGTGCAAGTTGGTGGTGGCTCCATAACTGTGTGGGCTGTGTTTATGTGGAATGGACAGGGTCCTCCGTCCAACTGAATCCATCACTGACTGGATATGTTTATGTTCAGCTACTTGGAGACCATTCACAACCAATAATTGACTTCATGTTCCCAAACAATGATGGGATTTTTATAGATAACAGTGCATCATGTCATAGGGGCACAGTTGTTTAGGATTGTTTTGAAGAACATTCTGAACAATTCAAGCAAATGATTTGGCTACCCATATCGCCCAATACTAATCCCATGGAATATTTGTGGGACATAATTGAGAGGTCAGTTCATGTACAAAATCCTGCATTGGCAACTCTTTCACGATTATGGATTGCTATAGAGGCAGCATGGCTCAGTATTTCTGCAGGGGACTTCCAACAACCTGTTGAGCCCATGCATGTTGAGTTGCCAGACTATGCTGGGCAAAAGGAAGTCCAACATGATATTAGGAGGTATCCATGACTTTCGTTACCTCAGTGTATACGTAACTTGTTACATTACTACCTATTGTTAAAGAAAAGATACATTGAATTCTAAGATGAAAATGCTCTACATCAGAATAATCTTTTGATTCTGCATAATCAAGAGCAGAGCTAGCTATGTCAATCAACAGTCTTCTATTGTAACCATCACTTCAGGACCAACAGCATTTATTGAACCCAAATAAACTTTCCGTAAAAGCAAATTTAAATTGTCTGGTTATCCACAAACCAAACAATAACAGTCTTGATAGAAATAATATAAGTTGTAGTCCCCACTAGAAATTTATACTGCTTTGTTATGCTCATGTGTGGAAATTATGATTTTAAGCAAAACTCCACTTAACCTTGGGATAATAGCAACTAAGAGTGAGCCAGCCTCTGTGCTGCAGCCTTATATTTCTCTGCTAGGGATGTTCATGTAACAAGCCTGTGATATAGGTGACTTTGGTGCCACAAGTGCCCTGGATGGATATGAGCAATGTTACCTCTATTGGTATCTCCATATCTTCCATTTGCACATTTGGTGAGGTTATTAAATTTACTCATAGGACCAGTACCTGTCTCACTGGTGTGGCAGAGGACAACATGGTGTAAGTGGTTGCGATCTGGGCAACGCCATGATCAAAGTCTCCTGAGAAATACTGGTAGCAGTTGTTCTGGAACCGGAGTGTCTTGCATTGGCAAAGAGATTTTGAGCCGTCTGACTGATGTCATGAACATGTCTTTCAGTTCACAGGAAGGGTGAACCAGGCTGTCACCCTCTATGGCCCAGGTATGGAGAGAGCTACTATTTTTTGTTATTGGAGGTGACTGAGGACTGACCAGGGTGCTGCAACCAGAGAAAATGCATCTGATACATGTTCCAGAAGTGGAAGAAGGAGTTTCCGAAGCATCATGTTGGGTGGCAGTGAGGGAGTTCCAATAGTCTTTCACCATTGATGGACATGGACTTTTAAGAAGCTAGGCAAGTGATTAGAGCAGAAGCTGATGTAACAACCCTGAAGGCTTTTAACATTTGAACTTTGAATGTACATACAAACAATTTTGTCAGCTCGTTTGAGGATGGCTGCAAAGGGGCTGTGGTGAGATGTTTAATTCCACTGTGGGAGCAAACATTTTTGAAATTGGTCAAAGAACCAGCATGTGGGGTGCACCCTCTATTGTAAAGACCCACTCCAAGGCTCCCACCATGTCCACCATTGTTATCTACTGGAGGCGGAAGACATATGGGAAGTGAGAGACAGGGGACAAAACTTGTTGTTGTTCAAGTTCTTACTGCAACCTGCTGCACTGTATCACTATGGCCTTGGGCCACACATGAGATATAAAATTCCGTTGAAAAAGTTTAATCAAACAATTGAAAATCCAGGTTGGAATGTAACAGTATTATGAAAAGGAAAGTTGCCACTCATCATATAGCAGAGATGCTGAGGCACAGATAAGCCCAAGAAATGACTGTCACAAATAAGCTTTTAGCCAGCAAGGCCTTAGTCAAAAATAGACAACACACACACACACACACACACACACACACACACACACACACACACACACACACAATTCACACACACATGACTGCTGTCTCTGGCAACTGAAGACACCACACTGCGAGCAGCAGCACCAGGGCCTGATGGGAGTGTCGACTGGGTGGGTGTAAGGAGGAGGCTGGGGTGGGGAGGGGGAGGGATAGTAGGGTACAGGTGGGAAACAGTGAAGAAATTCTGGAAAAGTTAATAGGGGGTGATTTTTTGGGGGGGAGGGGGGGCAGTGGGATGGATCACCCCCACTGCCCCCATATCACCCACCATCAACTTTCCAGAATTTCTTAGCCTTGAACTTGCCTCACCATCATTCCCCAAATCCCTCAACATGCAAACTAAACTTACCACAAAAAGAACCCTAGTCCACCATCTAAAAACTGATCTCAAACTTATAATGTTACATGCGGACAAAGGCACCACCAGTGTTGTTTTGAACCACAAGGATTACCTGGCAGAAGGACTCTGCCAGCTGTCAGATACATCTACTTACAAACCTTGCCATGTTGATCCCATTCCAGAAACCCAGCAGGATCTCCAGTCGCTCCTCAAATCCTTATGCCCACCCCAGAACCTTTCCCCGGAGTCCATCTCCCTGCTCACCCCTACCATTCCCTGCACTCCTATCTCCTACATGCTTCCTACAGTCCATACACCCAACCACCCAGGATGCTCTATTGTGGCCAGTTACTGTGCCCCCACTGAGAGAATCTCTGCTCTCATAGACCAACATCTTCAACCTATTACCCAGAACCTACCATCCTATATAAAAGATACCAACCATTTTCTCCACTGACTCTCCACAGTTCCTGTCCCTTTACCTCATGATGCCCTGCTTGTCAATATTGATACCACCTCTTTTCACACTAACATCCCTAATACCTGTGGCATTACCACTATTGAACACTACCTTTCCCAACACTCAACAGATTCCATACCAACAACTTCCCTCCTAGTCGCCATGGCCAACTATATCCTAACCCACAATTACTTCTTCTTTGAAGGCATTATCTACAAACAAATTTGGGGTATGGCTGTCGGCACCCTCAAGGCACCATCTTATGCCAACCTACTCATGGGCCATCTAGAGGAATCCTTCCTAACACCCAGAATCCTAAACCCCTCATTTGGTTCAGATTCATTGATGACATCTTTGTGATCTGGATCGAGGGTGAGGACACCCTATCCACATACCTCCAGAACCTCAACAGCTTCTCCCCTATTTGCTTCACCTGGTCCTACTCAACCCAACAAGTTACCTTTCTAGATATTGACCTCCACCTCAAATTTGGCTGCATCAGTACTTCTGCCCATGTCAAACCTACTAACCACCAACAATAATTCCACTTCGACAGATGCCAGAAGTCTCTCTGTCCAGCAGCAATAGAGGGGCATTCCCTTGTAACTCAATACCACCCAGGACTGGAGCAACTGAATTAACTTTCTCCGTCAGGCTTTTGACTACCATTTGTTTTGTCTTGAAATGAGAAATGGCCTGCCCACTATCCTTCCCACATCTCTCACGCTGGTATTCCATCATCCACCGAACTTTCACAATATACTTGTCCACCCCTACACAACACCTGCTTCCAATCGCTTTTCTCATGGCTCATATCCCTGTAATAAACCTAGATGCAAGATCTGTCCCATACATCCCCCCATCACCACCTACTCCAATCTGCCCACTAACATCACCTATCCCATCAAAGGCAGGGCTACCTGTGAAACCAGTCATGTGATCTACAAGCTAAGCTGCAACCACTGTGCTGCAGTTTGTGTAGGCATGACAACCAACAAGCTGTCTGTCCGCATGAATGGCCGCCGACAAATTGTGGCCAAGAAACAAATGGACCACCCTGTTGCTGAGAATGCCACCCAACACGATGTTTTTTATTTCAATGACTGCTTCACAGCCTGTGCCATATGGATCCTGCCCACTAACACCAACTTTTCTAAACTGCACAGGTGAGAACTTTCCCTGCAAAATATCCTATGTTTCCCTAACCCTCCTTGCCTCAACCTTTATTACTCATTGTCCCACCCATCCAGCCCCTTCGCTGTTCCCATTCCAGCACTACACAGCCCTCATTCCACAATCGCATCCAGACTTTTTACTTCTCACCTTTTTTTGCTAACCCCCCTTCCCCCACATCTCCCCTGCCATCTGTCTGACCTGCCAACTGCACATAGTTGCCCTATCCACTCTCCACTGCCCCAATCCCTACCATACTATTCCTGCCCCTCCATGCCCCAGCCTCCTCCTTACTCCCCTTACCCCAATCTAGTTGCCACTCTCATCATGCACTGGTGCTGCTGCTTGCAGTGTGGCTTCTGTTGCCTGAGACTGTGGTCATGTGTGTGTGTGAGATGTGTTTGTGTAAGTGTGTGTGTGTTTGTCATCTATTTTTGATGAAGCCCTTGTTCTCCGAAAGCTTATTTGTGATAGTCTTTTTGTTGTGCATCTGGTGTCAGAAGGTGCAGAAGTTGAATGAGCTCCAGAGGGTATGGACCTGGATACCCACTAGGGTTCTCTGCGCTCTGGCAAGCGTCTGCACTGCGAGCATTGCTGTGCAAGTGCACCACTCTCTGTACCATATGAAGTCCATGGCCAATCACATTTTCCACGGTCTTGTATTTAGTTGGCTGTGCTGTGCTACCCCGGCAGTCTTGTACTCACCGTAGTTTGCGTGTGCATCTCAACCGTACTGCTTTCCAGTTCTGTGTGTTGAGATACATACTATTGTTGTTTGGAGTTTTCCTGCATTGTTGTTGTCTCACTGTGTTTATCATCTCAGTTCTTACAGTTCTTTCTTGCTTGCCTCGTGTTGTATACTGGTTGCTCGTAGTGTCTGTCATCCCATACTTGGACCAGGTGCTAATGACTGTAGCAGTTTTGGGCCATAAAAAAGAATCGCCTACTTGTTCGTCTGTCCTGTCTGTTCGTTGTTAGTGATACCTCCAGTGGCTCCCCCACCTGTTGGCTTCACATCTCCATTCTTTACTATGCACCGCTCGCTGGTTGTTCGTGGCTATCTGCGACTCAGCATCTCTGCTGTATGGTGAGTGGCAACTTTCCTTTTCATAATATTGTTACTGAAAAGTTTTTTTGTGCAGCTTGCAATGCACACACAATTTGTAATATTTCAGCCAGGGAGGGGTCAAACTGGCCTTAAGGCCTGTGTGTGGAGCTCCTTATCCGGAGCTAAATGAATTACTACAGCATGTATTGAGCTTTTGCATATGATTGACAACACACAGACAGATATATGAATTTACATTGTCTACTCAACCCCTGCAGATCTGCAATCCAAGAGCATCTGACATGCAGTGTTGTAAGAATTCTAGCCTCACCACTACCACTTCCTTTTTATTTGAAAAGTGGTCACATAATAAAGGGAATATGTCAGACAATGGTAACACAATGGATCAGATAACAGAGTTGACCTGTGAACCAAGTAATATAAGTGTGCATTTGTAGACAGCAAAAATCCCCTTTTATGATCCAGGCATTTGATATCACTAGCCTGAAGGTGCAGCTGAAGAAGTTTTCTTGGGCATTATTGCATAGATAAATGCCTTGATGGCTGGCAGTGCCTGCGACTACAGCAGTATAGAAATAGTTAGATGCCTGACCAATTCCTAGTGCTGGTTCAGCTTTTACTGCCAAAGCTCAAGAAATTTAGCATCCATGGTGACAACTAAAACTGGGACATCCTCAGCACCAGTACTATAATACCCAGTTTCAGAGCAACATCATTTATTTAACACAAATGGATTTAAATTGTCTTTTAATCCTCAATGCGAACAGTAATATTTCTTGATAGAGATGACTTTACAGGCGCCAAGCTTCTGATAGGAATAAGATGAGAAATTGTTCATAACAGAAAATTATATAAGTTCAAGCACTGTTATTTTATTATGCATTCATATAAAATATAATGTTAAGAGAAGTTCCACTTAAGCATGGTGGTGCTGGAAACCACACACTCGTCAGCCAAGGCATTGTATAACTCAAGTCTAAATCGGTCCAGGTAAACAGTAATGACAGCTGTAGTTCACTGGTAGAGATGAAGGCAGGTAATAGCAACTGAGAGCAATCCAGCTACTTGGTGGCCTCATATTTACTCACAATGGAAGTTTATGTGACTGGCCTGCAATATCAGTGGCTCTCTTGCTGTAAGTGCGCTCACTAGACGTGGGTGTGTTACAGTGTTACACATGTTGATAAGTCCATACATCCTAGAAGAAGAAGGAGAATAAGAAGAAGAAGGAGAAGAAGAAGAAGAAGAAGAAGAAGAGTTTTCTGTATAATTTAGTAAAACATTCCAGAAATTCATTCTGATTTTAGATATTTATATAGCAGAGCTGAAGAATATTAAAGGGAAACAGTAGTTGAGAAGGGATTGAGACAGAGTTGTAGATTAACCCAGACATCTTCCAGCCTGTGCATTGAAAGCTGGGAAAGAAACCAAGAAGAAATTTGGAAAGGGATTAAAGTTTAGGGAAAGGAAATTAAACTTTAATGCTTTTATTATAATTATGTCAGAGATAGTGAAGAATTTGGAAGAGTAGTTGAATGGAATCAATAGTGTCTTGTAAAGAGATGATACTGTGAACATCAATAAAAGTAAAAGAAGGATGTAGCTGAATTAAATTGAGTGATGCTGGGGGAAATATACTGGGAAGTGAATCACCATAAGTAGTGGATGAGTTTTGTTGTTTGAGCAGCAAAATAGATGATGGTGGTTGATGATGGTGTGAAATGGAAACTGATAAAAACAAGAAAAATATTTCTGAGAAAGATAAATTTATTAACACAAAATATAAATTTTAGAGTTGGAAAATCTTCTCTGAAGTTTTTTTTATGTAGTCTCATATGGAAGCAAAACATATATTATAAACTGGTATACAGTTTAGATAAAAAGAGAATTAAAGAAATGTCATGCTACAGGATAATGATAATTAGGTGAGCAGATTGCATAACTAATTATGAGACACTGAACTGAATTGGGGAGGAAATAAATTTATGGCACAACTTCACTAAAAGTGGGATCAGATAATGGGACATATACTGAGGCATCAAGGAACCATCAATTTGGTAATAGAGGAAAGCATGGGGGGTAAAAATTGTAGAGGGAGACCAAGGCTTGACTGTAGTAAGCAGCTTCAGATGGATGTAGGTTATGGTAGCTATGCAGGGATGAAGAGGCTTGCCTGGATAGACCAGTGTGATGAGCTGCATCAAACCAGCCTTCATAATGAAGACTGCAAAACAACAACAAGATAGATAAAAGTGTGTTAAACTTGGTTTAGTTGATCCAAGTTCAGGGGGAGACAAAGATAAACCATCTGTCTCTCCCGTCATCCTCACAACAAGCAGGTCCCTCTCATCCTGGCATCTGAGTGACCTACCGTTCCTTTATGGGTCAACTATAGTGTGTGATTTCACTTCTCAGCTTTGAGCCATTATATCATGTGAGACCCCACGAGTTTATGTTGTGAAGGATGTAAGGAGCTGGTTATTAAATGTTATCTGTGTCATCTTGCTGTATATTCTTTGCAGTATAAGGTGTGTTTGATCAGTTGGTTGTGATTTTGATTGAGCTTTGTGTCTGTATTTGTAATGGCTAAAACTAGTTGTATATTGTGGGATAAGATGCAGGCTCTGGAATCTGCAGTGAAATTTCTACAAAAGTTGGGTGTTATTGTGGAATATTGCAAATACTACTTATGTGGCAATGACATGAGATTGACCAAGGTTCCCTGCTCATGATTTCCTGACAGCTCTATGTGGCAGGGCTGAAACGGTAATTTGTGGCACTAGATTAGATGTGGATTGTGGTTTGAGAAACCAAGACTCAGTTCATATATGCTGCTGTTCACTACTTGTGTTATCAATTGTCTGTGAAGTATCATGTGTATGGAATGAGAGTTTGTGAAACTCCTGTAATTGACTGTTTTTCATTTTGTGGAGAGATGTGTGCAGAGTTTATTAAGTATAGGACATCATAGAGGGCTGGGGTCATAGTGGAGGTATGTGTATCAGTCCGGATACCCCACTGATTTTGAATTTTCTGTCTAGTGAGTCTGAGTTTTTTGAATGAATGTAGTTTTTTTATGTGTAGGTTACTGTTTTTCTGTTTGGATGTCGGTGTCTTAAATTGTGTTATATACCTGAACTCATTTTAAATATTGATACTGCATTCTTTTAAGTTTCCTTGATTCTTCGATAGATGTGTAGAAGTATTTTTTTTTTTTTTTATCAGTGTGTCAAGTTGAGCCTTATTGGTCAACTTGGGTGATCAATACGGTTTTATTTTAGTTTTGGTAATTTTTCTCTTTGTGTGTAGAGCTGTTTTTCTGTAGGCCTATTGGAATTAGTCATTAGAGGTGAGCTGTATAGCTCAACTTTTTTTAGATTAGATTAGATTTACTTTCATTCCAATTGATCCGTAGTGAGGAGGTCCTCCTGGATGTGGAACATGTCAGAAAAACAACAATACATGACAAATATTTACAACTAAAACAAATAAGCTAATGTACCATTCCACAGGTCCCAAGTGGAATGATCGTCATGTTTAATGAACACTAAGAGTCATTTTACAAATACTAATGCACTGAATTTAAAATAAAAAACGTTTTTTATTTATTTATAAGGTAATAAACATGTAATACAACTACTGTAATAGTTATTTACAATGAACACATTACTGCACTGAAATGGTGCAGAAGTTAGATTATACTTACACACACACACACACACACACACACACACACACACACACACACACACACACACACAAATTTTCAGTGAACACATTACTGCACTGAAATTGTGCAGAAGTTATGTTGTACTTATATACAAATCAGTTGGTTTTACTAAGAAATTCATCAATGGAGTAGAAGGAGTTGGCCACCAATAAATCCTTTAGGCTTCTCTTAAACTGAATTTCATTGGTTGTTAAGCTTTTTATGGCTGCTGGCAAGTTATTGAAAATGTGTGTTCCTGAATAATGCACACCTTTTTGTACAAGACTAAGTGACTTTAAATTCTTGTGAAGATTATTCTTATTTCTAGTATTGATTCCATGAATTGAGCTGTTGGTTTGAAAAAGTGATATATTTTTAATGACAAATTTCATTAAGGAATAAATATACTGGGAAGCTGTAGTTAGTATCCCTAGTTCCCTAAACAGGCTTCTGCAGGATGTTCTTGAGTTCACACCACATATAATTCTTACTGCACGTTTTTGTGCCCGGAAAACTTTAGCTTGGCTTGATGAATTACCCCAAAAAATAATCCCATATGACATTATGGAATGAAAGTAAGCATAGTATGCCAGCTTTTTCATTTTTATATCCCCTACGTCTGACAAAATTCGCATTGCAAACAGAGATTTGTTAAGACGCTTCAGCAGTTCTGTGGTGTGCTCCTCCCAATTGAATTTATTATCAAGCTGTAATCCCAAGAATTTAACACTGTCCACTTCTTCTATCTTCTTGTCATCATATGTTAGACATATACTCTTGGGACACCCCTTACAAGTTCTGAACTGCATGTAGTGTGTTTTTTCAAAGTTTAGTGACAAAGAATTGGCTAGGAACCAGTGATTAATGTCCACAAATATTTTATTGGCTGATCTTTCTAAGACTACACTTGATTTGCTATTTATTGCAATGTTTGTATCATCGGCAAACAAAACAAACTTGGCATCTGGTAATGTTACTGATGAAAGGTCATTGATATACACAAGAAAAAGTAAGGGCCCCAAAATGGAACCTTGTGGGACCCCACATGTAATTAGTTCCCAGTTGGATGATGCCTGATAGACATGTATCAAGCTCTTTCCTAATAACACCCTTTGTTTCCTGCCAGAGATATAAGATTTGAACCATTTTGCAGCATTTCCTGTTACACTATAATATTCTAGTTTACTTAAAAGGATATTGTGATTTACACAGTCAAATGCCTTTGATAGATCACAAAATATACCAGTTGCCTGCAATTTTTTGTCTAATGAATTAAGCACATTTTCACTGTAAGTGAAGATAGCCTTCTCAATATCAGAACCTTTTAGAAATCCAAACTGTGACTTTGACAGTATGTTATTTGAGATAAGATGGTTATAAAGACGACGGTACATTACTTTTTCGAAAATTTTTGAGAATGCTGGTAACAGTGAAATTGGACGGAAATTTGATGCTATTTCTTTATCTCCCTTCTTAAACAGTGGCTTAACTTCAGCATATTTCAGCCATTCAGGAAATATTCCACTGATAAACGACTGGTTACACAGATAGCTTAATATGTTACTTAGCTCAGAATCACATTCTTTAATTAACTTTGTTGATATTTCATCATACCCACTAGATGTTTTTGATTTTAAAGATTTTATGATGGACATTATTTCTGTTGGGGTAGTGACGGTCAAATTCATATTATGGAAATTGCTTGAAATGTCTGGTCTAAGGTAATCCATAGCAGCATCTACCGAACCTGACAACCCCATCTTTTCAGTAACAGTTATAAAATGTTTGTTAAAAAGTTCTGCAACACTATACACATCTGTCACCAATGTATCATTTACTCTTAATGCTATTTGTTCCTCTTCATGTCTGGTCCTACCGGTCTCCTCCTTCACTATATCCCATATTGTCTTTATTTTGTTATCTGATATGACTATCTTTTCCTTGTAATATATTTGCTTTGACATCCATATTACAGTCTTTAATATTTTGCAGTATTTCTTATAATGTGCTATAGCATCAACATTGGAAATGTTTCGGATTGACAGATACAGTTTTCTTTTTGTTTTACAAGATACCCTTATTCCTCGAGTAATCCATGGCTTCTTTGTAGATTTTCCTCTAACCTTGGTAAGTTTTGGGGGAAAGCAGTGTTCAAATAAGGTAAGCACTTTATTAGCAAAAATGTTATATTTTTCATTCATGCCATGAGCACTGTAAACATCAGTCCAGTGAATGTCTCTGAGGAGTGTCCTAAAATAATCAATTTTTGGCTTACTGATTACCCTCTTGAGCTCAGATTTAACAGATTTTATATCCTGTTCAGTATTAACATTTAACAGAAGGAACTGCATGTCATGGTCTGAGAGGCCATTGGCTATTGGTTTTGTAATATAATTTTGTTCATTGGACTTTTCTATAAAGATATTATCAATGGCTGTTTGTGAACAAGTGGCTATCCTAGTGGGGAACTTTACTGTGGGAATTAAGTTGAATGATAGTGTTACTAACTCAAATAAGTTCTTATTCGGAGAGTCTTTAAGGAAATCTACATTGAAATCACCAGCAACCACTATTTCTTTGTTTTTGGTTATTAAATGGGCCAGTACAGCTTCAAGGTGGTTTACAAACAGATTAAAGTTACCTGCAGGTGCTCGATATACACTTAATATTATGAAAGATTTTTTGTGAAAATCTAATTCTGTTGCACATGCTTCCATATGCTGTTCTAGGCAAAATTTATGAATGTCTATGTTCTTAAATTTATGACAGTTCCTGATGAATGTGGCAACTCCTCCTTTCTCCATTTCTGATCTACAAAAGTGAGATGCTAACCTAAACCCTGTAACACTTAAAAGTTCTATACCAGTGGTCACATGATGTTCAGAGAGGCAGATTATGTCAGCTGGGTTTGAAGACTCTAATTCATCTATGCATATAGTTAATTCATTAATTTTATTTCTCAGTCCTCGAATATTTTGATGCAATAAAGATAGCTGACATTTCACATTGTCTGAGTTAAAATTGGGTGGAGTTAAAATATCTGCTGACAGTTGAATATTCTTAACCAATGGCTGTTTATGCTGACGTAATAAGCTGGAATTATGTTTTTTGATTTCTTTTTCAAACTGAAGGTTTGTCTCAGTTCTAACCTCTCTTAAAATTTGCTTTCTTTCTGTCCTCCCTACCCTAAAAAAGGGTCTTTTCTGAATCCTATAACCACTGGTATTTTACCACTCATGACAGTGCCTCCCCCCTTTAACTTTCCTGCTATTTCCCCAGCCAATTTACCCTTCCCCTTCCTGTTGAGGTGAAGGCCATGCCTAGTATAATCCCACCTACTGAGAGAATCAACATGAACCACACCAATGTGTGACCCCGCACCCGACATGAGCAGCCGTTCCAGCTCCAAATTAACTCTCTTGACAGAAGAGTTCAAATGAGGTCGGTCATGGCACCCAAGAACAGATACAAACTCAACACTAGTATGCTTCGATGCTGATGCAATCTTCACCAGGTCACACTCTATACTGTACCCAGGATTTCTGTCAATACTGTTACCTGCCCCACCCACTATAACCACGGTGTCTTCCTTAGTGAAATCTTTGCAAAGTGATCCTAAATCCTCTGTCACCTGCTCCAGACCAGCACTAGGTTTAAAAAAATTGGTGACCTGGTATTCTGATCCTAGTTCATCCTGCGAGAGTTGGCCAACACCTCTTCCATGGGAACTACCTAACAACAACACTTTCTTTCTCTTTTCTGATTTCCCTACATTCTTACTTTTCAATCTGCTGCTGAAAGTTTGTTGTGCCCTGTCTACACCTGCAACTGCTTGAGGCTCACCAGCTTCTAACTGAAGCAACAGGTCAAATCTATTTTCCACATTCACCATAAAGCTGTCAGACAAAGTTCTAGGCCTGTTCCTCCTGTTGCCTGTTGCCTGTTGCCACTTCCCACCTCTCTTTACCCTTCTCCCTCCTTAACCTGTCAAGATCTCCCCTGGCCTTGTCTAATTCAGCCTGAAGGGCAGCAATTTTCCCCTCCTGTTCCAGTATCTTCCTATCTCTACTACAAATCCTACAAAACCACTGATGAGTCTCATTTACTTCCCCTATTCCCACGCCACTACAGTCACCCACATGGAAAAAACTACAGCACCCATCACACCAAAGCCCCGACCTAACAATTCTACGGCAAGTCAAGCACTTTTCACTCATGATAAACGTAATAGTTGATTAAGAATAAGTCAGTTAAATTACAGATAAACACGAAAATATGGTTACACAAATTTGGCCTATACGCAACTGTGTGTAAACAAAAACAAAAGTGCAAAGTTTCTGAAACAACAAGTTAAACTTTACGCTACTTTCCGGAAATGCTAGTTAAATAATGAAGAGGTAAGCTAAGTTAAATTGCTGGAGAGAGCAAGGAACAACTAAGCGAAATTCTATAGATTTGCTGCAGCAGAACGTAAACAAAAAATACGACTGTACGGTCTTTTCGCGTTTCCTGCTATATTACGTAAAGAAAAGTGAAACCTTTAATGGTACACTTAAACGGCACACTAATACACTTATTTACCATGTAATCAGTACTAATCTATATGTTTTATAATCTAAAATAACTTATCTTTACGAGAACACCAAAACTCGCGCTAGTCGCCTGGCTGCAGGGGGAGGTTTGTGGTTTTTTGCTGTATTTTGTTTCTTTCATTTTTCCATTTTGTATTTTTCTGTTAATGTGATTTTGTGATTGTTATGTTAGATGTTAGTTTCTCCCAACCCAAAAGCACCATTATTCCACAGTTGTCCCAGAAGTGTCTATATTTATTAGTTTCTCCCCACCCAAGACTCTCTTATCTCAACAGTTATCCTGTTAGTTTCTGTAACGATAAATAATAATTTTCACAATTTTATAGTTCATGGCTATATTTGGGTGGAAACAATTACCATTATGGTTGCCATCTTGAAATCTTGTGTGTGTGTTGCATCTTGGGTTGTGGTGTGACATCATTGCTCAAAGCTGATGGGTGATATCATATGCCTGGTTTATCCTCCTCCTCAACCTTCCTCAACCTGTGCCTGTATCCTCCATGAGGAAGGGAATAATAATTCTGAAAGTTACGGTAATTTTTTGTACTTTTATATGTGTCTTTTGACAGGAGTGAAAATTTCACATCCTAAATATAAGTAGTGTTCAGCTATTCTCTCTTAATTTTTTGGTGTATGTACTCTGCAGTACAAATTTTTAGTGGGCCGTCTTGTAGTTGCAATCTGTCATAATGATTTTGGAAGTGGCGATATGAGTCTACATGTACAGTGTCTGACAGAATGATTAGTAGAATATAAAAAGGACAGAGTCTGGAAACAAACTGACCAGTTTGTTTAAACATACATTGAAACAAAGAAAAATCTATGTCATTAAATGCTACATGCATCCTTTACTTTGATTTCAATATAACACCATACAGATGGTAGGCCCACTTTCTGTGCATTCCTCCAGGTGGTGAATGGAAGCTTCCATCAACTGCTTCAGCATTATAAATGAGACCTTCTACACAGCTGTATGTATCCTTTCTTGGAGTTCACCCATAGTATGAGAATGTGTAGCGTACAGTTGACTGTTAAAGAATTCCAACAACAGAATATCAGGGAGATGTCAAGAAACGTACAGTGAAGGTTCATCGCACAACTCTCATAAGCGGAAATCAGGGAGAAGTCAGAAAGCTTAGGGTGGAGGTTTGTTGCTCAACTTTATCCTGTTTGTTTAGTTTCTGTATGACCTGCATTTTGTATGGGTGGATTTTGGTTATCAATGGATGTTGCACTGCAGCACCATGGCCTCTCTGGCAACAGAATGGTGAGGACTTTGATTGACTGCTTGATACACCTTCTCCACTGACTCTGTGGTCCACTGCATCCTTCTTCACCCAGGACTTTTCTTCGTTGCACAAATGTGGTAAACCTGAATAGCTGCATCCATTGTACAATCATCTGACAGTCTGTGACTATCATGCTGTTTCAGCTTGAAATGGAGACAAAAGAGTTGCTTAATTGTGATGAGGGACTAGTAATTTTTTAAGTATGCCTCAACAGTGAATGCTGTATACTACGAACCACAATGTTGGAAATATAAATGGCAGTCTCTCCTTAATGCAGCACACTCAGAAATAATTCTCAAAAGTACAAGAACAGTGCCATGCTACGTGATTCAAAATCTGCTATTCATTCTTTTGAGAAGCTTCATCGTATTGTCATGCTGGACTCACAGTAACATTCACAGATGCTGTTTTCAATGCTGAAGCTAAAGATATTATGAAAGTTGGAAATTGCGAGGAAATATTCAACGGTTGCCTGTTTAAGTTATATTAAAAAGAAACCATTTTAATGGTACAAATAATTTAACTGTTTCCAGAAAACATTGAGCTCTAAAATGTATACATTTGCATGTGTTTAAACCAATTTTGGAAACATTTTTTGCACTCTGATGTTGGTTCCCCAAAAACAAATGATTCAACAAGTTCTTCAAGTGATGAAAATCACTGTCTGTGGCAAACAGATTGTTGTATACCAGTCAGTATTACCTGCTTTTTGATCTTGTAAAGCCACTGTCATGGCATGTCCAGTGTAACCAGAAAAACAAGCAGTCATTCTCTTGGAACTGTTTTCATGAACAAGTCACTTCTATGGGTTTTGGCTCATCTATAGATGTCCAAACAGTGGACTGCTATCTGGTTTGCAGCTCATATAAATATATTCAAGTTGCATATTTAGTTACATGTTATGCACAGAGTTTTCATTCTCTCACTCAGATTTCCTTACACGAGCCTGTGTTTGAGTGTTGGCCAAATTGTGTGGGATCCATTGTAAACAGATCTTCTTCAGAGCTAAATGTTCATACAAAATCAAATGTACTGCAGCCTTCAGAATTCCTGAAGAAGGCTATCTCACAGTAAGTCACATGCTGAGTCTGTTCAATCAGTTGTGCACAGCGTCAATGTTTTTTGGAACATCAGCCAATTTTGGTTGATCTTCGTGAAATTCATCAGTGATATAAGTATGATCATTATGAAATTCTGCAAACTAATTGCAAGCAGCCTTTTTTTGAAGGTGACTGAATACCAAAAGTGGAATTAAGCTATTTGATGCAATGTGAGTGAGTTAAACTTTACAAAAAATGTAAGGATCATCCAATGATAACTGTCATGTGAATTTTCCATTCCTTCTCAAGTTCCTTTATACACTCACTGTAAACAAACTGCTTGGCCTGTTTCTGAGTTGTCATTGTTTTAACAATAACAAATGACAAATTTTGAAAACTTAGAAAACTCAGAAAACTCTTACATTTCAGTCATCTCAGAGTATGTTACCCTTTTAATACTTTCAGATTCTGAATATGAAACATGTAACTGGTGTAAGAACGAATAGTAACAAGCTGTTCATAGTTTATTGTCAGTATAGTGACAGATTAAGTTTGTACAAGTTACTTTTCTTTTGTTAATGTATGTCTTAGCTTGTACCACATCCCTGAAGGTTGTCCTTGATATACAGAAAACAAAAAGTGAATGAAGCTGAACATGTTTGCTAAGCTCTTGAACCTGGTTGTTCATCCTTGCACACACGCATGCACCACTTTTTGAAAAATTCACATTGTCTGCAGATGAGAGAGTAGCACATTGTTTTCCTGAGGACTCATTCTTTATTTTAGTCAATGATACAAAAAGTGTAAGAGTTTTTTAAAATTCTGAGTCAACTCACAAGTCAGACCGCTATAGAAGACTGTGCAACTTTCCCCAAACAAATGATTCTAGTCATCGATAACAAGAAATATTTAGAACCTTAGATCATATTTTTTAATATTTTCATACCCTTCATTAGTACACTGCCCACTGTATAGAATTTCCTATTTTGGTACTCACAAATTTGTTGTGTGTCTTTTAGCCTCAGTGCATTTGCTTCCATTTGGGTAGAGACTCCACTTCTGTGTCATGGAAGTATACATACTGCTGACTGTTTTGAACACTTAAACATCACCAAGGACTGTGTGGACCACACCACAAGCATGACTGATCATGTTCAGAGTCATCTGTTAAACTAATTTAGAAAATAATCTGTCCATTATTGGAGTATGACTTTTTGCTTCTACAAGGGACTGGCAGAAATTCAAATGCTGGCCAGCTGCTGAGAACTGCGAGCTCTGTAATCTATGGTCCACACTGTTGCTCAATTTCATATTGTCCATATTCTCATGTTACCTTAAATAAACCATTTGTGTTTACATTATCCCTCTCAGGCCTTAAGAGTTGCTATTTTTATGGTGCAGGCATGCAGATTAATTTAATGTTGGCTGTCTTGAGGAGTGACACAATGTTGGGTGTCTTGAGACACCAGCTAATCTTTCTAGAGGTTAAATCACAAATGCAATAAATGCAAGTTTCTTAGTCTAATCTTCAGGTGTTACCTACACTACTGGCCATTAAAATGGCTACTCCAAGAAGAAATGCAGATGATAAACGGTTGTTCATTGGACAAATATATTACACTAGAACTGACATGTGATTACATTTTCATGCAATTTGGGTGCATAGATACTGAGAAATCAGTACCCAGAACAACCACCTCTGGCCGTAATAATGACCTTGATACGCCTGGGCACTGAGTCAAACAGAGCTTGGATGGCATGTACAGGTACAGCTGCCCATTCAGCTTCAACACGATACCACAATTCATCAAGAGTAGTGACTGGCGTATTGTGACGAGCCAGTTGCTCAGGCACCATTGACCAGACGTTTAAAATTGGTGAGAGGTCTGGAGAATGTTCTGGCCAGGGCAGCAGTCGAACATTTTCTGTATCCAGAAAGGCCCGTACAGGGCCTGCAACATGCGGTCGTGCATTATCCTGCTGAAATGTAGGGTTTTGGAGTGATCGAATGAAGGGTAGAGGCACGGGTCATAACACATCTGAAATGTAATGTCCACTGTTGAAAGTGCCGTCAATGCGAACAAGAGGTGACTGAGACGTGTAACCAATGGCACCCCATACCGTCACGCCGGGTGATACGCCAGTATGGTGATGATGAATACAGGCTTCCAATGTGCGTTCACCGTGATGTCACCAAACACAGATGCGACCATCATGATGCTGTAAACAGAACCTGGATTCATCCAAAAAAATGATGTTTTGCCATTCATGCACCCAGGTTCGTTGTTGAGTACACCATCGCAGGCGCTCCTGTCTGTGATGCAGCGTCAAGGGTAACCGCAGCCATGGTCTCCGAGCTGATAGTCCATGCTTCTGCAAACATTGTCAAACTGTTCGTGCAGATGGTTGTTGTCTTGCAACGTCCCCATCTGTTGATTCAGGGATCGAGACGGGGCTGGATGATCCGTTACAGCCATGCAGATAAGATGCCTGTCATCTCGAGTACTAGTGATACGAGGCCGTTGGGATCCATCATGGCATTCCATATTACCCTCCTGAACCCACCGATTCCGTATTCTGCTAACAGTCATTGGATCTCAACCAACGCAAGCAGCAATGTTGCAATACAATAAACTGCAACCACAATAGGCTACAATCCGACCTTTATCAAAGTCGGAAATGTGATGGTACACATTTCTCCTCCTTACATGAGGCATCACAACAACGTTTCACCAGGCAACGCCAGTCAACTGCTGTTTGTGTATGAGAAATCAGTTGGAAACTTTCCTCATGTCAGCACGTTGTAGGTGTCACCACCAGCACGAACCTTGTGTGAATGCTCTGAAAAGCTAATCATTTGCATATCACAGCATCTTCTTCGTGTCAGTTAAATTTCACGTCTCTAGCACGTCATCTTCGTGATGCAGCAATTTTAATGGCCAGTAGTGTACTTATGACACCTCCCGTCACCCTTTCTTCTACTGGCTGTAATTTCGTTGTTGTGTGGTCTTCAGTCCTGAGACTGGTTGATGCAGCTCTCCATGCTACTCTATCCTGTGCAAGCTTCTTCATCTCCCAGTACCTACTGCAACCTAAATCCTGTTGAATCTGCCTAGTGTATTCATCTCTTGGTCTTCCTCTACGATTTTTACCCTCCACACTGCCCTCAAATACTAAATTGGTGATCCCTTGATGCCTCAGAACATGTCCAACCAACTGATCCCATCTTCTAGTCAAGTTGTGCCACAAACTCCTCTTCTCCCCAATTCTATTCAATACCTCCTCATTAGTTATGTGATCTACCCATCTAATCTTCAGCATTCTTCTGTAGCACCACATTTCGAAAGCTTCTATTCTCTTCTTGTCCAAACTATTTATCATCCAAGTTTCACTTCCATACATGGCTACACTCCATGCAAATACTTTCAGAAACACTGGCTGTAATAGTCTAACTGTAATAGCCTGCAGTGTATGTATGTGATTATAACCATTGATACAGAAGACCCTTAATGAACAGCTCAGTCCTTGTGGTAGGTTTACAGTGTCTGAGACAACTCATACTCAGTGCATTAGATTTCTCAGGACAGTGTGTTTCTCTGGTGGATGATGGTACCCAGATATTGGCCTTTAAGAGAGTTTCCTACAAACACTGTGACTGTGACAAATCGTGAGTCTTTTCCTGGGTAGGACATCAAGGAAAGGAAAGGCACTTTTATCTTTACCTCCATCATGGACTTCATCTCATCATGAATTCGTGTTGGGGTGTAACTATAAATCTCCAAGTCATGATACTGCTGGTACACATACCTATAAAAGAATGTAGGCATCGTGAAAACTGTGTCCAAGGTGATGACCCCAAAATTCCTCATGGAGAGCTTTGCTATGGATGGAGTTAATGGACTCCCCATCTCAACACTATCCATTGGCCATAACGCAGGGTTTCTCACAAAATATGCCTGGGAGAGGTCTGCGGGTTGCATGGTGTGTTTGCTGGCTGTTGCCGCTGTGATATGTGTCTGCCGGTTGTTGCTATGTGTAGTTCTCAGACACGAATACTTTGAGCATGCCCCTTACACTGTGTGACTGAGTGTACCGGTGTTTTCTTTTGAGTCTTTTTGGCAAGTTTAATCACTTAAAATATTGTTGCTAGATGTCATTATTGCAACTGTGCTTTGCCGGCCCGTTGTCACTGGGCCCAGTTCTCAGGCAGAAACACCATGCGTGTCTCTTCTTTACTGTGCAACTGAGTGTTTGAATGTTTGAGTTTCCATTTGGTATGGTATACACAAAGGATCAACAAGTGTTTCTTGTGTTGAACTATGCAAAAACAGAATCATATGTGGAATGTCGGCTTGAATTCATACAAAAATTCCCCAGTGTGCATGTTGCTAATGATTTGACAATATGCAGATTAGTGAAGAAATTTCAAGATACTGGAACACAAATGGAGGCCTAAAGAATCTAGTGTTTTAACCAACAATAAATTAGTTGAGGTAGGGGAGGCCTTGGAAAGAAGTCCAAGAAAATCTCTGTGCCATGAGACTCTTCAGACTGGTGTGTAAAGAGCAACTCATGTACTGTTGCTTGACGTCGTTATTGCAACTGGCTGTTACATCCTGTGTATAATGGCGAAGTTGATCATGAGATGCTTTTTTTTCCTCTGGACAATTATGGCTCCATTTGTCAGTGTATGTAAATTCTCAGAACAATCGATGCTGGAGCTCCAAAAATCCTCATGAATTACATCAGAGCTCCGAAAATCCTCATGAATTACGTCAACAACCTCTGTTTGATGTGAAAACAGGAGTGTGGTGTGCAATTAGTGCAAGATGAATTATTGGACCAATCTTTCTCCACAAAACAATACACTCTCACAGGTATGTGAACAATATACCGCATTTTTTTTTTTTTTTTTTTCTTCGAGAACCAACACCTAACGAAAATATGTATGGTTATTTCAAATGCAAGACCACTCATCATCAATGCTTCTATGACAGCACTCATCATCAATGCTTCTATGGCAGCAATACAAAACGTTTTTGATATAGAATAGTTGACTGGCTTCCTCAATCTCCAGATCTCAGACCATAGTGGAGTATGATATTTACCAAAACTGCTATGAGACTTAAGTTCAAAAATAACCAACAAGACAGACAGACAAAATAATTATAATGATTTACCAAAAAACCAGTCATATCAGTTAAAATAATAAAGAACACATGGAAACTTTTCAAGCAGTTGCTTCTAGAAGCACACACCTAAAGAATCTCTGCATCTACATACATACTCTGCAAACCACTGTGAAGTGCATGACAGAGGGTACTTAGCATGGGACCACATATTAGGATTTCTTACTGTTCCAATCATTTGTGGACTGTAGGAAGAATGACTGCTTAAATGTGTCTGTACATTCTGTAATTAGTCTAATCTTGTTCTCACATAGGGGACTGAAGAGTGTATCTAGATTATTCACTCAATACTGGTTCATGAAGTTTTGTATGTAGGCTTTCAAACAATAATGTATGTTCAGGGATAATATGCTGTCCCACACATACCAAGAAATCTTCCACCCAGCCACAAATTTTGTTTTATATCTCAAACAATAATGTTTTTGCGATAAATGTTGGTGTGCTCCCCACTCAAATGCTGTTTGGAAGTCTGCATGCAGCTGATTTGCTTGAACCATGGCTCTCATGAGAGAGAAGTGCAAGTCGGCTTTCACATGACTGATATTTTTGAAGTCCATGATGGTTAGCATGGAGGAGGTCATTCTGTTTGAGTTGTAGGATTCTTCACCTGTTGGACATCAATGAGATTGGATGGCACTTTTGCAAATTACTTCTGTTTCCCTTTTTGTAGGCAAGTGTGACCTGGACTTTTTTTACAATCACTGATCACAGTTTTTGTTCAAAAGATCTGCAGTATACTTTGATTAAAATGTTAGTTAACTCAGCTGCAGATTCTGTGCATAATCTAACAAGATCCCACTATGCCCTTAAACCTTGTTTAACTTTAGCTGTTTCTTACAACTAATATTTCTTTCACACACACACACACACACACACACACACACACACACACACACACATATATATATATATATATGTGTATGTGCCCCTGTATGGCACAATGCAGGAGTGCTGTTTGGCAGGTGGACTAGGTTGGGGTGAAGGGAAAGTGTCAGGTTGAGTGGGGAGTGTGTTGGGTGAGGTGTGTAGAGGGAGAGAGAGGTGGGAGGCAGGAATAGGGGTTATGGGGAGGGGTAGCAAATGGCTTGGAGGAAGGCATACAGTTTACTGGTTGGGAATATGGGAGGGAGGTGTGGCAGGTGCATGCATTAGGTATGTGATTCATGGGTGTCAGAGCCAGTGGGAAACAGTGCTTGATGAATGTGACATGGAGAGGTGAATTGGGAAGGGGTGACAGAACAGAAGAAATGAAAGATGTTGAATGGAGATACAGTTGCTTTGAGAAGATGCAGTTCCATGAGCAAAGGATATATTGCAAAAATAGCTCCCATCTTTGTAGTTCAGAAAAGCTGGTGTTGGGAGAAGGATCTAGATGGCTCAGATTATGAAGCAGTATTTGAAATCGAGCATGTTGTGCCCAGCTGCATGTTGTGCCATTGAGTGATCAATTTTGTTCTTGGACACAGCTTGGCAGGGCCTTCATACTGGTGGACAGCTGGTTGGTTGTCTTATTGACATAAAGAACAGTGCAGTGATTGCAGTAGAGTTGGTATGTGACATGGTGGCTTTACCAAGTGGCCCAACTTCTGATGAGGAAGGATAAGCCTGCAAAAGGAGTGGAGTAAGTGATGCTGGGTGAGAGGGTTAGCCAGGTCTTACATCTGGATCTTCCACAGGGATGTGATCCCTGTGACAAGGGGTTGGAAGTTAGCAAGGCATAGGGATGGACTAAGTGTGGTGTGTGTACTGTAAGACCTTCGGTACACACATCATCAGATTATTTGACTTGTCGCTCTAACGAAGTAGGCGAGTGTCAGCAATATGTCTCGTGGTCTTATCGTGGCGTGTTTATCTTCTGCCGTTAGGTCAGATGATAGAAATGCCACTTGCACGCTTAGAGTAGCAGATTGACGGTGACCAACCTTAAACAGAACTTGGTTAATTTTCACACACATTTATTAAAATAATAACAAGCATAAAAATAACTTAACTTGGTTCTGGATGCTATTTACGATTGACAATCTGAAGTTCCTTTGGTCTTGGTACGTTAATCTTATTCTCACATATCTCTGATACTTGACAAAGTGTCTATTCATTTATCTTCATGGCTATGTAGAGGAATACGATAATCTTATTAGGCACAGACTGAAACTTGACTATAGACTGGTACAGACTAATGTAGACTAAGGCAGACTGACTAAATGGAGGTCTGTACACTCGTTATAATACCTCGCGCGATCAGGTATCACTGCGCGAGTGTGATCCGCAAGGAGAAAAGGTTCTATGTTAGCAGCAATCTCATTGGCTGCGTTACATATTAATATGCGGATTGGCGGAAGCAGAATTTGGCCCGTTTCTAGGACAGCACCATCTCGTAGTGCGGAGACGGACGAGCACTGCGCCTGCGCTGTTGTGCTTAGCAGGGCGCGCTCTATTGGGAAAGTTGTGTACGCACCGACTACACGGAACTATGTACACAACACTAAGTTCTTGTGAAAGTTGAATGGGTGACAAAGCGGCACTTTAGCAGAGGTGGGAAGGATGTCTGGTAGGTTATCCCTCATTTCAAGGCATGATGATAGATAATCAAAGCTCGGGTGGTATTGTGTGACGAGGGGGCACTCTTTTGTAGCTGATTCTTGGGGTGGTGGGAGGTTTAGTGTTGTATGAGGATATGGCACAGGAAATCTCTTTGCAAACTATGTTTGGAGGGTAGTGCCTGTCTGTGAAGGATCTCGTGAGATCTTCTGCATACTAGACAAAAGGGGTTCTCAACACTGCAGATATGGCATACACAGGTGGCCAGGCAGTATGTGAGGGACTTTTTGCTGAGGAAGGGATGACAGCAGTTGAAATGCAAGGACTGTCAGTGGTTAGTGGGTTTAACATAGACAAAGGTTGGATGGAGTGATCAGAAAGGTGGAGGTCAACATACAGGTAGGTGGCTCATTGGATTGAGGAAGACCAGGTGGAGTAGATGGGAGAGAAGGTCTTTATGTTGTGAAGGAATGAGGATAAGATATATTGGCCATAAACCCAGATGATGAAGATACCATCAGTGAACCTTAACCTGATAAGGGATTTGGGATTTTGGGAAGCTAGGAAGATTTCCTCTGGATGACCCATAAAAATGTTGGCATAGGAAGGTGCCGTGTGGGTGCCCATGGCTGTGTCACAGATTTGTTTGAATATGTTCTTCTCAAAGGAGTAATTTCATCTCAGGATACAGTTGATAAAGTGCATGAGGAATGAGATAGTGGGTCTGGAGCCTTAAGGATGTTGGGAGAGGTAGTGTGTGATAGTGGCAAGGCCATGGGCACAGGGTGAAGTTGGTGTATAGGAAGGTGGTATCAACAATGACAAGTTGAGAGATGGGAGGTAAAGGGATTGGGATCATGGAGAGTTGAAGGTGGTCGTCAGTGTCATTGATGTGAGAGGTTTTGTTTTGAGCAATTGATTGGAGGTGTAGGTCAATAAGAGAAGAAATTCTTTAGTAAGAGCACAATAATGTGCTGCAATGGGGCACCCAGGATTGCTGGGTTTATGTATTTTGCAAAGCGTGTAAAAGGTGGATGTCATTGGGTAGTGAGGGAGGTGGACTCTGGGGAGAGATCTGGGAGGGCCTGTGGATTTCAGTAGGTGTTGGAGGTTACATTGCACTTCTGGGATGGAGTCACTATGGCAAAACTTGTATGTGAAGGAGTCAGACAGTTTGTGGAGGCCTTCTGTCAAGTAGTGACTGCAGTTCATGATGACAGTGGTGGAGACTTTGTCTGCAGAGAGGATGACTGTTTTGATGTTTGTACGGCTGTCCTTTCTTCTGGTGAAAGGTTAGTGTTTTTAGGAAGGGATCAGGGGAAGGATGGTAAGGTCAAGTTGGAGGCAAGAAATACAGCCTGGAAGTTTACTAGGAGATGATTAGGTGGGTGGTGGTGGGAGGGGGTCATGGTCCGATGGCAGTATGAACTGAGATAGGCAAGGTTCAGTGTTGAGATTAGGTTGGCTATAGTTGGAAGGATTAGTGGCAAAGATGTGTTTCCATCGTGGGAGAAGGAGAGTAAGCTTTTGACAAGTCCAACATGATTATACTTGGATGTAGATCTGAATGTGAAGTCTTTGGATAGAATGGAGACTTCTGTCGGATTGAGGATTTTGGTTGGAAGGTTAAAAACAGTGTTTTGGGTTCTGGATTTTGTGGAGTGTTGAGAGGGAGTTTGGTAGGACTTGGCCAATTTGAAAATGTCAGCTAGGCAGGGTCTGGGTGCTAGGTAGTGGTCCCATCCCAGAAGTCCAACATAATCTCTAATCCCTATTGAAATCCATAGGCCCATCACAGAACCTCCCCCCAACATGTACATTTCCCTCTCTGCCCCAACAACCCACATTCTACATGCTCCCCAAAATCCATAAATCCAGAAATCCTGGATGGCCATTTATAGCTGTTTATTGTGCTCCTAGTGAAAGAATTTCTACTCTGGTTAACAAACACCTCTAACCAATTGCTCAAAACCTAGTTTCTCACATCAAAGACACTAATGACTTCCTTCACCAACTCTCCACTGTCCCCACCTATTTACCTCTTTAATCCATACTTGTCACTGATGAAGCCAGCTCCCTATATACCAACCACCCCTGTAAGTGCATATATGTGTGTGTGTGTGTGTGTGTGTGTGTGTGTGTGTGTGTCAGTTTATCTTTGTACTCTAGCTCGAGAAAGGATGTAGTCCAAAAGCTAGCAAATTTTCTGTCTTTTTTTGCGTGTGCCTGTTGATGACCCAATCCTTCTGCTTTTCAGTGAATGGTTTCCCTTACCCCTAAAGTATTTTTATTCTACCTGAACTTCCATTCTATAATTCTAACTTACAATTCATTGCTGCTAAATGAGCTGAAGAATTCTTGTGAATGAAGGAAAAAATCATAAGGAGGAATGAGGTCTGGCAATCGTATTTGATTTGGACTATCAAACATTTTAACACTTAGTGAAAGAATTCAATATCTACTATTCTACATGGAGACATGAATTCTTCATTAACAGTGCCACTGCTATAAAAAAGGGGATCTACATCATTTTTCACCCTGCAATTTTGAAGTGCAGTGTTTTATCTTGGCGATATTCAATGTTCCATTTGGAAGTTATGTTGTTTTGTTTCAATATCACAGGAAAAAAAAGTCTCGTTACCAATAATAATCATGTCTAAAATATCTCATCACAGTCAGCTCAGGATAAGAAGACTTGACAAGCTTCAACATGACAACCATTTGCACCTGTGTTGGAGCATATGACATTGATCTAATTGCACTAATTTGGAAAAACTGCTGTACCCTACAAATTTCCTAGTTGTTCTTCATATTTCTTCATAGAAAAGGCAATTATCAGATGCTGACCAGCATGTAAATCAACTATAGATTGAATTATGGGCAATGAAGAGCTTCTGATAGAATCCTGTTAAAATCACTAGTAGAATAGTGGAAACTCATTGTGAGGCACATTTTGCTTAATAGCTACTATAAAATGCAAAATGATGAAATGCAGAGGTTATTATACAAGACAAATCTGAAAACTGTTTTAGTACAACACATTTTAAACAGAAAAAACTAAATAGAGCTGTGCATACATTTAGTTATTAGTTTGCTTCTTCCTACATAGAGTTAATGCATTTCTTTGGTTACATATGGGTCTTCACAGCAAACAGCATATACTGTTTACTCAACTTATTACCAGAATTGTAAGAGGTTCAATGACATAGTGATGAGTGTTTCACTGCCAAGCCAGGCCAGACCATGGAATCAAGTGTGATGATTTGACTGTGGCCACCAGCAGGCACACAACTTCAGGCATATGGCTCTACTGTGGCCAGTGCTGGCAACATGATAGTTAACATGCTATTTGGTAGATAGTTGATGTCTGAGCTTTAATGCAAATTTTTAAGCTGTGTTAATACCTCATACTCTCACTATACATCCTACTTTGTCTCTATATTATTCTCGTATGTTAAAAGTGTATTTTGTTTGGCTTCATTTCCACTGTTTTTGTGTGTTTACTGTGCTGACGGTGTATACATATAATTTCTTTGGTCATTAGTTTTAGGAGGTGACTTGTTCTCCTTTACCGACTTAATAATGAGACCCTGCTGTTTATATTTCAGGGATTTGTGTGCAAAAAACCTGACTGGGTATCAATATAAATTTAAAACTGCGCTGCTAATTATTCTTTCCAACCAAACATCATTTGTTGAAAGGTGGCCAATATACAGTATATCTGTGAAAAAACCATTATTGATTGAAATACATACCCAGTTGAGACTTCATTCATTTTGAAGTTGGGTTCTTGTTCTTATTGTTAGTAAATTATTGTTTGTAAAATCATAATACTGGAAGAGTGCTTCAGCAGTTTTCTTTATAAAGAGCAAGGAATGCCCAAATGTTCGTAGATTTTTTGGTTGTACTTATAGGTTTCATGACTGGTTTATTGGTATTGGTACTATTTTATCATGCACCAGCATGTATTGCACTACAAATTTGTTTTGTAAAGCTGTTATCACCATAGTTGTATACTGCTCAAAGTTTTCAGTTGAATTTTCATAATTACTTAAAAGTACAAAACGTAGCTATTGTAATTTTAGTTACCCAGGCAATGTTGTGTAAAAATGATGATGATAAAATGAAATCAGTCCAAATAAAACAATGGTAAGCTCACTATTTTATGTCTGATATGATATATTTAAAAAAATGATGAACATATTTTTAATTGAAAAATGTAATTCTCATTAATTTCATTTACATCACTTGTCATAGCAACATTTAGCAACTGGTATTTATCACTTGACAAAGCAGTGTTAGTCCAACAGTTTCATTGGAGATTTTCATGGCACAGCCTCAAGCTCGTAATGTGATTCCTTGGCTGTAGGGATTTGCTCTCTTGGCTTCATTGGTTAAGCTGCCATGGTAAACAATTCCTCTGGCCCCAGTTGTGCCAGTATGATGGCATAATGCAGAAAATCTTGTCTCATTATGCCAACATACCAGGAAGGCTACATAAATTAAAAGATGTGTTTTATTATTTTGCAGCTTCACCGCATGTTTAATGCTGTGCCATGTTTCCTCCATAAAGAGATACAGAGGTTGGGCAAAAATTTGGAAACATCAAAAACACGTACCATACCTAATACCATGTACAAAACCAGTTTGCATTCAAAACAGCTTCACGTCATCTCAGAATGGACAAATAAGGGTCCTTTGTGGTTTTCAAGTGACTATTACACTGTTCTTGCTGCAAAATAGTGGCAAGGTCGGTAACAATGATGGAGGTGTTAGTGATCATGCACCCCTTTTTTGCAAAGTCAACCACAAAGGCTCAATAATATTGAGATCTGGTAAATGTGGTGGCAAGGGAAAACATGAAAATTCATCCTCGTATTCACAAAACCAGTATTAGATGATGCAAATTTTGTAAACATGGGCCCTGTTCTCATGGAACACAGCATCACTATTGGGGAACAACCATTGTTCTGTGAGATGGACCTGATCAGCCAAAATGGTCACGTAATCATTGACAATAGTGTGACTTCAGAGGGTAACCATGGGGCCCATGGAACACCACAGTATGACTGCCCAGATCTTCACTGGACCACCACTGTATTTCACTTCTGGGAAGTGAACTCATTCGAAGTTGGAAACAGTGTGAAACAAGACTCATCCAACCAAATGACATTCTTTCATCATGCCATACTTCAGGTTTTATGGCTTTGGCACCACATTTTCCTGTTACAGGCATTTGTGTTGCTGATGAGTGGTTTTGGAATTCCAGGTCACCCTCCAGTTCCCTGCTTATGTGGATATCTTCATGTTGGTTTTGTGCTGACAGGTTTTGGGGGTCTGACATTCAGTTCTGCAGTGAGTTTTGCAACCGCCATTTTCCTATTTCTTGTCATAATCCTCTTCAGTAACCATCTATTACAATCACGTAGTGCACACTTTCGTTCGCATTGTGACTTGGTGGATAATGTTTTTCTGCTTTCCTTGTCTGTGGTATGAGTCCTTAATATGGTGCCTCTTGAAACACAAAGCACCCATCATATAAGCATCAATAATTTGCTCACATTTGAATTCACTTAGCTCTGACATGATGCACTAACAACTACATGGGGTACTGTTCTGGCTATGACTAACACTTACACTGTATCAAGGACATTGTACAGATGTCATTCGTGTTCAAATACGAACAGTGCAACCTGCAGGCTCAGCTAGCATCTGCATTTATGTTTAGATATGCTTTTCTTACAATGTTTTCATACTTTTGACCAACCCCTGCTCATTATGTATGAATCCACAATCTCTCGATAATATGAATTAAAATTTTCTTGATCTCCAAGAATTTCAAGTGGTTACATATTAACACAAACTTTTGCCCTATTATTGCCCAGTGTTTGTCTTTAAGTGGTACTTGACAGCCATGTGACTGATAGTCTAATCCTAATATAGCCACATTTCAGCTATGTTGTCAATGTACTAAGTGTATTGTCATAAAATGCAATGTTTTCACTTTGGATCTGCCATGCTGTTTTCAAAGTTATAACAGCCTGTTTCTAAGCTTTACAAATCTTTAACCAGCCACCTACATTGAGATGGTTTTGAGATATTCTGATCTGTCACTTACTTTATTATTTCATTAATTAATATCATCAAGAGACCAGGCATTCATAGATGATCATTGGTGGTATTAGGAATTTATGTAAATAGAAACGTTTGTCATCTTGAGACAGAGTACAACCTCAGACTGGGGAAGGGTAGGAAAGGGAAATGGCCATTTTCTTTCATAGGAACCATTCCAGCATGAGCTTTAAGTGATCACTGCTGAGATCAATGTTTCATCAAATTTTGAGCAACACAACTATATTGTGGAATACATCAACAGATCTGAGTACTAGAATTCCCTTGCTGCATTCCCAGGGAGTGTCTCAAGCTTCTCGTCCAAGATTGTCACCAACCTATTTATATTAGTGAACCAGATGAAAAACATATTCAGAGTATACAAGATTTCCTCTCATATTTACAAAGGCACATTTAGGCATTGTCAGTTTACTGGGTACCAGGGTACATGAACCTTCCAGGAAATAATTCAGCTGATAGGCATTTTTTATACAATGCACATCCTATCAAAATGGATAGTATTCTTGTGTGGGATCAGCATGCTATTGGATCACAGGACTGCTTCAGTGGAAGGAAGAATATTTGAAAGTGAATGATACCAATAATTGGCCAGAGAAACCAGCAACCTAGCAATGGCATCCCTCAAAACATCACTGAGATAATGTGAAGCATTCTCAGTACACTGATTCATTCTTCATTCAGAAAACCTGCCAGAATGCCGAAGTTTTAGTGTACATTTACCTGTGTGCCTTATTTTGGAAGAATGTATTTTGTTTTCTGAAATGAGGCCGGGAACTTGCTATCTACATTGTACATGGTGATTCAAAAAGAAAGGACAGATTTCAGTTGTTTATTACAGACAAACAGTAGAAGATAGAAACACATGATGCATGTCACTGGATAGACAGAAGGTTCAAAGTTTTGACACGGTTGTGCTGTTGTTTGTTTGTAGTAACATGGCAATTACACCACAAGAGAAATCATTTTGTACAAAGTCAATCCATTGTTCAAGTGCAACATGCATTTTGCTGTCGATTCTGCTGTGGCCACCCACTTCAGACATCATAGCACCTACTGCATTGGCATCCCACTTCACGTCTAACCAACATGGGATGCCTGCATCACAGGATATATATTCACCAGAAAAACCTATGTCGTCTGTGTTGTCAACACAAATATTTACCAGCAGCCACAATACAACACGACACCATGTCACCACCAGTGGCCGCCAGGGACTGCTACCCATTCGCGGAAAATGCAAAACAGCGTCACCAGAGATCACAGCTAGCCCAGCAACTTCCTTGCTATGCCAGGCACGTGATCACAAATAGTTACAGCAGATACATCTGCGAAACAGGCTTTATAGGGCGGCGCACAGCCAGCAAAGAGCAGTTTGACACACCGCTTGGAAGTATGCAGAGCTGCCATCCCAGCAGCCACCACCAGACGCCTCTTCTAGCTGGCCAATCTCTTGCCCATAGACTTAGTACAATCAATGAACACCTTGACATTGTATAATTGTTTGATTGTGATCCCTCCCCATGAAGTGTTGGGTCTTTTTTATTAATATTTGTTATTGTATATTGGTGATGATATGCAGTTGGGATTGAGTCTGTTGTTCGTTTGGAAATTGTATTATTGTTTGGTTTTGGTGAGTCCAATTAATTGTTTTTGGACTTGTATTTTCTGCATTTCTATTCTGCTAGTGCAGTAATTCAGATTCAGCAAGAAGTCGTCACCTCACAAGCAGATTTATGACTGGTATAACACAAAATTCTTGTAAGTTGGTTGCATATTCAAAGGAAAGACAACTGATTGGCAATGCAAGTCTGATGAAAGTGTCTAGCTTATCTGAGATGTGTTCATAAAGAGCCCTCAGAAGTCCACAAACAGGCAGGCCAGGAACTTCAACTTCCTCAGACAATGGTGTGGCCTGTGGTCTGTTCTGAAATGATACCTGCATATGAAGCCTTACAACATGCAGCTATTGCAGCAATTGCATCCCAGTAACCACAATAGAAGGTATGAATTATTTCAGTTCTCCAATATATGACAGAGGACTCTTTTTTTCTGAATGTTTCATCTTTTCAGATGATTTGACATTTCATCTATTGGGTAAAGTAAACCGCCATTATGTAAGAACTTGCGGGTCACAAAATCCTGGTGTCATCGAACATGAAACTCACTGAAACTGAATGTGTTTTGTACTGTTTCTGTTCACAAAGTTTATGGACCTTCATTTTTGCAGAGGAAACTGTGACAGGCATGTCATACTTGGACATGCTACAAAATTGGTTGTTTCCTCAACTTCAGCGCTCTGCCTCACTTTCATCTTGATGCATGGCAGTGTCTCAACAATACCATCCCACAATATTAGATTGGAAGAGATGGACAACAAGATCTTGTTCATTGCTTTTGACCTCCCAGATCATTTTTTGTTGTGGAGGTACATAAAAGACACAGTCTTTGTCCCACCTATAGCATTTAATCTTCAAGAGAAGAGAAATCATATTGTTGAAGCTGTCAATTAAATAAACAGGACCTGTTGATTCATGTAGGGAATGAAGTGGACTACCATTTTGAAGTTTCCTGAGCAATGCTTGGTGCTCATGTTGAGTATATAGTATAGTGCCTGTCTGTGCAAACATAAAACTTCAAGCATTTCTCTATTCAGTGACATGTGCAATGTGTTTCTATCTTTTATAGTTTGTCAGTAATAAACAATTGAAATCTGTTGTTTCTTTTTGAATCACTCAATATAGTAAAAGTGTTAACACTCTCTGTACCAGGCCTATTTTATGCACCCGTCCCTAGAAACCGGGCAATTTTACCAATATTAAAGAAATTACTGCATCAAATCTACTGTTTGGATTGTGGCAAATTTGGTACCATCTTGAAGCTGCACATTTCTACTTTAATTCTGAGTGAAAGAAACTACTTTACAATGCACAGCTTTAAGGTACAGTTATAGAAATCACTTAGATGTTTTAAGAATTTAGAAAAAGTCATACGAATAAGGGAATACAATTGTGATTTATTTTTAACCAAAATTGTGGCACTACATTACATGTTTCTGATAGTATACAGTATTACATATAAATTTCACACAGAATCATATTGTTTTTTAGTGTGGAAAATTTTAAAGCAAGGTTCCAGGCAGAGTGCAACGCCACACTGTTCACATTCGTATCGTGTCTCTTTGCGAGAAGCCTTGCCACTCTGTTTCTTGCTCCTGGAACTGCACACGTGACACACACGAGCAGCATACTTCTTAGTAGTTGCAGGTATGTGCTGCAAAAAATGTCTCTTTGTTAGCCGACCTACAGTTCCTTCATTTCTTGGAATGAATTCAAGTGTGTCGTCTTCAACAAGCTGAACTGCAAGCACTGTTATAAAGTCTGTTATTGTAATTTTCTTCCTGTGCACTGCATTGTACAGCCAAAATGCATTTGATACTCCCATAAGCAGCAAATGGAAATATAATTTTCGCCACCATTTCACAGTTCTGTGCTGGAACGGATTGTACTGCAGGCGTTGGTCTCCAATATCCACTCCAATTTTATTGAGGTTGTAATCAAGTACCTGAAGTGGTTTCAATACTACAGACCCATTTCTCTTAGTATGCGTACCAAATGTTGCTTGATGCCTTGTAGACAATGTATACACATCTCTCTTATCTTTCCACTTCATTGCCAATACATTATCTTTACGCCGAAAAGACATTTCGCCCTTTTTCAGCTTAGCAGATACTAAATCTTTAGGCAATCCTTTCCTGGATTTGTTCACAGTACCAACAGCTCCAGTGCCTTTCTCTGCCAGTTGCTGAAATAGCTCTGGACTGGAATAAAATCGATCTAAATACACAGTGTGGCCTTTGTTCAGCAAGCTGCTGTCAGACAACAATCGCAAAATAACCGCAGACGAAGAATTGTCAACAATATGCTTACCAGCATAAACTTCAAAATTTACAACATAGCCACTACTGGCTTCAGCAACAGCATATACTTTCAGTCCATACTTATGAGGCTTATTTTGCATGTAAACACGGAAACTCACACGACCTCGAAATGGGCAAATTCCTTCATCAATTGTCACTTTTTCTGAGGGACGATATGCCTGGATACATCGCTCCTTCAAATTATTATAATATGGCAAAACTTTGTAAAGTGGATGAAATCCATCTTCGCCTGGTTTTTTCTGATTTGAATTGTCAACAAGATGCAAGCATGACAGTATCTGAGTGAAACGCAAACGGCTCATGACATGGGGACAAAAGTTACAACTAAGAACAGGATTAGTGCTCCAATGGTCCGCAATTTTGGGCTTTTTCGAAACACACATGTGGAAAATAATACCCAAGAAACGCCTCATCTCACTTATAGTCACTGGCTTCCACGAACTCAAAACTGAATGGGGCTTCAGATTATTTCCTCTTCTTTTCTTCTGTATTGTCTGTGATGCATACAAATTTGTCTGTCTCTTGAGTTCATTTACGTCACTGTCAGTAAGGAACACTTTACTGCAATCCAGTACAGAACTCGACTCATCAATATCCACTAGTATCTGCCTGGGTGTCGTGTTGACAGGCAGAGGTCGGTAGGTGTCAACTGCAGTCCACTCACTGTCTTTCGGATACGGCACAGCTGCTGGATTTGAAGCAACACCTTCAACATCATTCTCGTCTTCATCTGAAGACAAACTGTCATCAATCTCGTCTTCTAAAAAGAATATCACATTATGTGTAACTACATACATCGTTTACACATGTTCAACAGATATGTGCGTACTGCACAATTACGTGGAAAATTCGGAAATACGTACCTTCAAACACACCATTGCATTCAGAATCGTCTGAATCACTCTCTACATTATCCAGAGTGTCGCTATGATTGATCAAATCCGCAATTTCTGCGTCTGATAAACCGCGCCGAAACATGATGACAAACAACTGAATGATATACAGACTGAGAACGCAAAGATAAGTTTTAACATGAATTACAGCGCTGCCGTGACATCTATGGACGCATTTTGTTAATAAACATCTGAAAAACGTATAGCGCTGGCCAAACCCGTAGAAATAACGTTGCAGTGTTTTGAATGAAATTAAATGTAGCGGCCCGTAAATTTTACGGGCTTGGTGATTTTCGCGCGATCCCAGGCCCGTAAATTTTACGGGCTTGGCGCTTAGAGTGTTAAATGCCTTCCAATTTTTAGTGTGAAATTGCATTTTATGCCTAAATTGTTAGGAAGTAAAACTTAAGGTTTTCTGCAGATAGTTGATTTTGACCACATAGTAATAAATCAAATTACAAAATAATATAAGCAAAACAAGAAATGGTAACGGAAAATGAAATACTATATACACAAATGAATAAAGGACTTCTTATTTTGAAGTCCTTTATTCATTTGTGTGTATAATATTTCATCTGCTTTTACTATTTTCTGTTTCACTTATACTATTTTGTCAGTTGATTTACTTGCTTCTTCATTGTCTGTGTTCTGCATGGATGTTAACAGCTATATTCTTCCAACTGTCATCATAATGTCTCATATATCATCAGTACTTATTTTTAATACAATTTTTAATTAGTATGGTATATTATTTTTATTTTCAGCAGGCACACAGGCAAAAACGGGTGAAAGAGCTTCAAAGGTGAAATGGGAACCAGCAAAACCTTTAAGGAGACCAGACTTCATTCAGTCCTCTGAATTTGGTCACCGAAAGCACTTCTATCCAACATATGAGCAGGTAATTAGTGTGGAAATTCAGTTCATGGCTTTTATCAGTATTCTTTTTAGCCTAGTAAGCAACAAAAGCTACTATCCACAGTATGGTAGCTCTCATTTCTTTGATTTTGTATCTCTTGCCTGGCTGTGTTATCACAGAAAATAACAATATTTTTTAATTGTTGCATCTACTTACACAACAAGTATCTCAGTGGGGTTTCTATACACAGGCAGAAACAGCTCCTTAAGTAATAGAAACACAATGAACATGTGTTGGTAAAACAAGTGCAAAACATTTTGAATTCAGAAATACATCTATCCACAAATATAAAAAAGGGATTGAAAACCACTGACAACACAACTGAGATAAGATTCATCCATATCAGAAGACTTTTTACTCCTATATTTGCTCGTAATAATTTTTTTTCCTTACATAGGTCATTCCTTCTCATTAGATCATATGAAAATAACCTGTGGAAAATATATACCAGGTGATTCCAAAAGAAAGAACAGGTTTCAGTTGTTTATTACAGACAAACTATAAAAGACAGAAACATATTGCATATGTCACTGGATAGAAGAAGGTTCAAAGTTTTGTTCCATGTATGACAACTACTCTCCAAGAGCTGAAAAATCGAACTGCTGAAGCTGTCGATTAAGTAAACAGGGGACTGTTGATTTGTGTGTGGAATGAAATGGACTATTGTTTCACTGTTTATTGAGCAATGCGTGGTGCTCATGTTGAGTCTCTGGTATAGTGGCTTTGTGAGCATAAAACTTTGAACCTTTCTCTATCCAGTGACATGTGCAATGCATTTCTTTCTTTCTTGCCTATAATACAGGGTGTTTCAAAATGAACATACTGGTTTTAAGGCATTGTAGCATCTATTAAGTTCAACTTACAGTTGTAAATAATATGCCAAATGAAAGAGCAACTCTAACAGTTTCATTCGTATACCTATACGCAATGGGAAGAGTATAGAATGACAAAGAGTGACTGAAAAAGTGATGAACGAGTGCGTGTCTTTCACTCTTAGCCCCAAGAAATATCCCCATGGAAAGTTTATGGGCCTTTCTTTTTAAGTGAATCAAATGCAACTGATGTTTCTTATCTTGATGTGCTACAACTATGGCCAGTGCCTCAATGGGAAGAAGCTGAACAACATATCTTTATTTGGGAGCAAGATGGTGTGCCGCTTCACTAGCATAACTCAGTACACAACTGGTTAAACGACGTTGTATCCGACCGGTGGATTGGGCGCAAGGGGCCGGTTAACACAGCATTTTATGTATTACCTCCACGTACACACACGATCTGACACAATCATGTGTATGTGCCTCCAATACCAGCTGACCTATCCAACTTTAGAAACAGTGTTACTGCAACAGTTACTCCTGAAGCACTGATCTAGGTTTCAGAACAACTTGTCTAGTGACTCGATATGTGATCGGTGTCCACACTGAATAATTGTAAGAAAGACTGTTTGTTTTTCTCTTTCATTGTTTATAATTGTAAGGTGAATGTCACATGTTCTACAAAGCCTTAAAACCCGTATATTCATTTTGAAATGCCCTGCAAATTAAATCGGTTTTTGAATCAATCTGTACATCAGTAAATGAGACTATAATATAGTAAAGGAACTGTAGGCTCAAATGGCATTGGCTGTGATAGATCTTCCTTTTAACAATATCATTAAATCTATAGCACTTTTACTTCAGGGCCAAAATTGCCTCAGTAATTCATGTGTTGTGTTCATAGATCTGAGCATTTGAGAGAACCATTAGGGATGTGGATCAAGTCGAGATGTGCTTTATAACTGAAATGTAATTGTAATAAACTGTGATTGCTTGTTGAACCAGAACACCACTGACAAAATTTCATAGGTTGTCCAGGGATATTTTTCTGACTCTTTTGGTGTTAAATCTTTGGTAATGTAATTGATTTATTTGGTTTGTTACCCTAGTTACCTTTTTCTGTGAATTTACCTTCACAATAGTGAAAATTCTGTAATATACGCTCACCAAAACATAATTTCACTCAATTCCCTCAGCATTACTTTTGACTTAATTCAATTAACTCCATTACACTTTTTTTCATGGTCATTTTATAACCTCTTTTCAAGACACCATCCATTCCGTTTAACTGCTCTTCCAAGATCTTTGCCACATCTGACAGGATTACAGTGCAGTGTCACCAACAAACTATAAAATTGTTTATTTCTTCTTCCTCAACTTCAGATCCCTTTCCAACTCTCTCTTTTGTTTTCTTTACTGCTTGCTCAGTGTACTGATAGAATAACATGGGAGATAAGCTATAACCATCCCTTACTCCTTTCACAGTCATTCCCTGTCCTTTCATGTTGTTTGGTATGGGGGTGGTTATTGTACATGTTGTACATAACTTTTCAGTCCCTGCTACCTTCAGAATCTTAAAGTGTGTATTCCAGTCAACATTATAAAAGGCTTTTTCTAAATCTCTAATTTATGAGGAATTTATCTGATAAGATATTCTATTTATCTGTCTTCAAGTACTAATTAATCCACTGTCACTCACCAAAGCAACTAATCCCCAACAATAGCTAATGCTTTCAGCTAGAATAAAACACTGTAATACTAGAAGCAATTACATTAAAGAAGAGAGCAACAGATACCAAGTATCGTTTTCTGTTTAGTAGTGTTACAGCTAATGCTTATGTCCTTCTATAGGTTGCACACAAAAATAGTCTTTAGCTGGAAAATTCTGTTTTTTCAAGAACAGTCATATAGTTTCCTCATCCATTCAGTCATTTGTTTTTGTGTAAAGTACATGATAAGGAATTGTGCACCTTCTAGTGCCAAACAAAAATAACATGAAACAGTAATATACAAATTGTACACTGCATTTGATCATGTTCGCAATGTGATACACCCTAAGGAATATTGTCATGAAAAACTATTTTAGTATGTTGTATAAAGTGCTCACATCAGTGGAGAAAAAGTTTGGTGATTGGACTGACACAGAAAGCTAATAATATATTGGAGAGTATATTGGACAATTTGAGAAAATACATGCTTTGCTTGTTATTTTGGAAGAGTGCATTTCCAGAGTACTATAGGAACAGCAAGAGAATATACTGTAAGATATTCTGGATGTATCCTGCTCTGTTCAATGCTTTCAGCATACAGCAGAAATGTATGGTCAGTGTAAGCTGTAGCTCCACACTTTATCTCACTATCTTTTATCTGCAAATATAAAATATGTGCACAGCCAGTCAGAAAAGCCAAAAGAATTTCTAAAATTTTCTCTTATGTGACAGGATCCAGTTGATATGTTTTATCTTATTGGTATGGAATATCAACGAATATGGGCTAGAGAAAGGACTGCATGGGAAGAGCAATACTATCCCATACCCACAGAACGTAAAGTGTTAAAAATCAGAGCAGTAAAGAAACCAAAGACTGCAGCAAAGAAAGCTCAGCCTGCCCCATTTAAGATGAAGAAGTAAGTACTTATGACATACAGTAGCATAAAAACTGTGAAATATATAGTGGTAGTAGACACGAGTCTGATCTTTTCTTTTACCAAGCAAGTTTGACTACTACTTTCACTGATGATAAAAGAAATGTACATTGAAACCCTGGTCTTTTCTATTTCTGTTCACAGGTTTCAGAATATACCTGCAAGGACAGATCACCAAAGACCTCCAAAGATTGCACAGGCAGAGCAGAGAGGAGATGCACTGAAACCTTGTACTTGTGACCCAGATAAATACAAGCAGGGTGACCAGAATGCAGTTTCTAAAGCACTTACACCCAAACGTACTGCAAGAGAAAAAGATGATGAAACACAAACAGATACAGAAAATGAAAAAAAGTTGGAATCTGCTAGTTGTCATTCAGATCTTCAGAAGCCACATGACCACAGTTCAGATTGCAAGTCACATAAATCTCACAATTCTAAAGATGAATGTTCACATACACACATGAAAGGAGAAGAAGCAAAGGATTCTGTTTGTTGTTGTGACATGCAGAACCAAGATGCTCAGGAACCAGTTGGTAATTGACAGGAAATGCCACAAGTAAAAGTATAAAAGTGACTAAGATTGTACTGTAAAAGTATGAAAATAATTACAAATTCTGTTGAAAATGAAATTAAAAATCAGGAAATTTTTGCGTGTTACAGAGTATGATGTGTACATATTTCAGTATCTTTTTCGTTCAGCTGTAAACAGCATTTGTAAACTTCAAAGGTCTATATTATGCTGTGCTCGGATGCCACATTTAGACCTTTAATCATACTACTACAAGTTTTATGTGACTTTGTGTTTGATTGGCGGCATAACATGTATCTATCAAGGCAGAATATAAACTTCAAGAGCATGCAAACTAGGACCAAGTTCTTAAATTTAATAAGAATTTTTCAGAAATCTCAATAAATTAAACATTTAGGATTAATGAAGACAGTGCATCAGCTCATACAATAGACGAAAATACATAACAGCAATTTGATTTTACCACTGTGGGTGAAAACCAGAGATGTCCTAAGAGTTGTTTACATCAGCCTCTGTTTAAATTGTCCAAATAGCCATTTAAGCTTCATCTACATCCAGTCCCTGGAAGAATTAATAATACATTACAAAGCTAAACAAGGACATATTTCTGTTTAGATAATTTTTAGTGCAGTTTTTCAACGTCCACATTGCTACTTTCAACAGAAACACAATATAGACATGCAAAAATTGTCAGATTTTTTTTACATACTTTAATTAGACTTTTGTACTTATATGTCAAACAGAGCACACTTGCAGCAAAACATTGTATTTCTTTAGTGTATTAAAGTTACACCATCAGTGGCCACAACCATCATGTGGCTTAAAGGTGAACAACCTGCAATTCCTCAGACTACCAAAACTACAGCTGAGCTGCATTCACTATAATTTAAAACACCAAATTAATGTGAGAAATATGCATTTAAATTGAATTGTATCAGATTTCTCCACTGTAAATTAAAAGATGAAACCATTAATTGTCTATGTATCATTTACACTTCCTGCCCAGAGCCACATAACTACTATAGGGACTGTACTCTGTTCACTTCTTAATGGAGAGAAATTACGTGATTAATATTTTCCTGCAGTTGAATGTCAATCTGTGTGAAATACAGAGCTGGTGCAGTGTGAACACAAGTTTTAAATGATGTATGCAGTTGCATTGGTATGTTGCTCCCAATCTATGCTATTATTTTCATTTATGCCATTTATTGTTGTATGGTCAGACTTATTCAGAAAACAAGCAGGAATACAGTGGACCAGCACAGCCAGAAACAGAAAGGAGTGGAAAAAATGAGAACTAAATTAAGTGATCATGTGTAATTCAATGTGTAGTGTGCATTAAGTGTGGTACCCTCTTACGCAGACTAGCTCACCATGTGAGTCTTTAAAAGCAGCTACCCCTACTTGTAGGAGGCCTTTGCCCTCAATGGGACAACACAGGCTGCTTTCATTCATTCATTCATTGATTGTTGTATGAGTGCATAGTGATATGGCCTATATTTTTAGTTGTATGTAATTTTAGTGGCATTCATATAAGCTGTATAGCTTTGGCATTAGTGATATTAGAAAACATTATGTTTTCTATGACAATCTTTGTAACAGTTGGTACAATGATGGCTAGTTTACAGACAGTGATGTGCAGCATCTATGATAGGTCCACCTTAATTGACATCTTGTGACTTGTCAGGAGCGGAGGTAAGCAAATGTTATTAACCTAACTCTTACAATATTTATCAAAATATTTGGACTCAGGAGTGTAATTCCAACAAATGCTAATCTTCATATTAAACAGATTTTAAGTTATCCAATAGATCAACAGCTGGTAGCATTCTTTGAAATCATTAAAAATACATAAACGTTTGGTACGAAGTAGTAGATAAAAACAGCAGCTGAGTAGCATACGGGGAGCTTATTTCAAAGTAGCTGCTTTCCCACTAATGTACATAATATTCTGACTTATAGACCTTAAAAATAAGAAAGTAATTCCTGTAATTAATAATGTGAGTAGATTAGCATTATATTAATTGGTTGTTAGTGTATAGTACATAAGTAGTTTGAAATGGCTGCTTTTACCTGCTCCTGTAGATCTTTACTCATTCTACATCCCTGAATACTCTCCTTCATTATGTGGTCTATAGAATGTGCCATGTGAATGAATGAATGAATGAAGAGTAGAATTATGTTTGACAGGATTTATAAAATAAATGACACCTGATATTGCTACTAGTATATAACTTCCAGTAGTATCAACTGTTTCAAAAGGACATGTAGAATTACTATTCACAAAATTTACAAAAGGATCCAGAATAATCATGGCTGAATAATGGAATATGACAGATACAAGAGAAAAGATAATTCCCACATCCATTAATGCTTACTGGAGAGATTAATTCCTGTGTGAATGGCACATGTATTGCCAGCTCCAGCTCATGAGCTTATTAAGCATGAAACTGCAAACTGCAGTTATGGTTCTGCATCAGCTGTAGAATATTTCAGAACAGATGAAAATTTGTTCTAGATTGGGACTCGAATATTGATTTCCCACTTGTCGCAAGCAGTTGCCTCAACCATTTCAGCTCTTTGAGCATGCCTCCAGGAGTGGCCCAAATGTCCATTTGTCCTGGTGTCTTCATTCCTTTGTGATCACACTGTATTACCACGAATCTCGCACAGGGTGAGAAACTGTTTCCTCTCGTCACTGCCTTGCTATGGCATGAAATACTGCAGTGCAGTGTGAGACTGCACTGATGATCATCAGTTGTGTTCGGTTAAGAATGAACTCTCAGATTGCAATTATGGTGCTGCATCAGCTGTAGAATATTTCAGAACTAATGAAAATTTGTGCTGGACTGGGACTGGAACCTGGATTTCCCACTTGTGATCAGGTAGTCTAAGTGGCTGAGGTGACCACTCATGACAAGTAGGAAATCCAAGTATGAGTCCCGGTCCAGCATAAATTTTCATTTGTTCTGAAATATTATACAGCTGATGAAGAGCCATAATTGCAGTTTACAAGTTCCTTCTTAACTGAATACAGCTGTTGATTGTCAACACAGTGTCTCACACTGCAATACAGTTATTTCATGCCATAGCAAGGCAACAGTGAAAAAAAGCATATGTCTCACCCTGTGATAGTCTGAGCACAAATGGAGATTTTGGCCACCCCTGAAAGTATTTTTGGAGAGCCTAAGTAGTTAAGCCAACCATTCATGACAAGTAGGTAATCTGGGTTATAATGTACAGCTGATGTGGAACCATGACCACAATTAGCAAGTTCATTCTTAATTGAATATGACTGTTGATTGTCAATGCATTGTCTCAGACTGCACTACAGTATGAGATTGTTGCCATTATCTATAGAAATTAATGAATGAATTCCATGAGGACATATACATATATGGGTAAAACTGGTAGCATTCGTTGTGTTGTAAAGGCAAACCCACCTATGGTAAATTTGTGTATAGCCAGCCCATGATACAAAATTACCATACTCTGCTCCATTTAAGTGCACTAACTCTCATAATATCATGTTGCGTGAAACACAGCATGTACTGTGTGTTTAGAGGAAAGGAAAATTCAAGAACGTATGATGACCAGAAAAAATCCTTATGGAGGATATGAAAAAGTTTTCAAGGCAATGATATCTCCAAGTTTTATGGCACAATGTACTTCTACCAAGATGGAATTGATACCTAAAGCTAATGCTGCAACACAGATGTAGCAAATCGGAATAAGCACTTATATTTGTTGTTTTAGTTGTGTTGGAATACGTACTACTGCCCTTTTGTAACTGCAAAGAGTACAGAAAGTTGTTCCATATGATTTTGGGGTTGCAAGTGGATGAAGGTTGGGCTTGATGGTCTAGTGGTAAAGTGCAAGCAAGTAGACCACAAATTTGTAGGATTAAATAGTGGTGAGACAGTGAAATTTTTCAGTCTGCCTTTATGCTAGCTTTCACCTCTCAGTAATGTGTGGGATCCTTACCAGGTGGGATTGACGGAGGACATCGAAAAGGTGCAAAAAAGGGCAGCTCGTTTTGTATTATCACGTAATAGGGGAGAGAGTGTGGCAGATGTGATACGCGAGTTGGGATGGGAGTCATTAAAGCAAAGATGTTTTTCGTCGCAGCGTGATCTATTTACGAAATTTCAGTCACCAACTTTCTCTTCCGAATGCGAAAATATTTTGTTGAGCCCAACCTACATAGGTAGGAATGCTCATCAAAATAAAATAAGAGAAATCAGAGCTCGAACAGAAAGGTTTACGTGTTCGTTTTTCCCATGCGCTGTTCGGGAGTGGAATGGTAGGGAGATAGTATGATTGTGGCTCGATGAACCCTCTGCCAAGCACTTAAATGTGAATTGCAGAGTAATCATGTAGATGTAGATGTAGATGTAGATGTAGATCAAAAGTAGCTGGACACCTGGCTGAAAATGACTTACAAGTTTGTGGCACCCTCCATCAGTAATGCTGTAATTCGAAATAGTGTTGGCCCACCCTTAGCCTTGATGACAGCTTCCACCTCTTGTAGGCATAGGTTTCTTGGGGAATGGCAGCTGATTCCTGATGGAGTGCTGCACTGAGGAGAAGTACCAGTGTCGGTCAGTGAGGCCTGGCACAAAGTTGGCTTTCCAAAAGATCCCAGATGTGTTCTATAGGATTCAGGTCAGGCCTCTGTGCAGGCCAGTCCATTACAGAGTTGTTATTATCATGTAACCACTCCGCCACCGGCTGTACGTTATGAACAGGTGCTCGATCGTGTTGAAAGATTCAATTGCCATCCCCAAATTGCTCTTCAACAGTGGGGAGCAAGAAAGTGCTTAAAACAGTAATGTAGACCTGTGCTGTGATAGTGCCACACAAAACAACAAGAGGTGCAAGCCCCCTCCATGAAAAACATGACCACACCATAACACCATCGCCTCCAAATTTTACTGTTGGCACTACACATGCAGGCCGATGAAGTTCACCGGGCATTCGCCATATCCACACCCTGCCATCAGATCACCACATTGTGTACCATGATTCGTCTCTCCACACATTGTTCCGCTGTTCAATCGTCCAACCTTGCTTAACTAAGAGAAGTATTGTTTGGATTTACCGGTGTGATGTGTGGCTTAAGAGCAGCCACTTGACTAGAAATCCTCCCGTCTAACTGTCATAATATTCCTGATGCAGTTTGGAATTCCTGTATGATGGTCTGGATAGATGTCTGCCTATTACACATTATGACCCTCATCAACTGTCGGTGGTCTCTATCAATCAACAAAGAGGTCGGCCTGTACACTTTTGTGCTGTACACGTCCCTTCACATTTCCACTTCACTATCACATTGGAAACAGTGGACCTAGTGATGTTTAGGAATGTGGAAATCTCATGTACAGACATATGACACAAGTGACACTCAATCATCTGACCACATTCGAAGTCTGTGAGTTCCGTGGAGTGTCCCATTTTGCTCTCTCATCATGTCTAATGACTACTGAGGTTGTTGATATAGAGTACCTGGCAGTAGGTGGCAGCACAATGCACTTAATATGATAAACGTATGCTTTGGGAGTGTCAGGATACTTTTGATCACATAGTGTATACCAGGAACAACATGTGGTCTAGATTCGACATTAAACTGTAGGTCCTCTTTCCTCGATAGGAAAACTGGTGTAGCCCAAGGATGCACAAGTCACCAAGAGGCACACAATTGAAAGACCATTCACACAGGTGACTAAACATGCCTCTTCAAGGACTCTCAGCCAATCATGCAATACAAATTTACTTGAAGTTGATGATGTTGACTTCTTGTCTCAACATTTTACTTGCTACAGGCAGCCATCTTTGGGTCAAATTTACTACTGAAGCCTACTAATCCGTGCATATAAACCTTGAGTGAAAGACTGCTGTTTGTCAGATTTAGTGCCCACTGTGGAATTATGCAGCATTTGAGGCATTCTGGTGCATGGGTAATGGTGTTACTGCATGCTGTGTACCAAGCAAGAGGCCACGACCATACAGATGCAACTGCTCAACTGGTGCCTCTCACCTCTGTGCAGCAGACTCCAAATGGTGTTTTCACGAACATGGACCTTTTCCTGCTTCTGCGCCGCTTGCTTAGGCATGTTGTGTATGCCCACTGGTAGTGCAGACAGCCAACAGGCAGTGCTGTCAACCGTGGTCCATTTTGCGTCTACCTTGTACAGGCAGACATGGATATTCTTCCATCAACAGGCTCAAATATAATACACCATGGACGCTGACACAGTTCCATCCCAGCAGTCGGACAGTTGACTTCAGAGCCTGCAGTTAGTTCAGTTTAATACTCTGAAGGCTACCTTCCAACATAGAAGTCACTATTTATCGAACATTATGATCAGTAACAGAGTATCTGCTCAGTTACAATCTGTTGTGCAAGAACAATATCATAGAGTGCCAAGAGACAGCAAAGTTGGTTAGATATCCTTGTATTAGGATTAGGACATCAAGTGCCACATGTAAAATAGTACCAAAGTTAAGTACAAATTTGTAACATACCCTTAATAAATGTTATTTGTTATTTCTTGATGTATTGTCACATCTTTGTTATAGTGCCACCCTGTCACAGCAAGTGTTTACCCAATAATCACAGCATGCCATGACCATCAATAAGGAAGTGTTTTCTACTGTTGTGCATGTATGGGCTAAGTGAAGAGTAGCGTTTAGCTACTTCATTCACAATGTATTTGGGGTCGGGACCAAAGCACTCAGATTGTTAGTAACAACTCTCACCAGTACAGTGAGAAAACCAGTCCAAAGTTGCAAATTTCACTTTTTTTATTCACTCGATGACTAGTTTTGGGCCAGGACCCATTTTCAAACCATTGTAACATAGTCAAAAATGCTATTTCCGAAAATGCAAATGAACAGTTACAACACATGCAGTTATCTCTTTGCACTCTAACTGTTAGTTTGCACATTTGTGACATGTTTTTTACATTTTCAGAAATAACGTTTTTTACTACGTTATAATGATTTGAAAATGGGTACTGGCCCAAAACTAGTTATCGAGTGAAAAAGAAAATTGAAAAATGCAACTTTGGATGTTTTCATTGTACTGATTAACAGAAGTTGCTGACCCATCAGCTATTCCAGCGTGCTGGAAGTTTGTAAATCCTCACCAGTCTAAATATTTGGTGATGAGGTAAGAAGTAGTGACAGCAATTTTCATTAGTCAATATTTTGCAACATGAAAAAAAAAGACAGAATGGAGCAAAAGAGAAAAAGCTACAATTACTAAGTAGGAAAATTTTTATTTTGAGTGCATTATCATTTCACTGATATTTGTGGCAACACTGCCCAACTTTATTCTATGTTTGTTACATTTTAGGATTACTAATAAGTTTTCTTTTCAGGAAGATTTTTGTGAATTTTATAAGCTGTTCTAAGCATATTTTTCAGGCATGATACAACTGGAATTTGACCTACAACCAGTCTTAAACTAATTGCAACTACAGTGAGTCAGGCGTTCTTGGTGGTATGCTTGACTCAACTTGAAGAACACAAAGACAATGACCAACAAAAACAACGACTGCAAATAAAAATGTCACTTCCACCCTTTCTGGCATTCAGTCGGAAAGTTGTGTCCTGGAACAATTACATCCTGTGACTTTAACGGCATTCTGCTGCGCATGAGATATCAGGTTATGTGGTCTGAAAATCATTTTTATTTGCATATACAGGCCCCATTGTATTTCAACTTCTTCAAAAATTGCTTCCTGAGAAACAATGACTCTCTCATATAGTGACATTAAAAAAAGGCTTGTGATTGTTTCAGCTCACAAGTTATTGCTGCCAGATGCAGATTTTCTCAATGTTTCAAGAAATCAAATCAAAGCTATAAACAGTGGATTACTCAATTACAGGACCTGACTTGAGAATGTAAATTTCATTGTGAAATGTTCACTGTAAGAAATGTTATGCAGACTTGCTAATTTGCAACAGGCTTATCAAGCACTCCCCTGACAAATTAAAGAATGACCTGCTTAGGCTAACAAACTCATCTTCCAAAATTGTGTGCTATTGATTCGGACATATGAACAAACACATGTATCTGCTGAAGCAATAAAGTGCGAGGACGCTGATGTATTCACTACGCATCAACAGCCCGCACGACCTAACAACGAGGCCCAAACTGGAAATCACAGGGGTATGCATGCTTATTGACTGAAACAATCAGTAAATAAGTACAGAACTTCTGAATTATGATCTTGTTCATAATTCTCTCAGGCATAATTCTACAGGAACTCTTACAAAATTTGGAATCTGTTTCCAAAATTCTTCAAGTGGCAAATTTGAAATGTTGCAACGATAAGTACACCTTCTGTCAACATGAAGTGCAATACAATTTAAACCATAAGACATAATTGTTTCTACTGCAACATACATTGTAATTACTGTGAAAAGAGTATACATGGGGTTGAAGTGTGCAAAACAAAGCACAACCAACAAAAATAGCAGACACTCAAGTGTTTGACAATTATTAATAGTAAAAATACACATACCATTTATAACCATTAAGTGCAAATTAAAAACTTTCATGGCCAAAATGTCATGTGAATGCCATCTTTGGTGGAGATAACAAATCATCAACTGTAACTCTTGGAGTTAACAAAAGGCCAGTCAGTTTTCAAATTTATATGGGCTAATTAATTTCAACTGTTAACCTGCAGCCATACCAAAAGTTACAAATGTCTTAGTTATCAAACTCCAAATGTTCACCATTCAGTTACAGCAATCAGAAGATTACAGTTAAAGGCCAATTTTCAACAAAAGCTATGTATAAGCAGTTTATGAAACAGGCTACATTCGTTGTTGCAAAATCAAACAAAGCAATGAATTTACTTAGATTGTATCTCCTCAGTACTTCGAGCTTCACAATTTTAAGAGGGAGAAAATCAAATTTAAACTGACATTTTGAATGGTAAGTTAACAGCTGTTGAACACCAATGTAGTTGTACAGAAACCGACTGACTAACTTCACAGCTGCAGAGAATTCAAAACAACAATTGGTTCTTAATCTGTTATTGATTCAATTCTATTTCCAAGTGAACAATTGATTTCAAAACTAGCTGGTGGTGTGTACTTTGCAAAGTTGGATCTTGAAGAAGCATATCTGCAAATTCCAAGGTACCAAGTGTAATCATATAGCAGATTTTACAGAATCAGAAGACCTAAATGCAACCAGCTGTCAGAGGGAATTCCGATGCAGCTGGTAGGGATGGGCTATGATCGTGCTCAAGAAACACGCGATGCGAAGGCAATTTCTCGAGAAGTTTACAGTGCTGCGCTCTCTGAGAAATTGCGCAAACCTTCAGTACACGAAGCACTGAGCCACAGCAGTCGTACTCGTCGTATGTACATGCACGGAAAACTTTGAAATTCTATGATCTACCGTTATTAATGTGTACTGAAGTATTAGTATATGTCTCGTCAGACAAAAATCATAGAAGTGTTGTTTAAAATAAAGCACAGAATTCGCATGAAACAGGAGCTTTATTCTTAAAAATAAATTACCTTGTACGTTCTGCACGTATGCTTAAATGTAAAAGAGTAGTGCTATAGGTTTTTATATACAGAAACTGCGTACATGCGTTTACTTACTGAAGGAAGAAAGGAAACAAAAGTTGTTCAGCAGAAGGCATTTTTACATCCCAATGCTGCACTGCCATCGATCTTTGTTTAGAAATATGATTTTATTAACCAATTGGCCTTTTAGTCTGCTTCTTTGTTTGTTTATAAGTAGTCCTGTTTTCGAAAATATTCTTTCACTGGGAACAGAAGTTGCAGCAGGTATTGCAAGATATTTTTTTGCCACGACAGTTAGACCAGGGTAACTGTTTTCATTTTTTCCGGTAGTGTAAAGGATTATCCGTGCGTTGTAGGTACGATTCTTCCAAATATCGTTGTACCTCCAGGTCTATGCTATCACAACCGCTTTTCATTAGATTTTTATTGGAAATCTCTTCATCGAAAGAAGCCCATAAGGAACTACTGGCGTTTTGTACGAAATGGTACTCATGGTTAGTGTCATTAGCAGCTGAATGAGTAGATCGTACGGTCTCTATCACCTTTGTGCATTCTGGAATTAGGCTTGCAACGGGATGTTCTGAATGAATGAGATTCGTAAATGGTAACATTTTGAATCTTGGGTCGAGAACTGTGGCAACGGAATGTACTTTGTTTGTTTCTATTAATCCTAGCCGCACTATTAGCGAATTGTGCAGATGTTGCTGTAGCTCTTGCACTGTTGTGGTAGCCCACTTCCCATTGCATATGGTTAGGATTAGCTATCTGATTATTGGAATAGCTTTTGAAAGAGAGGTATGGTTTTCAGTTGATATTTCACTTGTTACCACTTCACATGGCTCCAGTAACATAAACATTCGCTCAAAATTCGCCACTCGTCAGCTATGAGGTTCTCTATACCTGAATACAAAGATGATAACCAGGCTGCAATGCATTCCTTTTGCTCCACTCGACGTTGTAGCATATAAAACGTACTGTTCCACCGGGTTTCGGTTTCCTGACTCAATTTATGAATAGGTTTTTTCATTAGATCTTGAATCTCATAGAGTTTTTCATTAGCACTGCAACTTGTTTTAAAATGATGTGATTCTTGAGTTTCTCCCGGCGTATTTGATAGTCAAAATATCCATGGGTATGCTGCCGGTCTATAGTGTCCAACGGGCACAATATTTCGGCGATCATACATGTCGCCATCATCAGGTGAACTGACGGACTGAACTCCTGTGAACGTGCCGGCACGGAGATCCGTACACTATGGCTGCTCAGAGGCAATTGGGTTCGGTCGCGGCGGCGGCGGATTTAAATACCCTCCGCCCGCAGCGCGCTCCCTCCGCCTACCGCGCCCCGCGCCACAGTCGCGCGGTGGAACAGATTGCGACGGCGTCTGAGATGACGTCGGTGTGATGGCTCTGTCCGCCGTGGTCGTCACAACTATGTATTTGCTCGATTTACTCTTGATTAACCCGATCGCTGGTTCCCAAGCCTTGCTAAGATTATAGCCACAGTCACGGTTTATGAGGTCGTCATTGGTGCGAATTTCGATGGCCTCTCTAACAACGCTGTCCCAGTATCTCGACGTCTGTACCAGAATCCTCGTGCGGTCATACACCATGGCATGATTTTCCAACAAACAATGTTCAGCGACCGCCGACTTGCTCGGATACATCAGTCGAGTGTGCCTCTGGTGTTCACGGCATCGATCCTCGACGGTACGCATCGTCTGACCAATATACGACTTGCCACATTGACACGGAATCTGGTACACGCCGGCCTTCCTCAAACCCAGGTCATCTTTGGCGCTCCCCACCAGTGCACGAGTTTTATTTGGAGGACAAAACACAGTTCCGACCCGGTGTTTCTTCAGAATGCGGGCGATTTTCCCCGAGAGTGCGCCTGTGTATGGAATAAATGCAGTGCCCACCTCCTGCCTCGTGACTTCATCCATTTCAACAGGTTGTGCTGCAGTGGTTGGCCGGAGAGCACGTTGAATCTGCCACTCCGAGTACCCATTTTTTCGAAATACAGTTCTCACATGTTCCAATTCCTGGGGTAGACTCTCTGCGTCAGAGATAGTGCGTGCCCTATTTACTAAAGTTTTAAGTACCCCATTCCTCTGTGAAGGGTGGTGGCAGCTGTCTGCGTGTAAATTGGAACAGGAATTGGAACATCTGAACACTGTATTTCGAAAAAATGGGTACTCAGAGTGGCAGATTCAACGTGCTCTCCGCCCAACCACTGCAGCACAACCTGTTGAGATGGATGAAGTCACGAGGGAGGAGGTAGGCACTGCATTTATTCCATACACAGGCGCACTCTCAGGGAAAATCGCCCGCATTCTGAAGAAACACCGGCTCGGAACTGTGTTTTGTCCTCCAAATAAAACTCGTGCACTGGTGGGGAGCGCCAAAGATGACCTGGGTTTGAGGAAGGCCGGCATGTACCAGATTCCGTGTCAATGTGGCAAGTCGTATATTGGTCAGACGATGCGTACCGTCGAGGATCAATGCCGTGAACACCAGAGGCACACTCGACTGATGTATCCGAGCAAGTCGGTGGTCGCTGAACATTGTTTGTCGGAAAATCACGCCATGGTGTATGACCACACGAGGATTCTGGTACAGACGTCGAGATACTGGGACAGCGTTGTTAGAGAGGCCATCGAAATTCACACCAATGATGACCTCATAAACCGTGACTGTGGCTATAATCTTAGCAAGGCTTGGGAACCAGCGATCGGGTTAATCAAGAGTAAATCGAGCAAACGCATAGTTGTGACGACCATGGCGGACAGTCGCAGTCGCAGTCGTCTAAATCACGGACGTCATCTGTCCGGAGATGGTGGAGGCTAAGCAGCAGTGCTGCTGTTCCTCCTTTGTCAGCTCTGTTGTCATCAGTGTGGCCTCTCGTTGGAATGGGCCTCTGGCTACCTCGCTGAGTTTAGTCTAGCGAAATAGTCGATTGCTGCTTGGTCTTCTGGGGCAGGCTGACGCCTGCTGGAGCGCCACTCTTCCTTCACTCACTTCTCTGTGACCTTATAGATGTGGTCCCAGTCCGAAGGGGTGAAGATGGGGCGGCTGTTCAGCAATATGAGCTCCTTCCTCGTCACCGCCTCGCGCAACATGCCACGCGTGTGGTGGAGGTCGCACGGCACGTGAGGGAGTGGCGGTTTCACGTGCACCGGCGTGAAAGGGTACGGGTTGTCCCCGTGAGGGTACGTCCCGTCCTTCAGCGACGCCGCAATCTTCTTCAGGAAGGGCTGCACACTCCGCTCCTCTGGGAGCGGAAGGGGCAGCCCTTCGTCGGTGTCCGTTTCTTCATCGTGCGAAGAGGCGGACGGCAACTATTCCTTGGTTGGTTCTTCTTCTGCATCTGTCTCCAGGTGAGAAGACGGTGCAGGCGTCCCGACGTCAACTTCCATGCGAGACGCCGCCTCCATTGCTGCAGGAGGCTAGTCGGTGGACGTCTGGGTGGCGGCATCTACCCCCAATGGCCGCCTCACAGGGGCGGGGGGAGCTGGCACAGGCGGCGCCTTCTTGAGAAGCCGCAGCTCCTCCTGCAGCTGTTGAAGCTGTCGGTGGACAGCCACTAGTTCGTCCCTGGTTGCGGCCCTTTCGGCCGCGATGGCTGCTTGCAGGTCGGCCAGCGCTTGGTCGGTTGCCGCTTCGACGCGGCACGAAGCGCGCCCCTCGCCGGAGCGGGGAGGCAGTGCGGCCGACTTGGCGGCAGGCACCTCAGAACTTGCTGTGATGTGCTGCCGACGGTAGCTGCAGCTACGCGAGTTGGCGGCGTGAGGTCCGCCACAGTTCGCGCATCTGCTGGTTGCTCCGCGTGGTTTGGGGCAGTTACGGGTGTCGTGTGCCGCCGCGCGTTTTAAACACACGACTGCATTCCGGCAGACACCCGCCACATGCCCCAACTGCTGGCACTTGTAGCACTGCACGTGTTGCAGTGATCGCTGCTTGTGCTTCGGCTTCTGTTGTCTCGCCTGCAGCTGCGGGAGCTCCCCAAGGCAGTGATGAGGTGATACAGCACGGCTGCTAGCTTGTTGCCTCTGTGTCCTGCCATAACTTGTGGTTGGAACAAAGGCGTGCGCAAGCGACGGTGTAACGGTGCGAGCCGCAGCGAGTCGAGCAGCGGAGTCATGCGTGTGTGCAGGACGGACAGAGCCATCACACCGACGTCATCTCAGACGCCGTCGCAATCTGTTCCACCACGCGACCGTGGCGCGGGACGCGGACGGCGGAGGGAGCGCGCCGCGGGCAGAAGGTATTTCAATCAGCCGCCGCCGCGACCGAACCCAGTTCCCTCTGAGCAGCCACAGCGTACGGATCTCCGTGCCGGCACGTTCACAGGAGCTCAGTCCGTCAGTTCACCTGATGATGGTGACATGTATGATCGCCGAAATATTGTGCCCGTTGGACACTATAGACCAGCAGCATACCCGTGGATATTTTGATTGTTTTAAAATAGCTAACATTTTTTCTGGCCTTTTCCCGCATTATGGAGAGCTGAGTGTTGCTGTTCAAAGAACTTTTCACAACTAAATTGATGGTGTGTGCTAAACAAGGCACATGTTGCATATCTATGTTACCACTGTGAATAAGTTGTACGCCTGCCGTCACGTTACTGGCATTGTCAGTTGTGATGCTTACAACTTTGTTTTCAATGTTCCATTTTGAAATCACGTTATCTAACACCTCACTAATATTTAACGCTGTATATTTTTCTGGGAAATGGGATGTCTCGAGAGCTAAAGCTTTCAGGCACCAATTAGTGTTAATGAAATGACCAGTTACAGCAATATATGCCTCACTATTGAATGAGGTCCAAATATTGGCCGTTAAAGAAACTCAAGTAGAGTCTTCCACAGCCAAGTTTACAGCCTCTTTCTGTTTATGGTAATAGTTCTCAATCATGAGGCACAACTTTTTTGGATTTGGTATCGAGTATTGTAGGTCCGACAGTGAAACAAAATGTCGAAAACCAGTGTCCTCAACAATTGAAAGCGGTTGAAAATCGTCTGTTATCATGACCACTAGTGCTTCATCTAGCTGTTGTTGCCGTTTACTTCCCTCTATGAAGAGAAACGTAAGATTTAGATCAGTGCTCCTGCAAGGGGATACGTTATGCTCGACAACTAGTCCAATAAAATTACATATCGTATCGTGCAAAAGCTAGGATAGTATAGGTTTGATTTTGGGGTATGTAGTATGTTATCAGAGTACGATTAAAAACTCAATGTTTTTTTAAGTTTGGCGGACCGCTTTGGACACTATCCGAACTTTTGCATGGAATTCACCATTTGTACCATACGTACCTTGATATTTTGTCTGCCTCGCACTATTGGAAGAGTGAGCCTCTGCATCCACGGACGTCACTGTTGTATTACTCAATAAATTGTGCAGTTTAAGATGTCTAATCATGCCCATTGTATTTTTTGATACATTACGGAGATTTTTACAACAAATGTTGCAAGTAACGTTATCTCCATCCTCCGTAAAGTATTGCCAGCACCATGATGTTCGTTTTCGAGTGTCCATATTGATTTGAATAACAACTTTACTTGAATGAAATCTGAGACATACTAGTTATGAGCACAGCGAGCAGTCAGTGTGTTTGTCTAGCGGCGGCATTCAATTCATAAAACAGCGGCGCGGCATGTGTTATCGCAGCCAGCTGGCGCGCAGCAGCACATGCCGCCGAGCCGTTTCTCGTGAGCTTCTCGAGAATTGCTTGAGAGCTAGAGGCTTGAGGAATTCTCCATGCGCTTGAGTCGCCGCACCTCTCCATCCTATTACTGGCAGTTGGTAGCCACCCCGACAGCGCCTCCAGTGGTGAACCCCAGCCTGCGACGATCCAATGGAAGGACTGGACATCATGTCACCCACCTCAGTCCAGCTTACAGACATTGAAATGACAAATGCTTGATCAGACACTCCCCACTGTGATACTGTGTGGGTTTCCAGTGCTGCTGCTGCAGGTGAATGCCAGGAGTAGCAATGTACGAGTTCCTACCAGATATGCACACAGGCAAGCAAGGAAGGAAGCAGGATGCTGATGAAGTCATCTGGCTTCATCAGGGTCCCCTAGGGAGGGATTTTATGAACCAGGCAAGAGGTTCACAACAAATTGTGCAAGGGGCACCGCCACACAGGCACAACCACTCTCCTGGCATCTCTCAGCTCCATGCAGGATTCTCCAGGTAGCACTCACACACATGGGCCTCTTTCCGCCTCCACGCCACTTCCTTACACATGTCATGTATGCCCATTGATAGCAGTTTTTGTTGTGGTCGTCAGTCCAGAGGCTAGTTTGATTCAGCTCTCCATACTACTCTATCCTGTGCTGGCCTCTTCATTTCCAAGTAACTACTGCAACCTACATCCTTCTGAATCTGTTTACTGTATTCATCTCTTGGCCTCTCTCTTCGAGTTTTACCCTCCACACTTCCCCCCAAGACTAACTTGGTGATCCCTTGATGCTGCAGAACATGTCCTACCAACCATCTACATCTACATCTACCTTTATACTCTGCAAGCCACCCAACGGTGTGTGGCGGAGGGCACTTTACGTGCCACTGCCATTACCTCCCTTTCCTGTTCCAGTCGCGTATGGTTCGCGGGAAGAATGACTGTCTGAAAGCCTCCGTGCGCGCTCTAATCTCTCTAATTTTACATTCGTGATCTCCTCGGGAGGTATAAGTAGGGGGAAGCAATATATTCGATACCTCATCCAGAAACGCACCCTCTTGAAACCTGGCGAGCAAGCTACACCGCGATGCAGAGCGCCTCTCTTGCAGAGTCTGCCACTTGAGTTTATTAAACATCTCCGTAACGCTATCACGGTTACCAAATAACCCTGTGACGAAACGCGCCGCTCTTCTTTGGATCTTCTCTATCTCCTCCATCAAACCGATCTGGTACGGATCCCACACTGATGAGCAATACTCAAGTATAGGTCAAACGAGTGTTTTGTAAGCCACTGCCTTTGTTGATGGACTACATTTTCTAAGCACTCACCCAATGAATCTCAACCTGGTACCCGCCTTACCAACAATTTATTTTATATGATCATTCCACTTCAAATCGTTCCGCACGCATACTCCCAGATATTTACAGAAGTAACTGCTACCAGTGTTTGTTCCGCTATCATATAATCATACAATAAAGGATCCTTCTTTCTATGTATTCACAATACATTACATTTGTCTATGTTAAGGGACAGTTGCCACTCCCTGCACCAAGTGCCTATCCGCTGCAGATCTTCCTGCATTTCGCTGCAATTTTCTAATGCTGCAACTTCTCTGTATACTACAGCATCATCCGCGAAAAACCGCATGGAACTTCCGACACTATCTACTAGGTCATTTATATATATTGTGAAAAGCAATGGTCCCATAACACTCCCCTGTGGCACGCCATAGGTTACTTTAACGTCTGGAGAAGTCTCTCCATTGATAACAACATGCTGTGTTCTGTTTGCTAAAAACTCTTCAATCCAGCCACACAGCTGGTCTGATATTCCGTAGGCTCTTACTTTGTTTATCAGGCGACAGTGCGGAACTGTATCGAATGCCTTCCGGAAGTCAAGAAAAATAGCATCTACCAGGGAGCCTGTATCTAATATTTTCTGGGTCTCATGAACAAATAAAGCGAGTTGGGTCTCACACGATCGCTGTTTCCGGAATCCATGTTGATTCCTACATAGTAGATTCTGGGTTTCCAAAAACGACATGATACTCGAGCAAAAAACATGTTCTAAAATTCTACAACAGATCGACGTCAGAGATATAGGTCTATAGTTTTGTGCATCTGCTCGACGACCCTTCTTGAAAACTGGGAGTACCTGTGCTCTTTTCCAATCATTTGGAACCCTCCGTTCCTCTAGAGACTTGCGGTACACGGCTGTTAGAAGGGGGGCAAGTTCTTTCGCGTACTCTGTGTAGAATCAAATTGGTATCCCGTCAGGTCCAGTGGACTTTCCTCTGTTGAGTTATTCCAGTTGCTTTTCTATTCCTTGGACACTTATTTCTATGTCAGCCATTTTTTCGTTTGTGCGAGGATTTAGAGAAGGAACTGCAGTGCGGTCTTCCTCTGTGAAACAGCTTTGAAAAAAGGTGTTTAGTATTTCAGCTTTACGCATGTCATCCTCTGTTTCAATGCCATCATCATCCCAGAGTGTCTTGATATGCTGTTTCGAGCCACTTACTGATTTAACGTAAGACCAGAACTTCCTAGGATTTTCTGTCAAGTCGGTACATAGAATTTTACTTTCGAATTCACTGAACGCTTCACGCATAGCCCTCCTTATGCTAACTTTGACATTGTTTAGCTTCTGTTTGTCTGAGAGGTTTTGGCTGCGTTTAAACTTGGAGTGAAGCTCTCTTTGCTTTCGCAGTAGTTTCCTAACTTTGTTGTTGTACCACGGTGGGTTTTTCCCAACCTTTCTTCTACTCAAATTGTGCCATAAATTGCTCTTCTCCCCAGTTCTGTTCAGTACTTCCTCATTAATTATGTGATCTACCCATCTGATCTTCAGCATTCTTTTGTAGCACCACATTTCGAAAGCTTCTATTCTCTTCTTGTCTATGCTGTTTATCATCCATACTGCCTACACTCCATACAAATACTTTCAGAAGAGACTTCCTGACGCTTAAATCTATACTCAATGTTAACAAATTTCTCTTCCTCAGAAATGCTTTCCTTGCCATAGCCAGTATACATTTTATATCCTCTCTACTTCAACAACATCAGTTATTTTGCTCCCCTAATAGCAAAACTCATTCACTACTTTAAGTGTCTCATTTCCTAATCTAATTCCCTCAGCATCATCTGATTTAATTAGACTACATTCCATTATCCTGACTTTGCCTTTGTTGATGTCCATCTTATATCTCCCTTTCAAGTCAATGTCCATTCTGTTCAGCTGCTCTTCCAGGTCCTTTGCTGTCTGTGACAGAATTACAGTGTTGTCAGAAAACCTCAATGCTTTTGTTTCTTCTCCACCGATTTGATTTCCTACTCCAATTTTTTCTTTTATTTGCTTTACTGCTTGCTCAGTATACAGATTGAATAACATCGAAGAAAGGCTACAACCGTGTCTCACTCCCTTCCCAACCGCTGCTTCCCTTTCATACCCCTCGACTCTTATAACCACCATCTGGTTTCTGTACAAATTGTAAATAGCCTATCACTCCCTGTATTTTACACCTGCCACTTTCATAATTTGAAAAAGAGTATTCCAATCTTCCAGTCAACATTGAAAAACCTTTTTCTAAGTCTACAAATGCTAGAAATGTAGGTTTGCCTTTCATTAACCTATTTTATAAGATAATTCTTAGGGTCAGTATTGCCTCACATGTTCCAACATTTCTACAGTTTTTCCATTTGTCTGTAAAGAATTCGTGTCAGTATTTTGCAGCTATGACTTACTAAACTGACAGTTCAGTACTTTTCAGACCTATCAACACCTGCTTTCTTTGGGATTGGAATTATTATCTTCTTCTTGAAGTCTGAGGGTATTTCACCTGTCTCATACATCTTACTCACCATACGCAAGAGTTTTGTCATGGGTGGCTCTCCCAAGGCTATCAGTAGTTCTAATGGAATGTTGTCTACTCCCTGGGCCTTGTTTCGACTTACGCCTGTCAGTGCTCTGTCTATTCTTCACACAGTATCTTATTTCCCATTTCATCTTCATCTATGGCCTCTTCCTTTTCCATAATATTTCCCCAAAGTATGTCACCTTTATGTAGATGATCTATATACTTCTTCCACCTTTTTGCTTTCCATTCTTAGCTTTGAACTGGTTTTCCATCTGAGCTCTTGATATTCGTACAGGTGTTTTTCTTTTCTCCAAATGTCTCTTTAATTTTCCTGTAGGCAGTACCTATATTATCCCTATTGATATATGCATCATTACATTTGTCCTCTAGCCATCCTTTCTTAGCCATTTTGCACTTCCTGTCGATCTCTTATTTGAGACGTTTGTATCCCTTTTTGCCTGCTTTGTTCACTGCATTTTTATATTTTCTCCTTTCATCAGTTAAATTCAATATCTCTTCTGTTACTCAAGGATTTCTACTAGGCCATAATTTAACCATACAGTAAAGCTGCATGCCCTCGGGAAAAAATTACAGCTGTAGTTCCCCCATGCTTTCAGCCGTTTGCAGCACCAGCACAGCAAGGCCATTTGGTTGATGTAACAAGGCCAGAACAGTCAATCATTCAGACAGTTGCCCCTGCAACTACTTAAAAGGCTGCTGTCCCTGTTCAGGTATCACACATTTTTCTGGCCTCTCAATAGATACCCCTCCACCATTGTTGCACCTACGGTACAGCTATCTGTATCACTGAGGCATGCAAGCCTCCCCACCAATGTCAAGGTCCATGGTTCATGGGGGACCACCGATAGTATGGACAGCCAAGAGGGAATACTGTGGACTATGGGCCACTTTGTGTCCCCTTTGTATGAACAGACATGGATATTCTTTTATTCTTTTGCCAACTGGCTTCAAACACAGTGCACTGAGGACACCAACACAGTTTCGCGGCAGCAATCAGTATACTTCAGTGACTGCAGTTAGCTCAGACAGTACTCTGAAGAATGCCTTCCAACATAGCAGTCACTATTTACTGAGAACTAGGATCAGCAAGACTGTCTGCTCAGTTACCATCAGTTATACAAGAACAATATCATAGTCTGCCAAGAGATAGAATATTGACCTAAAAGATGTAGAAAGGGCGTATTTAATGAAAGTGAAAATTTTCAGTAATCGTAAAAATCTTTCATATAGTTTGAAACACAAAGTTTCCACATGAAACTTGTCTGAAGCTTTCGATCATGTTTTGCCACAATTCTGAAATGAAAACTACTCCTACATGTGATATATCAGGCAACTATTGTGCATAATATGTGCTGTATTTATGCACGTTTTGCAAAGTGTGACTTATACAATCTTAGTAATTTAAAAAGATTAATGAAGTAAACAATAAACTAACAGAAAAATGTGTATAATATCATTTCCCATAATGAAATTAGGAAAAAACACATTGTTGTAGTTGTGATCTTTAGTCCGAAGACTGGTTTGATGCAGCTCTCCACACTACTCTATTATGTGCAAGCTTCTACATCTCCAAGTTACTACTGCAACCTACAGCCTTCTGAATCTGCTTACTGTATTCATCTCTTTGTCTCCCTTTATAATCCCCCTCCCCATTTGCTGCACACACACACACACACACACATATATGTTCTTTTCCTTTCAATATTAAGTTGGTGATCCTCTGTTTCAGAATGTGTCCTACGACCCTAGCCATTCTTTTACGCAAGTTGTGTAACATATTTCTTGTCTCCTTAATTTTAATTCAGTATCTTCTCATTAGTTACATGATCTACTTGTGTAATATTTGGCATTCTTCTGCAGCACCACATTTCAAAAACATCAGTTCTCCCCTTGTCTAAATCGTTTATTGCCTTTGTTTGACTTCCATATGGCTACACTCCAGATAAATATCTTCAGAAAAGATTTCCTAACACTTAAATCTACATTCAATGTTAACAAATGTCTCTTCTACAAAACTCTTTGATTTAATTTGACAACATACATCCATTATATTTGTTATGCTTTTGTTGATGTTCATCTCATATCTTCCTTTCATGACACTGTCCATTGTGCTCAGCTGCTCTTCCAAGTTCTTTGCTGTTTCTGACAGAACTGCAATGTCATAAGCAACCTCAAAAGTTTTTATTTGCTCTCTCTGGACTTTAATTCCTACTCCAAATTTTTCTTTGGTTTCCTTTACTGCTTGTTCAATGTAGAGATTGAATAAGATCGTGGATGGGCTACAACCCTTCTCACCCCCTTCTCAACCCTGCTTCCCTTTCATGCCCCTCAACTCGTATTACTGCCATTTGTTTTCTGTACAAGTTGTAAATAGCCGTTCGCTCTCTGTGTTTAACCCCTGCTACTTTCAGAATTTCAAACAAAGTGTTCCACTTGCCATTGTCAAAAGCTTTCTTTAAACCTACAAATGCTACAAACATAGGTTTGCCTTTCCTTAACTTCTAAGATAAGTCTTAGGGTCAGTACTGCATTGCATGTTCCTGCACTTCTCCGGAGTCCAAGCTGATCTTCCCTGACGTCAGCTTCTACCAGTTTTTCAATTCTTCTGTAAAGTATTTGTTTTATTATGATGCACCCATCATTTACAAAACTGATAGTGCGGTAATATTTACACTTGTCAACACCAGTTTTCTGTGGAATTGAAATTATTATATTATTCTTGACGTCTGAGGCTATTTCATCTGTCTCATATATCTTGCACACCAGATGGAAGAGTTTTGTCATGGCTGACTTGACCAAGGTTGTCAGTAGGTCTCACAGAATGTCGTTTTTCTCCTGGGACCTTGTTTTGATTTAGGTCTTTCAGTGCTCAGTCAAGTTCTTCATGCAGTGTCATGTCTCTCATCTCATCTTCATCTATATCCTCTTCCATTTCTATAATATTGCTTCTAAGTTCATCTCCCTTAGATATATCCTCCTGAGACGTGGCAAGGTAGGATTAGGCAAAATGCAACAGGGAATAACAATATTAATGTGCTAATAGTAAACTGCACGAGCATCTATAGAAAGGTCCCAGAACTGCTCTCATTAATTAATGGTCACAATGCCCGCATAGTACTAGGGACAGAAAGTTGGCTGAAACCAGATGTAAACAGTAATGAAATTCTAAACTCAGATTGGAATGTATTCTGCAGAGACAGGCTTGAAAGTGAAGGGGGAGGCGTGTTTATAGTGATAAGAAGAGCAATAGTATCGAAAGAAATTGACGGAGATCCGAAATGTGAAATAATTTGGGTGAACGTCAAGGTTAAAGCAGGCTCAGACATAGTAATTAGATGTCTCTATAGGCCCCCTGGCTCAGCAGCTGTTGTGGCTGAGCACCTGAAGGATAATTTGGAAAATATTTCGAGTAGATTTCCCCACCATCTTATAGTTCTGGGTGGAGATTTTAATTTGCCGGATATAGACTGGGAGACTCAAACGTTCATAACGGGTGGAAGGGGCAAAGAATCCAGTGAAATTTTTTAAAGTGCTTTATCTCAAAACTACCTTGAGCAGTTAAACAGAGAACCGACTTGTGGCAATAACATATTAGACCTTCTGGTGACAAACAGACCCTAACTATTCGAAACAGTTTACGTAGAACAGGGAATCAGCGATCATAAAGCGGTTACTGCATCGATGATTTCAGCCGTAAATAGAAATATTAAAAAAGGTAGGAAGATTTTTGTTTAACAAAAGTGACAAAATGCAGATTTCAGAGTACCTGCTTGCTCAACACAAAAGTTTTGTCTCAAGTACAGATAGCGTTGAGGATCAGTGGACAAAGTTCAAAACCATCGTGCAATATGCGTTAGATGAGTATGTGCCAAGCAAGATCGTAAGAGATGGAAAAGAGCCACCGTGGTACAACAACAGAGTTAGAAAACTGCTGCGGAAGCAAAGGGAACTTCACAGCAAATATAAACGTAGCCAAAGCCTTGCAGACAAACAAAAATTATGTGAAGTGAAACATAGTGTGAGGAGGGCTATGCGAGAGGTGTTCAATGAATTTGAAAGTAAAGTTCTATGTACTGACTGGGCAGAAAATCGTAAGAAATTTTGGTCTTATGTCAAAGCGGTAGGTGGATCAAAACAAAATGTCCAGACACTCTATGACCAAAATGGTACTGAAACAGAGGATGACAGACTAAAGGCCAAAATACTAAATGTCTTTTTCCAAAGCTGTTTCACACAGGAAGACTGCACTGTAGTTCCTTCTCTAGATTGTCGTACAGATGACAAAATGGTAGATATCGAAATAGATGACAGAGGGATAGAGAAACAATTAAAATTGTTGGTGCAGGGAATGGCAATTGAATCTCAATGTAGACAAGTGTAATGTGCTGCGAATACATAGAAAGAAAGATCCCTTATCATTTAACTACAATATAGCAGGTCAGCAGCTGGAAGCAGTTAATTCCGTAAATTATCTGGGAGTATGCATTAGGAGTGATTTAAAATGGAATGATCATATAATGTTGATCGTCAGTAAAGCAGATGCCAGACTGAGATTCATTGGAAGAATCCTAAGGAAATGCAATCTGAAAACAAAGGAAGTAGGTTACAGTACGCTTGTTCGCCCACTGCTTGAATACTGCTCAGCGGTGTGGGATACGTACCAAGTAGGGTTGATAGAAGAGATAGAGAAGATCCAACAGAGAGCAGCGCTCTTCGTTACAGGATCATTTAGTAATTGCAAAAGCGTTACGGAGATGATAGATAAACTCCAGTGGAAGACTCTGCAGGAGAGATGCTCAGTAGCTCGGTACGGGATTTTGTTGAAGTTTCGAGAACATACCTTCACTGAGGAGTCAAGCAGTATATTGCTCCCTCCTACGTATATCTCGCAAAGAGACCATGAGGATAAAATCAGAGAGATTAGAGCCCACACAGAGGCATACCAACAATTCTTCTTTCCACGAACAATACGAGACTGGAATAAAAGGGAGAACTGATAGAGGTACTCAAGGTACCCTCCGCCACACACCGTCAGTTGGCTTGCGGAGTATGGATGTAGATCTAGATATAGATGTACCCTCTATACAAGATGTTACAAAAAAGGTATGGCCAAACTTTCAGGAAACATTCCTCACACACAAATAAACAAAAGATGTTATGTGGACATGTGTCCAGAAACGCTTAATTTCCATGTTAGAGCTCATTTTAGTTTCGTCAGTATGTACTGTACTTCCTCGATTCTGATGATCAAATTGTAAATTTTCACAATGAACATGTGTGGGCTGACGAGAATCCACATGCAATTGTGCAATCATGTCATCATCACAGATTTTCTGTGAACATTTGGGCAGGCATTGTTGGTGATGTCTTGATTGGGCCCCATGTTCTTCCACATACGCTCAATGGAGCACGTTATCATGATTTCATACAGGATACTCTACCTGTGCTGCTAGAACATGTGCCTTTACAAGTACGACACAACATGTGGTTCATGCACGATGGAGCTCCTCCACATTTCAGTCGAAGTGTTTGTACGCTTCTCAACAACAGATTCGATGACCGATGGATTGGTAGAGGCGGACCAATTCCATGGCCTCCACGCTCTCCTGACTTCAACCCTCTTGACTTTCATTTATGGGGGCATTTTGAAAGCTCTTGTCTATGCAACCCCGGTACCAAATGTAGAGACTCTTCGTGCTCGTATTGTGGACGGCTGTGATACAATATGCCATTCTCCAGGGCTGCATCAGCGCATCAGGGATTCAATGCGACGGAGAGTGGATGCATGTATCCTCGCTAACGGAGGACATTTTGAACATTTCCTGTAACAAAGTGTTTGAAGTCACACTGGTACGTTCTATTGCTGTGTGTTTCCATTCCATGATTAATGTGATTTGAAGAGAAGTAATAAAATGGGCTCTAACATGGAAAGTAAGCGTTTCTGGACACATGTCCACATAACATATTTTCTTTCTTTGTGTGTGAGGAATGTTTCCTGAAAGTTTGGCCATACCTTTTTGTAACACCCTGTATACTCTTTCCACCTTTAAGCTTTCCCTTCTTTGCTTAGTACTGGTTTTCCGTCTGCGCTCATAGCCATTTCTGTTTTCCCCAAAGGCCTCTTTAATTTTCCTAAAGGCGGTATCTGTCTTTCCCCTAGTGAAATATGCTTCTGAATCCTTACACCTGTGCACTAGCAGTTCCTGCATAGCTATTCTGCACTTCCTGTATATTTCATTTTTTAGACATTTGTATTCCCTTTTGCCTGCTTCATTTTGATGTTTTCTCCTTTCATCAGTTAAATCCAGTATCTCCAGAGTTATCTAAGAATTTCTATTAGATCTTGTCTTTCTACCTATTTGAGCCTGTGCTGCCTTCACTATTTCACCTCTCAACACTACCCTTCATCTTCTGTTTCAACTATAATTGTTGGCTAATGGTGTTCCTCAAACTCCCAACAACATCCAGTACTTTCAACTTATCCAGGCCCCATCTCCTTAATATTCTGCCTTTTTGCAGTTTTAATCTACGCTTCATAACCAATAAATTGTAGTCAGAGTCCATATCTGCCCCTGGAAATGTCTTGCAATTTAAAATCTGCTTCTGAAATCTTTGTCTTAGCATTATATAACCAATCTGAAACCTTCTGGTGTCTCTAGGTCTCTTCCAGATATACAATATGTGAAAGTAGCCAGGCATCTGGCTGAAAATGACTTACAAGTTTGTGGCACCCTCCATCAGTAATGCTGGAATTCAGTTTGGTGTTGGCCCATTCTTTGCTCGATGAAAGCTTCCACTCTCGCAGGCATATGTTCGATCAGGTGCTGGAAGGTTTCTTGGGGAATGGCATTCTTCACAGAGCGCTGCACTCAGGAGAGGTATCGATGTTGGTTGGTGAGACCTGACATGGAGTCGGCCTTCCAGAGCATCCCAAAGGTGTTCTATAGGATTCATGTCAGGACTCTGTGCAAGCCAGTCCATTACAGGGATGTTATTGTCATGTAACCACTCCGCCACAGGCTGTGCATTATGAACAGGTGCTGGATCATGTTGAAAGATGCAATTGCCATCCACGAATTGCTCTTCAACAGTGGGAAGCAAGAAGATGCTTAAAACATCAATGGAGACCTGTGTTGTGATGGTGCCACACAAAACAATAAGATGTACTAGCCTCCTATATGAAAAACACAACCACACCATAACACCACCACCTCCAAATTTTACTGTTGGCACTACACACGCTGGCAGATGTTGATCACCAGGAATTTGCCATACTCACACCCTGCCATTGGATCGTACCATGATTCGTCACTCCACACAATGTTTTTCCGCTGTTTAATTGTCAAATGTTTATGCTCCTTACACCAGGCAATGCATCATTTGGCATTTGCCAGCATGATGTGTGGCTTACGAACAGCCACTCAACCATGAAATCCAAGTTTTCTCACCTCCTGCCTAACTGTCGTAGTACTTGCAGTGGATCCTGATGCAGTTTGGAATTCCTATGCGATGGTCTGGATAGATGTCTGCCTATTACACATTATGACCCTCTTCAACTGTCGGCGGTCTCTGTCAATCAACAGATCAGGTTGGCCTCTACGCTTTTGTGCTGTATGTGTTCCTTTACGTTTCCACTTCAGTATCACATCGGAAATTGTTGACCTAGGGATGTTTTAAGAGTGTAGAAATCTCGCGTACAGACGTATGACACAGTGACACCCAATCACGTGACCATGTTCGAAATCCATGAGTTCCGCGGAGCGTCCCATACTGCTCTCTCACAATATCTAATGACTACTGAGGTCACTGATATGGAGTACACGGCAGTAGGTGGCAGAACAATGCACCTAATATGAAAGCATATGGTTTTGGAGGTGTCTGTATACTTTTGATCTCATAGTGTACATCCTTCTTTCATGATTCTGAAACCAGACATTAGCAATGATTAAATTATGTTTCCATGCAAAATTCCACCATATGGCTTCCTCTTTCATTCCTTTCCCCTAATCCATGTTAACCTACTATTTTTATTTCATTTCCTTTTCCTACTATTGAATTTCAGTCGCTCATCACAATTACATTTTGTACCCTTAACTATCTGAACAATTTCTCGTATCTCATCATACGTTTCCTCCATCTCTCATCACATAAGAAGCTAGTTGGCATATAAACCTGTAATACTGCATTTGGTGTTGGCTTTGTGTGTGTCTTGGCTACAATAATGCATTCGCTATGCTGTACACAGTAGCCTATCTGCATTCCTATTTTGTTATTAAACCCACTCTTGCACTACCCCTGTATTACTTTGTATTTATAACCCTGTGCTCACCTGACCAGAAGTCTTCTTTCTCCTACAACTGAACTCCACTAATTCCCTTTATATCTAACTTCAACCTATCCAGGTCCCTTTTTAAATTACCTAACATGCCTGCCCGATTAAGGTATCTAACATTCCACACTTTGATCCATTGATCGCCAGTTTTGTTTCTCCTGATAACAACATTCTCTTGAGCAGTCCCTTACCAGAGATCCAAATGGAAGACTGTTTTACCTCTGAAATATTTTACCCAGTAGGATGCCATCGTCTTTTAACCATGCAGTAGAGCTACATGCCCTTGTGTAAAATTAAAGCTGTAGTTTCCCCTTACTTTCAGCCATTTGCAGTACCAGCACAGAAAAGCTCTATTGGTCAGTGTTACAAGGGCAGATCGGTCAATCATCCAGACTTTTGCCCCTGCAAGTACTGAAAAGGTTGCTGCCCCTCTTGAGGTGCCACATGTTTGTCCAGTCTCTCAACAAATAATCCTGTGATGGGTTGCACCTATGGTGTGGGTATCTATATTGCTAAGGCACAAAAGCCACCTCTTCCTGCCTGCAAGGTCTGTGTTTCATGAATAGAGTAATTACAGGAAGTTTCTCTTCTCATTTGTTGTCTTTTTTTTTTGTATCTTGTGGGCAATTTGAAAAGTGGCTCATAAAACTCTCTGTCATGCAGGAGTATTTGTCCAAGTTTTTTCAGGTTCTTCACTTTTCAGTCGTTTTTTGGAACACTACCACCAATGTTCGTATTCTCATGAGGCAGACTTTGAGGGATATTGTAGCATTTAAAAGAAAGTGTGTGCTCAGCAAGTCCATCATCATACTCAAAAGTGACAGTCTTCCCTGTCAAAACTGATTTATAATCAATATACAACTGAAGTGTTGAGAACTATAAGGGCCTAAAACACACTATTGTCAGTTTTGATATTGTAGCTGTTATGAATGTTCCTGATGTCTGTTGATCTTATGATGAACCAGCTATCTCCACTGTAGGCCTACACTGTATTTATTTCACTTTTATGAAAAGCTGTCTCACCAATTTCTCTGATATTAACTTCTATAAGGGCCCAAAGCACATTGTGCTGCTCAATTGTTATCTAGGGTTTTCATCATAATTTAGTGTCTACACCACACATGTAGTAGTAATTTGTCATTGAAGGTAGATTAGTGATACTGTTTCTTTTGGATAGCTGTTGTAGATGGAGGTTATAGTTTATAATGATGAAATGGTGCAAAATAAAGGTGAAAAATGTGTAAAGAATGAAAATCAGTGGAAGGGCATGTCAGACAGTAGAAAAGAAACCGTGATGAAGAGTATGTGAATTCTGTAAAAACGGGGTGATCCCACAGAAAGAGCACATAACTGAATGCGTATGTTACCAGCCAGACAAATTTGAGGTTAAACTACTCTGGTAAGTTTTGAAATTTTTGGACAAAGGAAAGACAACTTACTTTGCTGAATTTTACAAACTCATGAATTTTAATTTACAGAATGCATTGCTGGCAATGAAGTGAAGTATACAAGTGAGTATATTAAGAATTAAAAATTACAATCAGAAAGTTTCTAAGTGGGTAGTGAGCTATGAATATTACTAACCAAGTAATGATGGGAAATTGCATGTCTGTCAAAATGCTCGGTTGAACATGTTAGCCATCTCATATGAACACCCTTGTGTAAAAAGACAACAGACCAAGAAAGGAAGTTCAGGTATGCGTAGGCCTTGTATTTGGTTCTTATCTTGTTAAATTTGCTACAGACAAAATGTTGCAGTTTGTTGTTGTGTAGTTAGTTAATGAGCACTTTCACATTGTTTTATGTCTTGGTAGAGATGACAGTGATGATGTGGATTGTGAGGAAGGTATACTGGATTGGACAATAGTAGATACATTTCCAAAAGACAGACACATTTTCATGTTGCAGAAGGAAAATTAATGAAGGATTGATTTTGTTGTGCAACACAGTAATTCTGTATCAAAATAACAGAGCCACTACTCAAGATCAAGAAATTCCAACAAAAAAATATATCTCTGGCCTTACTGGTGGTATTACTGAGTTGTACAGACTATACTTAAAAACATGTGAAGTTAATGTTGTTGTATCAGTGAAAATGGAGCTATACCAATCTATTTTTAATACAGAGTTCAATATTGGATTAAAATTGCCACAAAATGAAACATGCAAAGTTTGTGACTGTGTTCAAGATAAGAATGTAGGTAATATACCATAAGTGCATAACTGCACCAAGCTAAGGCAACCAGTATGTTGCAACTGGATACCATACTAAGTAAAAAGGCAGACAATAGCATTTGTGTGACAGCGGTTGATCTGCAGAAGGTTATGCCTTGTGCCATGCCAAACACAGAGACTGCATTTTACCTTAGAAAATCGTGGCTGTGTAATTTATATATTCTTAGATGCTCAGTGTTGCCTACATGTGTGTCAAAAGTGAGAACGTGACAGTGTGAGGAAGTGGCAAAATAGCATCTTGTTTATTGAAAGAAATGCAAAAATAAATAAATAAATAAAATAAATAAATCATTACTGCTTTGTTCTTCTTTGGATTAGTTCACAATGGACAATTTGAGGAGATGATTCATAAATCTTTAGTTCCCGGCCACACTTTTCTGCCATATGATACTGACTCTGATCAGATCGAAAAAATGAAGAGGAAAAACCATGTCAGTTTTTTCACCTGATGCTTGGTTTCAAACTATACAGAAGTCAAGGCACACTAAAAGTTTTATTGTGTGTAAAAGAGATGCTGAGGATTTCAAAAGCTTTAAGAGTGTTACCAACCTCACTACCAAACCAAAAGTTGATGTACATGATAACAATGTACATTTCAGAAATTTTACAATGGTGGAGTTTTCAACAAGTTGTTGGGAACTGTTCTTTAAAGTAACATATTCTTCATTAGAGTCTTGGGAGAGTATCATTTTTTAGCAATTCACATCAAGGGAGACACACATCTTAGCATTTCTCTATAGTCTGTAGAAGCTTTGCAAAATCTTATGCCCAATACGTAGGAGGAAGACAAATAACAAACAAAGCCTCAACAAAACAACTAGATTTCATCCTGGAAGTGGACAGACAGTCTTATCTGAACCTCAAGCCACAGAATTTGCTTAAAGAAAATGATGATAACACATACTATGTAGTGCTGGAAAGGTTCATAATTCTGAGAGCAATGCATCTTGTATCTGTTCTTTAGGTTCTCATTCTAGTTTCACTTTAATTACAAACTTAATAGCTGTCAAAAATTCACTATTGTCACAAGCCTTTATACAAAAGTTTATGAATTGACATTAATAATAACAATAATAATAATAATAATAATCGTCATCATCCTAAGTATTAATTAAAATTCCATAACATTAAATGGGTTCATAGTCTCTCATAGAAAATGTAGGATATTGAGACTTTGTTAACCCTTCGACAACCAATTTTATTTCAAAACAATGTGTAGGTAATGTAATTAATGTTTCAGTCAGCAATAACAATATGGAAAGAATATTTCCTGCCATTTCATTTTCAAAGGGTTTGGAGGGTGACGGCTAGGACACACAGGATTATTCATATGTACCTCTCGGATTTCAGAAGATGACTGCACAAAAGCAGACACACATCAATAGACAAAGCCTCTCACCAAGTTTGTAACTCACACTACATGTGCTCAATATGGTCTCTTGTTTTCATGGGTGCAAGTCAAGGAAAGCACTTAGGCAACCTGTTTTGCTAATATAGTAACTAGATTGCCTATAAGCAGGTGTGAACTAATTCCGTGTGACAGTATGAGGATAGGGGATAACAATGGAACTTGAGCACAGCACAACCAACAGGTCCAATGTGTAATTATAAGAATCATGCTAACCACTAGTAGGCTCCACTTTACCAGTGGGACTCTGATACATAACAGTAACATGCAACAAATTACAATTGCTTCTCTGATAACCTATTGTGGGATACACATGTCCTGTGGTTAGTCATAGGGCTAAAAGAAAAGTCAAACCTAAGGTACTGGTGGTTTATCTACAGACTCGATTTTCACAAACATCTGTTTTTCTCAAAACTTTAGGTCTTACCATTCTCAGTGCCTCAACTGAAAAGTAATTTTATTTTCATTATGAATACTTCTTCCAGTTGTCTCATCTAGTGCCTGGGCCATCATTCCTTGAGAGCTAGAATATCATCTGACTTCACAGCTTAAAGGAGTAACTCACTCCTTGTGGTTCTCCACAACCAACTCTTCCCAGCCTCATGGAATTATAAGCAGTGAGCCTGCTATGAAGTTGAACTACAAATGCAGAACAAACATATTTACTTTGTGGAAATGAAACAATTGTTCTAGATATGTCCCTTCTGCATCTTTCATGACAATCAACAGCCAGGGAAATTATGTTCCAGTGTGACCCTTCTGCACAGTACTCCAGCTACAGGTGGGTGCAAAAAAAACAAAAATTTCAAATTTTGTTATATATGTCCTTTCTGCATCATGTAGGTCAGTTAGGTATCATAGTATTATATTTAGGACATCAAGTACCCTGCTTCAAATTGTACCAAAGTTAAGTGTCATCTTGTAACATACTCTTAATAAATGTTATTTGTTTTAATGTGTTGCCACATCTTTGTTATACACTGAGGTAACAGAAATCATGGGATACCTCCTAATATTGTGTTAGACCTCCTTTTGCTGGCGTATTGCAGCAACTTAACGTGGTATGGACTCAACAAGTTGTTGTTGTTAGTTACTTTCATGTTCCATGGATCAGTTTGCATGATGCGGAACAAGTCATTACTCTAATCACCACCATATAATTATTATTATCCCCCCACCCACGAAATGAAAACAAGATACACAGATTGACTTAACAATTCCTACCCACCACCATTTATACATTACAAACATAGAAGTTCCTCTACAGAATAGAAGGAGTTGTCAGGGAGAAACTTTTTCAGTTTATTTTCAAATTTTACCTTGCTGTCTGTTAGACATTTTACATCACTGGGTAAGTGGTCAAAAATTTTTGTTGCAGCGTTGTGCACCCCTTTCTGTGCTAAAGACAGCCTTAATGTTGAGTATGAATGTCATTTTTTCTTCTAGTATTGTAATTATGTACCTCATTGTTCTGTTTGAACTGTAGTGGATTATACTGTGAAGCAGTAGTCAGAATGCCCAACTCCATAAACACATGTCTATAAGATGATCGCGGGTGAGCACTACATATTATTCTTACAGCACGTTTTTGTGCAATGAGGACCTTTCTTAAAGGTGAGTTACCCCAGAACATTATTTCATATGGCATTACTGAATGAAAATAAACAAAATATGTCAACTTACTGATTTCTCTCTCCCCAAAATTTGCTATGATTCTAATTGCAAATGTTGCTGAACTAAGTGGTTTTAGGAGTTCGAAAATGTGTTTTTTTAATTTAAATTCTCATCAATATAGACACCCAAGAATTTTGAAATTTTCACCCTATGTATTGTTTCGTCACCATACATTACACTTATCATTGGTGCAGTACCCCTAGAGGTGCAGAACCGAATATGATGTGTCTTTGTGAAATTCAGGGTGAGACCATTCGCAGAGAACCAGTCAATGATACTTTCGAGAACTTGGTTCACCATTTCTTTCATTTCTGTATGTATACCGGGAGTGATTACAATACTGGTGTCATCTGCAAAAAGAACTAATTCTGCTTGTTGTCCATTAGATGGTAGATCATTTACATATATGAGAAACAGTAGTGGACCTAAGATTGAGCCTTGGGGAACCCCATATGTGATTTCTCCCCAGTCTGATTTATGTCCCTGGATTTTGTTGGCTGAATTATTACTACGTACAACTTTCTGCATTCTTTTGGTTAGTTATGAGATGATCCATTGGTTGGCTACACCATCAATCCCATAAAACTTCAATTTATCTAGGAGTAGATAGGTTGCAGAAAATACCTACTGCTGCTATTTTGTTATTTAATGCTTGTAATATCTGGTGTGTGAACATGTAAATGGCATTTTCAGTAGAGCAACCCTTCTGAAACCCAAACTGTGATTTGCTGAGGATATTATTGTTGCCAAGGTGAGATACTATTATAGAATACGTCACCTTCTCAAAAAGTTTGGAAAATGATGTCAGCAGTGAAACAGATCGGCAGTTACTCTGACATCTCCCTTATTACCTTTCTTAAAGAGAGGTTTAACAACAGAATGTTTTAGTCTCTCTGGAAAAATGCCTTGAGTTAGTGATGTGTTACATATTTCGGACTATACCAGACTTACTACATGGGAACAAATTTTTAGTGCTCTATTGGAAACACCATCAAAACCAGAAGAGCTTTTATTCTTGACAGATTTTATGACCCTAATAATTTCAGAAGCATAAGTTGGTGGTACATTCATATGATGCAATTTTATGAGACTTACTTCTTCAACTTATTGCTGTGATCTTTCTCTTGAACTGGTGGTCCCTATGCTTTCTACTATGTTTAAGAAATGATTATTAAATACATTTGCTACCTGTGACTTGTCATTTATAACCCTTCCATTCAATTCAGTAGTAATGTTATCCTCTTCTGTGGTTGGTTGTCCTGACTCTTGCTTCACTATATTCCGTATTGCCTTAACTCTGTTGTCAGACGTACTGATTTCTGACATTATGTGCACGTTTCTTGATTTTTTTTAATAACCTTTCTTAGTAAGTTTGAGTATTTCTTGTAATGTGCAACTATTGCAGGTCTCTACTTGTTCTTGCCAATATATATATATATATTCCCTTTTCCTTTCCCAAGATACTTTAATCCCCTTAATGATCCATGGTTTTTTACATGGCTGTTTAATGTCCCTTCTAATGGGCTTACATGGAAAGCTATTTTCAAATACTGGTATAAATTTTTCATGGAATAGATTAAATTTTATATTGGCATTTGGTTCTTTATAAATTTCATCACAGGTTGTTTCTTGTAAACTACTCTTAAAAACATTTGCCCTGTTGTCATTAATGATTCTGACTGACTTCCACTGAGATGCATCCACACTGTAAGGCACTATGTCATTTATCCTGCAGAAATACTGAGTCATGCTGCTTCTATAGCTGTCCATAGTTGCAGAAGCGTTGCAGATGTAGGATTTGGTGCACAAACTGACCTCTTGATTATGTCCAATAAATGTTTGCTGGGTTTCATGTCAGGTGACCTATGTGGCAAAATTATCTGCTTGAATTGTCCAGAATATTCTTCAAACCAATCACAAACACCTGTGGCCCAGTGACAGGGTGCATTGCCATTTATGAAAACTCCATTGTTGTTTTGAAACATGAAGTCCATGTATGGCTGCAGATGGTCTCAAAGCAGCCGAACATAACAATTTCCAATCAATGATTAGTTAAGTTGGACCAGGGGACCCAATCCATTCCATGTAAACACAGCCCAGACTATTATGGAGCCTTCACCAGCTTGCACAGTACCTTGCCGACAGCTTGGGCTTCATGGGGTTCGCACCACACTCTAACCCTACCATCAGCTCTTACCAGCTGAAATCAGGATTCATCTGATCAGGTCACAGTTTTCCAGTCATTTAGGGTCCAACCGACGTGATCATCAATCCAGGAGAGTCACTGCAGGTGATTATGTGCTGTTAACAAAGGCACCATGTCGGCCGTCTGCTGCCGTAGACCATTAAAGCTAAATTGTGCCACACTGTCTAATGGATACATTTATTGTACATCCCATATTGATTTCTGTGGTTATTTCATGCAGTGTTGCTTGTCTGTTAGCACTGACAGCTCTATGCGAATGACACTGCTCTTGGTCATTAAATGAGGGCTGTCAGCCATTGCGGCATTGTCCATGGTGAGAGGTAACGCCTGATATTTGGTATTCTTGGCACACTATTGACACTGGGGATTTCAGAGTACTGAATTCCCTGACAATTTACAAAATGGAATGTCCCATGCACCTGGCTTCAACTACCATTCCTCATTTAAAGTATGTTAATTTTCTCCATATGGCCATAATTACATTGGAAACCTTTTCACATGAATAACCTGAGTACAAATGACAGCTCCACCAACGCTCTGCCCTTTTACACCTTGTGTAAATGATACTACCACCATCTGTATATGTGCATATCACTATTTCTTGGCTTTTGTCAACTCAGTGTGGTGTCTTCCTGTCACAGTGAGTGTCTGCTTCATAATCACAGTGTGTTACAACAACCATAAAGAAATTTTAGCACGAAAAAATTTTTCAATTACTGTACTTGTTTGGACAGAATTAAGAGCAGCATTCGGTTACTACATTCACAACTTTCTCCATCTAATTGCACTCATATCCAGTTCATCACTGTGTTTGAAACTCTCTAGGAACATTGGACAGTTACTTCAAATGTCATAACCACCAAGGGCAATCTTTCACTAACAAGGGGGGGTTCCCAGTGGTGCGATCAACTCTTCAAAACAATCTACACGGGGATATACACTATGTGATGAACAGTATCTGGACACCCCCAAAAACATACATTTTTCGTATTAAGTGCATCGTGCTGCCACCTACTGCCAGGTTCCTCAGTAGTCATTAGACATTGTGAGTGAGCAGACTGGGATGCTCCGTGGAACTCACGGAATTCGAAAGTAGTAGTTAATTGGATGTCAATTGTGTCATATGTCTGTACACAAGATTTCCATACTCCTAAACATCCCTAGGACCACTGTTTCTGATGTGATAGTGAAGTGGAAATTTGAAGGGACACATACAGCACAAAAGCATACAGGCTGACCTCATCTGTTGACTGACAGAGATAGCCGACAGTTGAGGAGCGTCATAATTTGTAATAGGCAGACATCTATACAGACCAACACACAGGAATTCCAAACTGCATTAGGATCCACTGCAAGTACTATGACAGTTAGGCGGGAGGTTACAAAACTTGGATTTCATGGTTGAATGGCTACTCATAAGCCACACATCACCCGGGTAAATGCCAAACGACACATTGCTTGGTGTAAGGAGTGTAAACATTCGACTATTGAATGGAAAAACATTGTGTGGAGTGACAAATCACAGGCCTATATTGATGTTTTAAGCACCTTCTTGTTTCTCACTGTTGAAGAGTAATTCAAGAATGGTGAGCATCTTTCAATACAATCAAGCACCTGTTCATAATGCACGGCCTGTGGCGGAATGGTTACACAACAATAACACACCTGTAATGGACTGGCCTCCACAGAATCCTGACCTGAATCCTATAGAACACATTTGGGATGTTTTGAAACACTGACTTTGTGCCAGGCCTCACCGACTGACATCGATACCACTTCTCATTGCAGCACTCCGTGAAGAATGGGCTGCCATTCCCCAAGAAATCTTCCAGCACCTCATTGAATGCATGCCTGCGAGAGTGGAAGCTGACATCAAGGTTATAGTGGTGGGCCAACACCGTACTAAATTCCAGTGTTATCAGTGGATGGTGCCGCCACAAACTTGTAGGTCATTTTCAGCCAGGTGTCCGGGTACTTTCGATCACATAGTGTAGTTTAAGATCCAAGGAATCTCACCCTGGTGGGCCCTGGTTTACAAATAATCGATGAAAACCAATTTTGGAATTCCGCATCAGGCTCTGTAGGTTTTTTTTTAAAAAAAAAAAAAAACAGTTTAAGGTCTGTTTGTACAGCATAATGGTGAAGGTACTGATCACACACGCAAATGGTTGTGGGTTCGAGCCTTGTCGGATGCTTTAAAGTCTATTTTTAAATCGTATTAAAATGACATTGATAATTTTTTATTCAATTAATTAGTTTAAATGTATTTTTTTCTATTCCTTTGTCATGCCATATTAGTCACAACATGAAATCATGATTTGCTTTCAGTTTTCTGCCTATCAGTCTTTTTTCACTTGGAATCCTCCTCCTGCAATTTTTATTATTGTTGATACATTAACTTCAGTTTAATTGCTTCCATTTTATTGTCTTGCATTTTCATCAGTTTTATTTCATTCATTATTTCTGTGTGTCATTTTGCTTGAAAAGGGTTTTACTTACAATCCCTGCTTTTGTGTAAATCGTCATCCACATTATTTTGTCCTTAGTGGAATAAGAACCTGTGTTTTAAATGTTTGTATGACAATTGCCATCCAAAAAGATGTACACCTTGTAACGAAAAATACATTCTTAACACCACTGCACTGTCAGTATAAATAGATAATTTCACCTCGTGTTTTTTACCAACAGATAGGCATTTTCAAATGTTTAAACATTGTGATAGATGAATAAAAATAATTAAATTCACATGCAAAGAGATTCGAGTAGAGAAAGAATGATAAGAAGAAAAAATAAAAGCAATCGAAGAAGTTAAAATATTGATTAAAATGATGTACCTAAGGAATAAAAATAAAATAAATTGAGTGTAAACCAATTAATTGAATAAAAATAGTGATCAAAGTCATTTCGATAAAGATATGAAAGAAAAAAAATTTGTGTTCCGACAATCTTCTGGATGTTAACCATTATGCTATGTAAGCAGTCCCTAGATTGTTACTTTTTTAAACCTTTGTAAGGGTCTATGGATTGCGCGCAGCCATACGGTACGTAACACATGCTCACCAGCCAACCTGTCTGGAATGCTTACAATTTGCTTGGTCAGTAGACGCGCGTCCGCCCGCACTGCGACGCAGAGTATGCCACTGGCCGCTGTCTGCAGCACGCAGTATTAACTAGCGTGGCCTCGGGCGCGAATATGTCTCTTTTTCTTAGCTCACCATGGAGCCTTTTGATACGACCGTAATTAGGATGTCAGATACAGTGATGATTGGTGTACGTAGTGTGTGTGTTTTATAATCAGCCTTTGTTAATAAAACTGTTTAAACTTACTTCTCGATGTTCGCGTATTTCCATACCTCAAGGACCCACCGCCTACAAATCCTGACAAAATATTCATGTAATCATCATCTGGGGCAACAACACAAACTAACCCCTTATAGAAGTGGTATCAGCATGGGGATAATTATGGAAAATCTACAATCCTGAAGAGGTGCAGCACAACGTGAACATTGAACAGCAGCATGACACCTTCCGATAACGCGGGGACATCCAACGCTGGAATTCAGGTTGATCTATTCCAGTTTGGCTAGAATATGAAAGGCAGTGATGGATTTTTATTTTACATTTGAGTGATTCATTGGCGTTAAATTAGACAAAATGTCGCAATCCAGTCAGAGTTGTCGATCTACAAACTGTTATTAATGAACGGCAAGAAGAGGTTCGGCAGTTGAAAGCAGAAAGAAGCAAGTGTAACATTCCAAAAGACTTGTCAAATGTTAGTTCATGCAGTACAGATACAACTACAATAAAGAATTTTTCATTATTGCTATCATTACCAGCGTTTAGTGGGAAACTCGAAGATGATGTGAAGGTCTTTTTTTGTAAACTTGAAGGTGTCGCCCTGTTAGGATCCTCGACAGATTCCAATAAGCTAGTGGGTGCCAAATTAAGAATTCAAGGAGCAGCACAAGATTTCATTGGCGTGGAGCCTACTTGTGTGAGAACAGAAGATTACAATGAGTTTAGAACGATTGTTGTTCAGAGATTTAAACGTAAAAACGCGATCAAATTTTACAGAGAGCAGCTTCACAGTTTGTGAATGTGATGAGACGAATCTGTCGAGCAGTTTACTGACAGAATTTGAAACATCAATGCTCAAGTGTATGAGTTAGTAGAAGATGAAAAGAAAATTGCATTCAGTTGTTCAAATCCGACCAGAGAGCCTTGGACACATTCAATCATGGGTTGCAAGGAGAGGAAGTAAGCAAAGCTGTTGAATTGGCACAATGTAAAATGTTTCAGGAAGCAATAGAATCAGATGTTGGTTTCGTTGAAGCGCTAAGATGACTGAATGAGATACAGAAACAAGAACACAGAGTTTTCAACATAACAGTACAATGCTACAGATGCAATAAACTGGGTTACAAGCATAAGGATTGTACAGAGAATCAAATCTGCTATCATTGCGGGAGATTGTCGCAACAAGAAGAAAGGTAATGCGAACAATTTGCCAGATCTTTAAATGATTACGGGGATGTACGGGCCATCACTCCGTCTGCCCCTCGCCAGAGACAGCGATACCTGTTAGTTCCAGCGAAAATCAGGTCAAAAATGACTCCGTGATAGGTGCTGTATATCGCAGGAGAAACATCAAACTACTTATTGACACATGAGCACAGACCTCATTAATGTGGTGTTGCATAGATAAACGGGATAAATTGAAACTGCCGCTATTAAAAGTGCGGGGATTAAACAAGGGAAAACTACATAGCTATGGAGAAGTTGGCGCAGAATTAATTCTTGTCCCAGGCCAACATGAAGGTGAAAATAAAGATAAAGATAAATACACAGCAAGGGAGCAAGTAGTTTAAAATAAGGAAACACATTACGACAGTGTACTTGGATTCGATTTCTTCATCTACATGATTACTCTGCAATCCACATTTAAGTGCTTGGCAGAGGGTTCATCGAACCACAATCATACTATCTCTCTACCATTCCACTCCCGAACAGCGGGAAAAACGAAAACCTAAACCTTTCTGTTCGAGCTCTGATTTCTCTTATTTTATTTTGATGATCATTCCTACTTATGTAGGTTGGGCTCAACAAAATATTTTCGCATTCGGAAGAGAAAGTTGGTGACTGAAATTTAGTAAATAGATCTTGCCGCAATGAAAAATGTCTTTGCTTTAATGACTTCCATCCCAACTCGCGTATCATATCTGCCACACTCTCTCCCCTATTACACGATAATACAAAACGAGCTGCCCTTTTTTGCACCCTTTCGATGTCCTCAGTCAATCCCACCTGGTAAGGATCCCACACCGCACAGCAATATTCTAACAGAAGACGAACGAGTGTAGTGTAAGCTGTCTCTTTAGTGGACTTGTTGCATCTTCTAAGTGTCCTGCCAATGAAACACAACCTTTGGCTTGCCTTCCCCACAATATTATCTATGTGGTCTTTCCAAGTGAAGTTGTTCGTAATTTTAACACCCAGGTACTTAGTTGAATTGACAGCCTTGAGAATTGTACTAATTATCGAGTAATCGAATCCCAACGGATTTCTTTTGGAACTCATGTGGATCACCTCACACTTTTCGTTATTTAGCGTCAACTGCCACCTGCCACACCATACAGCAATCTTTTCTAAATCGCTTTGCAACTGATACTGGTCTTCGGATGACCTTACTAGATGGTAAATTACAGCATCATCTGCGAACAACCTAAGAGAACTGCTCAGATTGTCACTCAGGTCATTTATATAGATCAGGAACAGCAGAGGTCCCAGGACGCTTCCCTGGGGAACACCTGATATCACTTCAGTTTTACTCGATGATTTGCCATCTATTACTACGAACTGCGACCTTCCTGACAGGAAATCACGAATCCAGTCGCACAACTGAGACGATACCCCATACGCCCGCAGCTTGATTAGAAGTTGCTTGTGAGGAACGGTGTCAAAAGCTTTCCAGAAATCTAGAAATATGGAATCAACTTGAGATCCCCTGTCGATAGCAGCCATTACTTCGTGCGAATAAAGAGCTAGCTGCATTGCACAAGAACGATGTTTTCTGAAACCATGCTGATTGCTTATCAATAGATCGTTCCCTTCGAGGTGATTCATAATGTTTGAATACAGTATATGCTCCAAAACCCTACTGCATACCGACGTCAATGATATAGGTCTGTAGTTCGATGGATTACTCCTACTACCCTTCTTAAACACTGGTGCGACCTGCAAAATTTTCCAATCTGCAGGTACAGATCTATCAGTGAGTGAGCGGTTGTATATGATTGCTAACTAGGGAGCTATTGTATCAGCGTAATCTGAAAGGAACCTAATAGGTATACAATCTGGACCTGAAGACTTGCCCGTATCAAGCGATTTGAGTTGCTCCGTAACCCCTAAGGTATTTACTTCTAAGAAACTCATGCTAGCAGCTGTTCGTGTTTCAAATTCTGGAATATTCCATTCGTCTTCCCTGGTGAAGGAATTTCAGAAAACTGCGTTCAATAACTCCGCTTTAGTGGTACAGTTGTCGGTAACAGTACCATCGGCACTGCACAGTGAAGGTATTGACTGCGTCTTGCCGCATGTGTACTTTACATACGACCAGAATTTCTTCGGATTTTCTACCAAATTTTGAGACAATGTTTCATTGTGGAACCTATTAAAGGCATCTCGCATTGAAGTCCATGCCAAATTTCGCGCGTCTGTAAATTTTAGGCAATCTTCGGGATTTCGCATTCTTCTGAACTGCGCATGCTTTTTTCGTTGCCTCTGCAACAGCGTTCAGACCTGTTTTGTGTACCATGGGGGATCAGTTCCATCTCTTACCAATTTATGAGGTATGAATCTCTCAATTGCTGTTGCTACTATATCTTTGAATTTGAGCCACATCTCGTCTACATTTGCATAGTCAGTTCAGAAGGAATGGAGATTGTCTCTTAGGAAGGCTTCTAGTGACACTTTATCCGCTTTTTTTAAATAAAATTATTTTGCGTTTGTTTCTGGTGGATTTGGAAGAAATGGTATTGAGCCTAGCTACAATGACCTTGTGATCACTAATCCCTGTATCAGTTGTGATGCTGTCTATTAGTTCTGGATTGTTTGTGGCTAAGAGGTCAAGTGTGTTTTCACAACCATTTACAATTCGCGTGGGTTCGTGGACTAACTGCTCGAAATAATTTTTGGAGAAAGCATTTAGGACAATCTCGGAAGATGTTTTCTGCCTATCACCGGTTTTGCCAACATATCGAGGGAAGGTTGAAGTCCCCACCAACTATAACCATATGAGTGGGGTATTTATTTGTTACGAGGCTCAAATTTTCTCTGAACTGTTCAGCAACTATATCATCGGAATCTGGGGGTCAGTAGAAGGAGCCAATTATTAACTTAGTTCAGCTGTTAAGTATAACCTCCAACCATACCAATTCGCACGGAGTATCTACTTTGACTTCACTACAAGATAAACCACTACTGACAGACACAAACACTCCACCACCAATTCTGCGTAATCTATCTTTCCTGAACACCATCTGAGACTTCATAAAATTTTCTGCAGAACTTATTTCAGGCTTTAGCCAGCTTTCTGTACCTATAACAATTTCAGCTTCTGTGCTTTCTATTAGCGCTTGAAGCTCAGGGACTTACCCAGCACAACTACAATAATTTACAACTACAATCCCAACTGTTCCTTGATCCAAGCACGTCCTGTATTTGCCATGCACCCTTCGAGATTGCAGCCCACTCCGTACTTTCCCGAGGCCTTCTAACCTAAAAAACCGCCCAGTCCACGCCACACAGCCTCCGCTACCTGTGTAGCCGCCAGCTAACGAGGCAGAGATATTTGTCACAGAAAGAAAGATCAGACTAGGCCGTAGCAACTACAACCTAGGAAATCATTCTTCAGATTGTACTCAAAGGAGCAGCAATACTGACGTCATGGGAATGGACCACTCAAACGATGCATCAATTCAGACCGTCTGAGTCGATGTGCAAATTGATGAGCATCAGCAAATTCCAAAGGGAGCAGGAAAGACAATCTACGTTGAAGTTAAGTCACCCCGATGCAAGGAAGGAACTTTTTTATTAATTGAGCAATCCGAGAAAAGAGTGTTACTGGGTACAATGCATTGTTATTGTAGTGTTGGCAGAAGAGCCAACACTGTGTTGCTAGAGGAGGCTGAAATGCACGCTTTTAAGCTCACGCAGATTGGCGTGAGGTCTGGAACAGTTAAAGGAATTAATAGTAGCAAATAAAGTACGTAGTTCTTGGAATACTTAACTTTAATCCACAATTGGTGTACATCGCTCTTGACGGTACATAATGTCCATTTCAATATAAACTGATAATGGCGCCAGGTCGTAGCAAATGAAGTAGCTGAAGGCTATGCTAACTATCGTCTCGGCAAATGAGAGCGTATTTGTCAGTGATCCATCTCTGGCAAAGTCGGCTGTACAACGTCTCTCTAGACCTGCCGTGTGGTGGCGCTCGGTCTGCAATCGCTGATAGTGGCGACACGCGGGTCCGACGTATACTACCGGACCATGGCCGATTTAAAGGCTACCACCTAGCAAGTGTAGTGTCTGGCGGTGACACCACAGTTATGTTGCTAGAAGTGTAGGTGTCGCTACAATGGTGAGACAAAATGTCGCAAAAGTCCTGGTTACAATAACGAATATGAGCAATGAGGATGTTGTTTTGCCATGAGGAACAAAAGTTGCTGAAGTGTTGAGCATAAGTAAAAGTGACGTAGTACAGATTCCAGATGAGGTAACAAATGTTGCAGTTATAAACACAGATTTTCCTAACAATACTGCAAAATTACGAGGAACGAAATTAATAATGAACTGAAGCTCAAGATTTGGAAAAAGATAGAACTTTTAATAGCTAATAAACAGAAGATTTTAGTGCCTGTTTTTGTTGGAGTATGCAGATTTATTCCGAGAACGTGCAAATTTACCTGCCACTCATTTAGTTCAGCATTGTATTCATACAGGATATGCAGCCCCAATCACACAGAAACCTTACCGAATACCATTCAGTCAAAGAGTGTTAGTAGAAGACATGTTTAAAGAACAATTAGAAGCCGGAATTATAAAACCAAGAGATCCTTCAGACCCACTGTGGTGTTCGCCTGTTGTTAATTGTAAAGAAGAAATTAATTTCTGGAGAACCACACCCGACATTTACCCTTACCAAATTTAGTGGAAACCTTGGATTACTTGGGCAGATATCGTATTTTTTCAGTATGTGATTTAACATGTGGTTATCACCAGTTAACAGTGCATCCAGATGATCAGACTTCATTTGTAACGGCAACAGGAGTATACAAGTATCTTCGTATGCCGTTTGGACTTCATAATGCTCCAGCTACATGTCAATGCCTGATGGATTCAGTTTTACGAGGGCTCACCCCAACACAAGCACTTGTTTACCTTGATGATGTAATAACTTTTGGTGAAAACATGAAGCAGCATACTGAGAGACTACAAGCTGTTTTTGAGAGTATAAGAAGCGCAAACCTGTCTTTATCAATAGATAAATGTCATTTTGCACAAAGTAAAGTTAACTATCTTGGTCACGTTATAACCAGTGAAGGTGTTCGACCTGATTCAAAATTAATTGAAGATGTAAAGAATTTTCCTGAACCACAGAATTTGAAAGAACTACAATCATTCTTGGGTTTGTCAAATTTCTACAGACGATTTATAGCCGGTCATGCGAATATAGCACGTCCAATGACACAGCTACTGAAGAAAGAAGCCACATTTAATTGGTCAACAGAGTGCAAAAAGGCAATGGAAGAACTTAAAACTGGTCTAACCACAGCCTCAGCCTATCTGGATTTCAGTAAACCTTTTATTCTTTCAACAGATGCATCCAATTTTGCCATAGGTGCAATCTTGTCTCAAGAAGTTGATGGTCATGAACATCCAATCTCATTTACTTCCAGACAATTAAACAAAGCAGAATGTAATTACATTACTACTGACAAGGAGCTTTGTGCTTTGGTTTTTGGTACAACACATAACAGATGTTTCTTAACAGGAAGAGAATTTACAGTTATTACAGATCATGCCACACTTAAATGGTTATTGAACTTAAAGAATCCAAGTTCCAGATTAACAATATGGGCATTAAGACTGAGTGAGTACCAATTTAAGGTTTTTCACTGACCTGGTAAACATCATGTGAACACTGATGCAATGAGTTGAAAAGTCAATGTGTGTGTTACGGTAAGTCGAGAAAAAGAGTTAAATGCAGCTCAAGAAGAAGATCCACAATGCAAATTATGGAAAAATGATCAAGATTTTGTTGAAATAGGTGGATTATTGTACAAATTCACTAATAAAGAAAACATGAAAGAGCAAATCATGAGAGAACGACACGATTCTTTATTATCAGGACTCTGAGGTAAAAAATCAACAAACATTAAAACACCTCAAATGTTTTGGTGGCCGAGCTGAAAAGCTGATGTTTTTGAGTTTGTTTCATAATGTGATTCCTGTAACAGACAGAATAATGTAGGAAAAAGTAGAGCACCTTTGCAAGAACTGCCAGAGACAAGTGAACCATATGAATGAGTAGGACTAGATGTTGTAGGACCGTTGCCTAAGACTAAAGATGGAAACAAATACATATTGACACTGTTAGATCATTTCTCTAGGTACCTTCTCATGATACCAATACCTGATCAGAGCACTGAGACCATATATAGCTAAAGTTTTTGTAAAAGAATAGATTCTTAAGTTTGGATAACTTTTATGTATAATTAGAGATCAAGGAACAAATTTTATGAGTGAATTACTTAAACAGACTTGTAAGCTCATGCAAATAACTCAGTTAAGGACTACACCAGCACACACTGAAGGAAATGGAAGAGTTGAGCAAGTCCACAGAACAATTATTAAAATGGTTAGCCATTATGTGAGTGGCAAACACGACAATTGGGATGTCTGTTTACCATACTTGGTAAGTTGTTACAGTGCCCAAATGCACAGCTCAACTGGCCTAAGTCCATATGAGATCATCTACGGAAGAAAAATGCATTCACCTTTGGACTTTGCACAATCGACTGCCAGAATCAGCAATGAACACGTAATGCAAGCTAAAGGAAGCATGGAGGGAAGTGAAACACCGAAACCATCAATCCTTTCTTCAGCACGCAAGAGAACATGACCGCCAAGCAGCAGTGCCACAGTATCGAGTTGGAGATCTTGTCTATCTGAGCAATGTGGTGTTAAAGAAGAGTCAAGTCAAAAAGTTTCAGAAGTTTTGGAAAGGACCATATCCAACTTTCGAGGTGTTGTCGCCAGTCATTCTTAAGCTCCAACTGCCCTTTCTTTTGATTGTTGTTCATTTCAATCATGGAAGGCCATTTGTGGGTAGATTTCCTGGAGTATCGCAAGACGATAAGGACCGACCAAGAGGCAGACATGCTGTTCTCAAACCCAGGAAGCGAGAATCGCGAGCTCGCAGTCCAGACTTCGAGGCTGAGGCATCATCACATTCCGAGCAATCCTGTTCCAGACACCCCTAAAATCTGCGTAAACGTGTGTGGTGTGTGAGAGTGCAATGCGTGTGTTTATCCCAGCCATGTGCTTATGTGAATGTGTTGTGAAAATTTAGTATTGAAGCTATTGCACAAGTGCACAAGTGAAACTAAACGTTTTATTCCACAGGTTACCACAAGAAACTCATTTATTTTATGTTCATTGTTAACTCTAGTATTTAGAGCTAATTAACCATGTTCATTTTTATTCTAATGTTTGATATGATAGCGTATTCTACTAATGCTGTGGTAATAGTATCACAGAGTACAGGTGTTTTGTTTGAACTATGATCAGACATGGTAGTTTCAACAAGTAATACAAACCTTCTCCTCAAGTACAATCTGAGTGAAATCCAGCAACAGTTAAATTCTGTAAAGAAGAAAATTGATCTAATTTGTTTCGTTAAGGGTAATGATACAATTTGGAAATGGGTACATCTTGGTATAATAACTAGAGCACAGCCAAAATGCAGGTAGAGTCTACATTTGCTAGTTATGAACAAGAGATTTACTGTTTGTTAAAGCTTTTGCCACACAAAACTTTTATTAGGCATAAACGTGCTGGCTTTGATTTTGGAGGGCATATCCTTTGCACTATATTTTGTACTTTAACTAGTCGAGATCTACTGGAACTACAGTCCAGTACAGATTCAACTAACCTCTCTAATGAAATTATCGTATTAAAGAATATGCAAAGAACCATTACTAACCACACAGTTTTCATTGAACAGATTGTAAAGCAATTTATCTCATATTTACACATAATTTGTAATAAAATGAATGCAAATATCCAAGAACTATTCCAAGGATTAAATGCTGTGAGCACACACACAGATTTTGACACTCTTTAGTTAAGGTTCAAATGGCTCTGAGCACTATGGGACTTAACATCTGAGGTCATCAGCCCCTAGAACGTAGAACTACTTAAACCTAACTAACCTAAGGACATCACACACATCCATGCCCGAGGCAGGATTCGAACCTGTGACCGTAGCGGTCGCGTGGGCCCAGACTGTAGCACCTAGAACCGCTCGGCTTCTCCGGCCGGCTTTTGTTAAGGATTATTGATAGTTTATCAAATGCTAGAATTGTTGCTCTTAACTTAAGAACAGCCTTAGAAAGTAGTTCAAACGATTGTTTCAGCAGTGTACTACTACATCCAGAACAATTTTTACAGATCCTACTATCAATTGAACAAAAGCTAGATGCAACATATACTATGATTTACGCTGTTAACTCTTACAATTTTATGCTTACTACAAGTTAACCACCACACACTCTTTAATGATTGATGATGAATTAACTGTTATTGTTTCTATACCCATTGCTAGATCAAAGCATAATTTTGAAATGTATAAGATAAACACATACCCTGTGAAACAGAGACAGGCTAGTATTCATGTAAAGTACGTACTGAATGACTAGCTACTGATAAGCAAAGATCAAAGATATTTTGTGTCCCTAAATGAAAATGATTTGCATATGTGTAAATGTAGTCATAAGTTAATCTGCCCTGAATCTTCAGTATTCTTAGATAATAGAGTGTACAGCTGTGAGAAAGAATTGTTTATGAATCATCCCCCAAGAGATGATTGCCCTAGAATTTTAACACATCTTTATCATCCATTTCTTAAACAATGTTCTGAAGGTATAATTTTCTCATTTAACTCCACCCTTGATGTCACATTTACATGTAAAAATTATGATACACCTGAGCTACCCTTTACACTCAAATTGAATAATAGTGGATTAATCTTGAATGCTACACATTGTGATTTATCATGTGATCTATTTGCCTAGTGTATTGCCAACTACATTTCATGCAACTGGACATTTGCCATTAATGAGAATGTTATCTGTTTATTACAATGATTCATACACATTAACATTTGGAAAGCATTCCTTATCACGTTTTTCTGAAGACAATAATTTAATTAAGGACATCCTCGAAAATGTAATCTCTTCCAATAATGAGTTAAACTTCATTGAAGCAGCAAATAATATTAAGTCCTTCGATTCATCCAGTAATGTTAATGCATACTTGATTGCCAGTATTGTGTTTTTATTGCTTTTATTGATTTGTATTTTGTCAACAGCATTTGTCATGTATGAAATTGTCATCCTGAAGTCACATTTCTCTGTACCGAACATTACTGTGTCAGCAAATGAAATACATGTTGCAATGCCTTCTGATGCCACAAATGGCGAAATAGATTCATAACACCCAGGAGGTCGTTTTGAGCTACCTATGGTTGCTCTTTTTCTCTGGAGAGAGTGATGTAAGGGTCTACGGACTGCATGCAGCCGTACACGCACTCACCAGCCGACCTGTCTGGAATGCTGACAATTTGCTTGGTCAGTAGAAGCACGTCCGGCCTCACTGCGACGCAGAGTACGCCACTGGCCGCTGTCCACAGCTCACGGTATAAACTAGCACAAGCCTCGGGTGTGGATATGTCTCTTTTCTTAGCTCACCATGGAGCTTTTTGATAAGACCGTACTTAGGATGTCAGACAGTGATGATGGGTGCGCTATGCATGCGTGTTTTATAATCAGCCTTTGTTAATATAACTCTTTTTAAACTTACTTCTTGTGTTCGCGTATTGCTGTACCTGCAGGACCCAGCGCTTACAGATCCTGACAAAATATTTGTGTAATCATCATCTGGGGCAACAACACAAACTACCCCCTTGTACCCATTACATAAAAATCCAATTTTTTTTTTTCATCGATTACTCGCAAATGAGGGTCCACCAAGGTGAGTGGCAAAGTCAATCCCATTGCTGGGGATCTCTCCTAGTTAGCTGAATGTTTAACAGTTGACAACAGGTATGAGCATCAGTCTACACATAAACAATCATAGTCTGCAAACTACTGTGAAAAGCAAGGCAGAGGGCACTTCCTGTAGTTCAAAAAGTAGGGTTTCCTCCCATTCCATTTTTGTATAGAGTTCAGGAAGAATGACTGGCTCTTTGCGCACTGCAGTTAATCTTGTCTGTGGTCCCTATGGGACTGATACACAAGGGGCTGTAATGTATTATTGGATTTATCACTTAATTTTGCCTCTCGAAAGTTTGTGCGCAGGCCTTTCGGGATGTTGGCATATATCTTCAAGTCCATTCTGGTTTTTCAGCACACCAGTGATGCTCTCCTGTGGGTCTAGCAAACCTGTAATGATTCTAGCTTTCCGTCTTTGTATAGATTCAATATCTGCTCTTAGGTCCCTCTCGCATAGGTCCCACACAGTTTATCAGTATTCTAGGATGGATCACATGAGTGTTTTGTGAGCAATCTCTTCTGTAGACTCATTGCATTTTCCCCAGTATTCCACCAACTGTAGTCTACCAACCTTTTGCTGAGCCTATGTGATTATTTCATTTCATAAATGTACAAATCTCCCCCCCCCCCCCTCCCCCCATGAACCATCGACCTTGTCACTGGTGGGAGGCTTTGCATGCCTCAGCAATACAGAGAGCTGTACTGTAGGGGCAACTACAATGGAAGGGTATCTTTTGAGAGGCCACACAAATGTGTGGTTTCTGAAGAGGGGCAGCAGCCTTTTCAGTAGTTGCAGGGGTAACAGTCTGGATAATTGACTGATCTGGCCTTGTGACATTAACCAAAGCAGCCTTACTGTGCTGGTACTGTGAATGGCTGAAAGCAAGAGGAAACTAAACCCGTAATTTTTCCCGAGGGCATGCAGCTTTACTGTATGGTTAAATTATGATGGCGTCATCTTGGGTAAAATATTACAGAGGTGAAATAGTCCCCTATTTGGTCACTGGATGGGAACTACTCAGGAAGATGTCATTATCAAGAGAAACAAAACTGGCATTCTATGGATCGGAGCATCGAATGTCAGATCCCAGAAATTATTCAGAGTGTTAAGGGAGACGAAAATTTAATAGTCATGAGAGACTGGCATTCAACAGTAGGAAAAGAGAAGGAAAAGTAGTAGGTGAATATGGAATGGAGGTAAGGAATGAAAGAGGAAGCTGTCTGGTACAATTTTGCGCAGAGCATAACTTAATCATAGCTAACACTTGGCCTAAGAATCATTTAAGAAGGTTGTATACATGGAAGAGGCCTGGAGACACTGGAAGGTTTCAGACAGATTATATAATGGTAAGACAGAGATTTAGGAACCAGATTTTAAATTGTAAGACATTTCCAGGGACAGATGTGGACTCTGAGAAACTGAAGAAACTGCAAAAAGGTGGGAATTTAAGGAGATGGGACCTGGATAAACTGAAAGAACTAAAGGTCACAGAGAGTTTCAGAGAGAGAAATTAGAAAACGATTGACAAGAACAGGGGAAAGAAATACAGTAGAAAAGGAATGGGTAGTTTTGAGAGATGAAATAGCGAAGTCAGCAGAGGATCAAGTAGGTAAAAAGACGAGGGCTAGGAGAAATCCTTGTGTAACAGAAGAGAGGTTGAATTTACCTGATGAAAGGAGGCAGTTTAGAAAATTTAGAAAGGGAAATGGATAGGTTAAAGTTAGATATAGTGGGAATTAGTGAAGTTCGGTGGCAGGAGGTCAGGTGAATACAGGGTTATAAATACAAAAGCAAATAGGGGTAATGCAGGAGTAGGTTTAATAATGAATAAAACAATAGGAGTGCGGGTGAGCTACAACAAACAGCATAGTGAATGCATTATTGTGACCAAGATAGACACGAAGCCCATGACTACTACAGTAGTACAAGTTTATACGCCAACTAGCTCTGCAGATGATGAAGAAATTGACTAAATGTATGATGAGATAAAAGAAATTATTCAGACAGTGAAGGGAGATGAAAATTTAATAGTCATGGGTAACTAGAATTCGACAGTAGGAAAAGGAAGAGAAGGAAACGTAGTAGGTGAATATGGATTGGGGGTAAGAAATGAAAGAGGAAGCCTCCTGGCAGAATTTTGCACACAGCATAACTTAATCATAGTTAACACTTGGTTCAAGAATCATGAAAGAAGGTTGTATACATGTAAGAAGCCTGGAGATGCTGGAAGGTCTCAGATAGATTATATAATGGTAAGACAGAGATTTAGGAACCAGGCTTCAAATTGTAAGACATTTCCAGGGGCAAATGTGGACTCTGACCACTATCTATTGGCTACGAACTGTAGACAAAAACTGAAGAAACTGCAAAAAGGTGGGAATTTGAGGAGATGGGACCTGGATAAACTGAAAGAACCAGAGGTTGTAGAGAGTTTCAGGGAGAGCATTAGGGAACGATTGACAAGAATGGGGGAAAGAAATACAATAGAAGAAGAATGGGTAGTTTTGAGAGATGAAACAGTGAAGGCAGCAGAGGATCAAGTAGGAAAAAGACGAGGCCTTGTAGAAATCCTTGGGTAACAGAAGATATACTGAATTTAATTGATGAAAGGAGAAAATACAAAAATTCAGTAAATGAAGCAGGCAAAAAGGAATACAAATGTCTCAAAAATTATATCGACAGGAAGTGCAAAATGGCTAAGCAGGCATGGCTAGAGGACAAATGTAAGGGTGTAGAGGTGCATATCACTAGGGTAAGATAGATACTCTCTACAGGAAAATTAAAGAGATCTTTGGAGAAAAGAGAACCACTTGCATAAATATCAAGAGCTCAGATGGAAACCCAGTTCTAAGCAAAGAAGGGAAAGCAGAAAGGTGGAGGGAGTATATAGAGGGTCTATGCAAGGGCAATGTACTTGAGGACAATATTATGGAAATGGAAGAGGATGTAGATGAAGATGAAATGGGAGATATGATACTGCGTGAAGAGTTTGACAGAGCGCTGAAAGACCCGAGTTGAAACGAGGCCCCGGGAGTAGACAACATTCCATTAGAACTACTGACAGCCTTGCGAGAGCCAGTCCTGACAAAACTCTACCATCTGGTGAGCAAGATGTATGAGACAGGCGAAATACCCTCAGACTTCAAGAAGAATATAATAATTCCAATCCCAAAGAAAGCATGTGTTGACAGATGTGAAAATTACCTAACTATCAGTTTAATAAGCCATGGCTGCAAAATACTAACACGAATTCTTTACAGACGAATGGAAAAATTGGTAGAAGCTGACCTCGGAGGAGATCAGTTTGGATTCCGTAGAAATGTTGGAACATGTGAGGCAATACTGACCCTACGACTTATCTTAGAAAATAGATTAAGGAAAGGCAAACCTACGTTTCTAGCATTTGTAGACTTACAGAAAGTTTTTGACAATGTTGACTGGAATACTCTCTTTCAAATTCTGAAGGTGTCAGGGGTAAAATAGAGGGAGCGAAAGGCTATTTACAATTTGTACAAAAACCAGATGGCAGTTATAAGAGTTGAGGGGTATGAAAGGGAAGCAGTGGTTGGATAGGGAGTGAGACAGGGTTGTAGCCTATCCCTGAATTTATTCAATCTGTATATTGAGAAAGCAGTAAAAGAAACAAAAGAAAAATTCAGAGTAGGAATTAAAATCCATGGAGAAGAAATAAAAACTTTGAGGTTCGCCGATGACATTGTAATTCTGTCAGAGACAGCAAAGGACCTGGAAGAGCAGCTGAACGCAATGGACAGTGTCTTGAAAGGAGGATATAAGATGAACATCAACAAAAGCAAAACGAGGATAACGGAATGTATTCGAATTAAATCGGGTGATGCTGCGGGAATTAGATTAGGAAATGAGACGCTTAAAGTAGCAAATGAGTTTTGCTATTTGGGAAGCCAAATAACTGATGATGCTCAAAGTAGAGAGGATATAAAATGTAGACTGGCAATCACAAGGAAAGCGTTTCTGAAGAAGAGAAATTTGTTAACATCGAGTATGGATTTAAGTGCCAGGAAGTTGTTTCTGAAAGTATTTGTATGGAGTGTAGCCACGTATGGCAGTGAAAAGTGGACAATAAATAGTTTAGACAAGAAGAAAAGAAAATAGAAGCTTTTGAAATGTGGTGCTACAGAAGAATGCTGAAGATTAGATGGTTAGATCACGTAACTAATAAGGAGGTATTAAATAGAAAATGAGAGAAGAGAAATTTGTGGCACAACTTGACTAGAAGAAGGGATTGGTTGGTGGAACATGTTCTGAGGCATCAAGGAATCACCAATTTAGTATTGGAGGGCAGCGTGGAGGGTAAAAATCATAGAGGGAGGCCAAGAGATGAATACACTAAACAGATTCAGAAGGATGTAGGCTGCAGTAGGTACTGGGAGATGAAGCAGCTTGCACAGGTTAGAGTGGCATGGAGAGCTGCATCAAAGCAGTCTCTGGACTGAAGACCACAAAAACAACACCAACATGGAATTTTAATAGAAGTAAAGATAGAATTTCTAATAGGAAGATATAAACCAAAGACTTTACTGTTACTAGACTTTTATGTTATGCACTCAGCCACCTGCAACTACGTTTACAGGCTCAAAATTGGTTATACTTGACAGTGCATAAAAATCTTCTAATCTCGAATGGAGGATTTTTTTTTTTTTTTTTTGAGAGTTGTATCTTACTGCTTTTAAAAACATGTCCAGACATTGGCCTTCAAACTCTATGAGCATGAAGAAAATCTAAGAGGGCCAGTCCCTAATATTCTCCAGCAAGTAAAGATTGCTAATCTTATCACAATAATATCAACATTATGAGGTAACAGGAAATTCTATGCTGACTCGTAGAAAAAGTACAGCAGATAGAGGGACTAGAGAACCAATTTACATCAAGAAAGTGTACTCTCATGAGTATTGTTTAATGCACATACTACTGACACATCCAATCGTCACAACAGCAAGTCTTTTCTACTCTTGCTCTGGCTGCACAACACTACAATTTTGAGGATGCAGAGAGGACTCTTGACTCTGCAACTACAAGCCTTCATGAACACTAAAATCATAATCAGCTGACCCTCAGTCCATTAAAAAGATAAAAGTATTTGCAACCCACCTGTGAAGGTTGGAGAAACCTAAGCATCACTTCAAATGGATCCACACTGCCGAACACAGTCTTACCAAGGCCCTTGATAGGCCCTTTATCTTCAAGAAACACTGAGAAATTTAAGCAGAAGGTTCAGAGAAGAAATAACTTACTTTGCAAACTTGTCAATTCATCATGGGGAGCAAGGCCCATATCATTTAGACTTCCTTGCTCTGCATTATCCTGCAACTGAGTACGCTTGACATTTGCAGGCACACTCAGACCTTGCAAAGAAAACTGGCATTGCACTAAATACCATATGCTGGCTGTCTTGTTAAACTTTACTTCACAATGTAAATTACTTCTCCAGTCATCGCAAGAAAAGTCAAGTCTATACTGACATGTAATTTACAATGAAACTAAATACCACAAATGACACGGGGGAAAATAGTGACGACTACAACAACTTGTCACATAGTACGGAAATTTTTTTTATTATTATTATGGAACATGCTAGACGTTCCATTTCAGAACAGATATGTAGCATTTTGTACTTTCTTTGCTACATAAAATTAATGTGAAAGTAATAATGTGCAATAACTTATAAGTTAGAACATTAGAATCAACAGAAATATATATGTGTAACTTAGCCACAGATGCCCAATGTTTGGGTCCACAAAAAGGATTAGAAGTATATACTTTATTTGATCATTTCTAGTCCCATGACGTTATTTCCATCTACAGTGGAGCTCACTCGCCAAAACTCATGCAGCATGAGGTCACATTGTGGGCTATGGCTAGAATTTAAATGTTAACAGATTGAGGACTGGAGTGGGCATATCCAGAGACAGTCTGGTTAAAATGAGTACACTACTAAGACCTTTATCGGTGTCACATATTTTAACCCTTTAACGTAGAACTCTCGTGTAATCTCATCGTCATATGTAAATTGAAGGAAATATTGATGTTAGCTGCACTGGGACTTTATGCGGAATCAGCAGCAAAGAGGGAAAAAGTGTGCAGGACTGCAATTTGAATTCAAGTTCCCCTGCTTACTAGACTGTTGGATTAACCACTGCTCCATCTGGACACAGTGTTTATTGTGATTCTGCTATCTTGGCATGTTGGCACACCTCCTGGCTGAACCACATTCCCTCTTAGCCACCTATCCTTAGTTCTAGCTCGTGTCCTCCATGTTCGCTACTTGGAGGTGGTCGAACATAATTGTGCATCGGCACTGTAGGTGGTGGATTCATTGTCCATCGAAGCAAATCAATTATATGACTACATTGCATGTGTTCTTTGAGAGATGGCCAATAGAACAGACAGCACATGGAATCTGCAGCTGTGATGGGCAATGAATCCACCACCTTCAGTGTAGAAGCACTTACATTCAACCTTCCAGAGGAATCTCCAAGTAGGAGATGGACCATGACTGCGGATAGGTGGTGCTAGGTGAGAATGTGGGTCAGCCGAGATGGTCCTCACAACTGCACTAAACTGTCCGGATGGTGCAGTGGTTAACATAACTGCCTAATAAGCAGATGCTGAGTTCGAAACCCAGTCTGGCATACATTTTCACTCATCACTGCTGATTCCAGCTAAAGTCTTGATGCAGCTGACATCAATAGTTCCTTCATTTTCCTTTCTTTTCTCCCCCTTCTCCCTTCAGTTCACTTGATATGTATCACAGCCACAGATTCCAGGTGTTGTCTGTCTTTCAAACATGACCAAAAGAACAAACACGTCGCATTCCCTTAATTCTCATTTTTATCATTTTGACAGGAAATCCCGAGTATTCTTGAGTAACTTAAAAATACACTCCTGGAAATTGAAATAAGAACACCGTGAATTCATTGTCCCAGGAAGGGGAAACTTTATTGTCACATTCCTGGGGTCAGATACATCACATGATCACACTGACAGAACCACAGGCACATAGACACAGGCAACAGAGCATGCACAATGTCGGCACTAGTACAGTGTATATCCACCTTTCGCAGCAATGCAGGCTGCTATTCTCCCATGGAGACGATCGTAGAGATGCTGGATGTAGTCCTGTGGAACGGCTTGCCACGCCATTTCCACCTGGCGCCTCAGTTGGACCAGCGTTCGTGCTGGACGTGCAGACCGCGTGAGACGACGCTTCATCCAGCCCCAAACATGCTCAATGGGGGACAGATCCGGAGATCTTGCTGGCTAGGGTAGTTGACTTACACCTTCTAGAGCACGTTGGGTGGCACGGGATACATGCGGACGTGCATTGTCCTGTTGGAACAGCAAGTTCCCTTGCCGGTCTAGGAATGGTAGAACGATGGGTTCGATGACGGTTTGGATGTACCGTGTACTATTCAGTGTCCCCTCGACGATCACCAGTGGTGTATGGCCAGTGTAGGAGATCGCTCCCCACACCATGATGCCAGGTGTTGGCCCTGTGTGCCTCGGTCGTATGCAGTCCTGATTGTGGCGCTCACCTGCACGGCGCCAAACACGCATACGACCATCATTGGCACCAAGGCAGAAGCGACTCTCATCGCTGAAGACGACACGTCTCCATTCGTCCCTCCATTCACGCCTGTCGCGACACCACTGGAGGCGGGTTTCACGATGTTGGGGCGTGAGCGGAAGACGGCCTAACGGTGTGCGGGACCGTAGCCCAGCTTCATGGAGACGGTTGCGAATGGTCCTCGCCGATACCCCAGGAGCAACAGTGTCCCTAATTTGCTGGGAAGTGGCGGTGCGGTCCCCTACGGCACTGCGTAGGATCCTACGGTCTTGGCGTGCATCCGTGCGTCGCTGCGGTCCGGTCCCAGGTCGACGGGCACGTGCACCTTCCGCCGACCACTGGCGACAACATCGATGTACTGTGGAGACCTCACGCCCCACGTGTTGAGCAATTCGGCGGGACGTCCACCCGGCCTCCCGCATGCCCACTATACGCCCTCGCTCAAAGTCCGTCAACTGCACATACGGTTCACGTCCACGCTGTCGCGGCATGGTACCAGTGTTAAAGACTGCGATGGAGCTCCGTATGCCATGGCAAACTGGCTGACACTGACGGCGGCGGTGTACAAATGCTGCGCAGCTAAAGCCATTCGACGGCCAACACCGCGGTTCCTGGTGTGTCCACTGTGCCGTGCGTGTGATCATTGCTTGTACAGCCCTCTCGCAGTGTCCGGAGCAAGTATGGTGGGTCTGACACACCGGTGTCAATGTGTTCTTTTTTCCATTTCCAGGAGTGTAAATCTTCAAAAAAATAAAAGCCTGCTTATACACCTTTCTTCACTGATAGTTAACTGTTTGGTCAACTACGGAGACTTTCCTGGTGTATTAATAGATCAAATTCTTGTTGGGTCTTCAACCAGATCAAACTTTCCTCTGCGCACAATGTTTCCATGGTCCACCTGGGTGCCAACATCAGGTGACAAAAGCTAAGCCACCCTCATTGATGACTGATTCTAACTGTTCATGGTAGAACCTTTATATGCAGCAAAAATATGAAAGCACGTGCGCTAAGATGATGCCCAAGAACTTAATCATTGCTGCTGCCCCGCTGGCACAAGGAGAGTTGCCTTGGCTACAGAGGTTAATACTGCTGAAAAATGATATATCGTTAAAAATTCTTGGTAATAGCTGGCTGATTCAAATGCCGTTGTTTCTTCATATCTGATAAAACAGGATTCCAAGTTTTACTTAGTGGGTATCCATTACGGAGGTTAATGATACTGTTTGTTAGTCTGATTTTGACAGATTCTTTTAAAACACAATCCCAGGTAATGCGAGGCATTTGCAGCCACTTGTGTCTCATTGTATAGCTCCTATGTCCCTCTGTACGGCAGTGCTCAGCCATAACAGGTTTGTCAAGTTGTAATAATAGCACATTGTGATAATGTACAACTCATCTGTTATTGATAGTATGAATAGTTTTTACAATGTATATTTTACTGCACTCTCATGGTATTTTTTAAACACCAGGCTTCCTCAAACCTAAATTGTCCTTAACAGAACCAAGAAATGCTCTAACCTTAGCTGGTAGATGGAACACACATATGATTTCGTGATTCTTCAAAACCCAACCTCTCTTGGTACACACATTCCTAGCATATGGAAGCAAAGCACAAACCTGAAAGTATCTTCAGCTGGTTTAGGTAGTGGTCCAAACTTAAAAGCACATTGAATCTGTCTGTCCATACAGCCATTACGATTCAACATATCCTTCAAATGTTGCAGCTCTTGCTAAACTCTCAGCATTCACAGCTAATGCTCCTTTGATCAAGGTCAGTAGGATTCCTGTGTATTGAAACAGTGGTTGGTAGGTAGTAGCACGTAAATACCTATCAGTGTGTGCCGGTTTCCTATAAACTCTGTGTCTAAGAGTTCTGTCATCTTTCTTATAAACAGTCCATCCAAAAAGGGTAACTTCCCCTCCTTTTCAATTGCCATCATGAATTTGATGTTAGGATGAAGACAATTAAAATGGTCCAATAACTGGTGCAATCAATCTATTCCATGTGGCCAAACATTGCCAACATACTTGAAAAAACATGTAGGCTTCAAAAAAGATGTTTCCAGGGCTACATCCTCCATGAAAAGATTAGTGACTATGGGGGAACATTGACAGTGTGTTCAGAATATTTGTCATTGAATAAAAAATAGGTGGATGCCAATACATGATGGCAGAGCTTCGTCATTTCCATATCTAGTTTATCATTAATTACAACCAGGGACTCTTCTTGAAGAAACTGAGTAAAAAAAAGAGACACCACATCTAAACTGACAAGTAAATCAGAGGGACCAAGATGATGAAATTTTAAACGCCGAATAAAATCCATGGAATTAGAAATATGGTGTTCACGTTGATCCACATGAGGGCTGAGGACTGACACTAAATATTTTGCCAAATTGTAACGGCACATCCAAAGTACTAACAACTGGCCATAAATGCATCCCATCTTTATGGACCTTCAGCAGTCTGTATAATATAGGTGGAAAGGCTGCATCAGGATGAAGTTTTTAAATAATGTCCTCAAGTAATAAGCTCTTCTTCAGAAGTGAAGATGTCTTCCATTTTATGCGAGTAATGGGATCCTTCTGCAATATACAACGGATCCTTAAGTAAATCATACATCTCATTCACATAATCTGCCTTTGAGATTGAAACAGTAGTGTTGCCTGTGTCTGCTGGTAAAATAAATAATTCAGGGTCCTCCCTAATAGACCAAATAGCTGCCTGTTAATCTGAGGAGATGTTACTCTGTGGAGACCGTGCCTGACGCAAAAGATGAGAAATATTCTGTCTGATCTCTTCCGCCCAATTAAGCGCTTGCGCATTAGCTTAGCATGTGCGCTTTCATATTTTCACAGCATATAAAGGTTCTGCCATTCACAATTTGAATCAGTTATTGGTGACAGGAGCTTATCTTTTCTCACCTGACTATAGTGGCCAGATGGGCCATGTAAATAACGTGTACAAGTGACAGTTTAATCTGGCTGAAGACCCGACAAGAATTCAATCTGTTAATAGGCGAGGAAAGCCTACATAGTCACATAAAGTGCCTTAACAGTGAGGATATGGTTCAACACATCAGTAAGTTTGATAAACTTCGTAAGAAGAATGGGAAGCTGCTGAATGCCCCCGCCTTTTTACTGAGATGTTGGAACAAAGGTATTATACCAAAATTTGCCAGATTTGTCCATTACATTAATACAAGAATGGCCAAAAATATTAAGAGTCGAGCTAGTTTTGCCTTAGAGAATGCATCCATTTTACTTCTAGACAATTTGATATTATATCCCAAGAATTATTTTATCCTCATTTGGAGATTTCTTCACTGCTGTCTGCAATATTCTGGAAGTGGGTCAATTTTTCTTCCTGGCCATTATCAGACTTGGTGCCTAGCATTGCTGCTAGGAGGCAATTCTCTAAATTTCAGCGTCTTTGTTGTCACCCTTGATACTGGGAAGTGAAACTTTTTGATGGACTGTGATAAATCTTTCAAGTAAAGAACTGGATGTCACAGTTTCAATATTGGAAAAAAGGTTTAAACCTTGAATTGCTGCCTTGGAGAATTCCCATCATGGAATTAATTTCTTCTGTTAAGCAAGCACCAACATGTCTTCTGCAAGAACGGGTGGAACAGATCAGACAGGAGATTTCTCACCTTTTGCATTAGGCTTGGCCTTCACAGAGATACATTTCCTTGGCTGAACGGGCAGCTATTCGGTCAAATAGATTTACCAGCAGACATAGGCAACACTACTTTTAATCTCCAAGGCTGATTATGTGAATAAGATGTACGATTTACTTAAGGATCCGCCGTATATTACAGAAGGATCCCACAAATGACATAAAATGCATGACTTCACTCCTTAAGAAGAGCTTATTAACTGAGGACATTATAAAAAACTTTGTCCTGGTGTGACCATTCCACCTAGCTTACATGGAGTGCTGAAGGTCCATAAAGATGGGATCCATTAGGCTCAACTGTTAGTAATTTGGCTGCTCTGACTTATAACTTGGCAAAATATTTATCATTGGCCCTCAGCCTTCACCTAGGTAAATATGAACACAATGTTTCCAATTCCATGGATTTTACTCAGTCATTAAAGTCACTTCATCTTGCTCCCTCTGACTTACTCGTCTCTTTTTACTCACATCCCTCATGAAGAGTCATTGATTTTAATTAATGAGAAACTAGATATGGAAATGATGGAGCTCTGCTGTCATGTACTGTCATCCACCTATTTTTTATTTGATGACAAATATTTTGAACAGACTAATCTTTTTATGTAGGACGTGGAGGATATGGCCCTGCCATCTTTTTTGAAACCTACTTTTAGGTATGTTGATGATGTTTCTTGTTTGGCCACATGGAACAGATTCTTTGCATCAGTTATTGGACCATCTTTATTGTCTTCATCCCCACGATCAAATTCATGATGGAAATTGAAAAGTAGGTGAAGTTACCCTTTTTGGATGTACTTTTCATAAAAAGATGACAGAACTCTTGGACTCAGAGTTAATAGGAAACCTACATATACTGATAGGTATTTACACGCTACCAGCTGTCATCCACAGACATACAGGGGCATGTGCTATCTCGGATGCCGAGAATTTACAAGAGCAGTGACATCTTAAGGACGTGTTTCATCATAACAGCTATACGGAGAGACAGACAGATTCAACATGATTTTGAGTCTGGACCATTACCTAGACCAGTTGATCATTTTGTGGCAGTCCTTACACATGCTGGGAATGTATGTGTCGAGAGAGGTAGAGTTTTGAAGAATCATGAAATCGTGTGTGTTCCATCTACCAGCTAAGGTTAGAGCATATGTGTATACCGTCCTCCAGCTAAGATTAGGGCACTTCTTGGTTCTGTTATGGATGATTTAGGTTTGAGGAAGCCAGGTGTTTATGAAGTACTAAGAGTTCAATAAAATATACACTGGCCTAAGTATTCATACCATTGATGACAGATGTGTTGCTTATCATTGTCATGTGTATTATTACAATCAGACAAATCTGCAGTGGCTTAGCACTGTCTTAGAGAGGGACATAGGATGCCATACAATGAGACAAGTGGTTGCAATCACATTGTGTTACTGAGATTGTGTTTTAAAAAAATTGCCAAAATCAAGACTAATAGATATCATTAACGATATACGGTTTTTCAACAATATTCACCACTGAAAGCACTGCAACTCTTCTTGAGCTGGGCATGCGTTTTCGTATTCTTGCTGCATATAAAGGTTTTGTCATTCTTGGTTTAAATGAGTTATTGGCGAGAGCACTATAGATAGCTTTTCTCACCTGATGTTGTCGGCCAGGTGGACCGTGGAAATACTGTGTGTAGATGAAAAGTTGATCAGGCTGAAAACCCATCAAGAATCCGATGAGTGTTCTGTCGCTAGAGAACATCTGGTCCTACATTTGGAGCCTGGCTGTCAAGTTTTGGTTGAGTTGGTTGCCACCAGACATCATCTTTACCGTGTGCAGTTTTGTATACTCGACTAGAAAATGTACACTTTTGGCCTCTGTTCTGTATTATTGTTTAGGCAATGCTTACAGTAGACTATGGTTCTAGTGATCCAAGAGTTTGAATTTAGTAGCTCAGTAAGTGAAGAATGTGATGTTACTTCACTGGAGACTGAAAGCAAAGACAGTTCTTCATGTGGGTGGCCAGTGCTTGCCAGTGGTACAAGATAAATACATCTACTGTGCTCCAGCTACCTCCTTCAAGATTTGTGCTCACAGGAAACTGTTGGGAAATACATGGTTAAGTTTCATAGCTCCAAAGAAATTAAAGATGACTTCAAGATTCAGGATATTTTAGTCAAAGTTCAGTGCACAAGTGTACTTTGCATTTTATTATTGATGATGTTCCAAATTTTGTAACTCATTATTTTGAGCTTCAAAAGCTATCTTTATTTGTCTTTATGTAATATCATTCATTATAAGATGTTTTTCATCAATAAAAGCTTTTGGAACTGTGTGTGTGTGTGTGTGTGTGTGTGGGGGGGGGGGGGGGGTGAAATCTATGTTATGGGTTAACCTCCCTCGGAATTCACTGAACGGCGACATGCTAGCTAGGTCTACTGCTAGTTATTAACAATGCAGTAACACTGGCAGAAGCTACTGTAAATAATGTTTCTATATTTGTGAGTGTAAAATTTTGTGTTTTGTTAAATTAAGTACAACTGTTTCTTAGATTTTCATAAACTATATATTGCTACTGCTTGCAATGGATACAGCACGAACACTAGCAGTATAACATTGTATAAAAATTTAAGCTGCTGTTGAAAAATTTCTTAATGGCTGAATGTAAATGTTAATGGTCTGTTAGATTAAGCATACCTGTTTCCAGGATTATATAAAGTGTACTGCTTCTGACATAAAATAAATACATTATTCCCTATTGCCTCTTGACTGAAGCTGGCACCAGTGATTTGTACACTATCTTGATGAACAGTAGTCTGCAAGCATAGAATGTCCAAATGTCTAAAAATTTCTGTCATCTCCGACGCTGTACTAAAGCAAAACGTTTGATCAAGTTGTATGTGATAGTGATGATAAGTAAGGTATCTTTACTTATTTTAGATTATATACCTTAAGGAGTTTAATAAATAGAAAATTATTAAATCAGCCCAATTTTGCAATACTTCTTTAAATAACTCCACATAATCAGAATAATCCCTTCCTTCACATAAGTTGCAAATTTTACTGTCATACCAATCATGGTTTCATTGTTGCAAATGGGAACAACTAACTCATTAATTTAAAACTGAAAGCACGTTTACAATAGATAGCCTGCATGAAATTTACAGGCATTTACAACACTATTCTTAAAATGCATTAGCTGTCACTATATGCAGCGATCTCAGTTGTGAAAACAGACCACATGTAACACCAAAACATGCATATTACCTTCCTGAAAACAGTCTTCAAAGTCCAAATCAAACAATGGAAAATTCAGGATGGAATGTAACAGTATTATGAAAAGGTAATTTGCTACTCACCATATAGCAGAGTTGCTGAGTCGCAGATAGGACAACAAAAAGACTGTCACAATATAAGCTTTCAGCCATCAAGGTCTTTGTTGAAAACAGATGACAGGCACATGTGCCCTCCTCACATACAAATGCAATTCACACACATGAATACACAGGGGGCCTTCAGCTGCGGTCGTGTGTGTATATACAGGGTGTTACAAAAAGGTACGGCCAAACTTTCAGGAAACACTCCTCACACACAAAGAAAGAAAATATGTTATGTGGACATGTGTCCGGAAATGCTTACTTTCCATGTTAGATCTCATTTTATTACTTCTCTTCAAATCACATTAATCATGGAATGGAAACACACAGCAACAGAACGTACCAGCGTGACTTCAAACACTTTGTTACAAGAAATGTTCAAAATGTCCTCCGTTAGCGAGGATACATGCATCCACCCTCCGTCGCATGGAATCCCTGATGCGCTGATGCAGCCCTGGAGAATGGCGTATTTCATCACAGCCGTCCACAATACGAGCACGAAGAGTCTCTACATTTGGTACCGGGGTTGCGTAGACAAGAGCTTTCAAATGCCCCCATAAATGAAAGTCAAGAGGGTTGAAGTCAGGAGGGCATGGAGGCCATGGAATTGGTCCGCCTCTACCAATCCATCGGTCACCAAATCTGTTGTTGAGAAACGTACTAACACTTCGACTGAAATGTGCAGGAGCTCCATCGTGCATGAACCACATGTTGTGTCGTACTTGTAAAGGCACATGTTCTAGCAGCACAGGTAGAGTATCCTGTATGAAATCATGATAATGTGCTCCATTGAGCATAGGTGGAAGAACATGGGGCCCAATCAATACATCACCAACAATGCCTGCCCAAAACATTCACAGAAAATCTGTGTTGATGACATGATTGCACAATTGTGTGCGGATTCTCGTCAGCCCACACATGTTGATTGTGAAAATTTACAAATTGATCATGTTGGAATGACGAAACTAAAATGAGCTCTAACATGGAAATTAAGCGTTTCCGGACATGTCCACATAACACCTTTTGTTTATTTGTGTGTGAGGAATGTTTCCTGAAAGTTTGGCTGTACCTTTTTGTAACACCCTGTATATATACATACAGGCCCAATTGAAGGAAGGTAATGTTGACTTCAGTGCATGTGTTGACATGCGACTCATTGCTCTGAAGTACTAGCATCAAGCTCATCAGTACGTAGCATCAAAAGGTTAGTGTTCATCACGAACGTGGTTTTGCAGTCAATGCAATGTTTACAAATGCGGAGTTGGCAGATGCCCATTTGATGTATGGATTAGCACGGGGCAATATCTGTGGCACGGTACGTTTGTATCAAGACAGATTTCCAGAACGAGGATGTTCCGACAGGAAGACGTTCGGAGCAATTGATCGGTGTCTTAGGGAGCACGGAATGTTCCCGCCTATGGCTCGTGACTGGGGAAGACCTAGAACGATGAGGACACCTGCAATGGATGAGGCAATTCTCCGTGCAGTTGACGATAACCCTAATGTCAGCGTCAGAGAAGTTGCTGCTGTACAAGGTAATGTTGACCACGTCACTGTATGGAGAGTGCTACGGGAGAACCAGTTGTTTCCGTACCGTGTACAGCGTGTGCAGGCACTATCAGCAGCTGATTGGCCTCCACGGGTACTCTTCTGCGAATGGTTCATCCAACAATGTGTCAACCCTCATTTCAGTGCAAATTTTCTCTTTACAGATGAGGCTTCATTCCAACGTGATCAAATTGTAAATTTTCACAATCAACATCTGTGGGCTGACGAGAATCCGCACGCAATTGTGCAATCATGTCATCAACACAGATTTTCTGTGAACATTTGGGCAGGCATTGTTGGTGATGTCTTGATTGGGCCCCATGTTCTTCCACCTATGCTCAATGGAGCACATTATCATGATTTCATACGGGATACTTTACCTGTGCTGCTAGAACATGTGCCTTTACAAGTACGACACAACATGTGGTTCATGCATGATGCGAGCTCCTGCACATTTCAGTCTAAGTGTTCGCACGCTTCTCAACAACAGATTCGGTGACCGATGGATTGGTAGAGGCGGACCAATTCCATGGCCTCCACGCTCTCCCGACCTCAACCCTCTTGACTTTCATTTATGGGGGCATTTGAAAGCTCTTGTCTACGCAACCCCGGTACCAAATGTAGAGACTCTTCGTGCTCGTATTGTGGATGGCTGTGATACAATACGCCATTCTCCAGGGCTGCATCAGCGCATCAGGGATTCTATGTGACGGAGGGTGGATGCATGTATCCTCACTAACGGAGGACATTTTGAACATTTCCTGTAACAAAGTGTTTGAAGTCACGCTGGTATGTTCTGTTGCTGTGTGTTTCCATTCCACGATTAATGTGATTTGAAGAGAAGTAATAAAATGAGCTCTAACATGGAAAGTAAGCATTTTCGGACACATGTCCACATAACATATTTTCTTTCTTTGTGTGTGAGGAATGTTTCCTGAAAGTTTGGCTGTACCTTTTTGTAATGCCTTTTGGCTAAAAGCGTACTTGTTTAACAGTGTTTTTGTTGTGCCTCTCTGCAACTATATTTCCACTATATGGTGAGTAGCAATCTACTCTTTTCATAATACTGTCATTATTCCATTGTCTAAGTCCTGTTGGAAAGTATGTGTGTCTACGAGACTGAGCGGCAACATGAAAGATGGGAGGGAATGTGTGAATGCAGTTACCCCATATGTATAAAACATTTCAATTTGCATTGAGAAATAGATGCCCTTGCTCATGTTAACTTAAGTTTCTACTTAAGAAGCACTTATATAATTCATTCGTAATTATCACCAGAAATGGAACGTCTGAGCAGATGCCAAATTTGGTCAACAGGCACCTGTATTGTTTGTGACACTTGATTTTATGAAGTACAAATATTAGAGTACTCAGTTTTAAAAGGATACAGAATGTTTGCCCAGTACTTACCTCAAGGAAGTAAAAAGTCTAATTACTCCATACCTTCAGGAGGCAAAAACTGAGTACTGCCATTAAACACATACAGGACCCATTTAAGTCCCAAGTGACATGAGCCAGCACTTGGGATGCCAAGCTAAGTGGAGTGCCACAATAGGACTCTAGTGCAAGATGTGTGCACAGTGCACAACACAATTTGTAATGACAACTGACATAGACGAAAGTTGAAAGTTTACAAGAGAAAAGGAGGGTGGTGGTGGTGGTGGTGGTGGTGGTGGTGGAGTGAGTGTGCCAAATGATAGTCACTTTGGTGAAAAAATGTTCTCTAACTGGGACAGAACACTAGTAAAAAAAAAATTTTTTTTTGAGAAATGTTAATTCCATTCGCTGACAGGAAAGTTTACAGAAGAGGTTAAGTAATTCAAGCTGGCAGTATGAAAGGAACCCTTTATTCGTATCTCCAAGTGATTTCCTCCTCCTTTGTAACCTTGTCCAACATAACCATCTAGGCTAGCTAGGAGTCACACTTGGCTGTGGATTATCCCAGCAAGTTATGTTGCTTGACACAGGTTTAACAGTTCTCATGGGTTTGTATTTATTAAAGTTCTTAGAGATTTATATTGAATTTTTAAAAATCAATTATTTATTAAAAGAATAAATACAGTTTTAGAAAAAGAGATACATGTTTAATGTAAAGTAAAATTAAATTTAACTACAATAATGCTGTACATTTGTGTGCTTAAGTAGGGTCATAGTGGCATAATTTTATTGGAGTGAACACAAGTGGAGCTTTCTTCACCTTACTATGAAACATTACATGTACCGCACCACACAATATGTCAAATGCTGCTGACTAAAGGTGTCTAACAACATATTATTGCAATATCACTTCACTAGCTGTTAATATTTGTATATGCTTGCTTCCTGCACTGATCATTGTGTGACTCATGAGATAGTCAGATTGACTACGAATGCTCTGACATTAAACTTATCCCAACCTGTTCATTTTACAATTTCCTATCAATGTTTACCATTGCCAATTTTTGCAGCATGCCGTCACTGGAGGAATGTGGACAAATATGAACAATACTTGGATCAGAAATAACAAAGTGATTAACAGCTAGTTGTTTATGGGACAGCTACCACAGCAACAACCAAATGGAAAAGACAGTTCATGGCAACTCCCAATCTTTTCACTGTTATCATATTGCTCTGCTACCTAAGGTATCAATTACCATGATTGGTTGTGGACTATACTGCCAACATGCACAGGAAAGTTATAAGGCTATTAAGATTTTCTACAGCAAATTCAATACTGCACAGTAACTGAGAATGTGTGAAATGTACCCAGTACAAAACTGCACAGCTCTTGATGACCTGGCCACACTGCACAGACAAGGTAAAGGTGAACCAACACCCCTCCCCTTTCTATGTGGCTGTCAATCACTTTCTTATTTTGATTCAGGCATCGCAAAAACATTACATGTATGTCTACATTATCTGAAATAATCAGAGGGTTTAAAACATTCGTTAAGGAAGTGTAATAGAATTTACAATTTTGTAAACTCACAACCTCGTTAATTCAGCCAGCCTTAGAAACAGTTATATTCACAGCTAACTAAAGATAAAAAAAGGAAATGTGTATTTTCAAGCAACAATTTTTATCAATGTAATGTATAAAACTGACTAACACTACAATGTTCACAGATTTTTGTTCTAACTGAACAGGTTCCAGACAGTATATTATTTACATGATGAATATGAGTTGTCAAATACACACTCTAAATGCCACATCAAACTATATTCAGCTTCATAAGAATACTATTTTCATGTCAACACTCGATAGAATATATTAATATTTAGTTTACAGTATTTGTCAGTTGGCTTTGACACATTAGGCCAGTATCAGCAACTGCATAAATTCCAATTTTAAATGTACAACATATAACATTATATGGGAGGTTTATAACATTAGTTGTTTGTATACTTATTTGAACTGCAAAAATAATCCAGTTCTTTAAACCATAAATTTGGTTTCCACATAAGCAAAATAACTCTCATGAAATAAGAAATTTAGTTTTCAATCTGTAGTGATAAATTTAAATCATCACAAATATATAACAAATTACATACTACTCTCATCTACAGCCAGCTTTCAAGAATTTTTAGAAAGTAGAACAGAACATTAAATATGGACATACACAAGACCCTCATGGAACTACCACTGCTTCTAAGCAGTTACTGTCAACAGCAATATAAATGAATCTTCTACAATTGTGCTGCCCATCTTATTGTATAGAATAGTATTTACATTAGAAACTGGAACCAGAGAAGCTGACACGAATAAGTGGAGTGTGTATCTACCTTCTTTAAGTGGGGTGACCAAGTACACGTATCTTTTTTTCAGCCGATAACAGTAGTACCAATACTGGGTGCAGCATTAAAACTATTCTCTGCCATAAGATAACATTGTTAGGATCAAGACTACAAACATAGAAACAGCACCTTCGAGTAACAAACGAAGAAAAATTAATGTCGCATTTAGTTGGCTTTGTATCACAAAATTTTGGAATCATTTTTAACATTTATGGCAGTTGCCAGAGTCATTCATTCCAAATTTGAACATGTGATGTATTCTGGATACTTTCAAAGACAAAATTTTATACCAGAATGGTTTCTTCACAGCAATTATAGTACAATGGAAGTTCAGTACAAATACACTACTTCTGAAAATGTAATTTATGATAGCAAGAAAATGAAGCAAAGGTGTTAAAAAGTTTAAAGAAATTGTTAAACAGCACAGCAGCACATGGCACATGCATATCTTCAGAAACTACATCTAATACACTTAGTTCCTTCACTCCCGCACACAATTACAAAATAAAGGGATTCTACAGCAGCCATACAGCTTACTGTTATTGACACAAGTACTTCAAATGTGCAACTGACTTGTTGAATGTGCTAACATAAAGCAAAAATAGTTTAACAGTAACACTGAGTTCAGTTTGTCTAAATAAGACAATTTCTGGCACAAAGGTGACCATGCTTGACATACAAAAAAACATTTTATACTGGTAAGGATTTTTTTTTTTAAGTTTGATGAATCATTGCAGACAGTATTCTGGATCTACATGGATTATGACAAATACCACCATGTATTATGCTGTTATTTTATTATATGTAGTTATCTATGATACAAAGACTGTTCTTAAAGTTCTCAAGACCACTGACCCAGTGAGAAATTGAACTTACCTCTTTTTAAGACTTGTTATGACTTTAACAGACAACTGATCACAAAATGTTAATGGCACAGTCTGCAGAGACACATATACTGCACACAATAATGGCTGGGATCGGTTAGTAGGTTTATAAAATCTAGTACTGTACTAATCAAAATGTAATGCAGTTTACATTACTTACATCTCTAATTATTGCAGTGGTACTGAGATCACACAGTCAGTAGTCTTTTATTTTTGGCATCAACATCCATTTTAAACCACAATTAAGCAAGTAAGAAAGGCCACCAATACTTAGTAAAGATAACAGATGATCACTACTAATAATATTTTAATTCAGTTAGCAATGCTGAATATATTTAGTGAATATTAAGTTTTTAAACTTAATATTGTTGTCAAAGAAAAATGATTTTTTTTCTAACGAACACAGGAAACATTTATTGGTATGTAACTTTTAAAGTCAAAGAAATAAAATTTGGAAGAAGAGGAGTGAAACTGTGGGTGGAATGTTGCAAGTATAATTGTAACACAAAATCCAACTCAACCAAACTGGAACGTAAATCCTCCATTTCCAAAGCTGTACTGATCGCCAAAGAAGGCTTGGAACACAGTTGAGGGATCCACCTCACCTGAAAAAAGTTACATTTTTAGATTTTATTAAATATGATATTCATACACCTTGATATTATAAACAATGTTCGCAGAATTGCACAAATAATACGACAGAAAACATTTTCAAAATAAAAGTCCACTTTCCATTTAAGCATAGCTCAATGTGCTTAAAAAATCCAGCACTATATACAATTTTGCAGACATTGTGCATAATGGCAAAATCCATATTGATTCTGAACTGCAACATGTTACAAAACTTAACCAATGATTTGTTGGCTCTTATTATAACGACCACTTCAGGCAACAGAATCTAAACTCTAAAAGCCTAACATACTGGAACTGCTCAAGAATTTACTGGTGCATAAACAATTGCATACTATTGGGTTATGCCAATTAGGTCTCAGCCCTGTGGAGGACGACGGGGTGGGGGTGCATAGATTGCTGGCACACAGAAGGTGACAAAGTTATTTTCTGCCAATGACTGATGACTTTTGGTGACTCAGGCTACAACTACAGTATTATGCATACTACCACCTGCATATTAGCAGCACTTTCCACCTTGCTGCCTCATGCTGGTGTGTGTAGGTCTGGTCATTACTGCCAGAAGAAACGCAGATTACAGCCTGCTCTGTTTACACTACTAGGTAACAAATTTCTGTAGTCTCTCAAATTTTCTGCATGTACAGTGTCAGCTTGTTTGATGCTATGCATACTTCAAAGTTTGTTCGTTACATCATTTTATGTCCCATTAGAATGGTCTTATGAACCATATGTATTTCTTAGATTCCGTTTCTTTTGTACGTAATGTTGAGGTCCAATTTTTCCACAAAGAATTCATTACAGCCACAGCTTAGATTATACATGGCATCCTTTATGGAACTCAGGTCTTTTTTAATCTTTTGCAATTGTAATACATCCTTTGATGCCTATTTGTGATGGTATTTTACCTATCTGTTTAGTCCCTCTTCAGAATATGTCATACGATAGCTTATGAAATTAAATCCACAATTTAAGAAATGCTGCAGTTGCTGTAATAGTCCTGTTACTTAAAAGCTGTGCAAAATGGGCACAGTTGTTCACACACAACTGGTTGCTAAACCAATCTCTGCAGTAAGCCAACTGGATTGATATAGAGCAATAATATTACTGACTACCAGACGTAGATGACTGGTTCTTGTGGATCTTGGAAACCCTGAAAATTCTTAGTGGGTCAGTTGATGTTTGTACTACTTGGCTACAGGCACATTTATTCTATACTCTAATATTTGGGTCCTCCTGAGTGCTTTTGTCATGTCTTGTAGACTGGACTGTTTAACTGATTATCTCTATTTAATTCACAGTGTTCATCACAACAGTAACATTCCCTTTCTCTGCAAACATGACAACAGTGGCATCATGCCTGGTCCAGCACACATACTCACACTTAAAATGATGATAGTCTTAACATAAAACACTAGTTCATATAATGAAGACTAGTACAATAAAAAGCACAACTTTCTTTACACATGTGGCTGGCTGTCCAACAACATAACAGAAGGAGCCAGACAGTCAACTACTGAAATCTGCTCCCCAACAACATCAGGATGAGTCCAGATACCTCACAAAATTTAAAACCTAAACTATATTCTTCCAATCATCACTCAAAACATAGGCTGTGGCTTACAAACAACATATATTCAAAATGCAAGAAACTGTTGTAGTGACACCACTTGTGTTACATTCATAAAAACTTTTTGTGATTCGCCTGCCATTCTCTTTCCCACAACTGTCCTCCTCACCAGTGACATCAATGCTCATAGAGGAACCTCAAATGGCACCACTGAATTCTCACAAGCTTGCTTGGCTGCCATGTCTGTTATTCATTAACATGACTGGCACCCAACACAATGACTGATTCTGTGGTATCCTGAATGTTCTGTACAAGATTTACCACTGGGTACATTTTCTGGATGCTTGCAGGGCACTGAGGCTGAGCAGATGAAGAATGTCTTCATATGGGCTCATCTCATCTGAGAGCCACAAGGATTGCACAAGACACAGCACCAAAAACACTTAATTCTGCTCGTAGATTGTCTGGGAGAAAAATGGAACTTCTAACTAAGTCCCTTGCTTGGAGCTATCTTTGTAAACCAACGAGTGATTACAATGCTTATATAAAATACGGAGTGATGAATCCTGGTAGATAAATCTAACAATGAAAATAATCAGTTTTTGACAATATAATGTAGGTTTTCAAATTTCATCTTGTGCAGTCCCCAACAATCAGTCTTTCCTTCTCATCCTGTTGGATAAGTCTCCCATCACCTGGGGACTTTTCCAAACACTACCCCCTTTTCCCAAACCTCTGCAGTCCTTTTCCTTCAGCCCCTTGACACAGATGCTAGGGTAGAGCTCATTTTGTAAATCCATCTTACCAATCTGATGCTCACATGGTGCATCTTTAAGTATTAAGAGGCTGAACCATAAACGGTACACCTGTAGTCTAGACGGGTTGGACAAATACTTTTTAAAATTTTAGTAGACTAGATGTGTCTGGAACACAACTGTTTCCACTGAGACACTTAAAACAATTTTTACGATCACTGTAGAAAACAGCTACCACAAGTCCAATTTTAATAAAAAACAGGTGATTTGGACAGCTTACTTTTTTAGTAGTACTTAACTGTCCCTAACCCCTACACTGCTATCCCTCCCCTCTCCACACAGTCTCCACCTCATTCCCCCCACCTGTTTGCTTCTCCCATCATGCACTGCTGCTCACAGTCTGGCCTCATCAGCCAGAGACTGTGTCGTGTGTGTGTGTGTGTGTGTGTGTGTGTGTGTGTGTGTGTAGGGGGTTGGGGGCTATGTCGGACAAAAGCCTTGTTGGCAGAATGCTTAGTTTCTGACAGTTTTTTTGGTGTCACTATCTGTGACTCAGCATCTTCCCTACATGGTGAGTAGCAACTATACTTTTCATAATATTGTTGCAGTCTATCCTGGGTTTTCCATTGTTTGATTTTGTTCATTAATCTGGTTCACAAGATTGTTTAAAAAAACTGTTCAGTACAAGTGAATCCTATTTTGGATTTAATGAAGTGGACACTAATAATATGAGACATCTAGTGCGGAATTTTTTTTTTTTTGCAATGTTTTGTTATTTATTTACATTTAAAAGCAACGAAACAAGTTTATTTTCAGTACCTATATTTTTAAGTGGCTGCCATTTTTGAAATGCTTTTCAGGATGTTTCATTTTTGAGGTTCAAACCATTGAGACTTTAAGTCTGATAATGGAGGTAAGTTTAATTTTGATTGCAGACCTATACTTCACCTTCAATCATGCAAACCATTTAGCTATTTGATGTGACTTCTGAAATTTTCCCGGCGTATTTCTTCTTCTAATAATTTCTGGGTATGCAGCCGGATCCCATTGACACTGTGGCAGAATGTCGACGGGACCCGGCTGCATACCCGGAAATTGTTAGAACATTTAGCTATTTGCCATACATGATAAAATATGAAAATGTCATCCAACAGTATCTTCATATCTCATCTACTTCTAAATCACGAAGTGTAACTAGAAATTTTTTTTATTAAAAATGATTGTCAAAACCTTTTCATAGTAAATGTGCTACTAAGGTATTTAGGAGGATTGAATTATACAAATGTGTATCAGTTAATAGGCTGCTGTGTGCCAATTCAATGGCCATATGTGTGTGATGAGGTTCTTATGTCGAATGATATTTTATTATTTTATAGTTTTTGGCAAATCAATTTTAGAGACTCCCATTTTGTCGAATGGACTGTGAGGGAGTACAATACGTATGTTCCATGTATTTTCTTGATTTTCATTTATCAAACTGCCGAGTTACACCCTTATTCCCTCCTTTTTCCTCCATGTGCATTTTAATAAGATTTCCTTGTACAGAGATACTGTGCACGGAATACAAAATTGTTTAACTTATTTGATAACAAAAAAACTGTGCATGTTCACAAGACTTTTTACATTGTTCCATTACTTTTCTGTGAGCCATTTTATCCATCCATTGTTTTATTTATGCGCAAAAAATTTGAAATATCAAACAGTTATATGCTGTACAGTGGCTTGGGATTCCTGATGTGGCATGTATGTTACTATATCTTTCTAGACTAACATCTATTTTAGCAAACTAATATTTATGGTGGTTGTATGGATGATGCGTGGCAATGGTGCTGTGGTGCCCAATAACATTTTTGTTCCATTTTACTGTTGTGCCTGTGGTTTATGGCGAGCTACCCGCTGGTGTGTGTGCTGTGTGGGCACACTGTCTACATTTGATAATGTTTTCACTAATGAGCTATAATTAAATTGTTCCAATTGTGTAAAGACAATATGTAACCTTGTAACACAGGCATTTGTTTTAATAAAGCAGCTTTTCCATTATCTATATTATGTGTAAGCACAAGAATTTCTGTTTTGTCTTCTACATTTCCTTTTATAAAATGTGGGCTAAATTTTTATGTACCCGAGTATAAGGAATGTATTTCTTTGAAATCATGTAAACTGGTGCACAGGGGTGACATCTAGTGGGCTTGAATGGAGAGACATTTTTTGCCACTCCATGGAAGTAATACAGATTATCTCTTCACGTACAGTATGTACACTTCAATGGTGCTCTGTACATAACAATTTTATTTGTTTGATGAAGCTGAAATGGCTAATGATGTTGACTGCACCATCACATGTAATGTTTGTAATGTGACAGGTTTCTACTCAAGTATGTTTATGTTGTACAGTTGTCGTACAGTGTTTTCTGCTTTAGATTCGTATAGTTAGGAGTGTGTTTGTAAGTTAGGCTACCTCTGTGTGATTATATTTCTGTAGGTCAGAAGATGGCCATTATCAACTAAAATTAATAACCTGATTACAAATCAACATTGTGATTCCACTCTATAATGACAGTTCAAAAGACACATTAACTACACCACCATAGGGGAACAGATAGAGCTGCTAAAGGAAAAGTGTTTACATGTCACACAGGTGGCGTGTCGTGCCTTAAAAGACAAATGAAAACCTTATCAGAAGCTCTCTCATAAAACCCAAAGAAATTCTGGACATTCGTAAAGGCTGTTAGTGGCACCAAAGTTCTAGCCCAGACACTCATGAGTGACACAGCAACTGAAACTGATGGTAGCAAAGGAAAATTAAGAAGCACTGTCTCAGATTAATTCTTGCACTAATGCAAGGCTATCTGATATCGAAATCTGTGTTGAGAAACAACAAACTGGACAAAGCTCCAGTAATGTTACTCTTATCAGGTTGTATATAGAATGTGTTGAAGCAGGCTTTATTTAAACCATAATGTATTTACATTCCTCAAACAAAAATCTTTTCCCAGTAAATGGATCAAACTCAGGTCAAACTATCTATAAGATTTATATCTAAAAACAAAGATGATGTCACTTACCAAACGAAAGCGCTGGCACGTCGATAGACACACAAACACAAACATACACACAAAATTCAAGCTTTCGCAACAAACTGTTGCCTCATCAGGAAAGAGGGAAGGAGAGGGAAGGAGAGGGAAAGACGAAAGGATGTGGGTTTTAAGGGAGAGGGTAAGGAGTCATTCCAATCCCGGGAGCTGAAAGACTTACCTTAGGGGGAAAAAAGGACAGGTATACACTCGCGCGCGCGCGCACACACACACACACACACACACACACACACACACACACACACACACACATGTATACACAAAGATGTGACTTACCAAATGGAAGTGCTGGCAGGTCGACAGACACACAAACATACACACAAAATTCAAGCTTTCGCAACAAACTGTTGCCTCATCAGGAAAGAGGGACGGAAAGGGAAAGACGAAAGGATGTGGGTTGTAAGGGAGAGGGTAAGGAGTCATTCCAATCCCAGGAGCGGAAAGACTTACCTTAGGGGGAAAAAAGGACGGGTATACACTCGCGCACACACACACATATCCATCCACACATATACAGACACAAGCAGACATTAAATATGTCTGCTTGTGTCTATGTGTGGATGGATGTGTGTGTGTGTGTGTGTGTGTGTGTGTGTGTGTGTGTGTGCGCGCGAGTGTATACCCGCGCACACACACACATATCCATCCACACATATACAGACACAAGCAGACATATTGGTCTTCAAATATGTCTGCTTGTGTCTGTATATGTGTGGATGGATATGTGTGTGTGTACGAGTGTATACCCGTCCTTTTTTCCCCCTAGGGTAAGTCTTTCCGCTCCCGGGATTGGAATGACTCCTTACCCTCTCCCTTAAAACCCATTTCCTTTCGTCTTTCCCTCTCCTTCCCTCTTTCCTGATGAGGCAACAGTTTGTTGCGAAAGCTTGAATTTTGTGTGTATGTTTGTGTTTGTTTGTGTGTCTATCGACGTGCCAGCGCTTTCGTTTGGTAAGTCACATCATCTTTGTTTTTAGATATATTTTTCCCATGTGGAATGTTTCCCTCTATTAATTCATATCTATAAGATTTGTCAGAAGTGATCCACAGAATTAACATTTATTATCTTTAACAGCCATCTGTTGTAGAATCATAGCTCATTTTCTGAGTCCAAACATAATTACAGTGGAACTTCGATTTTATGTTTTCCAATTTTACATTTTTATGCCATAAATTCGTAGCACCTGTGAGAAACCCTTAAGATCAATCGCAAAAAGTCGCAGGTTTTACATTTCTTGCCAGTAGGATTTCTAGTTATTACTTGATGTTTAACAAGATTGTCCTGTTTTCTTCCTATTAACATTTGATGTGACTGAACAACTTTTAAGTGGCCCAAAAGACAGATGGTTTGCACTGTGAGTGGTGGTGGAATTCAGTGAATATTTTAGGCTGTTGCGGAGAGGGGAGATGTGAGAGAGGAAATGCTGATGAATCCACAATCGGCATTGCCAACACAACTTGCAACATTTACCTTCAGCACACAATTATGATAGAATTACTACTACAATAGAAAAATATGATGGTTGACACAAAGTGTTCTGGAATGAGTCAATACATGACAAAGGGACCCAGCTGCCAACCTTTCTAGTGCCACTTATAATGCAGTCTCATCCTTTGTGAGTATTGCTGATGTACTCTATTCAGCAACAAGATCCATCTTCAACCTTTTAAATTTAAACACTGATTCTTGAAGAATATGTTCGGTCAGAATCAAGGAAACGTCAGCCACTTACAGTTAGTGAGCTCTTATTGGCTGGTGACACTCCAACAGCCAGGGCAGCCACATCACACTACATTAACACGTAAAATGAGATCACCATTTTGTTTAGGCCACTACGTATTAAGTTCACATACCTCAGCCTATGAAACATTCAAAATTCCTAAAGTACTGGACTATAAAGTATCAACACACACAGAAGCTATATATCACAGTTGGTGCAAGAATTTCAGTCTTCTCCTCCTAGGTGGCAATTTTAGCAACACTCAATGTCACTGAACATAACCAAATCACAACTCCAATAAACAAATAAGAAATAAATGTCAAAATTTTAAATTATATAATAAATCTATTAGGAAACAAGTGAGTTTTGCCACTACTAACAGTGCAGGGTTTGTAACTGAAAAGACTATAATTTTTTCTAATGATGTACAATGTAATTTAGCCATTTCCCAGCACACTATTATCACAAATTATACCTTAAAAGATATAATTTTGAGGGTTCTTTCATTTCATGTTCACCTCGAAAATAGTAAAAATTTATGGCCTATATAGCGAAATAAACTGAAAACTGCAGGATTAAAACATCTCAGATGTCTGTTTTCCACCTGCAGTGTAGCATAGTGACATCATGTTAATGTAGTGGCTTCTAGCATAGAGTGAGAAACAGCAAGCTTACTTGTTGCCTTGTTCCGGAGTATGGCTGATGTGATCAGTGTACAGCAAATTGGGTAAGCGTGGCTTCCACTTCAATTTAATTTATATAGTTATACCCCATATGCCCTTCGCTACCATGCATTGGTTTTACTTATAGTAGTTCTGCCCAGAGCACGTTGACAGAATCCAGAATGTACCATGCATCTAAGGTAGCACCCAACATAGGATACTTCATTTGCTATGTGTGGCACCACAATTAACAGGATGTAGTTGTGCGATGGCTTGTTCATCTTTGTTGCAGTCCACGGTGGTGTTTAATGTGTAGTGATGACAGACAGATTGTTATAAGTGTGACGGATTGTTGGGAGAGAGAAACGGTGAAATCACACAGGCTTGACTTTATTTCACAATCATTGGTATAAATAAGTACCTACTGTGAAGGAAAACTTGTGTGTATTCACGTGCTTTCATAAAATCTGCTGTGGTTACACTACAGCAAGTGCTGAGTTTGAAGAGCCAAAGGTGTGCGTTGGCAATACTGCAGAATGCTCCACTTCAACCACTCAGAAAAATGCACAAGGAAAAGTTTACAAGCTATACACTACAGGTCACCGGGTTTGCGTCACCAGAGTATGCTGTGCTTTCATTGACTACAGAAGGAAACCACCTCACCTCCCCAAACACGTTACATTCTGATGACTATCATAGTTCACACTTTTTGGTTTAATTCACCATGTTCATCAATGTTTGACTTTTTCTAGGTGAGCACAATGGAAAGATCTCTCAGAAACATGTGTTTTGATGCATAATTTGTGGTCGTAGCCCATCAGAAAATAGCTCTATTATCTTGCACCCAGACACCAATTTCAGTTTTTTGACATTTTTACTTGCTGTTATATATCTGATTTTTTAAAAACTGATGAAATTCATTATCACAAATTATTGTATAAATATTGTATTGTATATTTAATTTCCTTCACTTGTATAGATTTTATAAGATGTAATGGAGATAATTAGGATTTTTAATCAGATACACCAATTACATATGTTTTGGCTCATATTTTGAGGGTTTTAATGTTTTACTCTATTTTGGATTTCACAATTTTGAATTTTTTAAGTCTGGACCACACAAAAACATAAAATAGGGGTTTCACTGTATGTATATGGAACTGAACAACTATCTCCTTAACAAATAGCATGAATTTCAAAAACGTTTGTATTGTGATTCCCAATATATACTTTTCTCACATATCATCCCGAAAAACATGGATCAAAGTAGTCGGGTGAATGCAGTATTTCCTGAGTTATGAAAAACATAAGACTTGGTATCACATAAACCTTTATTAACAAAAAATACAATTATCTGGGGTATTAAACAAAATTTGTGACTGAAGTGGGGATATCTTGGTATGGAAGATGCAACATATATTCTGGAATGCTGAATGACCAACAGAAGAAATAACTACAGGTGTGCACCAGGTAAGTGTGTTGCAACCCTTACTGTTAATACTGTACATTAACTAGCAACTCCTAATGCTGAACAATTTGCCTGGTGTAGTGACAATAAATTATATCCATGCAAACTTTTCTCTTGACTCAGTCTATCTAGTAGTGATAATTGAACTAAAATATCCAGTAGTTCCTGAGATTAGCCTTTACAGATAGAGAAAAAACACAGCTGTGGACTTCAATGTATAGTACAGGTACATGTAGAGGACTTGCCAGACAACATTAATAGTAACCTCAGAAATTTTGTAGAATATGCAGTTATCTATGATGAACTAATATCTCAGAAAACCAAAGATGTATCAAGTCAGAGCTCAATATGATTCCAATCTGGCACAATGATTGGCAACTTGCTTCAAATATTCAGAAATGTAAATATTGACACTTCACAAAATGCAGCAAAGTAGCATCCTATAAACACAACATCAATGAGTCACAACTAGAGTTACTTAAGTCACAAATACTTCGATGCAACAATTTATAGGGATATGAAACTGATTCATCACAGACTCAGTCACAGCTAAAACAGGTGGCACACTTTGGTACACTGGTACGATAGTGGGTAAGTGCATTCAGTCCACAAAGGGTATTGCCAACAAAACAATAGTGTGACCTACACTGAGCTGTTGGTCAAGTTGTGTGGAACCCATATCAAATAGGGCTAACAGGGGATATTAAAGGAGTACAGAGTGGAGCAGCACAAATTGTCACAAGTTGGTTTGTGCAACAGGAGAGAATCACTCAAATGCAGAGAAACCTGAAATGGCAAATGCTGGAAGACAGACTCAACTGTCTCTTGAAAGTATACCGATACAACTTCAAGAAACATTACTAAGTGGGCAATGCAGAAATGTACTGTAACCCCCTACATATAACTGCTGCACAGACAGAGATTAGACTTAGTGTACACAATGACATTTAAGCAGTCTTTCTCCCCAGACACATTACGTGAATGGAACGGAAAGAAATCTTAAAATGTTGTACACTCTGCCACACATTTCACAGTGGACACACAAACAGGGTGTACATAAAGTCCAGGAACACTCAATTATTTATTGTACAAGAACTAAACGTTGTACAGATGTCATGCATATTGCATTCTGAACAGAAACTACGATTTTTTTTTTTTTTTTTTTTTTTTAACGAACATTCGATATGCGAAGCACGAGTGACCCATCAGACGTCAATACGGTAATTGAATTCTTGCCACACCTGTCCCAGCACAGCATTGTCAACTGTGACAGTCTCTTTCCGTATTCTCTCCCAGAGCTCTGCTATATCAAGTTTGTCATCATCACTGAGTTTCTGCACTAGCTCCAATTTGAATGGTTTCACTGACAGCTTCTGTCACAGGACTTTCCACACCATCAATGGAGCCATTTCGAGTTCACGGGATGCACGATGCACAGATTTCTTTGGACTCTGTATGAATGTCTCTCATACGTGTTCCACATTCACTTCACTCACACTTGGGTGTCCACATCTCTCTGTCGGGGGCAAGCAACCCGTCGTAACAAATTTGTTGTGCCAGTGGTAAATGGCCTTCCTTAATTGGTGGCTTCTTACTGTACTTGGTTCTAAACATCCATCAAGAAGAGCTGTAGACCACCTCTTTTTGTCGAACTCCAACACACAGAAAGCTTGCTCCGCACCTGAACTCGCCATGTTTGCTACTAGTGCTATCAGCAAACTACCAAACTACGTTGTGGAGGTATGTAAAAACTTTCAGGGTTTCTCTTCAAAATGACATATGTATGATATCTGTACCATGTTTGGTTCTTGTGCAATATATAATAGAAAGTGCTCCCAGACTTTATGTACACACACGGGAATAGACAATGATCAGTGCTGGGCTTTTTATTGATTTTAGCTGAGAGATGCTGCTTTGTATCAAGATTACTACTAATATGCTGAGTTTATGAATGCTTATATACTCTATTAATCAAAACTGAAATTGCTTTATAAAGTAAAAGATGAACAGCAATAGTGTATTTTTTTATAAAACAATTCACAATTATACAATGGCTCAAGAATGGAGATTTGGCTGCTATTCACAGCAGATTTTCAAACATTTCCAGATGGCAGCCATTATGAAATGTTTGAAAGCTATGGGCACCCACATGACCCTCCACCTGGTTCGGATTCATTGATGACACCATCATCTGGTTCGAGGGTGAAGACACACAATCCATGTTCTTCCAGAATCTCAACGCCTTCCCCCCATTTGCATCACCTGGTCCTACTCAACCCAATAAGCCATCTTCCTCAATGTTGACCACCACAAAAAGATGGCAACATCAGCACCTCTGTCCATACCAAACCTACAAACCACCAGCAATACCTCCACTTTGACAGCTGCCTCTCATTCCATACACAGAAGTCCCTTCCATGCAGACTAGCTGCCTGTGGCCGTCTCATCTGAAGTGATGAGTGATCACCGTCAAAATATACTAAAGGTCTCACGGAGTCCTTTACAGATCATAATTACCCTCTCAACCCTTACTTATCTTTCCAGACATCCATTATCTCCCAAAGCCCCACCATTTGGCCACAGAGGAGCATTCCCCTTATGACTCAGTACCACCAAGGACCGGACCAATTGACTAGCATTCTCTGACAGGATTTCAACTACCTATCGTCATGCCCTGAAATGAGAAATGTCCTACCAAAGTGGTATTCTGCAGCCCATCAAACCTACACAATATTTTCTTCAATACCTACACAACCCCTGCTCCCATGTCTCATATCCCTGTGGTAGATCTAGATGCAAGACCTGTTCCATACATCATTCCACCACCTACTCCAGTCCAGTCATGATCATCTATCCCATTAAAGGCACGGCTACTTGTGAAACCCATCATGTTCTACAAGCTAAGCTGCAACCACTGTGCTGCATTCTATGCAGGCATGACAACCAACAAGCTGTCTTTCCACATGAATGGCCACTGATGAACTGTGACCAAGAAACGACTGGACCACCCTGTTGCTGAGCATGCTGCCGAACAAGATACTCTTCATTTCAATTATAGCTTCACAGCTTGTGCCACCTGGATGCTTCCTATTAACACCAGGTTTTCTGAATTACGCATGTGGGAACTCTCCCTGCAATATATCCTACATTCCCGTAACCCTCTTGGACTCCACTTTCGTTACTCATTGTGCTTACCCTCTAGCCCCTTCTGTGTTCCCATTTCAGCACTATACATCCCTCATTCCACCGATACTCCCAGTCTTTTTACTTCTCTCGTTTCCCGCTACCCTCCCCACCCTCCGTCTAACCTACCGACTGCACCTAGCGGCCCTACTCTCCACCAGGTCTGTGCACACTACCACTAGCAGTACTTTACTGTCCCCCACCCCTACCCTGCTATCCCTCCTACTCCCCACCACAGCCTCCTCCTCACCCGCACATGGTTGCCTCTCCCACCAAGTACTGCTGCTCGCAGTCTGGTTCCAGGTGTCAGAGACTGTGGTCATGTGCATGCACATTGCGTTTGCGTGTGCGTATGCATTCTACGTTCGACAATGGCCTTGTTGGCCAAAAGCTTACTTTCCGACAATCTTTTTGTTGTGTCTACCTGCTACCAAGCATCGTCGTTATGTGGTGAGTAGCCACTATCCTTTTCTTAATATTGTAACAATGTATTTCGTATTTTTGTATCTATGTGTCCATGGGTTTTCTTGTACACTTGTCTGCTTTTGGTGTTGGACTGTGTGACTGAGCATTTTGTTCCAGGAACTACAATAATTTTGTCTAGGCAGGAAGATGGTTTTCCTCTAATTTTCAGGTGTCCACACAGTTCCTGAATTCTTTGAACAAATAGATGGTGTCGCCATGGGGAGCCCCTTGTCCCCTGTGATTACTAATCTTCTTGTGAAGGACTTTCAGGAGTTTGCTGTTTTAAAGCCCATAGTTTTTTGGTGTTGTATAGATGAGACTTTTGTTGTATGGCCTCAAGGCAGACAAGAACTGGAGAAATTCCTTTGTCATGAACTCATTGCATGAGAACTTCAAGTTTACGATGGAAATTGAGAAAGATGGTCTGTACTAGACAGGCTAGTATGCCATAAGAATGATCTGTCATTGGGTCATTCTGTGAATAGAAAACCCACAAACACAGACCTGTACCACCAAGAGTCTAGCTGCCATCACCCCACACAAAAAACCTGAGCTTAGTACCTTATACACTGGATGCTTGTAATATTGGACGATGCAGAATTAGAGAACTTGGATAAGCTACACTTCACACCAAATGATAAGGAAAGCCATGCACAACTGTAATAAGAAGTAACACACTCAGAACAACCATAAATCAACCATGTTCCTTTCATATGCCAGGAATGTTTCTTCTAAAATAGGCAGATAACTTAGGAAAAATAAAATCAAGGTTATCTTCCATCCACCAGCTAAAAGGTCCTGGTTTGAGCTGTTAAAGATGACTTACGACTGAGAAACGTGGGTGTTTACAAAATTCCCTGTAAGTGTGGTGCTGCATAAACAGACCAAATGATATGGATCATCCAGGAGCATTGTACAAAACATGAAAGGTACACCTGTCTTTGCAAACCATTAAAATCAGCAGTAGAAAACATTACTTCCATGGGAGACTAAATGGAATACAGTACAACAAAGTTTTAGCTCCAGTTTCTAGTTTCTGGGATTCACTAATCATAGAATCAGTGGAAATGTATCTTGCTCATAATTTATAAACTGTGATAATGGGTTTCAACTGTATAAAAACTGAAATCCTACAATTAAAATTATATAGTGACAGTGAAATCAACAGGGTCATTTGATATTTAATGATTAGATCATCCCTCACTTCCACGACTGAAGGCAGCATACACAACTCTGTTGTCCCATGCACATCATCACCTGATGCATGCGCTGAAAGATGCCACCACATGTCGCATTCGCGCAATTTGGAATAAATACCATGACTGCACCTGTACTCTTCAGTAGTTGTCTGCTCACACTGAAGATGGCCAGATAGCTCTGGGCAGAAATCTCATGGCAGAATGTTGATGGAAATCAGCTGCACAACCGAAAATTATTAGATAAAGAAATACACTGGGAAAATTTCAGGTGGTTTTCCATTTTCAACTTATGAGGACAATTACAACTACATTATTAAAGAATCTATGTATTAAAAAAAAAAAAATACTGGTTTTAAGGATCTCCACACCAGAGAAAATATGTTGTAAGTCCAGAAACCTTTATGAAACTTGTTTAGAGGCATGAGAAGAGGAGTGTAGAATTGCAAATTGTTGTAATACAGTGTGGTGTGTTGGTCTCTCTGAATGACCCATTCAGCGGCAATACTGCCACTTCAAAACTAAAGTGGATCACACTCAAACAACCATGCAGAAAAGCCTCCTAACATGGCCCAAAGAAATGTGTGCTTGGCTTGACGATAGCATATTTTTAACCAAATGTTGGTTACCAGCCAGTACAGTCTATTGTGTTCAACAATCAGAATTGCTTGCATATAACACAAGGTGTGAAGCAACAATAAAGAAACCAATACGACACTGCCTTCATTGTTTTTGGTGAAACCAGTATTTAGACTGTTGTAAAATTATATTCCTTCTTCACAAGGAAAACAATACAGACTATTCCATTATGCAATTATCTAACTCCCCCCCCCCCCCCTCCCCCCAACTCACAATGAATCACAACACTGTTCAGTGTTTCTGGAAACCGGAGCTAAAACTTTGTTAGTGTTTAGGCACACAATCTCATTTAACCAAGCTGTAGCAATCTTAAAGTTTTCAGATATATATATGCACAGAGGAACAACAAATTTTGTGCCTACCTATATACATGATAAGGCATGCAATTTTTACTGTAAACAGCACTGTCAATTTTTACTCTGATCAGATCATTTCACAACAATTCAGCACTTCAGCAGCAATAAAGTTGCAGTTTCTTCATGTTTTGCGATCATAATAGTAAAACAATTATGTCTTCACTGTCCACATGCTACTTTTACTTACTCCCCATTCCTTCAAGGTCTTCTAAATCTTGGCCATTGTCGTATCTTGCTCTCTTTTTTGGGTCTGAGAGTATTCCATATGCTTCTCCAACTTCCTTGAATTTCTTTTCTTGTTCTTTTTTCTCATCACTTGAAGCACTTGCATGACGATCTGGTGCAGCACACATGAGGAAATAAAAAAAATATTTCAACCCCATTCTGCTGCAGCAAGCAGCAAAAATTATCGAAGTCAAGAAACATACAGACTACAAAGAACATCACTAACGATACTATGCTAATATTATCAAAAATATTAGTAAACAATAGATGAGAAACTCTCAAAATGATAACCCCGATTTTAATATATACTATTGTCAGTTATATTTATCACCACTTGGTCTGAGCTAAGTTGTGTGTAACTTTTAGCATATAACTAAATGAAAGTTAGTGTTACACAACATATACTTTAAAACTGATTTTGCTAAAATGTTCCATATAACAACAAATACTTGAAACAGTTTAAGAAACAGAAAAAGTTTCAAGAATATGTAATACCCAAAAGTGTGGGCAGTTTGTTAAATGGTTAGCAGCAACACAACTAATGCAATATTTTTTATGAATGGATAATATGCCACTACTTATGCAGTCTTCATGACCTCTTGAAAATAGTAATACAGATGTCATACTTACACTCACACTAAACCATTTAGTAATAATAAGCAAGTAATGTAAGGAATAAGGTTGACAGTTCTGTACAGATTCACTTCCATTACCAAAAAGGCATCATAACATGGCCAAAATCTTGAGGTACTATCTGCCTCAGACTTTTCACCTAATACTATTTTCATTTGACACAACAACAAAACACTGTTTAAAAAGGGAAGAAGAAGAAGAAGAAGAAGAAGAGGAGTAGGAGGAGGAGAGTTTAACATCCCATCCAGTGTCGTGGTCATTAGAGACAGAGTTTAAACCTAGATTATGAAACGATGTGGAAGGAAATCGGCCCTGCCCTTTTCAAAGGGACCATCCTAGCTAACCACTGTGCCACTTCACTTGGTAATGATGACAGACAGTTCTGACATACAACGTACATACGGCCTACATGGGCAGTGTAGTCCAACAGTTAATATTCTGAATCATTTTGTGACTGTGTCAAATGAAATAGTAGTAATTTTATCACTCATGTTCTACAATGAGAAAATGCCTTTATTTCCAAAATTATACATCTATTCTTGGTCATTTGTGAGAAATGTTCCACTTCAAACACAAACAGGCTTATATAAAAGAATATTTAAAAGCATTCAAATACTGTTAAGAATTATACAACATTTCTATTTAAAGTCACAGCTGGTTACTATGATTAGTAGATCAATTTATGACTGTTGGACATGCTGCAACATTCTTATTCAAAATTTTGTTTCAATATTTAACTGTTTCTCTCATTTGATGGACCTACAATTTTGTGATTTTGTGCCACTCCCATCCAGAGATCCAAATGTGAGGTTAATTTAACTCTGCAACATTTTACTTTACTGTTTCACATTTTGGCTCAAAAGTGAGAAGCATAATAAGGCAACTCATAGTAGAAAGCTTTAGATATCAGATGTAAAACAAAGGTCAGTGACATAATGGAAAGAATGAATGCAGGAGTTCAAGTCTCGGTCTAGCAAGCAGTTTTAATATGCCAGGAATTTCATATCACTGCACACGCCAAACTTGATTCTACTAAAGGATCGACAAGTCTTAAGACTAAGAAGCTTGTTGCAAACAGGAATCTGGAGGCTGTTTACGACCTGTTTATACAAAAAAGATCACAAGGCAAACCGATTTATGATCCCAGTATATGTGAAAATCCAATTCAATTTAAAGAAATCTTGATGGGCTGTTGAATTTTAAAGCAAGGATTATCTGGTTAAAATGCATTAAATCAAGACAACATTTTTGAGCTTCAAATACAAGGAGAGAAACTGCTGATTCTTTCAAAATCAAACTAAGAGACATATTGAGAAGACAAGTAGTTACAATGCTGATGACAATGGGCTTAATTGGAAAGCTTTTTTAAGAGAAACTCCTGCTTCAAACTGGAATTAGGAGCACCTGGTACTAAATTAAGCAAGGATTGTATTACTGCTTTGGGCTGTGCTAATGCTAATGCTAATGGTGACCGCTGACTGCATATGCTCGTCATAGGTAAAAATAAGAAACCGCATTGTTTCAAACACATTAATATGTCTACGACACTCGTTGTTTACACCTAACAAAAAGGCATCTGGATGTATAGCATGATTTTCACTGTATGGTTTATGGAAGTTTTTGTACCCTCTGTAATTGCTTTGCAAATTTAAAAATGTTTCCACTTTAATCTTTGCCTCCATATTTGAAAGAAGGAAAGAGTGAAAGATATGACTGAAGAAATGAAGGAAGGAAGCTGTGGCTGTGTCCTTGTCAAAGCAGACTACTTCAGCATTTAGCTTAACTGATTTATGAAACCACAGAAATCTTAAATCTGGGGCATTAAGACAGGGACACTCAGAAGAGAAGTTGGACCAGTGTGACCGGGTTGTGAAAATTGTTATCAGCTGTCACACACAGCTAATATGAACAGAAAATACAATATGTGCATTCCTGCTGTTAGTCCTTTTCTGTAGTCCATGGAAGATTCTGGACCATTAGGTGTCACACCAGCGTTCTAAGGTAACCACACACCAGCACAGATACTATATGCTCTCTGATCATATCAAGCTAATAGACGACATTTACTGACTAGCTGCATGCCATGTTATTTGAAATAAGAATGAAGGAGTTGAAAAGCTAATCACAAAAAGCTTAACCAGTCATTTTCAAGGATAAAATTATCACAGTTAAGAATTATTAACTGAAGTAACATTTTCATATACAGTGAATTACAAACGTAAACACAAATGTAACATTTTCAATCAAATGCCTAGCAGTTTTTCAGTCTTCTATGAACTGATGTTCTGGCTTTATAAAGGATGCATACAGATACCATCTTTGTGTGTTGCAAACAATTCATTAAAGAAATAATAACAGTGTCAAATCTATATCTACATACATACTCCCCAAGCCATTGTATGGTGCATGGCACAGGGGACTTTGTACCACTACTAGTAATTTTTTGTCCTGTTCCACTTGCAAATAGAGTAAGAGAAAAACAACTGTCTTTATGTCAATGTATAAGCCTTAATTTCTCTTATTTTTGTGGTTCTTACGCAAGAAGTATGTTTGTGGCAGTAGAATCATACTGCAGTGTCAGATTCAAATGGTGGTACATTAAATTTTCTCAATAATGTTCCATGAAAATAATGTCTTCCCTCCAGGGATTCTCATTTGAGTTCATGAAATATCCATAATACTTGTGTGTTGATCTAACCTACTAGTCACAAATCTAGCAGCACATCTCTGCATTGATTTGGTGTCTTCATTTAATCCAACCTGGTGGGGATCCTAAACACACTAGCAATACTCAACAACTGATCGCACTAGTGTTTCCTATGCGGTCTGCTTTATAGGTGAGGTACACTTTCCTAAAATACTCCCAATAATTCGAAGTCATTAATTCACTTCCTTACAACTGTCCTATGTGCTCACTCCATTTCAATCACTTTGCAATATTTTGCCTACACATTTTTAACTGATGTGACAATGTCAAGCAGCACACTACTAATGCTGCATTTGAATATTAAAGGAGTGTTTTTTCTAGTGGTCCACATTAATTTACATTCTTCTAAATTTACTGCAAGGTGCCACTCATCACAGAAACTACAAATCTTGTCTATGTTACTTTGTATCATCGTACAGTCATTCAACAGTGATACCTTCTCTTACCTCCCCCCCCCCCCCCCCCCAAAGAACCATGGATCTTGCCATTGGTGGGGAGGCTTGTGTGCCTCAGCAATACAGATAGCCGTACACTAGGTGCAACCACAACGGAGGGGTATCTGTTGAGAGGCCAGACAAATGTGTGGTTCCTGAAGAGGGGCAGCAGCCTTTTCAGTAGTTTCAGGGGCAACAGTCTGGATAATTGACAGATCTGGCCTTGTAACACTAACCAAAATGGCCTTGCTGTGCTGGTACAGCGAACGGCTGAAAGCAAGGGGAAACTACGGCCATAATTTTTCCCGAGGGCATGCAGCTTTACTGTATGGTTAAATGATGATGGAGTCCTCATGGGTAAAATATCCCGAAGGTAAAATAGTCCCCTCTTCGGATCTCCGGGCGGGGACTACTCAGGAGGACGTCGTTATCAGGAGAAAGAAAACTGGCATTCTACGGATCGAAGCGTGGAATGTCAGATCCCTTAATCGAGCAGGTAGGTTAGAAAATTTAAAAAGGGAAATTGATAGGTTAAAGTTAGATATAGTAGGAATTAGTGAAGTTCGCTGGCAGGAGGAACAAGACTTTTGGTCAGGCGAATACAGGGTTATAAATACAAAAGCAAATAGGGGTAATGCAGGAGTCAATTTATTAATGCATAAAAAAAATTGAAGTGTGGGAAGCTACTACAAACAGCATAATGAACGCATTATTGTGGCCAAGATAGACACGAAGCCCACGCCTACTACAGTAGTACAAGTTTATATGCCAACTAGCTCAGCAGATGACGAAGAAATTGAAGAAATGTATGATGAAATAAAAGAAATTATTCAGGTAGTGAAGGGAGACGAAAATTTAATAGTCATGGGTGACTGGAATTCGGTAGTAGGAGAAGGGAGAGAAGGAAATGTAGTAGGTGAATATGGATTGGGCCTAAGACATGGAAGAGGAAGCCACCTGATAGAATTTTGCACAGAGCACAACTTAATCATAGCTAACACTTGGTTCAAGAATCATAAAAGAAGGTTGTATACATGGAAGAAGCCTGGAGATACTGACAGGTTTCAGATAGATTACATAATGGTAAGACAGAGCTTTAGGAACCAGGTTTTAAAATGTAAGACATTTCCAGGGGCAAATGTGGACTCTGATCACAATCTATTGGACAGAGTTTCAGGGAGACCATAAGGGAACAATTGACAGGAATGGGGGAAAGAAATACAGTAGAAGAAGAATGGGTAGCTTTGAGAGATGAAGTAGTGAAGGCAGCACAGGACATAGTAGGTAAAAAGACGAGGGCTAGTAGAAATCCTTGGGTAACAGAAGAAATATTGAATTTAATTGATGAAAGGAGAAAATATAAAAATGCAGTACATGAAGCAGGCAAAAAGGAATACAAACGCCTCAAAAATGAGATCGACAGGAAGTGCAAAATGGCTAAGCAGGGATGGCTAGAGGACAAATGTAAGGATGTAGAGGCTTATCTCACTAGGGGTAAGATATATACTGCCTACAGGAAAATTAAAGAGACGTTTGGAGAAAAGAGAACCACTTGCATAAATATCAAGAGCTCAGATGGAAACCCAGTTCTAAGCAAAGATGGGAAAGCAGAAAGGTGGAGGGAGTATATAGAGGGTCTATGCAAGGTGAATGTACTTGAGGACAATATTATGGAAATGGAAGAGGATGTAGATGAAGATGAAATGGGAGATATGATACTGCGTGAAGAGTTTGACAGAGCGCTGAAAGACCCGAGTTGAAACGAGGCCCCGAGAGTAGACAACATTCCATTAGAACTACTGACAGCCTTGCGAGAGCCAGTCATGACAAAACTCTACCATCTGGTGAGCAAGATGTATAAGACAGGCGAAATACCCTCACTTCAAGAAGAATATAATAATTCCAATCCCAAAGAAAGCAGGTGCTGACAGTAGTAAGTCACGGATGCAAAATACTAACATGTATTCTCTACAGACGAATGGAAAAACTTGTAGAAGCTGACCTCGGGGAAGATCCGTTTGAATTCCGTAGAAATACTGGAACACGTGAGGCAACACTGACCTTACGACTTATCTTAGAAGCTAGATTAAGGAAAGGCAAACCTACGTTTCTAGCATTTGTAGACTTAGAGAAAGCTTTTGACAATGTTGACTGGAATACTCTCTTTCAAATTCTGAAGGTGGCAGGGGTAAGATACAGGGAGCGAAAGGCTATTTACAATTTGTACAGAAACCAGATGGCAGTTATAAGAGTCGAGGGACATGAAAGGGAAGCAGCGGTTGGGAAGGGAGTGAGACAGGATTGTAGCCTATCCCCGATGTTATTCAATCTGTATATTGAGCAAGCAGTGAAGGAAACAAAAGAAAAATTCGGAGTAGGTATTAAAATCCGTGGAGAAGAAATAAAAACTTTGAGGTTCGCTTATGACATTGTAATTCTGTCAGAGACAGCAAAGGACTTGGAAGAGCAGTTGAATGGAATGGACAGTGTCTTGAAAGGAGGGTATAAGATGAACATCAACAAAAGCAAAACTAGGATAATGGAATGTAGTCTAATTAAGCAAAACTAGGATAATGGAATGTAGTCTAATTAAGTCATGTGATGCTCAGGGAATTAGATTAGGAAATGAGACACAAAGTAGTAAAGGAGTTTTGCTATTTGGGGAGCAAAATAACTGATGATGGTCGAAGTAGCGAGGATATAAAACGTAGACTGGCAATGGCAAGGAAAGCGTTTCTGAAGAAGAGAACTTTGTTAACATCGAGTATAGATTTAAGTGTCAGGATGTCGTTTCTGAAACTATTTGTATGGAGCGTAGCCATGTATGGAAGTGAAACATGGACGATAAATAGTTTGGACAAGAAGAGAATAGGAGCTTTTGAAATGCGGTGCTACAGAAGAATGCTGAAGATTAGATGGGTAGATCACATAACTAATGAGGAGGTATTGAATAGGATTGGGGAGAAGATGAGTTTGTGGCACAACTTGACTAGAAGAAGGGATCAGATGGTAGGACATGTTCTGAGGCATCAAGGGATCACCAATTTAGTATTGGAGGGCAGTGTGGAGGGAGACCAAGAGATGAATACACTAAACAGATTCAGAAGGATGTAGGTTGCAGTAGGTACTGGGAGATGAAGTAGCTTGCACAGGATAGAGTACCATCGAGAGCTGCATCAAACCAGTCTCAGGACTGAAGACCACAAGAACAACAACAACAACAACCTTCTCCTACACCACAGCTGTATAAGAAATCAGCCACAGACTGCTGCTTACCTGCTCCATCAGATCATTTATGTATATAGAGAATAAGAGCAGTCCTATCACACTTTCCTGGGGCACCACCGATGATACTTTGTATCTCATGAACACACACCCCAGAGGACAACAGATGGGTTCTATTACTTCAGATGTCTTTTGAGCCAATCACATATCTCGGAACTTAATCTGTATGGTAGGACTTTAACAGCCTGCAGTGGGGCACTGTATCTAATGCTTTCCAGAAATCTAGGGATATGGAATCTGCCTGTTGCCCTCCATCCACAATTCACAAGATACACAAGAGAAATGTGCCTATTGAGTTTCGAACGAGCAAAACTTTGTAAATAGATGCTGATTTGTGGACAAACTTTTCAGTTTCAAGGAAAATTATTATTTTCAAATTCAAAATATAGTGACAAATTCTGCAATAAACCAATGTTGAAGATATTGGTCTGTTAACTTGGAGGTCCTATTCATTTACCCTTCCTGTGCACAGAAGTCACATGTACTTTTTTCCAGACCCTTGGGACTTTGCTGTGGATGAGAGATTTGTGATAAATGCGACTAAATAAGGGGGCCAATGCCCTACGACACCCACTGCAAAACACTATTGGGATTCCATCTGACCTGGTGGCTTACTTGTTTTCAGCTCCTTCAATTTCTTCTCTACACCAAAAAGACCTATTACTGTATGCTCCGTATGGGAGTCCGGGCGATGGTCAAACAACAGAATGATCTTTCTGCCTGAATCATTTCTTAAATGCAAAATTTAGGACTTCAGCTTTCCTCCTGCTGTCTACTGCCACACCAGACTGGTCAACAAGGTATGACCGGATAGAAGCCTTAGGACCACTTTGTGATTTGACACAGGACTAGAATTTTCTCTGCTCTGGTTATCAGCGAGATCTTTTGCTAAGGTATGACAGTGGTAGGCGCACGCTTCATACATCCATCTTTTTACAGACACTTGAATTTATACTAATGTTTGCCTGTCATTATTTGCATGTTTTGTTTGGAAGCAAGAGTGTAATAGTGTTTCCTTCCTCAGCATTTACAAATGTCCATCACATTGGAACTAAATGATGTGCGCTTGCTGTCTTAGTGGGATGTTAACAACTGATTATCTGATCTTTCTAGCAAAAATACTCTCCCAGTCTTCTTGATGGATTTGTTAACTTTAGTAACCACCTTCACTAAGTGACACGATCACTATGTCTACACAGACACTTTCAATTAAGGTCAGGCCTGTTTGTAGCTACAACGTCTAAAATATTTCCAGTGTGCATGGGCTGTCAAACCAGTTGCTCATGACAGTTTTGGAAAACATGTTCCAACCTAATTCACAAGACTGTGTCTGTACTACCTGCAATGAGTCTGTAGATGTTCGAGTCTACAGTCTTGAACCAATGTTGCATGATATGGTTATTTCCGCACTAGAAGAGCATAGACCTACTTTGAATGATTCTGAAAGTTTCACAGTGGAATCAGGTGGCCAATAAAAATTCTCCAACAATTAACTTGAATTCACTTACGCCTCTCACTTGTGTCCAGGTAAGTTCACAGTCTGACAATTTCAACATCTATAGGCACAATATTTTTATTGATTTCAATGAACACTCTCCAATTTGGCACTGCACTGAATCACATTGAGAGAACAAGACAAATTTGTCTTTTCTGATGACATTGGCAATTAGTTGTTCACTGCAGCTAAGTGAAAACATGTTAGATTCTTATTTCCTAATGCTAGGAGAGATATATAGCTTTTTAGGAGGTTATTCATTGGCCAGTACTTGAGTTACTATCAATTAGGAGGCTGTACACCATACACAATTGTGTATTTTGTCTCCTCTAATCTGTACATTCCATGCCTAGCTAAATATTTCAAAAAACTTTCTACTTCTGGTTTCAGCCAGCTCTCAGTTCCAAGAATAATTTGAGTGCAACAACCTCTATGGAGGGCAGTTAATTGAGAAACTTTGTTACAAATACACTGACAGTTTACTGTTAAAATTTTGACAGCCACACGTCTTTACTTTGAACTGGTCTGATTTTGCTCTCTGCATATGAACTTGCAAGTGTTCAGAGGACCTCAAACTATCATCACTAGCCCAAGAAACCCCAAGTGCACTCCACAACCACACTGCTACTAGAGTAGCTGCTTCCTGTATGTTGTCCAATTCTGATTTATCAAGATAAGTCCCACAATTCTCCACCCCAAAATGCAGGTCCTGAAATTTGCAGTCAACACTGTCACAGAATCGATGGAGCCTTTAGTTGAGATCCTCCACTCATCTCCAAACCAAAGGATCCTGATCAACACTGGGTATGATGCAATGAACTGTGAGCTCTGCCTGCACTGCTCTACTAAAACGAAGCATTGAATAGGTATGACAACGTTAAGCCCTGCCTTATTCCCTCCATCCCCATTTTAAATTCGGACACAATGAAGTTCTAAGTTATAGGTCAGTAGTTTTTTATTATCACTAACAGTTTCAGTTAATAACCATCAACAGAATATGAAGGTTCACATAGTATTTATATATCATCTCATATCAATATGGTAATGTTAAATACAAGCGTATCAGAACTGCTGAGTATGAAAAGAACAAACTAGTGCCCATACTCTGGGTACTTTCTGAGAGCAGTTACCAATTTGTTCTTTTGATATTCAGCAGTTATGACGGGGCTGTATTAATAACATTCCCATACTGATGTGACACGACATGCTGCACATATAATATATAACCAGAACTGGTAGTGGTAGTAAAGGACCTACAGACAGCTGTGTGTCGCGTTTTATAAAGTACTGAACAATGAACTCAAAATTGGAATATTAAATACCACAATTTAAAACGTATTCACACACGAATGCACTATCACATCAATGCTTAACCATTGTTCTCGTTCAGAAATTTGTGATATTGCAAGTAGCCCTGTGCTGTAGAGACTGTAGCAGGCCAGTGTAGCCCATATGAAAATGTTACAGAGATGCTGAGGGTTTTCGACAGAAAGGCTATGTTCTCATGAGGTCCTGTTGCACAAATTCTGAGAAATATTTGAGAAGCACTGTCTAACAATTCTCCTTCTCCATGATTTATCTTGCACAGGAATCATGATAATCCAAATATGAAATATCAGAATGTGTGTTCCAAAATATAGAATTTTCCCCTGTACTCAACATTTCTGCATAATTAATACAAATATGGAGTAAATACAAAGCCACTAATATTAGAAAGAAGTACCCTCTACCATGCAGTTGCAGTGGAGCAAAGTATATTATGAGTTGATGTACGAACGTCATCACTAAACACAGAAACGTCCTAAAATTTTTGCCTCCAGGTTAGTTCAGACTGATAACTGCCACCTCACTAACACCATGCGATGTACTGCACTGAATCACATTGAGAGTACACAATGAATTTGTCTTTTCTGATGACACTGGCAATTAGTTGTTCACTGCAGCTTAGTGAAAACGGGTTAGATTCTTATTTCCTAAAGCAAGGAGAGATATACAGCTTTTTCAGAAATTATTCATTGGCTAGTCCTTGAGTTACTATTGATTAGGAGGCTGTACACTGTACGCAATTGTGTATTTTGTCTCCCAGCTTTAAACCTTAATGCTTTGACTAAAGCATAAACTACAACACAATAGTTATTCATAACAATAATACTTCAGGAAACAGTCTTTAGCTCTTTCATATGTATCTAAAGGCTTACTACTAACCTGGATGATGAACCAAAGCTCTTTTGCGATAAGCTTTCTTTATTTCATCTGTGGATGCGTTCTTGTCAATGCCCAGTATTTTGTAGTAGTCTTTACGTTTGGATTTTTTAAGAGCTAATTTGGCTTCTTGTAATAGTCTTCTGTTCTCTGAAGATAAAGCAAAATGTACAAATATACTCTTTACTTATCACAACATATCTACGAAATCTGAATAAAATGTATGTACTAACCTCTGCTTTTATCCATTTTGCAAACATTTTCATAATCACGTACTGCATCTTCATATTCACCTAGTTCCATATAGTTCTTCGCTCTTCGTAGCAGAGCCTTTAAGTAATTAGGATCCAATGACAGTGCTGCTGTGCAATCTGCTACAGACTCATTTAACCTCCCAAGCTGAAAGTTTTGAGGAGGCAGATTATATTTTCAGCCATATATAAGGCTCCTGAGACACTTCTACTAACAATCATAAAGAATGAAGAGGGAACTATAAACAGAACATGAACACCAATTATTAGCCATTAAATAGAGCAACAATGAAAATTTTAATTCATGACCCAGCCGTGTGTCCTTACTGTTCTGCTGCTCCTTTCATCACATGTCACAAATTCTTCAGTGAATGGAGCTACTAATTTCTCACTCATGTATTTGCTATGCTATTTATCCACAAAAAATCTATGATCTACAGCTGGAAAACACAACCTCTGCAATATGCTTAATATTTTTACTTACCTGCTTTTAAATGCTAGTAATCCCAACAATGTTTCCTTGGCTATAATGCCATTTCTGATGCCTTAACTTTTAATTGGTTTTTGGCATTGTTTTACGAGCAAGTATTTGTGAACTTAGACATGTACTGGAATTATTTCTTAAACTAATTGCTACCCAGCAAGTTACATTGATGATATATGGACTAAGTCTTGCATGTAACATACATTATCTTCTGTAATTGGATAGATAAAAAAAATTGCTAGCAAGCGGTGGCAGGAGAAAACACATATGAAAGGTATTAGAGTTGGTAAGTTTTTGTACAAAGTGGCTCTTTCTTCTGGCGGAAGGGTTGAAGGGGAAGAAAGATGGGTGACTTAAAACGACTGGGAGGTTAAGAAAAGGGATGGAGTTTGGAAAAGTCACCCACAACTTCAGGTCAGGAAACACACATCAAATGGGATGAGAAGGAAAGACCGACTGTTGAGGACTGATCTGTATGAGATTTGAAAAGCTGAGAGCTTAAAGGTGGAAGATACTGTAGTATGAAAGACAGAGATTACTGCTAAAACATCATGGACAGGTTAATATGAGCAGAAAGCTAAGTGAATTTTAGAGGCGGGAGAAGGATGGCTAAAAATAGACAGGTCAGAAAATGAAAGATGTAGAAAACTAAAAGGTAGTGAAGAAAGGAATATAAATGCTGAGAGTGAAGAAATTAACAGAGATTAAGACCAGGTGGGCAGGGAGACCCAAGGACGTGTTGTAGCGCTAGTTCCCACTTGCGGACTTCTGAGAAACTGGTGTCTGGGGGAAGAATCCAGATGACACTTGAGGTCACAACTATCATGTTTTAGAGTATGCCCTGCAACAGAATGTGTGTGTGTTGCCAGTATACACTCTCTGTCCATTCATCCTAAATGATAATCTGGTGATAGTCATGCTGATGTAAAAGGCTGAATAGTGTTTACACAAGAGTTGGTACATGGTAAGTGTCGTTTCACTGGTGGCTCTCCCTTTGAGAGCATGTTTTGCCAGTTACAGGGCTGGTGTAGGTAGTGGTAGGAGGGTGCTTAGGCAAGTCTTGCAGTGGGGACGGTCACTGGGGTACGAGCCGTAGGGTAGGGAGATGAGTGCAGAAAGAGCAAAGGGTCTGACAAGGATACTGTGAACATTGGGAGGGCGACAAATAGCTGGTCTATGTGTGGTGGGTAAAATCTGACAGAAAGGACTTCTTTTCAGAGCATGATTTTTGAAAGTCTTAGCCTTGTCAAAGTAACTGGTTAATACATTCAAGACCAGGATAATATTTAGTGACAATTGATGTACTCCTAAGCTGTTTTTTGGAGGGCTCAGCAATACCAGGATTGGATATGATGGCCTGGGAAATCTGCTTTTTAAATAGGCTGGAAGAGTAATTACATCCAGTGAAGGCTGAGGTGAGAATGGTGGTCTACTGCTGTATAGAGTCTGTATCTGAACGAATATGTTTGCCTCAAATGCCAAGGCTGTATGGGAAGAAATGTTTGACATGGAAAGGATTGCAACTGTCAAAATATAAGTACTGTTGTTTGTTAGTAGATTTAATATGAACAGACGTGTATAGCTGATCATTGGTGAGGATCAGATCAATATCAAGAAAGTAGCATGGGAGTATGAAGAGGACCATGTGAAATTTAATTGCGAGAATGTATTAGGAGATTCCAGGAATTTTAGTCTGTCACCTATCATGAATCCATATGGCAAAAACATCATCAATGTATCTAAACCAAACCAGAGACTGAAGGCTTATAGGTATCAGGAAAGGCCCCCTCCAAGTCACCCATGAAAAGGTTGGCATAGGAAGGAGTCACCCTGGTTCCCATGGCTGTACCCCTGATCTGTCTGTACACCTGCCCCTCAAAGGTGAAATAGTAGTTGGTAAGTGTAAGATCAACTAAGGTGAGCAGGAAGGATATCATTGGTTTGGAAACAAATGGGCACTGACTGAGCAAATGGTCAGCAGAGAGACAGATCATGTACATGGGGGTGGTTGATATAGAGGGAGGTGGCATCAATGGCGACAAGCAAGGTGTGTGGTGAGAGTGAAATGGGCACCGATTTCAGATGATATAGGAATGGCTGGTGTCTTTCACGTGAGAGGGAAGTCTCTTCTTTACTATGGATTGCAGGTGTTGATCAAGTAAGGCAGATATACATTCAGTGGGTGCCTTGTACCCAGCAACTTGGGACAGATAGACTGATTGGGTTTGTGCATCTTAGGAAAAAAGGTAGAAGGTGAGGGTGCATGATTTGGGTAGGGTAAGAAGTTCTATGGACAAAGGTGTTAGTCCTTGTGACGGGCCCGAAGTTTCAAGGAGGAACTGCACATTAGTCTCAATCACAAGGATGGTATCTTGATGGCAGACGCTGTATGTAGGGATGCCGGACAGCTGGCGTAAATCTTCACTGATATACTACCCTCGGTCAATACGAGTGGTAGGTACCTCGCCCACTGGGAGGATAATGATGGAATCCTCAGCTTTTACGGAACAAAGAGCATGCAGTTCTGCAGAGAACAGGTTAGGATCATGTTTTAGGAACCTGAAAAAGGGTTGTGAAGCAATGTTGGATGTTAGAAATTCTTGGAAGCCATGTAAGGGATGATTTTGAGGTAGTGGTTGTGGATCAGTTGGGATCGTGATTGGAACTGTTCAGGGCAGGCTTCAATATCAGGTTTTCTGCTGGAATGGTTTTGGAATTGGGTTGCAAAGTGACATTTCCAGTTGACATTGTGTGAAGGAAAGTAAGTCCTTCACCAAAGCAGCTTGATTAAAGGCAGGGTTAGGGCTGAAAGTGAGACCCTTGGATAATACAGGTAATTAAGGAGGGAAGAGTGCTTTAGACAAATGGTTGAGACTTTTTCACTGTTGTGACTGTTTCTTGTGACATGTTATTACTGGTCTGGGAAGCAGTGGTGAGGCCGGGTGATGTTACTGAGGTTGGCCAAGCTTGGTTTTTAGGGGAGGAGTGCTGGTTGATGGTGTAGCTGTTGAAGGAGCTGTAGAGCAACAGGAAGGAATACACCACTCTTGAGGCAGTTCAGGAGAAAGTGGGACAGCTTTCTGAGGTGTAGTCTAACAAGCTGTCACAGTCTGAAGTTTGCTTGGTGGATGATACCATACAAGGAAACATGAGGGGCAGATAACAGCAGGATTTTCTAGGAGAGAAGTCTGGTGGAGTGAAAATTGGCAGATGAGGCATATAGGTCACAGATTATTAGGGTAAGTGCAAGAGATTGTTGTATTTGAAACAGTGAAAGAGGCTGGTATGGAGAAGGATTACATCCATATACAGGGACTTTCAATTTTAGGCCTTTGGGACTAACTCCAAGGGACAATCAGGTTTCAAGAAACAAATCTTGTCCGGTGCAGTCCCCAACATAAAGGTCTCTCCTTTTCATCCCATCTACTAAGTCTCCCCTGACCTGGGATTCTGGGTGACTTATCCGAATCTACTTCTTTTCCTAGGCCTCACCTGGCCTTTTCCATCACCCCTCTTCTTCCCCCTTAACCCTTCTGCCAGAAGGAGGAGCCACCAGTTCTGAAAGCCTGCAAACTTTAATACCTTTTATACATGTATTCTCCTGCCACCACTTGGTGAGTAGATTTCCTATCCATCCAGTTACATTATATTTTCAAAAATCGATTATTTTCATTGATATACAATATCTTCTGGAATTTTGAAAACTGAGTGAGGTTTAAATTGTTAGACAGGGCATCTTATTATGTAAGCTTCTCTTAGAGTATCAACTAATATCTTACTGTATTTAAGCACATCTAATGCACACTTCTTTCCACCATGTGCAGTATACAAAATTAAGGTTTGCATAAGATTTGATGGTGCAATTCATTCAAGTACAAATTTGAATCTATCACTCACTGGCATTATTATTGAAATTTAGGTGTTGTACCTTACCACATAATGAATTGTTGTGATTCTCACTTTCCTTACATAACATTTGGCCTATTACTGAGTAATGTGTTTCCAGCAGGTAGTCACAAAAGAGAAGGCATGCAGAGAAGAACACTGTATGACACTGCTTTCAAGTGTAAAGTAAATCTTTATGCTGAAAAATATGGTAACAGGAGTGCAAGACGAGAGTTCAATGTAGCTGAGAATACCTACACCTGTGTCATACTCCATAAGCCACTTAATGGTGTGTGGTAGAGATGCTTCCATTACCATTAACTGATCCTCCTCCCTTAATCCATTTGTGAATGGTACATGGGAAGAATGCTTGTCAATAAGCCTCTGTATTGGCTCTAATCTATCGAATTTTCTGATTCTAGTCATTACATGAGATATGCATGTGAGGAAGTAATACGAAATACTTGCTTATGGAAAAAATGGAAATTAGCATTGTTTGCAACTACTACTACTACTACTACTACTACTACTACTACTATAAAGAAATTCATTGCCCCACACAAAGGAAGACATCCTGATGTTGAAGCAAACATTTTGGAATTTGAAACTTTCCTGGCAGATTAAAACTGTGTGCCGGACCGAGACTTGAACTCGGGACCTTTGCCTTTCGCGAGCAAGTGCTCTACCAACTGAGCCACCCAATCACAACTCATGCCCCATCCTCACAACTTTACTTCTGCCAGTACCTCGTATCCTACCTTCGAAACTTTACAGAAGCTCTCCTGCGAACCTTGCAGAACTAGCACTCGGGGCGTGATTCGTGCTTGGGTAGCTCAGTTGGTAGAGCACTTGCCCGCGAAAGGCAGAGATCCCGAGTTCGCGTCTCGGTCCAGTACACAGTTTTAATCTGCCAGGAAAGTTTCGTAACAGTGCACACTCCACTGCAGAGTGAAAATCTCACTCTGGGATTTTGGAATTTGTCGGTGAAAGGAGGGTGAATGAATAACCAGTCACTAGGACACCATAAGAAACAAAGCAAAAGAGGAACCTACGATTCTTAATATACTGTGGCAAGAGTTCAAGGCTCTCCATCGAGAGGTTAATCACTGTATGAAACATGCGGGCTTATATCTACGAAGCTGTACAACAGTATGCCAAGTGCTTCCATAGGATTTTGAGAAGAAATTTCAAGAATTTCACCTTTATGTCATCACCCTTCAGAAAGAGAAGAATTTTTAGATGGGCCAAATAGACAATGCTGATGGGATGCCAATTTGGTTTGATATGCCATGTAATTACGTGAGTGATGAGAAGGGGACAAACAAAATTGCTGTCAAAACATCATGGTGTGAAAAAACAGCATTTAACTGTAATGTTGGCAATCACAGCAGGTGGGCACATACTTCCTTTTTCTTAATCTTCAAAGGGAAAACAAACCCCAGGCCTCCTAAAAATGAAAAGCTGTTCCTTGATGATGTCATTCTTTGAAATCAAGAGAAGGGATAGATGACAAACTTTAATGGTTGATTGGCCCCGAAATATATGGAAACACTGTCCTAGTGGGCTTTCCAAACTATTGTCAAAGCTTTGTCTCAGTGCATTTTGCATTTATTTAACTGATGATGTAAAGAAGAAAAACCACAGCCAAACCAGTGACCTTCATATCATTCCTGGAGGAATGACTTCCATGTTACAACAGCTGGATGTTAACATAAATAAACCTTTTAAAAGTTCTTTAAGAATAATACAAATAATGGTTTTGTAAATTAAGCCATGAACTGAATCTGACAGGAAAAATTAAGCATGCTGCACCCCACATATTGCAAACTGAGTTTTGGCTGCCTGGAAAAGAACTGAAGCACCAACAGTCATAAAATCATTCAAGAAATCATGTATTTCAAAGACTCTGGATGGCAGTGAAGATGGTGTGATATGGAACAGCACCAAGGATCATGGGGAAAGAGGAAATGAATCTGCTTCTGACGCAGACACCTCCAAGGATACTAGTAGTGATGACTGATTAATGATTATTAACACCTGTAATTTATGATATGTTTGTTAGCATGCCTTGTAGGTAATCAAGTTAGACATTTTTTCTTAATAATGACTGTGTCAATTAAAAATTATTGTTTTGATAGTTCATGCATACATCCATTGTTGAGTGAAATAAATTTAACCCCTCAGTGATTTGCTAAGAGCTCCTTTTATGATTTTTATTTTTAAAACTGGGGTGTGTGTTACATTCAGTGGCACATCAGATTTGCACAAATATGGTATTTCATCACCGGGTTAATTTAGATCAACAAATGTACCACTCAATAATTTGCTAAGAGCTCCTTTTATGATTTTTATTTTTAAAACTGGGGTGTGTGTTACATTCAGTGGCACATCAGATTTGCACAAATATGGTATTTCATCACCAGGTTAATTTAGATCAACAAATGTACCACTCAATAAAAATAAAAATCTTACCTTTGAACACACTGTTGCACGGTTAAAATACAATTTTGCATTTGTGGAGTTATTGTATGGGTCAATTTTCAGTGCTTCTGTGTACAACGCATAAGCTTCTGCTAGTTTATTTGATTTGAATGCTTCATTACCTTCCTCTTTTTTCTGTTTTAGCAACTTGGCTTTCTGAAAACACAACAAAATTTATCTAGAAAAAAAAAGTGTACTCAAAGTTTCAAAGGCTTATTATGTGTCTACATAACAAGAAAATTATCATGAAGATTTAATTTCAGAACACATTTAATGTAACATAAAACAAAATAGGTCAGAAACAGGCAACAAAGATAATGTGTCACTTTCAAGCAGGAAGAACGTCAAATATCAGACAAAAGGCCTAGTGTCTTGTGAATTTATTCTTCAACAATTATTCCAAATACTACACATTGCAGAAGTCTATTTTTGCTAGATCTGTGCTCTGACCCTCACAACCAAAAGGCTTTTCTCCTACAGCTCATACAGCATTTTTCAACCCTTTTATGGTATGACCACACTTACAAAAAAGGTATCCTAAATCGTCCCAAATCTCACATTACTTATTTTCTTGTAAAAGTGAAATAAATGGAAGAGAAGTGAGAATTGAAATAAATTGTGCAATTAAGAACTAGGAGGAAAGTGGAAAGGGAACTGGGAAAAACCAAAACATGGAGGGGGAGAGGGGAAGAGGGAGGGAGGGAGGGAGGGGGAGGGAGGGAGGGGGAGGGAGGGAGGATGCATCCTCTTTGGTTTGAAGCTGGCACAGTACTTACAGTAGAATATCTTTGGCTTCCCTCTGACAACCATGCCTCCATCCTTGCTACCCTCCCTGTTTACCTTTCCCTGCTGCTTCATAACCTGGGTTGTGAGTAACTGAATCCACTTTCCCTTCTTCCCTTTTTTCCCCTCTCTCCTCCCTGATGAAGGAACAAAGTTTCGAAAGCTAGGAATGTAAATTTTCAGTTCTGTTTTATGTGTATCTATCGGCTGTACTGAGCTGAGGTAAGTACTGGCGAGCCCCTCTATCTCTTTGTAAGTGTTTCACTATCTTTTTAAGGTGCACTGCCTTTTATGTTGTTTTATCAAAAAGAAAACTCATGATGAGCAAAGGTTTCGCCTTTAAACCCAATTTGCGTTCATACTGCTCTACGAGTACATTACCCTTAGTTTAATTAGTACTTGATACTATAACTTTCTAGAGACTGCATGATAGAATATGTTATAGATTACTATCCCATTTCTCTTGGGTGCTTTTGACTAACAACAGACTAACACTATTATTTTCACACTCATTCTGATTAATTGGGAAGGTAACAATGTTTCACAATTACATTGAGAACGTGTGACAGTTTATACCTGGTTACATTTTACCAGTGACTGAGTTAAGTTACAGCACTTATGAATTACTAAGGAATTCCCAAGACACAACTACCACTGTTTTTATTGTAACAATGTAGCAGTTAACATCATCATAATTAAAGTGCTTTGCAACAAACCCATCTTTAACCATCTACATTTTTTACCAAACCTCAAGTGCAACAAATGAAAATGTACCACTGCACTAATTACAGAGGGATCACCAAATTCTATAGTTAGAGGATCAAACAATGGAAACTCCAGGTAGGAATATCAGTAATGTAGGAAAAAAACAGATTGCTACTTACTCTAAAGATGACAAGTCAAGTTGCAGACAGGCACAATTAAAAGACACACACATAGCTTTCAGCCACAGCCTCTGTCAGTAGAAAACGCACACGCGCGCATCACGCACACTAACTTCAGCTCTTGGGCTGACCCGAGATGCTGGAGTTGGCGGTTGTGTGTATGTGCACATGCGTATGCGTATGCGTATTCTCCTGACGAAGGCTGTGGCTGAAAACTGTGTGTGTGTGTGTGTGTGTGTGTGTGTGTGTGTGTGTGTGTGTCAATTGTGCCAGTTTGCAATTTCACGTATCTTCTTTACAGTCAGTAGCAATCTGTCTTTTCCACATTGTTTACGATTAGAGGATAATACATATGAGAACATTCCTGATTTATCAGGCTCTGAGTGTATCACACAATAGCAGAAGTATGTATACATGTTCATCATTAACTACAAAAAGATGATATCTTTTAGGAAGATAAGGAACTATTTAGGGTTCATATACATGGATAACTGATAATATTACACAAAATGCCTTTAAGATTTACATATTAGCATTTATTGACTAGACTGCAGTAAAAATCCCTATTTTACAGTTGACAGGGACTTTAAAAAACTCTGTAAACTACAGGAAGATGTAAATGGTGGAAAATTACTTTTTAAGCACATAGTTTATAAACCTCAATTTTCAATTTCATTATTTGTACCTTTAATTTGAAACCCTTGTTCTTACCTAAGTTTTACTTTTCATGAACGTATTTGTATCCCGGGACAGTGAAACATGTCACTTGACAGCTCGCATGCAGTTAGCTATATTGTGATTGCAAGGTTGCAATAGCTGCCACCGCGCACATCCAAAGCTCCGAACTATGTTTTGTAAATGTAATCTACAATCAACCTTTATACATAAGTACAACAAAGTATGTTTTTCTAACACTGGAGAGGACGACGACGCCAACGGCGATGACTGAGACTAGGCATTTGATAGTGTATGAAACTGGGAAACTAAAACAGCTGAAGTTAATGACAACATCTACGAAAAGTGGTTCCAAATTGTTACCGCAACAGCTGCACGTAAAATGTTGTATAACAATGTAAACCTAAGCATTCCAAAGAACACATCATCCCCACACATAGAAGGAAATAAAGCAAAACATGCACAGCCTACTCGATTGCAGAGAGAAAGAATTAATTCTGTATATATTTACACTCACCAATTTACGATGTCAATGGCGCAATTCCACCCAGTTCTCCCTCACTATCTTAGGAATCAGTGCCAAAATCATCATCATCATCAAGAAAAATCATTAATTGTTGGTTTTCATTATAATTCCATCTATAGTCTGTGCTTCTCTTATGAGTTTAGCGACATGGTCTTTCTTCCCACATGAGGAAGCGTGTACAGTACTAAGACCTTCATGTGGCAGTCTTTCCACTTATGTTATAGTAAAAGTCTTCTTGTTACTCCTAATGTACACCTTGACATCACTCCAAACCAACTGAGTTGGATTTATATAGCAGTGATTAGACAGTAGCCTAATTACCAAGTGACTGTTCTCTTGCAATTTCGCCTACAATGAATTTGGGTGTCATAGGCTTAGTTTGTTTTACGAGTGAATATAAAAAAGGGTTTGTCAAGCTCACGTCCACAGCAATGTCTCACGCCTGCAACCACTGCATCATAGTTTCTTTGCAGTCACTAGTGGTGGGAGTTTTGTCAAACCACAGAATAGTAGGGTGCATTGTCCATCACCAACACTGTCGGAACACTAAACTGGAGCAACAGATTTTTAAATCACTGTAGAAACTGTGGGTGGTCCATACCCTCATGATAGTCACCGGTTTTTCTCAATCAAAAAACTAAAAATCCTTCAGGCACAAAGCTGTTTGAAGATCCTGCATGGGCCACAATTAATCTGGATCCTCTTCCTGTTGGCTGATGACTGCTGATATTTGGAGTATCATCTGTCCAGCATTTATAAACTGATTCTCCAGCATTGACCCAGGTTTCATCTGCCCATATGACTGAGTGTATACAATTTTGTACAATTCTGTGTAAGAATACGCTAAAAGCTGCAATGACATGAGATTTTTCAAGTACAGTTTTCATCCCTCCAACTTTTTAAAATGGAAGCCCATGCTTTTTAAAACCCCCCAAGTGACATTTACCCGCCTGAGAGAAGTTCACTTTCTTTTAAAGAAATTAGGAACTTCACTATTCTGGGGTATTCTTTCCTCCTGCAATATTCGTATAAGTGCTGACGGACTGCATGGGGGAATCAATATCTGTAACTGGACGAGGCTACCTTTTTTCTTTCCAGGAGTACTTAAAAACACACTTTTTCCCACAGGGGCTTTGTTCCACACTGTTTACTTCAGTAACTTAGAAGTCTTGAAGTAGCACTTTTTGCAGGACCTGACCATTATTTTGCAGGACAATGCTCAGGCACGTACAGCGCAAGCTGTTACTGATTTGTTTGACTGATGGGGCCGCTAAGTGCTATACCTCCCACTGTACTCCCCTGACGTAATCCCTCGTGAGTTGAACTCTATCTATAAACTGAAGGAAACACTTCGCGGCATTCGCTTCAGAACTGCTACAAATTCATTGGGCAATAGACCGCACCGCTCGAACTGTTAACACAACTAGAACTGCTAAGAGTATCCTACGACTTCCACATTGCTGGCAACGGGTTATACACGATTCTAGTGACTACTTTGAAAGTTAGTAAAACTTTGAAACATGTCTCTATTTTGTATGAGCTGCAAATAATTGTTGCTACTAGTAAATTTCCAATCCTCGTATATTGTTCCATCACTGATATTAGCTGTACATTGTGTCCATTTAACCTCATAGACTTTTTTGAGGCTAGATAGACATAATGTTACGTATTTAGAGTTAATATCAATGATAGAACAATGTATATCTGATTGTTGTTATTCCATCACACAAATGAGAAACAGAAATGGTTTTTGGACAAAAAGATGGTCTGATCATAGACCGAAATCGATCGTTGACTGGGTCCTAAAGTTTGTGAGGTATGCTCTAAAACTTTATCGGCAGGAATCTACGCATGCCCATAAACAGAAACATTATTTTTCTTGCTGATAAAACTCACGTGTCCTCTTTAGCCTGACTATTTAATGCCACTCCACAGCACAACGAATTGTCACTTGGTGAATGATGTCGTTTTGGTGACACTGTTTAACCCTTTATGGCCTGAATTTATTTTTTGACTGAAATTTTGAAATTTTTCTGTGGTGTTCTAGTTCTTAGGAAATAAAGAAAAAATAAATCAAATAATATTATGCAAATTTTATTAATTTTTTCCAAAAAGGGACTTGAGAGTCGTGTCAGGTCACAATGGCACAGACAGTAACAAATATTACTTTATGAAAAGTGGTACTCATAAAAAAAGGCTTTTCTTTCATTGACACAGAAAAATACTTTACAATGAGAACATTTAGAACGAGGTCTTGATTTTATATTATGAACAGCACAGTTTTCACATCAACCACGATCTGCAACAAAATTTGAGCAATAAGCTCCGAGATTTTGGGTTCTAATTTCATTTGAAGTGGAAAAGTATTATGATGGTCAGATTCTCACAGGAAATGCACGGAATAAAAACTGAAGGATCAACCTGTAACTGCATGAAACCAAATACCATGAGGATTGCACGCGCTGAAATTGAAATTGCTTTAGCATCACAGATAACACATCCATGAAAGAACTGTGATACATTAACAGTGTACGAAAGCAAGAATAAGTGGCGTGCTACGTTTCTGTGACAACTCAAATGACGAATGTTTTACACTCATTTTTATAACATGGGTCTTTGAAGTCCTGTCAGACCACAAAGGGTTAATAAACAGAAACTGTAGTCAAGGCAGTAACACAACACAAAAAAGCAGGTGGTCGCAGAATAACCTAAAATGTTTACACGGAAGCCAGCAATGTGGTAGAGTCGACGCGGGGACCGGCTTTTGTGGCTGTGCTGTTATTGGTTCAGAAGATGCATCACCTCGCATTCCTCATTTGTTTGTTACTCATATTGAGAACTTTGCAGCACTTGGGGAGCGACCTGGAAGCGGCATGTTTCAGCGACCAGGTTATAGTCCATACATTTCTTTTTTTGTAAAAAAAAGGGAATTATAGTTTGTTTCAACTTCTTCTGGTGGATTTTTCCCTACCTGTTTTTCTAGGTCAAAAATATATTTGAGAGTTTGGCGTCTACATCAAAAATATACCAGAAGCCAGAAAGTGATCACACAGCCTGGACCTGGGCATATATAAATGTGTTACATACCTATTATGACCACAAACTTCAGAAACACAGTACATCCAACTTCCAAATTATGAAAGTATATACATCACCATTACAAATGATTTTTTAATGAAAAATATGGGATATCAGTTGGCAACCAGTGATGGCCAATTACTTAAGATAGTGGACTCAATGAGGAGAACTGTGTTCCACAAATATCACAATGTTACTTGTATGTAGATACGTGGTGGCAGAACAAGATATACAGTGGACTGTAAAGTTGAAGGTCAGCTGACCCATCACGTCCTAACTTAATCAACTCCTCAGAAATCAGGACATATTTGAAATTTGCCACATGTTTGACATATATGATTATATTTAAATACTGTTGTGCTCATTTCACTCACTGCTATTGAAGCTCTACTATTTGGTGTCAAAATAACCACCACCTTAGAAATTGCTAAACATTCTGACAAGTGGGGGGAACAACATGTGTCACACACTAAACAAAATTCAGTTTGTGTTAGGAGGCCCAGCACCTTTTAACTACCTTGTCAAACACAAGCGGTATAAATTATTCCAACTTTTAGTGACTTTTACCATATCAGAATTAGAAACTCTATGGCTGAAGAAGTTCACTGCAAAATATTTGTAAACACTAATTGAAAATTAGCATCTTGCCAATGTCACTTTATAACAAGTACACTGTTTTGTTTGCTTCTCTCCATGAAGCATAAATGACATGAAATTTATAATTGTGACAATGCAAAACTGGATGAGAATTAATATTATGGACACAGAAAATTTAAGGGAATGATGAAAGAAGTCAAACAGTGGGAAAACATTAATTCAAGGAACATGAAAGTAGTGTTTCACTTTATACTCAAAAATTTATTCATTCTGTTTAAAATTGAAGTTGTAATGGTACAGTTCCCACTGGCAGAGCACAACTAGGAATCAAAGACGAATGACAACCTCAAACTATAGTCCTATTTGTAAGAGCAATACTAGGTAAATACTACATGGTGAATAATTAAGAACACACCAATATAAAAGATACAGTTCATTATTGTGATGTGTCAGATGTGTCTAGTAACAAACTGGCAAAACACTAACATCTGGAGCAAATCTGGAAGACAAATGGCAGAGGAAAAAAATGAGGCTTGAGTTTTCTGAAATTTAAAAACAGAAAGCACAAATAAGTAATGGGACAGGATCAGCAACAACAGGATGCCATGAATGAGAGTAAAGCTGCTGAGCAACTGATATTCTACTGTCACACAGTGTAGTACTGCTGCTAGTAAAAGAATGACAATTAGGTTTTAATGCTCAAATGATAAAGAAGTATTTAAGTAACAGCTCAAGCTCTGTGAACAGATGGGTAAGGAAATCCTACAACCCTTTTTCATAGAAACCATTTTGGCTTTTGTCTCAAATTTAGGAAAATCATGGAAAACCTAAATATGGATGAGTGAATAAGGATTTGAACCTCAGTCCTCCCAAATGCAAGTCCAGTATCTTACCACTGTGCTGCTACTAATAAAACTGTCCACATGAAAATGCTACAGTAACACTAGTCAATGAACAATAGAGAATGGCAGTTTTTTCTGTATAATATAGCAAAGGTAAAGGCAATTGCAGATGAGCATCAAAATAGGGCAAGGAAGTAAAATAAATTTTACAAAAAGTTGACTAAGTTCCAATGTGACACATGATGGATGAATCAAGAAAAACAATGAGCATATTAGCTTAAGTCAAGAAATATTTTCCAATTGAATGGAGTACAAATATCAGTGATCTACAAATGAGACAGATGTCTGTGAAAAGAAGACTGGGTCAAAGTAGTACACGGAAGTAAGATGTAGACATAGGAGACCTCAAAAAGGAGAAACCAAGTGTTCTAAAAGAAATATCAAAGAATATTACTGACAAAAAGAGAGACCAAAATAAGAACAAAATATAAAAAATACACAAAAAATTATCTGAAAGAGGAGAATGTTGATGGGACTTATGATAAGCCACCCAGAAATTAGCAGATTAGCACCTGAGAAATTAGATAAGGGGACGCCAAAAGTTATGTATAAACAAAATGCATGAAAAAAAATATATTGAGGAATTGAAAATTCTATTTATAAGAGTATTTTTTCAATATTCATACCAATTTTGTATCAAGATTTTAGTACTGAAATATTACAAACCTTATAAATATCCATTGCTTTTGTGTGGTCTGGTGCCAGTTTAAGAACATGCTGAAAATGGCTGAATGCTTTCTCCACATTATCCTGGTAGTACAAACACATTCCTCTAACATATATTGCGTCTGCATTCTGTTTATCAAAATGCAGTATGTCACTGAAATGGTCAAATGACAAATTATCGTACACTACTCTGACTGGAGAGAGAATAATTATCAGACACTGACTGTAGAGAGAATAGATAATTTACAAAACAATAACATCAAATTACACACACAATGCTATGAAATGCTATTACAATGAGTAAAAAGAGAATAAAAAGAAACAAAAAATTAATGATGAAATTCCTTATTTGTTACTGAACAAACATGTATTTTAAGATAGACAAACAGGATGGAGAAAATAATTACTCACCAGCTAGGATATCAGTAAGGCAGAGCACAGCTTGAAGCCAAGTATTTGTTTAAAAATAGTGCAGTGATGAGATGAACACTTTCGTATCTAACCTCTTTGAATGATGGTAAATCAATTCGCTCCTCTCGTACTATGTTAAATCTGATTTTTTTAAAAAAAACCTTTTCACTAATGGGTGCATACTGATAGAAGGGACAAAATGATGTTTGAAATTATGGGAAATATTAAAAGTAGAAGAGTGAGTTACAAGGATGTGTCTAATGTCATACAGGAATAGCTGAACTGACAATGCAGCAGGAAACAGAGCAGAAAATTTGATGATGAGGACAAGAATTAGAATGTGTACTCTGAAAATGGAGAGTAGACTAATCAGAGAATGCTCTTCCACAACTTACTTTGCAACTTCTTGAGCTTCCTGATATCTTCCTATCAGGGCAAGACACTCAGCTCTCTGCAATTTGTACAGACTGCAAGGCACTTGCTCCAGCATACGGTCCATGCAGTACACAACCTGTGTGTGACATGTTTCAAATTGACAAATTATTCTCACTTAGCAAAAAACACACACACTACTACTCAGACTCTTACACCTAAAAAAGACCAATGTTGTCAATTTTTTAAACAACACTGAGTTAGAACATATACTTACTGAATTTCTCTTTTGTAATATCAACAGGACAAGCATGATACAAGATCATCAAATACACATCTTAAAATAAATTTCCACATTTGAATTTTTAAAACAGTTTGCATATTAATTAACACTTCAAAACAACAATGTTTAAATTTCTGAAATGCTATAAATACCTTTCTGTAGTCATTTTTCAAATAAGCTTTCTTTGCTTCTTCTTCAAATCTTCGAACAACTTCAATTTTTTTTATCTCAGGTAATATTGCAGTGTTAGCAGGCTCCAGCTCTTTAACAAATGAAATGGCATTTTCTGCAGCAGTAATGTCTCCAAGGGCAAGGCTGCACTTTGCAATTCGTATATAGCCCTTAAATAAATTCGCTAATGTAATTATTCACACAAAAAATTAAAAGAAAAAATTGACCTTAACTTCTTTCATATATTCTTTAATATCAGTTAAAAAGTAAAAAAAAAGAAAACCACAATGAACTACATTTACTCCTTTAGGACACAAAACACTTATAACAATTATGAAACTAAACCTCTCGAATAACACGACTTATCAGATAAACAATGGATTTAATTAAATTTTACTGACAATTCAGATTAAAGCAGGACACAAACAGTGTTATCCATCCATCATATTCTATAGATCTGACAAAGGAGGAGAGTATTCACGGATGTAGAGTAAGTCAAAGCATATATTAACAGGAGATAAGCAAACCATGTATCTTGAACTGTCGATGCGTTAACAGAAAACTATCACTGTGCAGTTTGTAATGCAATGACTGTCACAAACAAGAAGCACTTGGTTAGGTCACAGCATCTGTCCACAACAGTCCTCACCACAAAGGAACTTCATCACCACAAAGGAACTTCAAATAAAATTCTGAATAAACTGATACTCAGACCATTCAGTTGATTAACAATTCATCAAACCTGATTACTGAACTGATACTACTAAATTACTTTTCCCAAGTCCACAGACACCACCAAGGTATTGTCCACATGGACGACAATTGGTTGGAAGGGATAGGGCGGAGAGAACAAATTTGACATTCCCCATTTAATTAATATCAAAAATACCAAGATAGTGAAATCTGGCTTTATTTTCTGACTGTTTTATTGAATCATCCTTAAAGCCATGCAGTGGCAGATGCATAAACAGTTCTCCTGCATTCTGAGAATTTGCACTAATTCAAATCACCCAACATGGGGTTTGAACTCTGCCACTCCATGTGGCCAGGATGCCAGGAATGGTTCCATCTCTCACCCCTGTTACATGGACTACAAGGACCTTTTCACATACTACAGAGGTGCACTATAACTCATCGACAGAGTCAATAAATAAACTGGGGAGCAGCTCTCCAGCCCACTGAACTGCAGTTTCTAGAGGTGTCAACATCATGAGGTACAACATTTACCACCATTTAGTGGCTACCACTTATCCATTATCTCAGGAACAGCCTAGGTTATACATCCACGACCCACTCATGAGGTTTAGGGTTACCACGCACATCACAATTTTAATGGCTGTGACTGTACTATTGCTTTGCCTGTGCCACAAGATAATGAAACTGCAGATCAACATGTAGCGCGATATGTTGTTTTGGCTGACCCCTGTTGCCATCATCATATGCATGATCCGGGGTTAGTTTCTTTTGTCAAAAGTGATATCCATTATTTAATTTTTATGCTCGCTCTGGAAACTGGTCTTTATCTGAAGAGGGTTTTGCTGTGTGAACTCTTGTTACTTTCAACTTGTTCTACAGCAAGTCTATTGCTCTATTATGCGAGTGATAATTTATGGAACCTTGTGACAGAGGATATTCTCATTTGTGTGTTTGTTTTTTAAAATATTTCTCCTCCAGATTATCCAGAGTTTTATTGTCTGTAGCTTCCCTACTGTACCCTTCGTAAATTAATTCCTTATCAGGCAATGAAACACCAAATAAGAAACAAAGTATGATGCCTGGGATAGAAGATCCACAGGGGAATGATCGGCTAGGGTACAATGATAGCTGGTGCTTCTTTCGTAATCTGCTACAGTTACAACCATGAACACCCAAATGCTACGATTTCAGTATTATCCATGCTCATCCCAGTAAAATTTAAATTCAGAAAGAAAGTCACTACTCTGGAAAAAAAAGCTGTTGCTCTCTTACTTATAACAAACAGCTGCTCTTTATCTCTTAGAGGTAAATTAAGATTCAGTTGATTATATAGGTATGTTCCACAGAAAATAATTACCTACAGCTATCAATACAGAGCTGCATTTACAGTACACTAATATTTGTCAATCAGTTTTATAATGAAAACTTATTTATCATGCACCTAAAATTTTTTAAGACCTCTGATCTAGATATTCAGGTTACTCATAAAAAGATCGATATACGTTTTTCATTTTCTATTTAGGTGGTAGGGATTCTCAATTCCTTCCTTTATGTTAAATGGGACCACCTTTAACATCATTGCACAGGAGTATTCAACTCTGCTCTCAACCTTAAAATGGCAAAAGTCTATGCGAAAATTGTGTTTGTTTCTTATTAAAATTGTCTACGTGACAGTTTAGCTAAAACTGATTTTTACAGCCCGCAACAAAAATCGTTGTTGACGTGAGTGAAGTGAGAATTCTCAGATCTATTATGGGACCTCTGCAAGTTTTGCAGTTATCTACTGTACATAATATTATTGCACCTTGCTTCTGCAGAATGAATACTCTACTTTGTGTGAACTGTCTCAGAAGATAGTTCTGTACAATAAAGGAGTGAAAATATGCAAATAAGCCACAACTTATTAGTCGATGCATAGAGATACTTTTAATGTAGCTTTTTAAATTCTGTTTTTACCAGCCAGCAGCAGATTGATACATATTAACAACAGATGACAACCTAAGCTTCAGAAGCAGTATGTCTTCATTCGGCATGTAAGAGAAGGCATGGACGTAATGGAACTATTCAAGACTTGGACAAGTTATTTGGGAGGAAAGGTCAGGAGAGAGATAGCAGGATAAGATCACAGTGGAATCAGCAGTGGGATGTCAATCGACATACAATAACTCCCATCTACATAGTTCAGAGAAGCTGGTGTTGGTCATCAAGCTTCTACACAGATGGGACTTGTCCTTTAAGCACATTCTTCATTCCCATAAAACTCCTGGGCTCAATTTCCACACGCTCCCTCCCCATACCCTTCTCCAACCAGCCCCAGGACCCTAATTTCACTTATCCTCCACCCAAGCCATCTTCCCTGCAGTCTCCTCTTCCTCTGTTGTCACCACTTCCCAATGCACTCCTCCAAGTAATTTTCATTGTGCACTGCACAAACTTACCAGCGTCCATGTAACTCCTATCCCATGCACCTGATGCCTTTCCCTCCAGCAATCCTATTTGCATTCCCATCCCATTCCCCTGCTGCCTCCCTCTGAGCCATCAGTCATCTTTCCACAACCATCATCCACTCTCCCCCTCCAATCTCCTCTCTCCCTCTCCACCCAACAATCCACCACTCTAGTCAAGCTGCAGAACTGCAGTCTTGTTATTACAAAGGAGGAGGGGGAAGAAAAACAAATGTGACTGTGTGTTTTCAGGATAAAAAGAAGGGTTTACGGGTGAAAAGATTAGTATTTTAACAGAATCACATAACTGCCGGCAATGTGGGAAGGCAGGTTTTTTAACAAATGGTAGCCAAGTGATACAACTTTCAGTAAACTGACCTCTGAACAGTCCCCAAACAATTCCTCTTTCCACCCCAAGAAAGGAACTAATTTTTCCAGAAGGACAGACAGTTTCTTGTGCTTTTGTGTGTATTTACCAATAGTAGTGAATTTCAACTCCCGAAGGTAATATCTAGCCAGAATTCTAATAATAATGTTTTACATATATATGTACAACTCATTCTTCCTAAATTGTTCAAATGTTCTCTGTTATCTCCACAGCTGGATTTATAGAAAACAATGTATCTTTTTTTGGTTGGCAGCACGAATCGAGCACATGATGTAATACTAATTCTGGTGCTGGAGGACCAATCTGTGTCATCCATACGGTGATGCACACACAAAGGTCTTTACTACAGGACTTCACAGCCAATTCAGTTACAGAATATGGTGTGTAACTTATAAGTAGGTCAGAGTCAGTGGTCTAGCAGTAAGGAGTGTGTCTGAAAACCAGAAGGTCATGGGGTTGAATCCTAGTTGTATCATGGATTTTTTCAGTGGCCTTTAACATAGCATCCACCTCTCAATAATGTAAAGATTAACCAGAAAGGACACGTGGATTAGATTTCATATTAAACTAGAGGTCCTTGTTCCCTAGGTGGATAACTGGGGTGTGTTAGGCTATGTAAGTTGCTGAAGTTCTATCCAATTTAAACATTTGGACCACACCAAATTATTATCGTTACTTACAAATTTTACCAGTAGCCATTCCTACTTAAAGACAGCTTAAGACTGTCACACAAATATAGAAATCTAGACGATTGTAGCACTTCTGATAAGCAAAATTGTGTGTCATAATTAACACTTTCACTGGCAAACCAAGTCTGATCACTGATTGGGCCAGCATGCATGTTTAGAGAAGGGTACAAAACTCTACATGACCCAAGACCTTGCCACTGATGGGGTGGCTTGAGTATCTCAGCAATACAGGTTGCCATACTGTAGGTGCAACCACATTAGAGGAGTATCTGTTGAAGGCCACACAAATGTGTGGTTCCCAAAGAGGGGCAGCAGGAAGAGGGGCAGCAGCCTTTTCAGTAGTTGCAGGGGCAACAGTTTGGATGACTGATCTGGCCTTTTAACATCAACAAAAATGGCCTTACTGTGCTGGTACTGCAAATGGCTGGAAGCAAAGGCGAACTATAGCCGTAATTTTTCCTGAAGGGCATAGAGCTATACTGTATGGTTAATTAATAATGGCATACTCTTCAATAAAATAATCCCCTTTTGGATCTCCAGGTGGGGTATACTCAGGAAAATGTTATTAGGAGAAAAGAAACAGACTTTCTACTGTGAGAAGAATTTTACAGAGCACTTAAAGACTTCAGTCAAAACAAGGGCCCAGGAGTGGACCACATGCTGTCAGACCTATTGATAGAATTGAGAGAGCCAGCTATGACAAAATCCTTCGATTTGGTGCACAAGACATATGAGACAGGCAAAATACCCACAGTCTTCATGAAAAATGTAATAATTCCATTTCCACAGAAAGCTGGTGCTGACAGGTGTGAATATTACCAAACTATCAGTTTAATAAGTAATGGTTGCAAAATACTAACACACATTCTTTACACAAGAATGAAAAAACTGGTAGAAGCCGACCTGGGAGAAGATCAGTTTGGATTCCAGAGAAATGTGGGCATATGCGAGACAATACTGACGCTATGACTTATCTTAGAACACTGGTCAAGGAAAGGAAAGGAAAGGCAAACCTATGTTTATAGCATTTTTAGACTTAGAGAAAGCTTGACAATGTTGACTGCAACACACTCTTTGAAATCATGAAGGTAGCAGCAGTAACACACTGGGAGCAAAAGGCTATTTACAACTTGTACAGAAATTAGACGGCAGTTGTAAGAGTTGAGGGGCATGAAGAGGAAGCAGTTATTGACAAGGGAGTGAGACAGGTTTGTAGCCTACCCCTGATCTTGTTTAATCTATACATTGAACAAGCAGTAAAGGAAACCAAGGAAAAATTTGGAATAGGAATTAAAGTTAAGGGAAACAAATAAAAACTTTGAGATTTGCTGATGACATTGTAATTCTGTCAGAGACAGCAAAGGACTTGGAAGAACAGTTGAACACAATGGGTAGAAGGATATATGATAAACATCAACAAAAGCAGAACAAGGATAATGGAATGTAGTCCAATTATATCAGGTGATGCTAAGGGAATTAGATTAGGAAATAAGACACTTTAAGTAGTAGATGCGTTTTGCTATTTTGGCATCAAAATAACTGATGATGGCCAAAGTAGAGGGGATATAAAATTTAGATTAGCAATACCAAGAAAAGTGTTTCTGAAAAAGAGAAATTTATTAACACAGAATATGGATTTAGGTGTTAGGAAATCTTTTCCAGAAATATTTGTATGGAGCACGGAAATATATGAAAGAGAAACACAGACAAACAGTTTAGATATGAAGAGAACATAAGCTTTTTTGAAATGTGGTGCTACAGAATAATGCTGAAGATTATATGGGTAGACCACATGACTAATGTGGTGGTACCGAACAAATTGGGGAGAAGTGATATCTTTGGCACAACATATAGGACACATTCTAGGACATCAAGGGATCACCAACTTAGTATTGGGGGGGGGGGGGGGGGGTACAGGGGTAAACATTGTAGAGGGAGACAGAGATGAATACAGTATGCAGATTCAGAAGGCTGATGAGACTTACACAGAGAGCTGCATCACACCAGTCTTTGGACTGGATACCACCACTACCACAACAACAACAAAAAGTTTACACTAGTAGTATAGATACTGCAAGGAAAGCCATATTTTTAATGAAATAAATGTCATACTTCAGAATGTATTTTTGCTGTAGCTGGTAAAAAATGGTGTTCACAGAGCAAGGAAATTTTATTTGTTATGTAAATATAAAATAATTGCAGCACATCCTTAATTTGGCACAACATTTTTGATTGAGTAATACATAAGCTCTGTTACAAAAAAATTATATGATGAAATATCCCCCGTAGATCACCACACACAAAAACAACAGACTGTCATACTTGCAGAGTTAGTATATTAATACGATGAAACAGTTTCACAAGTTATCTAGCTGTATGTAGTACCCTAATAAAAAAGACATCTGGGGACTACAAAGTTCTTTCAGCTGATTTCCTGATACTTCCTATATGGTGAAACACATACAAATCCTGTATGAGAATTCAGGCATTCTCGGCGAATCTCGACGATAAAATCTTCTCGGGTTGACAGCAGAGTCAATGTGTTTTTTTCCCCGGCAACATTTCAGCAAGTTTCTTACTTGCCATCTTCACTTCGCCTGAAAATGTCAAGTACGAAAGATATCAAGTACGAAACTTGCTGAAACGTTGCTGGGAAACAACACATTGACTCAGCTGTCAACCCAAGAAGATTTTATCACATACAAATTCTTTCCAACTTTCACATATTCAGGAAGAAAATCCAGTTTTGACAATATTCAGTAACTTACTCTTTCACACAAATGAATTATCGTAAAGTAAATATTACAGTATACTTACTTTAACAAATCTTGGATCCAGAAGAACTGATTTCCTGGCATCTTCTAGAGCCTCCTTATACTGATGCAGCATCATGTAACAAGCAGAGCGATTCCCATAGTATGATGGCGAATCAGGACACAGCTCTATGTGAAATTAATGAAAAGTATTAGAAGTGAAAACTGGGAAACAGTTAAGCATTAGTCAATAAATTATGAAGATACTAGCCGTGTATGTTACATTGAAATTCTGATCATGTTGTAGAAGAACAGTAACAAGCAACATCTGTAAAATTTATGGGACCAGTTTACTAACGGCTTCCCACACATTTACCACAAAGCATAGGCCTTACATTATTAGGTTCGTGCAAAAGTTCATAGCGTTTTTCCATATGTTTAATAAACATGACAAATACACATAATAGTTACTTTAGTCATCAATAATATATTCTCCTTCACTGTTTGTAACAGTCTGCCAATCCTGGGGTAACTCTTGATTTCACGACTGTAGAAATCATGTGGTTTCGAGACTAAGAACTCATCGAGCCATGTTCGGAGTGCATTTTCAGCTGCGAAGGAAGTTCTTTGAAGGTTGTTCGATAGAAAATGGAAAATCTGTGGGTGCGAATAAGGTGAAGAAGGTGAGTGCGGAATGAGTTCCTGACAGCTCCTATAAAGTGTTTCTTGTTACTCTAGCAGAATGTGGGCAGGTGTTATGGAGTAGCCTCACTTCAGGCCATCTCGAAATGACAAAATGTAAACTCAAATACCAACCATGAACTACAAATAAAATATGACAGTCAATAAATAAACTCACAGCAACTGGAACACCAACATTGGGGAGGGGGGGAAGGGAACCATGCTATGAACTTATGCACTAACCTAATAGCCTAACAGTAACAGATACTGTGAGCAATTATGAATAGTAAAGACGACGCAGCAGGTTATTCTCAGTAGTCACTAACATAATGACAATGTAAAACAATCAAATTACATTCAATTTTCATTCCATAGACCCAAAAATGAAATGATTCTTGTGAGTATGAAACATGTCAGAAAATATAACATAGAAGACATAGAACATTTGGATATAATGCTCACTTCCCAAATCATTTGTCAGGAGGTTGTCAAAAATGGCAATATATTAAAGTAAACTGGAACTTTTAATATTTACAGAATACACTACCAGAATGAAACATAGATATAACTTTTATTATCATACACCAAATACCTAATCTTGACTGTTGTGACTAAGCGCTGTCAAAATTGAAACCTAACAGACATTTTTACTTAAGCTGGTCTAATAATTGCCATTAAGATCTTCATCTATAGAATAGAAGAAGTTGTGTACCAAAAAGTCTATCAAACTCTGTATAAACTGTTTTTTATCTGAAACAAAGTTTTTAATGGTTGCTGGCAATTTATTGAAATGTGTCTTCCTGAATACTGGATCTCTTTTTGGACCAAGGTAAGTGATTTTAGGTGTTTATGTAGATTGTTATTGTTACCAGTATTGATATGTATTGAGCTATTGCTTGGAAAGAGAGAGATTATTTGCAACAAATTTCAGTAAGGAATAAATATACTGAGAAACAGTGGGTAGACTAAGCAGTTCTGAACAGGTTTTTCATGACTTATGCCACAGCATGATCCCATATGACATAATAGAATTATAGTAAGCAAAGCATGCTTTTTTTTTAATATTTGTATCTCCTACATCTAACATCATTCACATTGCAAATACAGGCTTGGTTAGGTGCTTCAGCAATTCTGTGGTATTCCCTTGCCAACTGAATTTATTATCGACTTGTAATCCCACAAATTTAACACTGCCAACCTCTTCTATCTGCATATCTTTGTATGTTATATACATGTTTGTTTATTGGTCCAGTAAATCTTATATACATATAATGTATTATAGGTGTTGGACACATTTTACAGTACAATAGTATTAGGCAACTGTTCTACTTTGTTACTCATATAATCTGAGAAACTGTAAAAAACAATTCTTTAATAAAAAAGTTTTCACAACTTTTTTGAATGCATTTATATGTTTGATATTCTTAAAAATTTATGGAAGCTTATTGTAGATTGTTACACCAGGGCAATAAGCACCCTTCTGAGATACATGTTTGCTGGAATAATTCACATGGATATTTCCCTTAAACTAGTATGGTGCTTGTGCACAGCAGTGTTTTGTATAAAGAGATTTCTACCACTCTGTACACAAGAAAGCTGTCCTTAACACGTTGGTTCATAGAGCCAAGATTATCTCTGACGACGACCACCTACAGTCTGAATTGCAGAACTTAAAACGTGTTTTCGGGGAAAATGGATATAGCAAAAAAGACATCGCAAACGCTTTCAAGGGCCGCAGACAAAAGACAGCTGGTGAATCAGAAGAAGAGGCCCAACAGACTGTATTCCTGCCATACTGTGGAGCAATTAGCAGTAAGTTAGGACGTCTGCTGCAGAAACATGGGTTAAAACCAGTGTTCCGGCCCGCCCCCAAGATACGGGATATGTTGCGCCCTGTTAAGGACGACATTGCTCTCCGAGTGTACGGTGTGTATGGTCTACCTTGTGAATGTGGCAGCATGTACATTGGACAGACAATTCGCACGGTTGCGGAGCGTTGTACTGAGCACAAGTGCCATATAAAACAAAGGGAGTTTGACAAGTCGGCCATAGTGGAGCATTGCCTAGAAAACGGACATAAGATACAGTTCGAAAATGCAAAAGTGCTGGCTCATGCTTCTACATATTGGGACTCCGTTATAAAGGAAGCTGCCGAGATTCGCTTAAACAGAAACAATTTCAACAGAGACCAGGGATACACACTCAGCAGGGCATGAGGACGGGCGTTGGACATCGAAAGAAAGCAGAGACAGATGCGCGGTGCGGGAGCGGCAGTTTCAAACGTGGCGTCTCCCCCTGGCGCCACCTGACGTCACCGGTGCTGCCACAAGCTGCCCGGGTCGACTTACACGCGCACGCGACATTGGATCGATCTGATTGGCTGCTGATGATGTCATCATGCCTATATAAGCGAGAGACCTTAACAGCCCCAGCAGTCAATGAACTCCTGATGATGGCGGAGATGGCCATCGAAAGCTCGAGCATTTTACTTGAATTGACGAGGCTGGAAAACCGAGAACGTTTTATTCATGTATGCTGTCGCGAAATACTCCGAGGACACACAGCTTTCCTCTACGGTGAGGACATAATGCGCAGTGTGAGACTGCTAGAAAAACTGCAGAGAGAGAGATCACATCTGCTAAGTTCTTTGGCATTTTTACAACGCTGCCGGGACAAGGAGATAATTCCTCACTTTGCAGTAGTCAAGCACCACATTCAAACTGCTGCAGTGGACAGAATTTTGAAGAGGACCAGTCTCGCCATAGTGAGACAGCGGACACGACAGACAAGATACGAGCTTGATCATAACTCCAGGAACCTGCTTGAGTGTTATCTGTCCTTGTCTTCAACATTGTCACCATTCGATTGGGAGTTGGTGGATGTAGCTACAGCAGCGCAACAACATGCAAGTTTATCCAAGGCAACGTCGAAGCAATGTGCCAAGTTCGACCGACTGGATCACAGAAGAACTGTTGTGAAACCTGATAAGGCCCATAGAACGGTTGTTAATCTTTCCAACCAAGAACTGGACGACGGCTCTATATCAGTGCTGAGTAAAGGCCTCAACTATTCTCCAGCTCCACGACGTCTGCCAATATTGGATATAATTAGTGGAATAGAGCAGTGCATTAGGAATCTTTCGCATGATGCAGCTGAGGACGTCAGTCTAACTACCAGCCATATTCTGGCGAAAGCTAAGCCACCAAAATCTAATATAAGCCAGGAGGAACGATGTTGCTTACGGTTATTACGTGAGAATGAAGACTTTGTTGTCTTGCCAGCCGACAAAGGGAATGCTACTGTGGTTCTGAAATCTGCGGACTACCACCTGAAGATGCTGCATTTATTAGAAGACCCCACGTACCACAAGCTTACTCGTGATCCCACACAGGCCATTGTCAGAAGGACGGGGAAGTTATTGAGGGATTCTGGTTTACCAGATGAAGTGCCTCATGCCGCCAGACCTCCCAGGCTTTATGGATTACCAAAGATACACAAGGAAAGTGTTCCCTGAGGCCCATTGTTAGTGCAATCAGTTCGCCAACCTACAGACTTGCTAAACTTCTGGCAGGATTATTAGCACCAAAATTGGGACATTGCGAACACCATGTTGTCAACTCGTAGAAATTTGTTGAGACACTCAAGAGAATGAAGATAAGCCCAAACTACTTAATGGTTAGCCTGGATGATGTGTCACTTTTTACGAGGGTGCCAATACAAGATATGCTGGATCTTTTGGCCCAACGTTTTCCATCTGGAATCATTAAGTTGTTCCATCACATCCTAACGACAACATACTTTTTGTACTGCGATGAATATTATGAGATGACTGACGGCACAGCCATGGGATCACCACTGTCTCCAGCAGTCGCAAATTTCTTCATGGAGCACTTTGAGGAGCAGGCTCTGCAAACTGCGACATTACGGCCATCTTGCTTTCTACGATACATTGATGACACCTTCCTGACATGGCCTCATGGTGAAGATAAACTGCAGCAGTTCGTCGATCATATGAATGGTGTCCATCCCAACATTAAATTTACTGTCGAGATGGAGAAGCACGGCAAGCTACCATTCTTGGATGTTTTGGTTGAGCGGAAGGCAGGAGGCCAGCTTGGTCACTCCATGTATCGGAAACCTACACACACTGATCGGTACTTGAACGCCAATAGTTTCCACCACCCTGTACACAAGAAAGCTGTTCTTAACACATTTGTTCATAGAGCCAAGATTATCTCTGACGACGACCACCTACAGTCTGAATTGCAGAACTTAAAACGTGTTTTCGGGGAAAATGGATATAGCAAAAAAGACATCGCAAACGCTTTCAAGAGCCGCCGATGAAAGACAGCTGGTGAATCAGAAGAAGAGGCCCAACAGACTGTATTCCTGCCATACTGTGGAGCAATTAGCAGTAAGTTAGGACGTCTGCTGCAGAAACATGGGTTAAAACCAGTGTTCCGGCCTGCCCCCAAGATACGGGATATGTTGCGCCCTGTTAAGGACGACATTGCTCTCCGAGTGTACGGTGTGTATGGTGTACCTTGTGAATGTGGCAGCATGTACATTGGACAGACAATTCGCACAGTTGCGGAGCGTTGTACTGAGCACAAGCGCCATATAAAACAAAGGGAGCTTGACAAGTCGGCCATAGCGGAGGATTGCCTAGAAAAAGGACATAAGATACAGTTCGAAAATACAAAAGTGCTGGCTCATGCTTCTACATATTGGGACTCTGTTATAAAGGAAGCTGCCGAGATTCGCTTAAACAGAAACAATTTCAACAGAGACCAGGGATACACACTCAGCAGGGCATGGGGACGGGCGTTGGACATCGAAAGAAAGCAGAGACAGATGCGCGGTGCGGGAGCGGCAGTTTCAAACGTGGCGCCTCCCCCTGGCGCCACCTGACGTCACCGGTGCTGCCACAAGCTGCCCGGGACGACTTACGCGTGCGCGCCACATTGGATCAATCTGATTGGCTGCTGATGTCATCATGTCTATATAAGCGAGAGACCGTAACAGCCCCGGCAGTCAGTGAACTCCTGACGATGATGGCGGGGATGGCCATCAAAAGCTCGAGCATTTTATTTGAATTGACGCGGCTGGAAAACCGATAACATTTTATTCATGTATGCCATTGCGAAAGACTCCAAGGACACAAAGGGATTCTCTTTCTTCATCAAACTTTTTTACAATGTGCACAATTTCTAGGATATAAATGCAGGGAAGAGGGTGAATATTTAAATCTTTAAAAAACTGCTTAGAGAAACTTCTATTGTTTTCAATTTTTATAATTCAGATTATTTTCTTATGCTTCCTCACCATTGTTATGGCAGGAGGAGAATTTTCCCAAAAGATAATGCAATGTCTTAACAGAGTGTCACAAGTTTTACAGTTTCAAGAGTTGCATTGCCGGATGATATTCTAATTACATATGTTAGTTTAGAGTGTTAGAAGTTTACAGATGTTTTGTGAGAGTTCCATTTCAGATTTCTGGCAGGCAAAGGGGAGAAATTTTGTCACAGTGACATTCTGAATTATTTCATGGTTGTTCATGTGAATTGCTGACTTTACAGTATATTTATTTTGGTGGCGCTGAAAGTCTAGAGTAACTGTACTGTTTTTATGTGGGCTTAAGACAAACCTGTTCCTATAAAGCCATTGCACAGCTTTATCTGTGATGACACCTGCAGCAGTGGTAAGATCATTATTTTTCACCTCAATAAGCAGACTGGTATCATCTGCAAGTAGTACTACTTTTGCGTTATTTACAAGAGGGTAGATAATTAATGTAGACTAGAAAAAGAAATGCTCTTATGAAAGAGCCCGGAGGTACATTGTGTGTAAGTGAGGGCAGAAGTGGGAGGTAGTTCTGGGTCGTGTTAATGTGTCTGTGTTGGACTTCTGTAACCTGAGACTGATTACTTAAGCAGGATTTCAGCCTTTCATTTGGCACCCCTCCCACACTGTAACAATCAAGCTTTTTTTTTTTTTAAAGATAACTTAATGATCTATAACATCAAAAGCCTTTGTCACGTCCAAAAAAGTACCTGAAATTTGTAAGTGATTGACTATTGCACTTAAGGCGTGGCTGACAAGATGAAAGGTAGAAGTCTCAGTGGAACGTTGTCCTCTGAAACCATGCTGGCAAACTGACAGTATATTACTCTGACTAAAAATTTCGTTAGCTGAGGTAGGAAGATTTGTTCTATACTCTTTGAAAAATCCAGATTGCAGTGCTACATGTCTATAATTTGACATTTTCAAAGAGTCGCCTTCCTTATAGTGAAATGTATAACTTTAGCAGTTTTTAGCACACGTAGAAAAATGCCCTTTGACAGTGAAGAATTGCAAATGTCTAGTAATGGTGTGATGACAAAGTTTGTTGGCAGTTTTATTATATGATCAGGGGTCTGCTATTGCGGTTTTATAATGAACTTAAGATTTTTCGTAGCTTACCTTGACTAGCAGGAGCAAGGAACATGGTGTTTTTGTTGATACTGAGGTTTGTAAGTGAAGTGCCCAGACATCCTTCACAGCTAATTTACCAAATTTTTTGGGCACTAAATCTTTGCAATTGTAGGTAGCAAAGTTCAAATTAAACAGGTGTGCAATTAACTTTGGGTTGGTAATAAAGCTGTCATTATGGAATAGAGCAACACTCTTATCAGTTTCAATTTTCCCATTAAGTTTCTGCACAGCTTTCCATAATGCCTTAGTCTTGTTTGACAATTCCCTGGGATATTGGTTACTTTCTCTTAATTTAGCTTCTTTACAACCTACTTCAGAACTGATTTGTATTTTTTTTAAATAGCTTAGAAATTCTAGATCACTGTTTTTTAAAATTAGAATAAAGCTCTCGTGTTGTTACAGGAGACTAATTCCTGCTGTAACCCTGTTTTTGTTTGTTTGTGCATTTTAATTTCTTTTTGAATGTATTCACTGAATTTCATTATGAAATAGCAGAACTTGCCATTAGTATTAGATTTACAAAGAGTTTTATCCTACAATTCATTAGATAGCAAATGCAGAAAATGTTCTATATTTCACTTCTCTTATATACAAGAGGGTCCTCCACACATGGAGAGCAGCTGAGGGGCACAGTATGTAGCTGTGCCCAATGATCACTATATCCCGTGTTGAATGTCTGAGCTGATTATATATCTTCATTTACTCAAACTTGGTCAGGCAGAGTGGCACTAGTTTTTGTAATATGGTTTGGGGAGTTTATTGTTACATGCAGGTTGTGACTTTTGATGGCATTAAGAAAGCTCTCTCTTTCTGTACTGCTGCTTATGAAATTTCTGTTAAGACCACCACATAGTACACTAGTTCTTTCATAATTTTTGAGTTTACTTACAAAAAGATCAAGATACTTTAAAAAATCTGATGATCTATAAATCCATAAAATTATTACCTTCACTATGGTTAATTATGGCTGTATCCTCAAACACCTCCTCTTTTGCAATTTTACACACAGAGTCTAATATCCTGTAATCTGAGTTCTGTTTGCCATATATACAATTTCCTCCATGTTTTGATACAGTTTTGCAAAGGGAGCCTGTAAGTTTAAAGTTCTCAATTTTTAGGTTTTGTAAATAGTCATTGTGCACCCAATGTTCGTACATGCCTAAAACTGAAACATCTCTCCAGTCACAAATTGACTTTTCGGGTTTACCACTGAACCTAATCGTGTAAATCCCACAATATTTCAGCAATGTGCTGCATCTAGTCATGAATCTGATGTTCTTTTTTCCCTGGTTTGATTGAATGGCAGCCAGTGCTGGATTCCAGATGGCATGTAATTGAAAACCTGCATTCATGTTAAGATTGACCACTGTACACTTATGTATAGCCTCCTTAACAACACAGTCCCAGGAAGAGGATGCTAGGGATAAAATTTCCATATTTTCGTAAAACGTGATCCCCATGTCCAGGCAAAGTTAACCACCACTGATTTACTGGGTTGCCTCAGGTGTGGCATTGATGGTGTACCATGAAACGTTCTTGCACAATTCAGCATGTCTGCCTAATATAAGATTTTACACATTGGCATAGGATGTTATATGCACCACATTTGCTAAGGCCAAGGTCACCTTTGATCAAGCACAATAAATTCCTCAATTTTGCTGGTGGCCAAAAAACACACTTGATGTCATGCCTTTTGAGGATTCTTTCCATTCTTGAAGACAAGGTACGAAAATAGGGCAATAATGCCATTGCAATGGTTGCCTCCGCATCTTCATTTACATCCCTGCTTTGAATTTGCTTAGAACAGAATGCATGGTGTATCTGTCTATTGGAATAGCCATTCTGTTGGAATACCTTTTTTAGGAGTTGCGGCTCACTAGGGTAGACTGTTGGCATCTGAGACCACGTGTGGTCTATGCACCAAAGAGTGTAGGACACTACAACATTGTGCAGGGCGATGACAACTTGTGGCCTGCAAATGTAGTTCTGTCTGAGTTTGTTTATGATACACACTTTGTACCAATGTACCATTGGCTTTTCTTCTGACCATGACATCCAGGAATGGTAAAATGCCATCTTTTTCCACTTCCACTGTGAACTGTATACTTGGGTGAAGTGAGTTGGATGCTGGAAAAACACAGGTCTGTATTCTGTGGGACCACGCCAAAAATGTACCATCTACATACCACCAAAAACAGGAAGATTTAAGATTTCCCGACTGCGGTGCTGTTTCCTCAGAGTCTTCCATAAAATAGTTGGCCACCATGGGAGACACCACCCATTTGTTCAAAATACTGGTCAGCGAATAAGAAATAAGTTGAGGTAATCACATATTAAACAATGTCACAATGTCTTTCTGACATTGGCTGCTGATAAGCTCTAATGAGTCCTGCAGAGGCACTTTTGTAAATAAAGATATAACGTCAAAGCTAACCAAAAGATCTGACTGTTGCAGCTTGTCTTCAGGCAGCTGATGAAGTCCTCTGAATTTTGGATATGGTGGCCATACTTGCCTGTGAGAGGTTCCAACAGCATACCAAGAGGTTTGACCAGAAAAATCTGATGATGCCATGGTGTACGGTAAGGTGTCAAAGTTGAGTGACTGTAGGTACATACAAGACTACTTGGGCAAAAATTTCCAGTTTGTGTGATGAATGGCAGCTAGCCCTAAATATGGAAAAACTTAACTTAATGTGGGTGAGCAGGAGGATTAAACCTTTAATGTTCGGATACAGTATTACTAGTGTCCTGCTTGTCACAGGCAAGTCATTTAAATATCTGGGCATAGCATTGTAGAGCAAAATGAGGTGGAACGAGCATGTGAGAACTGTGGTAGGAAAGGTGAATGGTTGACTTCGGTTTATTGGGAGACTTTTAGGAAAGAGTGCTTCACCTGCAAATGAGACCGCTTATAAAGACGCTGGTGCGACCTATCGTCAAGTACTGCTTGAGTGTTCGGTATTCGTACCAGGTCAGATTGAAGGAAGACACTGAAGCAATTCAGAAGGGGGGGGGGGTAGATTTGTTACAGGTCGGTTCAAACAACACGTATGTGTTACGGAGATACTTTGGGAACTCAAAAGGGAATCCATGAAGAGAAGATGACGTTCTTTTCAAGAAACACTATTGAGAAAATTTAGAGAACCCGCGTTCGAAGCTGACTGCCAAACGATTCTACTGCCACCAACAAAAATTTCGCATAAGGCAACGAAGATAAGAGAAATTAGGGCTCGTATGAAGGCATATAGACACTAGTTTTTCCCTCGCCTTATTTGAGAGTGTAACAGGAAAGGAAATGACAAGTAGTGGTACAAGGTACACTGTGCCATACACCATACAGTGGCTTGCGGGGTATCTATGTAGATGTACATGTGGATGAAAATAGGTAGGAGCTCCAATGTTGCTCACTTCGCCCAATAGCGGTCAGTCTTATCAATAGGGAAGCAGATTTTCAATGAAATACCACCTGGAATCCAGCACTGGCTGCCATTAAATTAAAACATAGAAAACAAGAACTTTTAATTCATGTCTTGACACAATGCACTGCTGAGATTTAATTTAGCTTTCAACCAAAGGAGTGTTAGGCAGCACAGTCGTTGCCTACAGCACACAAATGAAAGGCCTTTCTGCAGCTCCCAGCAGGGAGCACTAGGAGCACCACTTTCCTCCAACTGCGACTGTCTTCTCTCACATGCATACTGGCTGCTTCCGATCTGATAAATTTTGCTGCCACCACGCAATAATTAGCCACGTCTTGCAGCTGTGACAGCAGCATCTATCACCACCTGACATCGAGCAGCTGCCTCAATGAAATATGAGAATTACACAATATGATCTGACAGAAAACCCAAGAAGCTTATTTGCAACAGATCTGTCAGGGAAGCCTGAAAAGTCACATCTATGCAGTCATCAATAAGGAGAACACTGAGCTCATTAAGTTTGTTTGGCAGTGACTGAACATTGTGATGAGCTAATTTTAGAACATAATTGTTCTTTTGTTTTATTTCATCACCTGTGGATGATCATTATTCAAAACTGACTATTTTGTTTCCTAAACCTTGTACAGAACAGTGCAAAAATGGTAGACTGTTCTCATGTGTGTTTCAACTTGTGTGAGGTAGAGGCCTATTTGGATCACTCGCACTGTCACTGAGTGGTGTAACATTGTTGGAGAGATTTATTAACATAAAAAAAACATTACTCTTGTCTTGCTGATGCACTGTTTCACTGACTTGGCATTTTGTTGTTATTTTTCCCGAGAACCCGTGATTTTTGTCATTGGGGGGTATATCCTCTGTAGCACAGTATTGCACATTCAATTTGCTGCTTACTATTTCTTTGACCTGCATACTACAAAGTTCTTCCATAATTTGTTGATGTGGAGACCCAGGGATGTGGTATTTTCTTCCTAAACGGCATATGTTGACAAACATTACATATCTTGGATCTTTTTATTTGTACTACGCACTACTTTATTTATACATGACCAACTGGTAAGTCGTGATCGTGTGGGACAGAAAAGAATCACATTTGAGCTTCTCGGCTAATTGAGTCTTCTTTTGAGTGGGGTCAAAAGATCTTTAGCTTCATTTCTTGCAACATCAATTGTTCCTGCCAAGAACATAAAGTTGGTCTGTTGAACCTGTTGCCTTGTCATGATTCATAGAAGTCACTGCCTGAAATTTAGCATCTGGTTTCACTATGCTGGTTATACTATGCCTGGTTCTAGATTTCAGTTCAGCTGCTAAATTCTGCCTTCCCTGCCTATTCTAGGTGGCTGGTAGTTACTTGAATTTTCTTCCAAGTTTCGTTCTCTCATTTGCCAAAAGTTGATTTTCTATCACTTTGCTGATTTTCACATCTTTGTCAGTTATTCGTACTTTGGGAATTTTCTTTGCTATGGTACATAGATGATGTTTCCACTCTACAACAATTTTCTCGACACTTCTGATGTGATTTCTTTCTTCAGAAACATATATCACTTTTTAGAACATCTATATCACTTAATAACACTTTTATAATTTCATCTTTCACCTGCACTGCCAATACTAAATATGCATTTTCTTCTTCTCAACAGTCTGAACATGGCTACTGAAAATCATCACTGATAAATTTTAGACATACTTTGGTCCACTTTTCATGCTACCAAAAGCTGCATTTAACACATTGAATTCCTTTGACTACCCAAACTGTTTAATTTATTCCTTTTTGGAGTGATGTGACTCTAGATCTACACCCAGTGTCATCTTGTACAATATTGGAAGGAAATCTCCTACAGGTTCTGAACAGCATATAATGGGACTTTTAGAAGTTTAATGACAGTGAATTAGCTTTAAACCATTTATTAATGTCCATAAAAATTTGATTAACAGCCATTTCTAAATCTGTACATGACTTGCTATTTATTGCAATGTTTGTATCACCTGCAAGCAAAATAAACTTAGCATCTGGGAATGTAACAGATGAGAGGTCATTAAAAAAAAAAGGACCAAAGATGGAATCTGCACATAATTACTTCCCAATGAGATGAAGATGATTGCTTACTCCACAGGCATAGGTAAGATTTGATCCATTTTGCAGCACTACCATTGACACCATATTATTCTAATTTACTGAAGAGAATGCTATGTTTCACACAGTCAAAGGCTTTTGACAGGTCACAGAATATTTTTGAAAACGCCAGCAAAAGTGAAACTGGTTGATAGCTGGCAATATCTCCTCATCCCCCATTCTTGTAAAAAGGCTTAATTTCAGTATATTTTAACCGGTCTGGGAACGTTCTTCTGATAAGAGACTGATTACAAAAATTACTTAAGACATAACGCAACGCTCATGAATGCTCTTTGATTAACTTCATTGATATGTTATCATACCCACTAGAATACTTTGATTTTAGGGATTTTATGATGGATGCTACTTCTTTGGGAGAAGTGGGTGTTATTCCCATTTTACTTTAGTTATTTGTAGATATTGGTCTCAGCTATTCCATTGCACTCTTTACTGTAGCTGATAACCCCAAGTTGTTAGTAACATAGAAAGTAATTGTTTAAGAGGTTTGCAACACTACAGCATTTGTTACCAATGTCTTATTTATTTTTAGAGTTATATGTTCCTCTTCCTTCCTGGCCCCATGTCACTGAGTTCACTACTTCCCATGCAGTTTTTATTTTGTTGCCAGATGTAATGTCTTTTTCTCATAACAAAGCTGCTTAGATTTGGGTGATTTCATCTCAAATCATACAGCTCATGTCAACATGTGGTCTGAATTTCTGTAGAAAAAACATATATTAGACCTCTGTATCGTAACTGTTATGAAAAAGTGTTTTCGTTTTACCTGAATTTTAGTATTGCTATGGCCCTTTGAAAAATGTATACTTTGTGAATAACTCTTAAAAAAGCTAATAAATCAAAAGTAATGGAGACCTGGCAGTGGAGACCTGGAGGATGTTTTGCATTAGAGCTCCCTCTTAGTGTGTTGAAATTTAGTTGACACCACCACACTTATGGGCTTCCTTCAACTCTCAAATTTAAGACAAAAATTCAAAATTTAAGTTAATTTTTTCACTATTTTTTTTTTAAATTTGGAGTCATAGCATGCTATCTTTTCTGTCATATTACCAGATACTACTCATGTCATTATGAACAGTATCTTCTCTGCTCCAGATCTCTGTATTATGTAAATATATATTACCAAAAATGTAAAAATTAGCATTTTTACACATTCTAACAAATTATTTACTCGAAAACCTCCATCCGAAACCTTTTGAGGTTATTGTCTGTTTAATACGTTAGTAGTCAGTGCAACCATAGTTGGCAATATTTTTCTGTGTAAAATTTTTTTCAATATTCTGCATATTTCACATCACTGAATTTCTAGTGTAAAATATGCATGTTGGCAACAATGTTTCCAGCACTCTTCTGTTTATAACAAGCAAGTGAGAACTTGCACATAAACCATTCAGCACTGAGTTTTGTGTTTGGTTTGAACTTTTTGTTAGATACAATGTCAGTGATGAAATATCAGAGGCCACCCCTACCACTCCCCGCACTCCTACCTTCTACATGCTTCCTAAAATCTATAAACCTAAACACCCAGGACACCCCATTGTGGCCCTTTACTGTGTCCCCACTGAAAGAATCTTTGATCTTGTAGATGAACAACTGCAACCTATTACCCGGAACATACCCTCCTATATAAAAGATACCAACCATTTCCTCCACAGACTCTCCATAGTTCCTGCCCCTTTACCACAGTGTCCTGCTCGTCACTATTGATGCCACATCCCTGTACACTTACATTACTAATGCCCATGGCCTTACTGCTATTTAACACTATCTTTCCCAACACCCCATGGATTTCAAACCAAGAACCTCCTTCCTAGTTGCCAATACCAATTCTATCCTCACCCACAATTACTTCTCCTTTGAAGGCATTACCAACAAACAAATCTGGGGTACAGCTATGGGCACTCGCATGTCACCATCCTATGCCAACGCATTCATGGGCCATCTAAAAGAATCCTTCCTAAAAACCCAGAATCCCAATCCCCTCACCTGATTCAGATTCACTGATGACATCTCTGCTATCTGGATTGAAGGTGAGGACACCCTATCCACATTCCTCCAGGACCTAAAAAACTCCTCCCTCATTTGCTTCACGTGGTCCTATTCAACCCAACAAGCCATGTTCCTCAATATTGACCTCCACCTCAAAGATGGTCACATCAGTACCTCTGTCCATATCAAACCTACTAACCACCAGCAATACCTCCATTTCAACAGCTGCCACCGTTCCACACCAAGATGTCCCTTCTGCACAGCGTAGCCACTTGTGGTCATTTCATCTGCAGTGATGAGTAGTCCCTCTCGAAATATACCGAGGGTCTCACTGAAGCCTCCACAGACTAATTATCCTTCCAACCTTGTACAAAACCAAATCTCCCTTGCCTTATCCTTCTAGCCTCCCACCACCTCCCGAAGTCCAACTGTCTGGCCACAGATAAGCATTCCCCTCATCATTCAGTACCACCCAGGACTAGAGCAACTGAATTGCATTCTCTGCCAGGGTTTCGATTACCTCTCATCATGCCCTACAATGAGAAATGTCCTGCCCACTATCCTTCCCACCCTTCCCACAGTGGTATTCTGCCATCCACCAAACCTACACAATATAGTCGTCCATCCTTTCACAACCAATGCTTTCAATCCCTTGCCTCATGGCTCATATCCCTGTGATAGACCTAGACGCAAGATCTGTCCCAGACATCCCCCCCCCCCCCCCCCTGACCATCTGGTCACTAATATCACCTATCCCATCAAAGGCAGGGCTACATGTAAAACCAGTCATGTGATTTACAAGATAAGCTGCAGCCACTGTTCTGCATTCTATGTAGGCATGACAACCAACAAGCTGTCTGTCTGCATGAATGGCCACTGACAAACTGTGGCCAAGAAACAAGTGTACCACACTGTTGCTGAACACACTTCCAAACATGATATCCTTCATTTCAACGACTACTTCACAGCGTGTGCCATATGTATCCTTCCCACCAATACCAGCTTTTCTGAATTGCACAGGTGGGAACTTTCCCTGCAATACATGCTACGTTCCCGTAACCCTCCTGGCCTTAACCTTCATTAGTCACTGCCCTCACTCATCCAGCCCCTTCCCCGTACCATTCCAGCACTATACAGCTTTCATTCCACCACGACACCGAGTCTTTATTTTTCTCCTTTGCCACACTGCCCCCCCCCCCCCCTCCTCCTCCTCCTCACATTTCTCCCCCCTTCCATCTAACTTGCAGCACTTCACTGTCCGCCACCCCCACCCCCCATCCCTGCCCCAGCCTCCTCCTCACCCCCACCCAGTCACCACTCCTATCATGCACTGGTGGTGCTGCTTGCTGCCTGAGACTGCAGTCGTGTGTGCGAGTTGTGTTGGCGTGAGTGTGTGAGAGTGTACGTGTGAGTGTGTTTATTATTGACGAAGGCCTTAAAAGCCGGAAACTTTAATTGTGAGTGTGTTTTTGTTGTGCCTATTTGCGACTCAGCGTCTCCACTATATGGTGCTTATCAACTTTCCTTTTCATAATATCGTTATTGAAAATAAATTCAGATCTCTATCACTTTTAGTTTCTTTATTACAATTTTTCAATTCTCAGCAAATTTGAAATAGTGATGCGACACATTTGCTCTTGACTTATACGATTTGAAATGAAATCGCCCGTTTCTGGATACATTGCTTCAGTATTTTGCAGTATTCTTTGTAATGCATTAAAATGCTAACATCATAGCTGTTCCTACATAACAGATACAGGTTACTTTTTGTCCCACATGATACCTTCATTCCTTGTGTAATCCATAATTTGTTTTAGAATTAGGTTTGAATTGAGTTACCTTTAGGGCAAAGCAATTTTAAGAGGAAGTAACTTTATTAATGGATACTTTATTTTCCACTTGAGCCTGAACTATTATAAACACTTATCCTGTTCATGTCCTTGAGCAATCTCCTACAATTCTCCATTTCTGACTGGTTTATTACCCTCCTGTACTCAGATTTAATATATTTTAAATCCTGACAAGTTTCAATGTTTAACATAAGATACTGCAAGGGATCAAATAACCCATTTACTATAGGTTTTGAGAGAGAATTTTTTTCCCCTAGATTTGTCTACAATGATTTTATCAATAGCAATCTCAGAACATTTATATACCCTTAACTGTGTTACTGATTGAAATAATTGTACACTGACAGAGCTTTTCAATACATCCACTTTACAATTACCAGCAAGCTCTATTTCCTTTTTTTTTTGTTTTTTTTGTTTTTTTTTTGGGGGGGGGTGGGGTGGGGGGGGGGGGGGGGGGGGAGAAGGGACAACAGAGCTTCCAGATACTTTGTTGTTGTGGTCTTCAGTCCTGAGACTGGTTTGATGCAGCTCTCCACACTACTGTATCCTGTGCAAGCTTCTTCATCTCCCAGTACGTACTGCAGCCTACATCCTTCTGAATCTGCGTAGTGTTTTTTTTTTGTTTGGGGTTTAAGGGCGCTCAACTACTGAGGTCATTAGCGCCCAGTCACAATTGTTAGAGCACATAGAATCTAGTAAAAACTCAAGGGGGGGTGGAGGCACCAGAAAGTTCTTACAAAGATGCAGATAAAATAAGTGAAGGAGTTAGATGTCTTTGGACAAGCCAGTCAAAGTAATGAAACGAAGAACACGAGCAGCTGCTCAAGCATCATCAGCTAAAATATCCTGTAAAGTAGATGGCAGAGACAGGACAACACGAGATTGACTAAAACGGGGACACGACAATAAAACATGGCGCACTGTTGATGCATGACCACAAGGGCACTGCGGGGCTGGGTCACCGGAGAGCAGGTAGCGGTGGCTAAACCGGCAATGCCCAATCCGCAACCTGGTCAGAAGGACCTCTTCTCACCGAGATGGTCGGGAGGAGGTTGTCCAAGCAGTTGGGAATGGTTTTACTGCCCGGAGCTTGTTTCCTTGAAGTGATGACCAAGTATCCCACCACAAAGACACAAGCCTCTTACAAACAACCCCACTAATGTCAGAGGACGGGACACAATGGGAGGCCGGCCGAGGCAGGAGGACTGCAGCCTTGGCTGCAGCATCAGCAGCCTCATTCCCAGGCACTCCTACATGGCCGGGAACCCACAGAAAGCTGACAGGAGAGACATCAGCAGCAGAAGAATGGAGGGACTGCTGGATCCGTTGCACCAAGGGATGGACCGGATATGGAGCTCCAAGGCTCTGAGTGAATCAGAGCAGAGTACATACGATGCATGGCGGTGGCGGCGGGCATACTGAACGGCCAGATGGAGAGCAAGAAGCTCGGCTGTAAAGCTGGAACACTGGTCGAGGAGCCGGTATTTAAAGGTGCTCTAAAGGAACTCTGAGGACACTAAGGGAACGTGTACAACGGGCAGCCAAATAAGAGACGTGCGGAGACCAACAAAGTTTCCTGTCCAGTGTGAGTCCTAGAAACTTAGTTGTTTCCACGAATGGGAGAACAACGGGACCGAGATGTAAGGATGGCGGAAGGAACGCTTTATATCACCAAAAGTTGATGCAAACTGCCTTCTCTTCAGAGAACCGGAAGCCATTTGCCACACTCCATGAGTAGAGGCTGTCTAGACAATGCTGAAGGCAGCACTCCAGGAGGCTTGTTCTCTGGGCACTGCAGTAGATCGCGAAGTCATCGACAAAAAGAGAGCCTGAGACATTAGGTGGAATGGAATCCATAATTGGATTGATCGCTATGGCAAAAAGGGCTACGCTCACGACGGAGCCCTGAGGCACTCCGTTCTCCTGGAGGAAGATGTTGGACAATACGGAACCCACACGTACCCTAAACTTTCGATCTGTTAAAAAGGAATCAACAAAAGGGGGGCAGGCGACCGCGTAGACCCCACCTGTGCATAGTGCGGAGGATACCTCCTCTCCAACAGGTATCATAAGCCTTCTCCAAATCGAAGAACACAGCTACCGTTTGGCGCTTTCGCAAAAAGTTGTTCGTGATGAATGTCCACAAGGTGGTCAACAGCGGAGCGGCGGCGACGAAAGCCGCATTGAACATTGGTAAGTAGCCGTCGAGATTCAAGGATCCAAACTAACCGAGCGTTAACCATGCGCTCCATCACCATACAGATACAGCTTGTAAGAGAAATGGGGCGGTAACTAGAAGGAAGGTGTCTATCCTTCCCGAGTTTGGGTATAGGAACAACGACAGCGTCACGCCAACACATGGGGACCTGACCTTCGGTCCAGACGCGATTGTAGGTACGAAGAAGGAAGCTTTTGCCCGCAGGAGAAAGGTGTGCCAGCATCTGAATGTGAATGGCATCTGGCCCCGGAGCAGAGGACCGGGACAGTGCAAGCGCGCGTTCGAGTTCCCGCATAGTAAAGGGGGCATTATAAGTTTCCAGATTCAGCGAGTGGAAGGAAGGTCGCCGAGCCTCTTCTGCCTTTTTCCTGGGAAGGAAGGCAGGGTGGTAATGGGCGGAGCTTGAAACCTCCGCGAAAAAGCAGCCGAAGGCGTTGGAGACATCCACAGGATCAACCAGGACCTCATGACCTGAAGTCAGGCCAGGTACCGAGGAGTGGGCCTTAATGCCCGACAGCCAGTGCAGGCCACCCCAGACGACAGAAGAGGGAGTAAAACTGTTAAAGGAGCTGGTGAAAGAGGCCCAACAAGCTTTTTTGCTGTCTTTGATGACTCTACAGCATTGCGCTCGGAGTCGTTTGTATCCAACACAATTCGCCAACGTAGGGTGGTGGCGAAAGGTGTGTAAAGCATGCCGTCAAGCATGGATAGCGTCTCTACAAGCCCAATTCCACCAGGGGATGGAAACGCGACGTGAAGAAGAGGTAGTACGAGGAATGGAACGTTCGGCAGCATTGATGATAACAGCCGTGAGGTATTCGACCTGACTGTCACAACTGAGAAAATCGTGGTCCGGAAAGGTCGCCAGGGAGGAGTAAAGTCCCCAGTCAGCTTTCGGTATGTTCCAGCTCAAAGGACGTGGGGATGGTGTGTGGTGCAGGAGACGAACAACACAGGGGAAGTGGTCGCTCGAATAGGTATCAGAAAGGACATACCACTCGAACCGACGGGCAAGAGTGATAGAACAGATTGAGAGGTCCAAGTGGGAGTAGGTATGGGTAGAGTCCGAGAGGAAAGTCGGGGCGCCAGTATTGAGGCAGACAGATTGAGATGGTTGAAGACATCCGCCAAGAGGGAGCCTCTCTGACAGGATGCAGGAGAGCCCCAAAGGGGATGATGGGCATTGAAGTCGCCAAACAATAAAAACGGCGCAGGAAGCTGAACAATTAGGTGCATCATGTCAGCCCGACTAACTGCAGATGACGATGGAGTGTAGACGGTACAAACAGAAAAAGTAAAGGCAGAAAGAGTAATACGGAGAGCTATTGCTTGGAGTGGGGTGGTCAATGGGATGGGATGGTAATAGACATCGTCCCGAACGAGCAACATGACCCCACCATGAGCCGGAATACCGTCCACAGGGGTGAGGTCAGACTGCTCCGAGGTATAGTGGGTAAAAGCAATACGGTCAGTTGGGCGCAACTTGGTTTCCTGGAAACCAAGGACGAGCGGACAGTGCAGGTGGAGGAGCAGTTGTAATTCCTCCCGATTAGATCGAATACCTCTGATGTTCCAATGTAGCAAAGCCATCGCTAGTCAGAAAAAAGGGGGAACGAAACGGGTGAAGAGCTGGTCACCTCGACGGCCGCGGAGGGCCAGGTTTCGAGGGAACAATGCTACAACCAGCAGGAGGCGGATCCTGTTCCATTGAGTTGTTGCCAGCTGCAGCCGCTTTCCCGTGTTGCGAAGGAGGGGCAGCATCATTCGCCGACGAGAGGCCAGCTGAGCGCCTAGCAGCAGAGCGTCCCGGCGAAACTGAGGACGGCCGGGAGCAGCGACTCACGGATGGAGCGTCAGACGAAACGCGCCGGGGTGGAGAGGGGGATAAAGACTTCTTCTTGGAGGCCTTCTGGGAAGTCTGATGAGGCACGGGGATGGTGGGCTGGACCCGAAGAAGGTCCTCATGCGCGGGGTCCGTTTTGGAACGCTGGACCTCGGAAGCCGGGGTCCGGAACGTTTCCCCGATGGACGCCTGAGAAGAGGATCGCTTCTCAGGCGGCGGAGGGGGAGGAGGAGGAAGGGTGGCCCCTGGGGCAGAGGGGGCAGGGGCCACGAGGGAGGAGGATTTGGAAGGGAGGGATTTGGGAGGCAGAGGCATAGACCCCGGATGGGGTGAGGAGGTGGAGGGGGGGACAGGATAGGGGTGAATACACTGTGGAAGGAGTGGACACGGCTGAGGCAAATGAGGTTGTCAACGTCACGGGATGGAGGCGGTCATACTTCTTCCTGGCCTCAGAATAAGAGAGGCAATCCAAAGTTTTTAATTCTTGAATCTTCTTCTCCCATCTGATACGCGGGGCAGTCTAAAGATCTAGGCGAGTGGATGCCAGGACAATTGACGCACCGAGGTGGTGGGGTGCATGTATGTTCCTCACGAAGAGGACGTCCACAATCACCACAAAGGGGCTCAGCCTCACACTGTGACGACATGTGCCCAAAGCGCAAACACCAAAAGCAGCGCATAGGAGGCGGGACGTCGCACTAAGGTCGCACGTCGCACCGGTAGCACATCACCTTTACCTTCTTCGGGAGAACGTCCCCCTCGAAGGTGAGGATAAAGGCCCCGGTGTCGATGCGACGGTCTTTGGGGCCGCGCTGGACTCGCCGGACGAAATGCACGCCTCGGCGCTCCAGGTTGGTCCTGCGCTCCTCATCAGATTGCAGCAGGAGGTCCCGATGAAAAATAGCCCCCTGCGTCCTATTCAGTGCCAGATGTGGGACAATGGACACTGGGATGTCCCCTAGTCGGTCGCACGCCTGGAGCGCCGCCGACTGAGTGGCGGAGGTGGTCTTTATAAGAACAGACCCCGAACGCATTTTACTGAGAGCCTCGATTTCCCCGAAGATGTCCTCGATGTGCTGGACAAAGAACATGGGCTTGGAGGTGGCGAACGTCCCCCCATCGGTCTGAGAACAGACTAAATAGCGGGGGAAGTACTTCGCCCCAAGCCGGTGGGCCTGTCCTTCCTCCGAGGTAGTGGCCAAGGGGGAAAGGGCAGGAGAACCAGAACCAGAAACAGTAACTTTCTTTTTAAAAGACTCGGCCGCAGAGCGACCCGATACATGTTGACGTTTCATCTGCGAAACGTCCGCCCCGATACCACCCACTCCGACCAGGGGCTCTCCCCACGGACGCCACCCAGCCGCAGCAAGGGCCACCTGGCAGGATGACCATTGCCGGGAGTCCTGATGCCCCAAGGAGACGGGCATCTACTCCTTGGCCGACATGGGGAGGGTGCAGCTCAGGTATCGGCAGTACGATCCCTGTGTTGTCAGGGGGCTACAACCTAGAGGGTACATGACGACCCCACCACAACGGGCTGGCTACCGTGCTGGATTTCGGGTGCCATGGAAAGTCCATCATGATCGTAGGTGCAGATGGGGACGCACTATGGGCGTAACTTGTGCAACCCATCAGGCGTTTAGGCCCAATTTGAGGAATAGTGGGTGTGGTTACAACGCTGTTACAATGCTGAGTGCCAAGGTCTTAGTGCACTGAGGACCAGTGAGACGCCACGTAAGGCGTCCTTCCCCAAAAGGCTCGTACTTCTGTAGAATTTTGAAAAATGGAGGTCAAACCCCAAGGGGGACCATCACATGAAAGGCCGAAACGGTTGAAACTCCTTTTAGTCGCCTCTTACGACAGGCAGGAATACCTCGGACCTATTCTTACCCCGGACCCGCAGGGGGGAATCTGCTTAGTGTATTCATCTCTTGGTCTCCCTCTACAATTTTTACCCCCCACACTACCCTCCAATACTAAATTGGTGATCCCTTGATGCCTCACAACTTGTCCTACCAACCCATCCCTTCTTCTAGTCAAGTTGTGCCACAAACTCCTCCCCAATCCTATTCAATACCTCCTCATTAGTTATGTGATCTACCCATCTAATCTTCAGCCTTCTTCTGTAGCACCACGTTTCGAAAGCTTCTATTCTCTTCTTGTCCAAACTATTTATCGTTCATGTTTCACTTCCATACATGGCTACACTCCATACAAATACTTTCAGAAACGACTTCCTGACACTTAAATCTATACTCTATGTTAATAAATTTCTCTTCCTCAGAAACGCTTTCCTTGCCATTGCCAGTGTACATTTTATATCCTCTCTACTTCGACCATCATCAGTTATTTTGCTCCCCAAATAGCAAAACTCCTTTACTGCTTTAAGTGTCTCATTTCCTAATCATATTCCCTCAGCATCACCCGATTTAATTTGGCTACATTCCATTATCCTCGTTTTGCTTTTGTTGATGTTCCTCTTATATCCTCCTTTCAAGACACTGTCCATTGCGTTCAGCTGCTCTTCCAGGTCCTTTGCTGTCTGACAGAATTACAATGTCATCCGCGAACCTCCTAGTTTTTATTTCTTCTCCATGGATTTTAATACCTACTCCGAATTTTTCTTTTGTTTCCTTTACTGCTTGCTCAATATACAGATTGAATAACACCAGGGAGAGGCTACAACCCTGTCTCACTCCCTTCCCAACCACTGCTTCCCTTTCATGTCCCTCGACTCTTATAACTGCCATCTGGTTTCTGTACAAATTGTAAATAGCCTTTCGCTCCCTGTATTTCACCCCTGCCACCCTCAGAATTTGAAAGAGAGTATCCCAGTCAACATTGTCTAAAGCTTTCTCCAAGTCTACAAATGCTACAAATGAAGGTTTGCCTTTTCTTAATCTAGCTTCTAAAATAAGTCGTAGGGTCAATATTGCCTCACGTGTTCCCATATTTCTACGGAATCCAAACTGATCGTCCCCGAGGTCAGCTTCTACCAGTTTTTCCATTCCTCTGTAAAGAGTTCGCGTTAGTATTTTGCAGCCGTGACTACTTAAACTGATAGTTTGGTAATTTTCACATCTGTCAACACCTGCTTTCTTTGGGATTGGAATTATTATCTTCTTCTTGAAGTCTGAGGGTATTTCCCCTGTCTCATACATTTTGCTCACCAGATGGTAGAGTTTTGTCAGGACTGGCTCTCCCAAGGTTGTCAGTAGTTCTAATGGAATGTTGTCTACTCCCAGGGCCTTGTTTCAACTTAGGTCTTTCAGTGCTCTATCAAACTCTTCACGCATTATGATATCTCCCATTTCATCTTCATCTACATTCTCCTCCCTTTCTATAACATTGCCCTCAAGTAGATCGCCATTGTATAGTCCCTCTATATACTCTTTCCACCTTTCTGCTTTCCCTTCTTTGCTTAGAACTGGGTTTCCATCTGAGCTCTTGATATTCTTACAAGTGGTTCTCTTTTCTCCAAAGGTCTCTCTAATTTTCCTGTAGGCAGTATCTATCTTACCCCTAGTGAGATAAGCATCTACATCCTTACATTCGTCCTCTAGCCATGCCTGCTTAGCCATTTTGCACTTCCTGTCGATCTCATTTTTGAGACATTTGTATTCCTTTTTGCCTGCTTCATTTACTGCATTTTTATATTTTCTCCTTTGATCAATCCAGATATTTTATGAAGGGGTTAAAGTGTCCTGCTCTGTATACACTTACTATCAAGGGAACAAATAAATATAAATTTGTGATGTAAAAGCAGTACCAGTCAATTTGAAGAAATAATGGGTCTGGGTAACACACTGGTTCCCAATGGCAAGAGACTATTACCTTCTAAACCAACAGAGATCATGCACAATGCTACAGTTAAATTTGTCACCACAACGAAGATTTAGTAGTAAGACATAATAAGTACTACAGAACAAAAATCAGTACCAAAAATGTCTATGTAAGACATAGTGAAGGAAATGTGGACCACACAATATGAGCAATTCAGATGTTCTGCTCTACAGACATTATCTAGTTAAGAGTTTGCCATTGGTTAACTCAATTAGACAAGACAAATTGCCAATACCTATAATACACAGGGCTGTACCGACAGCATGGCAAGATAGGCTCAAAGCAACAATGCACACACAAAGGGAGGGTGGGGGGAGCACAAAATCTGACTAGAGAGAAAACCAAGAAAGAAAGACAATTTAAAAGTGCACCAGGAGATATATAGAAGTTCTCCCACCCCTGATGTTCTTTTGCCTTCAAGAAGCAGCCTTCACCGTGGCCTGTGACTGTAAATGCACGCTCTTGCCACAGTGTAATTTCTCGAGCATCTTTTGTCCAAGTAACTTCATGTATAAACGAGTACTACCACACACAAATCTGTCAATAACATGGTTTATAAGGCAGCAGTGAGATTGTTTTGCATATCTGCCATCATTTGACTTGTTGCTTCTACTTCACTACTGTAGCAAATGTTATCAAGTGGGTGTTTAAGCAAACACACAGTTTGATCAAAGGCTCCCAATTATTAACAATTACTGCTGACTGAGGACTCTAGCACAATATAACTGTGGAAAAGGCAATGAAAAAAGGCGAAGGACTTTCGTTGCTACCAAGTAATGGTTGTACAATCTGCAATGTAACAAAAATTTTCCACATACAAACTTTCTGACACTGATTACTAATATTAATATTAAGGGCATTGTTAGTCACTGAGCCTACAGAAAGCTATACTCTGCTTAACTGGCAATAAGCTGAACCCTTGTGTAAACAAACTACTGTGCCATTACTAACGCATCTGGTGTCTTAAAACCACTGGAAGTAGGCCTCCCTTATGTACGAGAGGTTTTTTGTTACTCTAGTGCGAAGAAACTGACACATGCTAAAGCACTGAAAGTTAAATTTTTTTGCTAATCACTGTGCTAAACATTTAACCCATGTAACAAATCACATAACAGAAATTTTCATTGTGACTACCCATACAGATGTGTCATTCCGATGCATACAGGCCTACCCAGCTGTACAAAAAACTGTAGAACAGTAGTTTTGCGTTGGATACACACAGATTTGGCAGTTCCGACAGGGATGCAAGGTCACCTCAGTATGGCTCTGACCCTATAATGCACCGAACTGCAGTGCATAGTACAGCCCTTGGAAACTAACGGAATGCATCATTTTATTTTACATTGTTCGGAATGAGGAAAAAGCAATGGAAGAAAATAAGCCCACTTACAATGAAGCTAATCACATAATCTCTTTAGACAAATATAAAAAATAATGTTGTCTCTTTTTTGTAAAGTTGCAAGATCACTTTCACACCTACCGAAATTTTAATCATTAATGACATGCAATTTCTGGAGAAAATGAGTTTTTATGAATATAACTTTGGTTGTCTGTCCAAGAACCATTTTGCAATGCTGTAGGATTTTTCAGCTAAATATAAGGGAAAAAATGTCACATATAAAGACAGATGAATACAAACAATGTGTGTTTAAAGAGGACACTCCAGTATTTGCCTGAAGTGATCTCAGAAGAAGTACGGAATACCAAGATCACCTTCCAGAATCCAAGGCCAGTGTCGTAACAAGTGCGTAACCTCATTTGGTTAATGAGAAATTGATCATAAGTGGGAGGGGGTGCAAAGAGCTGACAAAGGAAAAAGTTGGAAGATACATTTGTGTACAGTTCAAATTACACCACCTTTTTCCTACTTCCTTTTCACTTGTCCCTCTGCTTCCACTTACTTTTCACGGTCTCTATCTCTCTTTTAATAAAAGTTAAAAGTTTGAGGTACTCTCTCACGTCTGCATAATACTGACAAATGGTTCAAATGGCTCTGAGCACTGTGGGACTTAACATCCCAGGTCATCAGTCCCCTAAAACTTAGAAGTACTTAAACCTAACTAACCTAAGGACATCACACACATCCATGCCTGAGGCAGGATTCGAACCTGCAACCGCAGCGGTCGCGCGATTCCAGACTGAAGCGCCTAGAACCGCTCGGCCACCAGCAGACAGCCTGTCAAATGGTTTCCCCTTCTAGTGAAAGAGGGTTTTTTTAACTCATGTGTATAATTTGTAACTTTCTTATATAGTTTCCCTTCCAGAAATAAATGATAAATTTGGACTCACCTATTGCTTCTGTATAGTATGGAATGGCTTGTATGTACTTTTTTGTTTTGTATAATTGATTGCCTGTTTCCTTTTTGATCTCTGCCAACCTGGAAAAGAATAATAATGTGGAGCATAAAAATTTTACAATATGTGTAGATAAAATTTATAGCTGAAAATTGTTACAGGCTAATCTAACCATATTCTGAAGTGGTGTGGTACAAGAAGTTTGCATATCAAGACACTGCAAGGTCTACGAAAGGGGGGTTAGGCATATTCTTTGAATGCCCTCAATAAAATGTTGTATGCCTGAATCTACAGAATAAAATATACTGATGACACTATGGGTCTATAAAACTATTGTGTTGGTGGGAAACTACAATGCATTATTAAATATAGATGTACATGGCCATACCACAGAAAAAAGAATAACTATATATGTTAACTATGAACCTAAGGAACCTTTAAATGCCAATTTAACACCAATTATGGTGTGGTCTTTTCGTGTGAAGATCATAAAAGAAGTGCATGAACATAAATAAATTAATATTTCAACTTTTCCACATTGTATTAGACAACATTTGGTGAATTAATATGAAATCTGCATACTGAAAGAAATATACTACATATGGAAATGCATTCTGTACTGGACTTACTACAAGCTTCAATGGAAGAACGTAACTGCTGCTGTTCTGTTTCAAGAACCAGTGGACATACGAAAGCATAAAGTACACCAGAGAAGTGAAGTGAACTGTTGAGTGAACTGATTGTGTGCAGTTTCATACAGAACTTGCCACGGGGAGCAAAAAAGACAAGATAAATCCAAATTTATACTCCGTAAGTAACTTTATGGGTATGGTGGAATGTACTTAATGTTGCACTCTTACTTCTGCCTTTTCCTGTTCCAGTTGAAAGAGGCAGCAGGGAAACATGGTTGAAAAGCCCAAATAAGAGCTCAAATATCTCTAATATTACCTTCATGATCATTTGAGGAGATATATGTAAGAGAAAATACGTTTTATGATTTTTCTAGGCATGTACACATCTAACAGTGCCTCACAGTGTGGTGCACAACAATCCTCTTGGACTTGAATGAATATCTTCATGACCCTTACACACTTGCTAAATGAACCCATTACAGTTTGTTGCTCCTCTTCTTTTCCTCTATCAATTGTATCTGATATAAATCATAGACTTAGGTGGAAAACAATATGGAAGTTTGTACAAAGTCAGTGATCACAGTTGGCAAGGCTGTGTCCCATGCAATAAGAACTCTTTTATATGTATTTCACACATGCATTTTTAAAAATGGCATTTATTATCTACACACTGAGCTGGTTGTGATCTCCTGCACAAGTATTAGACGCCTATTTGTTACATCATTACACAGTTTATGTCCATCATTTACTGTTGCTTTCTTTTGGGTTGTAGTTCAGTATTTTCTCGGGTAGTATTTTGTCTTCCAGTTTATTCACACATTACTTCTGCTGTTCCCTACACTCAGTTACTTCCTCATTAACGGCAAATAAATTCCACTCATACTAAGCATCTGCATTCTCCATTACATCTCTCACTATCCTCAAGCATCTCCTCTCTGTTGCTTATATTTTCCTGTCATTTTTTCTTTCTATTTTTCCCAGTCACCCTAGTCTCCTAACTTTTCAAGTATTGTAATTAAGTTCTCTGTTTATTGTTCCACATATCACTTGAAATTCATACAGCTTTTCATCTATATCAGTATAATAATCATAAATCATATCACAGTCCAGATATTTATAATGAGACATTCTTTCAAATGGCTTTAAGCACTATGGGACTTAACATCTTAGGTCACCAGTCCCCTAGAACTACTTAAACCTAACTAACCTAAGGACATCACACACATCCATGCCCAAGGCAGGATTCGAACCTGTGACCATAGCAGCAGTGCAGTTCCGCACTGAGGCACCAAGAACCGCTCGGCCACAGTGGCTGGCTGACATTCTTTCCATTAATCTGTTGGTACTTAGAATTTTTGACAACACTGGTTATTTATCTTGAAACACTATAATTTATGTAATGAAATTTTAAGAGTGCATTCTGTACATACTTGGTTTAGCCAATTTATGCTGACGAAGTTTTTTCACTTTTTGGTATTATTACTTGATTGTCTGCAAATAGCAAATCACTTAGATTAGTGTGTTTATCTAAATCAATACCTGGATATTTTCTGATTTCCAAAATTCCTGGATATTTTCTGATTTCCAACTGAAAGGACACTGTCAATACAAATGTTAAAAAGACTGGTTGAAAGTGAACACCCATCTCAGTCTGATTAATTTTTTATCTCATTTGTTCTTTTCTCTCCTGTATTTTATTATCTCTCTTGTCTTACAATGTAAACTTTCTGATTGTCCTTTTGTGGCATAGTGGGTAGCCACTATCATTCACTATTACCCGTAATTTGGTTGGATCAATTCAATTGAGATGTTTTAAAAATTAATAAAAACAATGTTGGTTTTGAGTTTAAATTCTTTTTGTTGTTCTATGAGCAATTTTATTGTAAAAATGTTGTCACCACATGAATGAAATTCCCTAAATGCACTTCAGCGATCTTTGAGAAGTGTCTCAGCTTGAACTGTTATTCTATTGTTCAACTCCAAGTAGATTTTGAACACAGTATTCAACAGACTAATGCCTATGTAGTTCCAAAATCTGCTTCTATTGCCCTTTTTGAACAGATGTAACTCACCTGTATTCCAAAGGCTTGGTATTTTGCACAACTGCCAGCAAATATTGATAAGATGTAATAATCTGAGATGAAAGGAAGTTCCCATGAATTTGATTAATTTTGTATTTATTCAATCTGTTTTTGCAGCTTTCCTCCTCCTCTTGTGTGTATTTTGTGGTTCATCCACATTCTTCACAGAAACACAAAATTCACAATGTCTACACCATAACTCTTGTTACCATCTAATCCATTGATCTTTAATTACATCAAGTTTTGCTCTCTCTGCTTCTGACTGGTATTCAAACTATTATAGAGTTATTGACTATCACTGCAATATTAACTGTTCTCTTTCATATTTCTGAACCCCCACCCCCCTCAAAATCTCAAATGTGCAGTGTGATGATAGAAAAGTCATACCCTTTTTTAGATGATTTAGACAGTGTACTCTGCTACATAATGAAGTAGAAACAATATGTAACTGTAGTTGGGGGAGACTTTAATTCAAGTTTTGATGTAACATGTAACAAACCCAGTGTAAATAAGTTACTGAATATGTTAAGGCAGCACAACTTCCATCATGTAAATTCAGAACCAATAAGACAAACTGTGCTTGGATAATGCTTTTGTCAACTGTGCTCATGATATGTATTCCACCAAGGTAAGGGAATTTGTTTTCTCAGACCACTCCATATTAAAGTAGGGTTAAGACATTTTATAAAAGGGGATGAGAGCAAGACTGCACAAAAGTTAACAAAATCCAATACCTTAATATTAACAAAACACAATCTCAGAAAACTAACACCAACTGAGCATAACAAATTGGGACAGATTATTTCAAAACTGTGATTCCAGAGCCCAAACAGTTTATGAAACATTCCACAATTACTTAAAAGGTACTTTAAAAGCCCATCTTGTTCAAAAGAAATATCATAAAACAAGAAGGGATAAACTGTGGTACACCAAAGAACTGGAGAATCTAAAAAAATAAGCTGCTGCTGTTGAGGCACCTTGGCAAAGTAAATAATTCTAATGAAATTAAGGATCTCGAAAAAACCACTAAGAAACTATATAAGAAAGAGTTACAATTGGTGAAACAAAGATGCAACACAAATCTCATAAAAGAAATAGTAAAAACCAATGCAAAACAGCCTGGTCAGTAATTAATACTGTTAAAGGTGAAGTCAGAAACTTTGACTAGACAGTCCCAATACTAGCAGATACATTGAACAAATATTTTGTAAGCTGTGCTGATGATATCAAAAAGTTGATCAGTAAACCCAATGTAACATATATTGATTATCGTAAGAGTGCAAACCTAAATCATAACATGGCCAGATCATCACTGAAACACTTTAAAGAGGTACACCAACATGAAGTTCTTAAAATAGTCAAAGAAATAAATTCATACAGTACAGATATTTTTAATATGTCAATCTATTGAAAGAAATCATACATTACATTGCAGCACCATTAACATATTCTATAAACCTGCATCTCATAGAAGGGGTTTTTCCTGATCCTCTCAAACTATCCAAGATGACTCCAGTCTTTAAGAAGGGTATCAAATCAGATCCTGCAAACTACAGACCAATTTCACTAATTCCAGTACTAGGAAAAGTCTTTGAAGGCATAATATATCAGCAGATGTATGAGTACCTAGGACTAAATGATATGTTAAGTGCATCACAGTCTGGTTACAGAAAAGGAAGGCCAGCTATACTTGCCATAGAGTTCTTAGTCAGAGACATTTTAGCAGCATTCGAGGACCTTATATGATCTGAGCAAAGCCTTTGACTGTGTTGACTACTCACTTTTGCTCTCTAAACTTGAGTACTACAGAATATGTGATAAAAGTTTAAAACTCATCAAATCATACCTCAATAAAAGGAAACAGGTGGTGAGTTCAGGAAGTCATCTGTCAAACACACTTGAGGTTCAACACAGAGTGCCAAAGGGATCTAAACTGGGACCACTTCTCTTCCTTGAACACATAAATGACTTACCAGGAAATAGAGATGTAAAGATGTATATGTCTGCAGATGATACAACTTTTCTATCTGCAAACCATAAGTATTTGATAATCTTGTAAGTGGTATGAAATTGGCAAAAGAAAATGCAACATCATGGTATAATGCAAATGGTCTACTATCAAATGAGGAAAAGACTCAGAATATGTGGTTCAGTCTATCAAAGACTACAAAAATAGAAAAACAAAAGGCAAAGTTTTTAGGTATCATACTCGACAACATGGAACTCGCATGTTGATCACATAGTGGTTAGGTTGTCAAGAGTTATATATTTGTTGAAGAGACTTGTGTGTGTTGTGACGTTTGAGTATGTAATGACAGCGTACTTTGCCTTTTTTCAATCTGTTTTAATGTATGGGTTAATACTATGGGGAAACAGCAGAAAAATTAATGAAATTATGGTGATCCAGCAGAAAGCAATCAGAGTAATGGCTAAGGTAGATAATAGGACACATTGTAAACCATTGTTCATTAAATATATAATTTTAACAGTTATTAACTTACACACTCTTTACAGCATTAACTACATACTTGCTGAACTACCTAATTTAAGTGTAACAAATCAACTATACAAGAACCTGTACTTCTCTGCTGTTGCCACAAAAAGATTAGCTAAAACTAACAATAGTCATAAGTATATGTCCATTAAAATATATAACAAATTGTCTAAGAATGCATCAATCAAGCCTGACAAATTATTTAAAGAAAATGTACATAACTTCTTTATCCATTCTATTCCTTAGTAGAATTTTTAGAAATGTCCAATATCAACTTAAATATGAAAATAATTATTTTGTAAAATTAATAGGTAAAGTGAACTGACGAAGTCTATTGCATGTAATAATGCTGAATGACCAATAAAGAATCTGAATGTTCCCTCTATCTCCATCCCAAAAAACTGGCAATTTCACTGTTTCGCTTTCAAACACTTTCTTTTTATTTAGTCTGTTAGTAGCATTAAAAAAGGCTTTTAGAAGAGCAATTATGGATAAATAAATGACACCTCAAAATGTTAATGAAAAACTGACAAAATCTAGCTGAATCAGCAATGAATTATAAGGGTTTCACTGGATGTGACCCCCTACAAGAGTTCAGGATGGCCAAGTGGCGAGTCAGTGGTGACGACCTGTTTCATGCCCAAAGTGTCAATGAGACAACATCCAATTAACATCCATTTATTGACAAGAGTTTTACAGCTATTCAGTCTACTCTTCAGCACGGTTTGGTAGCAGTCTTGCCACATCTACATTGCAGGAAAGTGCCGATTGGCACATCAGTGCCTACCACGGAATCTGCAGTCTAGACCAGGGGGCTGTCCCATTGTACAACTGGTAAGATGGTGCCTACACAAGCACTGCCATGGAGCGGTGGCACTATGCGCCCTACACCCAAATCAAACAGCTTGCAGTCAGTCAGATCCATTCTTCGTTCACAGGAGATCTGATCTGTACTCTCTTCAGTCAGTCACCACTATGACTGGCAGGAATGGGAGCTCACAGAGTTGCAGCCCCCCCCACACACACACACACACTTTTCAGATTCACTTAAAACACTTCACAAAGGATAGGCACCAAGCACTTTGGGGTCTCCCAGCCAATAATGCCACATGACTATTTTTGAAACAATAAAGGTTGAATGCATGCGAAGTGTAGCACAACTGCATGCTATTTTTTAATGCTGAAGTTCTAGAGCTGCTACATAATTACTCTTATTCAGCAAAAGTAAATAGCGGCAACTTAATAACAGATGGGTTAATTGAAGAAACAAATTATAATATCCTTAAAATTAACAACAGGATCAATGAATAAACTCTATCACCAATTGGATGTTGGTTGGGAATACAGTCAAATTCCAATTATTTACTGTTTCAAACTCAGCAAAAGATTACTTTACAGTGTTTGACTGATGTCATAAAAAGCGAAAGGAACTATCTGAGGAATTTGTGGTTAATTTGCAATTCATGAGAAAAAAAGGAGATTGAAAATGAGTTAATTTTTATATTTTGAGACAGGGAGGGAATCAAGAATTACATCACTCTACAAGTTGTTTAACATGGCAAGAAAATCAGGATTGGCTTTCCGGTGATGAATGACTGTCATCAGAGATGAATAGAAGTTGAGTTGGGTGTTTGATGTAATGGAACATTTGCAAGCTGATGGCTACAATGTACATACAAAGAAACTCCGGCAATGATGTGCACACCCGATGAACAAGCTGACAGGCTAAATTTTAAATCTGGCCAAGAAATTCTTGAAGAGAAGGATAAATTTTGTTATCTCTGAAGTAGACTACATACAGGAAGAAGCAAGGTGTGTGCAAAGTAAAAGGAATTTCTTTGAAAAAATATCTGCTAGCATCCAATAATATAGACCTTGAGGCCAGGAAAGAATTCGTGAAAAGTTAGGCTGAGAGCTCTGTATGGGTGAAGACATGGACAATGAGAAAGACAAAAATGAAATAGTTATTATTAAATTAAACTGCAATAAAGCTTTTACACTTCCGTGGCAACATACATTTTCAGTTACATGGATTACACTTTCACTAAAGGAATGCCCTGCTTTCAGGCTGACACACACACACACACACACACACACACACACACACACACACTTTGATTGTCCTCGCACTGCAGCTCTATAGGCATAAAGGGTTAAGTACGGAGGAAAGGGTGAGGAGAGAAAGGAGGCAGAGCATGAGCTGCAGCATTCATTTCAATATGCTTAATTTTATTCATGGAAATTTTATTGTAAATTCTCTTCATTCTGAAATTATCTGAAATTATATATACAGGGGGTCCATAAAGCCCCTTTACAACTTCAAAATTTTATTATAGCGGCAGTTGTTGAAATATTTTAACAAAATTTCTTTTATTGTAATTACTATTTACTAAAGTTTTTATATATACTAAAATTTTGTGTTTCAGATACTCTGTTGATGGAAGGAACTGAATCTCTATAAAATGGCAACTCCTCAAGAGAAGACACAATGTGTGTCCTGGTTTATTGAGACAAAATCGGACGTTCAGACTCAACAAAACTTCAGAATGAAGTACGGAAGAGATCCACCATCGCACCCTGCGGTCCGTGCATGGCACAAAAAATTTATGGAGACAGGGACAGTATTGGATAAGAGGAGGAGCGGGCGACCAAAAACATTCGAGGAAAACATTGATCGCGTTTTAAATGTCTTCGCTCATTCACCTACGAAGCCCATCCACACTGCTGCCAGACAGTTGCAACTACCACATTGAACTGTGCATACGGTCCTCCACAAGAACTTACAGTTGTATGCTTACAAAGCGCAACTGTTACAGACACTTGAGCCAAATGACAAGCCAAAACGGACAGAGTCTCCACTCAACATGCTGGAAAGCCTTTTGGAGGATGAAGCACTCCTCAAGTGAGTTTGTTTCAGTGACAAGGCCACTTTTCATGTTTCTGGGATATTAAACAGACACAGTGTAAGAATCTGGGAATCTGAACACCCCCACATTAGTAGGGAGCTTCACTGGGATAGTCCAAAAGTGAGTGTGTGGTGTGGAATCATGTGCAACCGAATAATTGGTCCATTTTTCTTCAATGAATCAACAATTACTGTAGATGTTTACCTTGACATTCTGACTGTGTAGCAACACAATTGATTGACTTACAACCAACTATCATTTTCTAGCAAGACGGTGCAACACCACATTGGGGACTGCACGTTCACTGGTTCCTCAATGAAACATTTCCAGGCAGATGGATTGGGAGGAATGGGCCAATTCCTTGGCCACTGCATTCATTCACCAGATATCACTCCGTTGGATTTTTTTTTTATGGAGGTATGTAAAAGATATCATGTAGCAGACACAGATACGGACATTGCTGACTTGAAGCAGCAAAGGACTCATAATGCCATTGCCACCACTGATAACACTACACTACAGCGAACTTGGCAAGAAATCGAGTACAGTCTTTATGTGCTTCGTGCAACTAAAGGTGCCCATATAGAGGTCTATTAAACAGTATCAAAAAAACTTTTTATAAACACTGATTGCAATAAAAGAAATGTTAAAATATTTCAACAACTGCCATTGTAATATAATTTTGAAGTTGTAAAGGGACTTTATGGACACCCTGTTTATATCTGTAATTAGCATCATGAGTTATGACAACAGAGATATGTTGCTGCAGCCAATCCATGTCCAACTGCTTGTTTTAAAATGTATTATTCAGTTATCAGTCATCTGGATGACCTAGATAAGTGTGTTTTGAATACTGGCCACAACTACTGAAACTGCTGTTGTATTTCATTGAAGAATATCAGACATGCTGATTCAGTACTTTAGCTTCCAAACACATTTAGACTGCAATGTCAAATTATGACAATGAAACAAAGGTAAAAGATGAATCTGGTTGCAAGGGCAATGAGCCAGTGGAAGCATCCAATTTCAACTGTCTGTTTTGACCCATGACACAATGGTGTTGTGGTATGTAATGCCACTACGGTATGTAGTTTTTGAGTTGGTTGTGTTTGTAGACATTGTGTAGTTGTATCTGAAGATGTCTTCTGGTGGTGGATGTGGACGTGTTGAGTTCAATGGGTGGTATTGGGTTCATCTGAGTTCTGGTTGTCATCACGCAAAGTGGTTTTGAGTTTAGGTACTTGGTGCGATAACAAGGGTTCTCGAAGCGTTTTCAATGAGTTAAGAGTTTTTGTTTGTTTGTATATTTGGCATTTTTGTTAGGTATGATTAGTCTGGTGCTTGTTGTGCAGAAAGAAGTCTAAATTTTTGTCATTGCTTATTTATTAGGAATGGATATGACAGTGAAGTTCATGAGTGTATTACTACATTCTGAGATAGGTGGTGATACGATGTCTGCCATACAGTTGCTGTAGATGTTCAGTCTTATTGCTGAAGATGGTATGCTGGTTGTGTTTTAACTGATGTAGTGAGTATGGGGTATTTGAATTTCTGAGTTGTTGGGGGTTTTGGATGCATTTTTCATAGTTATATAGTTTATTGGTAACAACAGCTGCAGTTAAGCTATGTAAGTTAAGGGATATGGTTTAATCATTAAAATCCCAGATGATAATAGGTGGACAGCATATCTGCAGTGATGTGCAATCCCTTTTTTCAGTGTGCTGAAGCTCATACTACAGCCTTCACAGACAGGTACTATCCCTAAAACCTCATCTCTCCCCCATTCCTCTACATTTAACTTTATTTTAACACTAGTCCATGCATTGCAACAGCCATAAATGAGGCTATCAGTACTATAGTGGCCTAACCCACAGCACGCTGGTTTGTGGGAATGGCCATTGGAAGATACTGACATTTGCAGAATTGATATGTACGGTAGTGATTGAGGCGTATAGCAATGATTGTGGTATACATAACGTGCTATGGCGTCCAGTAATTGGCTATACATGGAGTGAACTGTAACAGTGTTTTTAGACCTTTTTTTGTGTGGGTTAGGCCACTATAGTTTCGGCACACTTGGCCATAATACACGAAACGTGTGGGATAGGCCACTATTGCTTTACACACTGTAGTCAAACATTGGGCAAGATACACATGAGGTGTTAATGTTCATCTTTCGTTTCATCATTTACAGGAATGGTGTCACTACACGGGTGTGCAGATGTCTTCAAGTTACAGTAATAACCATGGTACACCAGGGGTACGAATTGCGGCAAGGTCATTAAATCAGTCTTTTTCAATCCACTAATAGCATTTCCATTGGGATATAGTATGTCCAGAGGCTCAATTACTTTCGACCCTCGTTTAGCAAAACTGACATCAGCAAACAGGACATCTGGCTCATTGGAGTACTTATAAAACATGATATGGGGGAGGATGCTTTATACTGAAGCCACTGAATATGGAGCCATTGAACCCTGGTATTTTGTGTCGACATTTTACGGTTATGTATGTTTCTCTCTAAACGTACTGTGGCTATGAAATCATTCCTTGTCATTGGTATAGTGGCGAAGGGTGGTTGTTTTCGTGAAGTGATGATGACATTCATCCAGTCAGAGGGTGTGTATATGTTTGGGTGAAATTTCCTGTTCTTCGTGATGATACCGAATTCCTGGTCACATGGTAGGTATGAATTCCGACTCATTAGGAATTTATGGTGGATTACTTTCGGTGTGAAGTCTGCATGCAGAACCATGAATTGACACAGTAAGGCCATTTTTATATTCTGATTTTGTCCGCCACATTGATCTGAGCAGATAATCAGTCATTTTGTTTGGATGTTATATTTAATGTAATGCATGAGAGACAATCCAATTTCTTGTGGTTCTCGGGATGCTTTGCCCTCACTCCATACATAGATGGTAGCTTTCTTGGTACACAGATCGTGTATTCCAAGGCAGTATGTCCACAATTGCCGCTTGTAGTAACAGATACCTGTCACTAAGTACCGGTGTCGGTATAGTCCTCATCAAATCAAAGGCAATCGTGGTCGCATCACTGTCTTGATGCCTCCCTTCTGCTGGATCGCAATGCATTCCCGTCCGCACGCTCTCGGCCTTTCGTTGATGTAACTCTCTTTCACGTTCCCATTTCCCCTTCTCTTCCACAGTATCGGCTGCAGCATGTTTGATGTTACAGAGGTCACATTTATGGCAGGAATCACTTACAGGAGAATGAAAGAAGAGATTAAATCTTGTATTAAATACCTGACCAAACATGTAGTATGAGATTGGATCATCATGCTCATCTTTATATAAATGGTATAACTTCCCCATGCTCAGGTCTGGTGACAAATTCTTCCGATCCACTGTTTCATTCATTCGTGCATAATGGCTCTGTTATTCTGGAAACCATTTTATGAAGCTCTCTACAGCAACAGCCTTCGCTATTGGTGTTTTGTTTTTAGCAAGGCATGCGCCTCGCTTATCGATGGGTGGGGTCTGGTGCTGCAATTTGTGCAAAAGAACCCTTGTAATCCTACCCTCTGATACCTGCAAAATGTTCTTAAAGAACATTTTGCACACCTTCACATCCACTCCCTCTTCATTCTGGAAATGGTATAGGCATGTTGTTACTCATCGCAACTCTGTAATATCAGAAGAATATGTGTGTGCCATAGGGACTACCTTCACCATAGCAAAAGTGTGTGCCGACTGCAATTCGAAACTACTTAATGCATAGAATGAGTCAAACAGATGTTGCTGGTGTTCAGGTGAAAAATATTGACCACATTCCCTCTGACATGTGCATGCTCCGAGGGTGGGGCAATTCTTTGGCACTTCATTTCCCTTCACGCTAATGTATTCTTCCCCTTTTGATCACTTTCCTCTTTGATTGTACCGCACGCACAGGGAAATATGGAAGCATCCGATCCCGCCCGTCTGCTTTGACCCATGATGTTACAAATATGGCGGAAACGACCGTAAACCACGATTCCAATATGGCGCATACAAAGTCGGTACGTACACATTATGAGAACGAAAATAAATCTAAAAACAAACACACACACACACACACACTTTCCACAAAAAGTGTAATGACACTAATGGGACAAGCGCGGGAAATGGGGTGTTTTTGGGTGGGGGCAAACTAAATATAAACGAATTTATACACCCACCCCCATACAAACCACACAAGACGACGAAAAAAACCATCATCACAAAACTCCACAAATACCACTAAACACAATATCACCTTGAATCGGACACTTCCCTTGACCTATATAGCTCAACAGCAGCTCCCGATCCCATAAGTTAGGATCAAACACTTCCCTTGGCCTATATAGCTCAAAAACATCTCTCGATACCAATATCAACATACACAGCCACACATTGGGATCGAACACTTCCCTTGACCTGCGCACTGTTAATTTTCTCCGTCATATCCATTCGTGAACATAAACAACAACAGATTAATTTTACTAAAATTACCACACGATGTACAGCGAACAACACTAAATTAACCTTCACACAAAATCGTTAACTCACTGAAATGAATTACACTACAAACACAGCCGACACTCAAACAATTCTGGATACACTCACAAACCTAACTCCGTGCCGTCATGACGTCACACACGACAACACCCTTACGTCGCAGGTCAAAGCAGACGTGTGGGATCGGACGCTTTTGTCGACCCACGCACAGGTGTGCATCCCAGACTCATTTTCTTCCTCACTGCAGTGTAATTATGGTACCAGTGCTACGATCCCCTCCGATACGTCCTCGATTGACATAGTGGGTGTGGTATCCTTTCATGCATTGGGCAGATTGGGCTCTGCTAAGATGACACGTAACTCATCCGCTGTACCACTTACATGCTGGCTGAATCGGCTAGGTGCACATTCCACGTCTAAGGCATCGGTCGTAGTGTCCAATTCGAATAGGTCTGAAATGGAAATGTTCCTTATCCGCACCGGTGTCCATATAAAATCGTACGAGTCCAACAAGGGAATATAACACTATCCCTATGTTGCAATGTGGCTTTGACATTGTCACCGGGGCTACTGCACATGTTGTTTCTTAGTACACACACACTAACGACCGTTCAGCGGTATAAGTCACTATTGCACTGCGTTTCGTATGGCACTGCATGGTGCATAAACAACATCTGACACTACCACATTGTCCATGATATCCAAATACACGTCTGGTGTAATGGTAGAGTGTTAAGTGATGTTCTGTGTGAATATCTCATTTTTTCCAAAAATGTGGGTTAGGCCACTATTGCATTGACAGCCTGAAATATGGTTTCTAATCTGTGATTATAACTCTTTGAAGCATGTTGTTAAAGGGTACTGACAAAGAACAGATGGATTAATCAATTGAGAAATGAAGGCCTGGAGTCAATACTTAATGCCTAATAAAGACTATAATGAGAAAGAGACCAAATGAGGCAAAAAAAAGTATCAAATGAGTGAAGTGCTGAAAGAAAGCATAAGCATTCCTCAAATACAGTTAACAGCTGCAGCTCTAACACTTCTTCTGGTTAAGTTTCATGCTGTCTCTTTATATCGAAATATTTGGTGTGTGTGTGTGTGTGTGTGTGTGTGTGTGTGTGTGTGTGTGTGTGTGTGTGTGTGTGTGTGCGCGCGCACACACAAACTATAGGTAATTTACTAATTGTGACATTTTCACAACACTTAGAAGCTGGTAAAACATGTCTTGGATAAAGTGCAAAGGTGAGGATTATGGAACGGGCATTAACAACTAGTGAGTAAGGTAAGAAACTATTTAGGTGCAGTAAGTTAAAAACAGGTGTGAAAACTGTTTTATGAAACCTATTTTGTTAGAAAACAATGTTTCAGATAACTCTTGAGTATTCTTAATGCAATGTCAATGTATTTTGCCAACATTTGAAACTGTTCAGGCTATCCATAATACTTACAACCATACTGATGACAGCATTGGGGGGGGGGGGGGGGGGGGGGGGGGGGGGGGGGGGGGATGGAAGGGAACAAAACTGACAACTATTCCCTCATTTTTATAATTGGTGAGTACACTGTTAATAAATCAGACTCTCAATTTTATGAGAAGTACTGAACACTCACAAATATTCTTTCATACCGCCCACATCCGCCCTATGGAACGAACACCTGATCAAATAACACGCTTATACATCACACCACAGCAATGTTTTTTCTTCCAATAGTATTTCTTTGTCTATCATCATGCAAGGTACAGAATTTAAAAAAAAATAAATTTGCCTAACTAGGCCTACTTCTATACATTTTACACAGACTTATGATTAATTATCGGCGAATGCAGTTTTTGTGGCGTGGGGAAAAAAAAAGGTTACTGGACAGTCATTACATTTACATCTGTTCTACATAACGTGAAATTCAACTTTAGTTAAAACTACGTGTAAATTCTGTTTTCTTAAGGGATTTTGTTACTGCCGAAGGACCGTGATTACCAAAAAAGGCTGCCAATATCTACAGTACACCCCCAGGATTTCTGATTTTGAGTAATAACCAAATTTTAAAACGGAGTTACTATTACAACATTACAGCATACAACTACGTAACTCTACATTGATCCTCGACACTCGTCTCTCAGCTGGTAACAGCATTACACCGAAACAACATCGACTGAGCAATAGACAGTACTTTTTCCAGACAGTTTTAGTAAGCTGACTTTTCTCCTGAACGATTCACAAATTAGAGAGCGGTCGGGAAAACTGAAAGATTACTTCAACGTTGCACAATTCGGTGCGTTGTTTTGTGCCATATACGCCTAGTCTCTGAATAACTGTAATATATTTTATGCACTTAACATTCTCATAACGCGAGTCAGACTAATATCACAAATTCCACTTACTCCTCTTCATTATGATCTACAATTTCCGGTGCACTTTCTGTTGGTGCCATCTCCAAATCAATCAATGTATCAGCCATGTTGCCCACTAGAACGCCAAGCTAGCAGAACACAATCCACTGGCAGTTCACGAATAGTATCTCTGGCAAGAACGGCCAAAGAAGTAGGTTTATATAATATTTCACACAATGGCCAATCAAAATCATGCAGTGGTATGTACAACTGTGGCTGGGTGGCAATGGCTGCCAAAGAAAGTTGTCGGTGGGGAAATACACAGTAAAGTAGTAGTAGGTGCGCTATGAGTGATGTCGGAGTGTTACAGGTTGTTTACACCAACACGGTAGTTATTTACAGTGTTTAATATTCAAGCGGTCAGTAACAATTTAGATATAAGAATGACGTTTGAGACCATGCCGGCAACCTAATTTTAGTGAGTAGGCGTAGTCCAGGTTTATGGCTCTGGATGCAGGTGTACAGGGACATAAACGGGTGGTATCGGGGTCTGTGTTGCAAGTGTCAGTTTTGATAAAGATGGTTTCATCAAATCACAGATATGAGAACGCAAAGGTAAGTGAACAGTTACTAGGACACTTGTTATTTTTTGATTATGGAAGCCACCAAAAGCAAAGTAGTGGTTTGATATATTATCTTCATCTTCGTTTTATCCACTTTGTAAGTTCGCTACTTTAAAATGTATCACATCCTCCACTAAGGAATGTTATGACTGCAAATTCAGTGTCTCATAGGTGCATAGACATCCATATCAGTCTACATAATAAGGCTGCATCACATCATGTTTGTTCTTTCTTTTTAATGTACACTCTGATCCTGAATGAGACACTTGTTTGTAAAGGTGTTCTATGAGTCAATATTTGCAATTGCATCCTATGTTACATGTACAGTTGGCCCCTATCATTTTGTTACTTTGTTGGTAATCGTGGAATCATAAGTTTTTGCATCAGTAGTACACAGTATTCCAACACAGTTCAGTAGTCTACTTAGTAGTACACATCGTGCATTACAATTTTCTTTATTGCCATACATCCATCTTAACAGCCTGGGTTGGGTGGAAAGATACTGAATATTTAAATTTTTTAGGGTAGGCTACCAAGCAAGTAAGAGATGACAAGCCTAATTATTTTAGTCCACATTAAATAGGACAGTTACATTATGTTATGCTAGGTACTGACAGACTTATGACCTACTTTCAAAGCCTAAGAGAAAAGAATATTATTTAACCTCATTGCCTTGGATGTGAAAAAAGTATTGGTCTCATGACTCACATTTGCAGTTTGAACAATGATGATGTCTGTCCAAGAAGCTAGTGTGGCAGTTTCTTTCCACAATACCAATGTGTCAGAAAATGTAGACATTATGTCATTGACACCCACATTTCACACTAGCCTAAATGTATATAGCCTAACCCATATATGGCTTGCTTAGATAGTGAGATGTGCATCACTCCATATTGGACTTTTCTCTCCCCCCTGCAATGAATTTATAGGTTTACATGTTCCGTAGTTAGGTTTCCGTGCAGAAATGTTCCAAATCGCAACACTGTAAGTTAGATCTAAAGTAAGTATTGATGAAAAGAGCTTCAAAATTGGTTCTTATGTGTTAGACCTGCAATTCTTAAAATGCTCATGAAAATCCAGATCGTGATATTTTTCGTGCAACCAACAAGAATGCTTGTCTTTTTGAGTTTCGGCTTTGACATTTGTTTGTTGCGGAGGTACTAATTTAGGAGCAGTTGATAGTAATTGTATCTCCCTCATTTCCCCTTTCCCTCCAACAGGCAATTGAATAGATGGTGATACATACAATGCCACATGACAACCACTTTACAGAATAGAGTTGTATAAAATCTGTAGTGTGCTGTAATAGGTAGACTAAAATAACTTTTTAACTGTAGGTTAAATTGGTAGGGAGGGGGATGGACAGTTGCCAGTAAGCTGTCAGGATGCACTTGATAAGGCTCTGCACATACCTACAAAACAGGCAGCACATGGTTCTCAAGAAAGGACTAAGCTAAACTGATGGGTGGTCTCTTTGTGTCTGCTGGCTGAAACGTTAACTACAAACAGCTGTAACATTTTCAACAATTTGTTTTCTTTGATATCTACATTTGTAATTGGTGAACTACAGGTGTTTGTCAGACTTAGTTAGGCAGTTTTTGAGTATACTTTAATTTTATCGTTGAATGCTTCTAAGGGCTAGAAGAGTGGTATAACACACAAATGCCAGTAATTGTTATGACACACTAATAGATTTTCCACATAAATGTTTTCACATGCCTTTTTCCACCACCAGAACATTCTTGAACTCCCGAAAATTTGCGTCATGCAAATGCTACTCAATGGTAGTGGGATAGTGTACATCTCATCTGTAATGTAACAGCTAAGAAAAAAAGGCCAGTGAGACAAAGTTAGGTGATAGGGCTGGCCATGCCACAGGTACTCAATGACCAATCCACTGCTGAGGAAGCACTTCATGCAAGAACTCCCAAACAGTGTTGGCGAAGTGTGGTGGAGCACCATCTTGCTGCCATCTCAGTTCATGAATGCCTGATCTAGTCTGAAGTTCTTGGATGACAGGCACCCATATTTAACTCAAGGTAGGTTCCTCCGTGATGCAACCTTCCAGGAACAATGGGTCAATCGGTACTTTGTATGTCGCGCTGCCCTGCATTATTACTCCCAGGGACAGGAAATGAAATAATTGTATGGCATTATTGGCTGGGAGACGCTATATGGTATTGTTCATCTGCCTAGTACAAGTTTTTGTATTTGCTGCCACTTTGGCAACTACTGCGTCGATGGTGATTCTCTAACCCGTCTGGGAATTGAACCTGGACCTTCAACATAGCAATCAGGCACATTGACCGAGCAGCTACAAAGGCAGAAATCATATTCACTGATGACACTGGGGTTCTTTCTTTGTCAAAATTCACAATTGTGTCTGTTCACCGATCCTGGTGATGGAATGTGCTCTAATTAGTCCAGACTGTAAACTGCATGAGGTAAGGGTCCTCCAGGAACTTGGGAAGCATTATCTCAGCAGACTAAAGCCTCCTGTTGAAGTTGTCCTTGTTAAGTGCAGAATAAGCCTTTGATGGTATGATGTCAGCTTCAAGTCTCACAAAATTCTTTGCAGATTTGTCCTTGATATGTTCAGCAGGGCTCACAAATGGTTGGTAGACCTCAATTTCTCAGGACAGGTTGCTGTTCTCTAGTGGCTGGTGTGTTTGGGATTCACAGCACTAGCACTTTCATCAAACTGCTTGTTTATTTGAGTGATTGTGTCCCAGTGGGCTGCAGGTGGTCCAAATTCTTCTGACATTCACCATTGGATTTAGGATAAATTGTTTGTAACTAAGAAAAGGTGCACACATTTTACATGCTGCTCAATAGACAACCTTCTTCATGCCATTATGTGTGCTAACTGAGAAGAACGGCATCCTCAATGGTGCTATCTATCGACAACTTGAAGTACTTGCTACTTTCCTTTGTGGATGGTTATATGATTGTTTAATTAAGTTTGGTGTACTCTGTACTGTACAGTGTGTGGCAAAGGGTTAATAATGTTTCTGCATCATTATACTACTACTTTATTCTGTTGATAGCTGGGAGAATGTTTAGTTTTACGCATACACTATAATGTGGCATTTTTTATGAGAGTTGCTTGATGTGGAGAAGTCTTTAGAAGTCAGCTGGTATTGACTTGTTGCGATAAGTTCCTATCTTCCTTAGCAAAATGTCTTGTGTGTTGAAGTATTTCATGTTAGTATTTAGTAATTTTAGCAATGATATTTCACCACTGTCTGGTCAAAACTTACAGAGGTCGCTACTTCCCTCCATCACTTCTGATTATGGAAAAAGTACAGAATACCAATACATGTTGTTTTCTGATATATATTGAATTTTCCATGCCTCTTCTGTTTCTCGAGCTTGGTGAGGATCTATGACTGATGAATAGTTGCGATGTATAGGTTCACCAAGCATTTGTGACATGCTTCCTGTATGGATTCCAGTACTGTGGTATTATCCAGTTTATCCCTGGCCGCCCAACAGCTGAATGTCATCATATTCCATGTAATTTGCTAATTTTATTCAAATTCATTCCAGTTTTAATAAAGTCAGTATCAAACATCATCATTGGTGGATAGGTTATAGCTGCAGTATGAAAACTTAATAATTTTATTTACTTGAAAGAAACCCTTGAATTAATATAGTCGCTGCATGTGGGTTCTGTTGTATACTTCAGTTCTGACAAACTGGTGATTGATCAACGGTGGTGTATGAAACAGTATAGTGGCTCTTTGTGTAATTAAATCAGTTACATTTCATTTAGCTATAATAAGGATATAGAACAGTGGAATAGCAGCTGAGAAAATAACAGTATGGTTTCAGACTAGGAAAGTCCACAGTATAGGTCATATTTGAAGTGAGACAATTGCTGGAACACCACACTGAGTATGGGAGAGCTAGTCAATAGTCTTCTTGAAATTGGTGGAAGTGTACGACACAGTTTGGAAGGATGAAGAAAAAGGGGTAGAATAGCTGATTTTACTGATGATGAAATGGTTCTATCAGGGAAGTTTAATTTGTTTTAGAATTTGAGGGGACAGAACAGGATCGCAAAAACAGCATCTTATAAGGAAGGGTATCTCCATTGCATTCCGCAGTGCTATCTGTTAAATTGCACAAGTGGCTAGATACGAGGGTTGACTGAAAAGTAATGTCTCCACCCTTGTAACTCTTCAATAGTTGGCAGCATCAGTATGCGGCAGGTACTGGCTTGTTCTGTAGCCTTTTCTTTACAGCTCCATTTGATGGGAAGCCTTAGCATTGAACAGTTGTTGTTACAGAGTAAAGCATGGAATCCTGCGCAGGTGGTTGGTCAACGTGATTCAGGCAACATGCAGTCATTGAATACTTGACAACAGAAGGTGTCAGCCTAAAGAAGATACGTCAGAGAATGAAAGCAGTTTATGGTGATTGTGTTGTGTTCAGTACTGTGCGTTGTTTGGCAAGTAAGTTTAAAGATGTAGAGGCGGGAACATCTGACCTGCATGACAGACAAAGAGTTAGACGTCCTGTGACAGCAACCACCAAGTTTCACAAGCAAAATGTTGACAGACTGATTCAGGACGATCGTCGTATCACTCAGAGAGAAATTGCAAGCACAGTGGTTTTTTGCAAAAACGTGTGGGTAACATTATTGCTTTGCTCGGCTATCGGAAGATCTGTGCATGATGGGTACCCCAGATGCTGATTCCTGAAATGAATGTGCACAGACTCGAAATTTGCCAGGAACTCCTCTCATGTTACAAGAATTAAAGTGATGCCTTTCTCCATTCAGTTGTGACTGGAGACGAAACGTGGGTACACCATTATGACCCGGAGACAAAATGTCAGTCTATGGAATATCGACACAAAGACTTGCCCCAGAAAAAGAAATTCAAGATGCAAACGTCAGCTGGAAAAATCATGGCCACAGTGTTGTGGGACACAGATGGCGTTATCCATGTCGATTCCCTTGATTTTGGAACAACAATAAATTTAGTGTGTTGCATCACAACGCTGCGAACTCTGAAACGATGGCTAACAAGGGTCCGAAAGGAAAAGGGAAATGTTTTCATGCAGCATGACAATACCAAACCACACACTTCACTAGTCAGCACAGCAGAACTTCAGAGACTGAATCTCACCACCGTACGGCATCCTCCGTACAGTCCAGATTTAGCGCCTTCTGACTTCCATCTGTTCCCAATAATGAAAGATGATCTGCGAGGACATCATTATGCTTCAGATGAAGACGTTGAGAGAACTGTGAAACTGTGGTTGCGGAAACACAGTGTCGACTTCTTCGATGGTGGCTTCAGAAGACTTGTTCATTGTTGGCAGGAATGTATCCAATTGACTGGTGATTATGTGTAAAAATGAATATTGGCAATTAAAGATCACACTCTAAGGATTATTTCTGCATTTGATTTGTTAAAATATTCCCATCCAAACCCAATTAACACAGGTGGAGACATTATTTTTTATTCAACCCTCGTATTTAGGAAGCAGGGTGATAGCAAGGTTGTTTGCTTGTAATTTGATGTTATTGTGTAACAACAAGGAGGAAGTGCTGGAGCAAATACATATTTCTGAAGAAGTTGTACAAGATGTTTATACTAAAATTCAATGTAAAATAATGTGGGCTGATCGTCAGAACAAGAGGAAAAGGCTAGACCTTTGGCAAGAAGAGTCACTCAGAGGTGAAGAACAGGTGAAAGTTGTGGAAACTTTCAAGAACCTGAGGAATGCAGCAGAGGAAAGTGGAAGAAATGACAATGATATAAAATCCACAGATAACTTTATGGGGGGTATGAGAGGAATCATATATGGAACAAAGAAATTTCCCAAAGAAGTAAGGTATCCCCAAAACATGTTGTTGTGGTCTTCAGTCCTGAGACTGGTTTGATGCAGCTCTCCATGCTACTCTATCCTGTGCAAGCTTCTTCATCTCCCAGTACCTACTGCAACCTACATCCTTCTGAATCTGTTTAGTGTATTCATCTCTCGGTCTCCCTCTACAATTTTTACCCTCCACGCTGCCCTCCAATACTAAATTGGTGATCCCTTGATGCCTCAGAACATGTCCTACCAACCGATCCCTTCTTCTAGTCAAGTAGTGCCACAAAATTCTCTTCTCCCCAATCCTATTCAATACCTCCTCATTAGTTACGTGATCTACCCACCTTATCTTCAGCATTCTTCTGTAGCACCACATTTCGAAAGCTTCTATTCTCTTCTTGTCCAAACTAGTTATCGTCCATGTTTCACTTCCATACATGGCTGCACTCCATACAAATACTCTCAGAAATGGCTTCCTGACACTTAAATCTATACTCGATGTTAACAAATTTCTCTTCTTCAGAAACGCTTTCCTTGCCATTGCCAGTCTACATTTTATATCCTCCCTACTTCGACCATCATCAGTTATTTTACTCCCTAAATAGCAAAACTCCTTTACTACTTTAAGTATTTCATTTCCTAATCTAATTCCCTCAGCATCACCCGATTTAATTTGACTACATTCCATTATCCTCGTTTTGCTTTTGTTGATGTTCATCTTATATCCTCCTTTCAAGACACTGTCCATTCCGTTCAACTGCTCTTCCAAGTCCTTTGCTGTCTCTGACAGAATTACAATGTCATCGGCGAACCTCAAAGTTTTTACTTCTTCTCCATGAATTTTAATACCTACTCCGAATTTTTCTTTTGTTTCCTTTACTGCTTGCTCAATATACAGATTGAATAACATCGGGGAGAGGCTACAACCCTGTCTAACTCCTTTCCCAACCACTGCTTCCCTTTCATGCCCCTCGACTCTTATAACTGCCATCTGATTTCTGTACAAATTGTAAATAGCCTTTCGCTCCCTGTATTTTATACCTGCCACCTTCAGAATTTGAAAGGGAGTATTCCAGTTAACATTGTCAAAAGCTTTCTCTAAGTCTACAAATGCTAGAAACGTAGGTTTGCCTTTCCTTAATCTTTCTTCTAAGATAAGTCGTAAGGTCAATATTGCCTCAGGTGTTCCAACATTTCTATGGAATCCAAACTGATCTTCCCCGCGGTCGCCTTCTACCAGTTTTTCCATTTGTCTGTAAAGAATTCGTGTTACTATTTTGCAGCTGTGACTTATTAAACTGATAGTTTGGTAATTTTCACATCTGTCAACACCTGATTTCTTTGGGATTGGAATTATTATATTCTTCCCCAAAACATATTATATACTAATTCTGTTGTTTGTTGCTGAAACCTGGGCCAAGAGAACAAGGGAAAAAAGTGATGGGCAAGCAAGTGAAATGAAGTTTTTGAGATGTCAGTTAGATGTAACAAAAATGGGAAACAAGAATGAAAGTATTAAATAAGGAACCTGTAATAGAGAAAATTGAAAGAAAAAGTTTAAATCATATGGGCTTGCGAAGAGAATGAATGATGATGTCTAGGAAGAAGTGCAAGATAAAGATGGAAGGCAAGAGACAAAGGGGTAAAAAAATTGAAGAAAGGATTTAGGAGAGAGAATAAGATTGGCCCACAGTGGCAACAGAGAAGTTGTGGGAAGAACAGAGAAGATATAAAGACTTTTGTTCCGAGCAAACGCTTCCAGCAGTGGGAAACGATACAAGGTGATGGTGGCTGTCGTGGTGGTGGTGGTGCCGGTGCTGGTTTGGTGGTTGGTTGCTTGAGAGATTAATTTGTAGATTTTGCGGTGAGCACATGTTGCTGTACTTTGTACTAATCAGTCATCATCTGCAGATATTCCTGCGTTATTTAAATAATCTTCAAACAATGCCATTTCTCTGTCCTCGGCTTCATTATCAGTGAATAGCCTCTGAAAACTGCAGACCTTGTCCAGCAGGTCTTTTATACTTATTGTGGTTGTTAACAGTACTGTCGCGTTTCCCCCTTTCTTGTTATTTTTGCTTCTAGGTAGACAAATTCTCTTACATATTATTTTACCCATGATAATACAGTTAACTGTTGTTCCTGTGAATTAAATGACCTGTAGCCCAATCAATGAAGACCAAAGGATATTTAAAGGTCACTTTTTAAAATTTTTTGAGAATGACTTGAAAACTGCACTTTCAAGAAAAATATTTCCTAGCTCAAAATTAAACTACATTAAATTCCCTGTAAAAAGGTCCTATTCATTTTTTCTCTGGGACTAATAGTGGCTGTATTGCAAGGGATGAAGAATCACAGATTATTTAAATACTGTTTTAAAAGTACAAAATTAATGTTTAATATTAAAAGAATTGAGTTGTGAACAAATATTAAATGTGCAGTAGTATCTTATTAAGGGATTCATTGTGTTCAGGGGGTGTAACAGGGTGGGAAAGAGGGGGGAGGGGGGGTAGGAAAGAAGTGTGAGAGAAGTTGGGTAGCCAGATGGTGATCATGCACTTCTCTCCTTTGTATATCTGTGAATGGAAGTGCGAGCTTCTGTCGCCCCACTCTTTCTACCCCACTACAGCACAAAAAACCACTGCGGATTATTTCACAAATTTATACTGCCCCTTCCATCACTCGGCTTTTGAATCACTGATACAATGTGCAGACACTCCGGGGGAGTGTGTTAATATTGGATTGAATACAGACAGGAGTTAGTTATAATACAAATCTGAGAAAAGCATATGAACACATTCTGTGTAAATCTCTGCACACTCTTCTTAACTGCTAGGAGGGAAATTGATTCTTAGTCATAGTGTATGGCAGTTGTAGTGTTCTTCTGGGAAAGATAACTTCCTCCACCATGAGTGCTGTTTGGTTTTTAGTTTACAGTCAGACTATACTTCCCCAGAATTCCTGTCTAGTTCTGTTATGTAAGTGGACAAAATAACTTTCCTGAGCTCATGCTTATATAGTGGAGTTATTTTCAATTTATAAATGAGTATCTATTTGCAGTTGTTAAGGAAGATTTTATGTAAAAGATGTCCCTTTAAAAAAATGGCTGAAAGTGCTTAATTTGTGTGATGTCGACACTGACCTATATATTGTTATTGGGAAAGGGCTGGATTGGTAAATATGGCATCTTATGGCTGCCTGTCATTGACAGCATGTTGCACATCCATGTAATCTTGTTATACTCCCTTGTTGGTGAATTAATGAATGACCAAAAGTTTAGAGCAGTAATCTGTTGTAATGCGTTATGTTGAAATATCTGATGTTCCGTAATGCCTAGGTGACCTCCTCCTATTATAGAGTGGTAAAATTCATGCCTCTGAACTTCTTCAGGTGTTGGGAGAGCTGAGGCTGGAGTGATGTGTTTGATGCACCTCATGCTGCAAAGAGTTCTAGCCATTGACAGTGGACACAAATGAAATAAGCATAGCCGAATACATACAGGCAGCATGTTTCACTTGCAGCAGTCTCTTCAGTGAGGTAAACAGTTGACAGCTACAGCTGTGGAAATTTTTTATGTAATAGCTGGCTTAAAAACTGCAAACAAGTAATCACTTAATAAACTAAAAGTAACTCCACTGGATAAACACAAGCTCAATGAAGTTGTTTTGTTTATTCACATGAGAGAACTGAATTGGAAATGGTGGGGAGGTATAGTGTGTAAACTGGAAATTGTACAGCAATTTTGTGCTTAAAGAGGGGTAGTTGCCTTTCCAAGAAGAATGCTGCAGCTGTTGTGTAGGGTGACTGAGAATCAGTTTACCTCTAGCAGTGTAGAACAGTATGCAGGGATTTACATACATTCTGTCGTAAGCATTTCTTGTGTTATGTTATTAGTAACTCAAATCTGTATTCTTTGTAGTGTTACCATGTCTTGTGGAAAATAAACACCTCTCGGCACATCTGCACAAAGCTTCTCCAGTGATTGATTTGTAAGACGAGCTGCAGAAGGGCCTGGACAACTTTGTAAAATGCCCTGTAGTTGCTCTTTGTGATGTAGTGTGGTGGAGAGAGTGGGGAATCACTTGCTTGCTCTTCAGTTTGCAGACATACAAAGGAGGGAAATGCATGACCACAATCTCGTGACCTATCCTCCATCACACTTCTACCTTCCACCTTGCTCTTCCACCCTGTTACACCCCCAGAACACAATCACTTAATATGGTTCTATTGCACTTAGATGTGGTATACAGATTTAATAATAAACATTAATTTTATACCTTTAAAACACTATTTTTAATAATCTGCTATTTTTCTATCCAATTCCATGTGGAAATCATTAGTCCTAAGGGAAAAAAAGACCTTTTGTAGGGACTTTAATGTTGTATAATTTTGTACTGTGAAATATCCTTGCTTGAAGCTACACTTTAGAGTTATTCAAGAAAAACTTTAAAAAGTAACCTTTAAGTATATTTTCGTGCATTACAATATAATTATTCATATTTGTGATCAGCTGCCAGTAACTATACCAAATGCTTAATATCAAAAAAGTCTTCATGCGTTTGTTAATAATTTTCTGGTAGTTTCTCAGAATACCATTGCATCATATGCAAAGAAGAGAGCAGAACATGTTGTGTACCCTTCTGTTTAGATACATCATGAACAGTAACAGTCCTATCATACATCCTTGATGTAGTCTGGATGCTGCTTTTTCTTCTGACTGCTTCATACAATTCAGGGTAACATACTGATTTCTGATATCTAGTTAACTTCCGTTCCAAATTCATACCCATATCACTACTTCATAAAAACAAATATTGTTTACTAGGTCATCTTCATTTTCCTCATAGAACTAAATGTTTGCTGTTGATTGCTAAGGTAGTTTCTGATAATTTTGTTGTTCCTGTTAACGTCTTAAATTATTGTTTAATTTTAATAGACTACGATGCTTCAAACATCTCTCTCCTTGTAAATAGCTAACATATTGAAATCTCGTGACATCACTGTGGCACGATCAAAGAATTTACACACAATATTTTTCCAAGCTTGCTTTCCCATAATTTTGGTACTTGATGTGGATGACTAAGATAAACACTTGACTAATAATTTTTGCCCATCTTTGACACCTTCAAATTCATTTATATTCATCTTGTTAGACATACTTGAGTTCTTTGCCACATTTAATATGCCACCTTCATTAGTGTTCAGCATATCTTTTTGATATGTATTCCATTAAGAATTTAAAGATGTGCTGCTATTTATTTGTTTACAGCCACTTTTCTAATCAGAATATTTTTGTATTCTGTTAAACTGATCTTTCACATCCTTTGCTGTCTGTCACAGGATTACAATGTCAAACCTTAAATTTATGTTTTGTCTCTCTGAATTTTAATTCTTTTTTTCAAATTTCTCCTTAATTCCCGTTACTACTCATTGCTAATAGAGCTGGAACATCAGGGATAGGCTACAATCCCTTCTTACCTACTGCTTTCTTTTCATGTCTTTAAACTATTAACAAGCAGTCTGCTTTCTGTACAAGCTAAAGATAACTTTTCATGACCTATATTTTATCCCTGATAACTTCAGAATTTCCAATCACATTATCAAAAGATTTTTCTAAATCAACAAATGCCATAAAAGTAGTTTTGTCCTGACAACTTGATGTGTCAGGAATTATGCCTAATATCAGTGTCATTCTTGTATGATATTTCGACAGCATGACTTGTTGTCTTCATCAGGTGCTGTCTGAAACTGCTTGTTGAGTGGAATGGGTCAAATATTTGTACCTACAGATTTCCTCCATGGTTCATTCCAGATGTTCCGTCTGTCATCTGCTCCTGCTAGCAATGTTTGTAGGGATTGCTTCTTTGGCCCAGAGTGCATGTCTGTGTGCTGGCATTCTGTTTCCAGTCTGATGCCATTCCAGGTGTTCCCTCAGTGGTCCGCTCCCACTAAAAATGTTCTTAGGTGTTCCCTCTTCAGTATGGTGCACTGGGCTGAGTGCTGGTATTTTATCTTTGATGCAATGCACCCGCCTGCACTCTGGCATTCAGTTTTTGGGCCACTGAAAGCATCCTGCCCTCTTTGATCTTCAGTCTGATGCACCTGATGTTTGTTTCCCATGTCCACACACTCACTTCTTCTTTTGTTGCGTTATGCTGCTGCTTCCATTGCATTTTCAGCAACTTAAGTGCAGGTTCCAAGGCTCTACTAAGTTGGTATCGAGTGTCATCATACATGAGATTTTCATCAGCTCTATCTCTATAGACTCTCTTATAACACAATCTGAAGGTTTGTTTTAGAATCCTTATTTAATCATAGTTCAAGGAATGATTAAGTTTCAGACAGTGCTCATCAATGGCTAATTTATTTGCTTATTGTAGTAAGTATGTTCTTTGCATCTTATGGCCACTGTCCTAGTTGTCTGGCTAGGGTACGGCATGCCATGTTGGCAAGGTATATGATAAATTCCTAGTTATCGTAGTTCTGGCTCATCTTTCACATTTGCAAGTAGTTCTCTTATTTTGGTAAGTGGACAGAACACACACTTGATGTTGTGCTTCCTGAGAATCCTGGTGAATTTGGCAGAAATAAATCCCGCATGGATCTGGTATGTCATAGTCTTCGACTCACCTTTCTCTTTCTGTAGACCATGCGGCGAAGTGGGTGGTTGATGGACCTTTGACATCTGTTTTGCCATATACTCATTCTTGCGGAACACTGACTATCGGTGTTGTGTTTCTGCTGCCAAACTGTCTTCATCTGACAAGTTGTGCGTCCTGTGGATGTGTCTTCAGAACTCCATTCATTTGTGTTGTGTGGTGACAACTGCTGGCTAGCAGAAACAGCAGCTGTCCATCCATTTCCAGTTCCATGGTGAACTTAATATTTAGGTGGCATGAGTTAAGATGTTCCAAAAACTCATTGAGCCCATCCCTACCATGAGACCAGTTCACAAAGATGTCATTAACATATCTGAAGAAGCATGTGCATTTGTGTCTAGCCATCTTCAAATCTCTAGATGGTAAACACATTGGCAACCACAGGAGACAGATGACTGCCCACAACTATGTCTAGTGTCTGCTCATAATATTATCCCCCCATACAAAAATAAGTTGATCAATATATGCCTGAACAGGTGTTAACAGAGCATCATCAATTTTTTCTCCAATTTGTTCCAGCGAGTCTTTTAGTGGCACCCTAGTGAACAGGGTACTGCATCAGAACTGACCATTGTCGGAGTCTTTGTACTGGATTGAGGCGTTGCAAGAAGTATTTTGAGTTATGAGTGTGGTGAACACACTTCCCCACTTATGGAAACAGCAGTTTCTTCACATACTTGGCTGTTAAGTACAATGTTGTTGACAGTTGGTGGGCGCAGTGGCACGCTCTCTTTGTGTGCTTTCGGCAGCCCATATAATGTAGGTGGAACTGGTACTCTTGATCGTAGTTGTTTCATGACCTTTTCAGATTTATCATTCTCCTTCAAGAGAATCCTGGCGACCATCTTGTCCAATTTGTCAGTCGGGTCATGTTCCAAAGGTCTGTATGCAGAGTACTCCAAAAGTTGATGCACTTTCTCATAATAAGCTGCAAATGAAAAACAACTGTGGATTCCCTTTGTCTGCTGGTGACGCCATGATGCTGCTGCTTACGTGGAGCCTCTTGAATGCAAGCCTCTCATCACTTGAGATGTTCGATTTTTGGAGACCTTATCTTGGTGTATGCCTCGCAGGCCTCTAGCCGAATTTCTCTTCTGCATTTGGTGGAAGTGTGTTCACTACTTGCTCCTCTGCACTGAAGAAAGCTGAACTGGGCACGTTTCTAGAAGTTGTTGTGTTGTTGAGACCCAGCTCAATAACTTCAACATGGCCTCATCAAACTGCTTGCCACTTCAGTTAATTACGGTGTGAGTGTCCTTTGTCTCCTGTGCTGTCTTACTCATGTGGTCAAACTTTGCAGACTGGCCATACTGAGGCATTCATTGCACATCCTGTCCCGATCTTCAGCTGCAAAGGAGGTTGCCATGTACAGGTGAAAGGGTGAAAGCTCCCTGGTTACAGCATTTAGCATCTAAAGCATATCTTGAATCCTCTCCCTCACAAGTGCCACGCTTGCTCTACATTTCATATTGTTTACCGGTCTGGAGTTGACGTGATGATTAATCGTGGCGAAAATTGGTACCGTGTCTCCATGCCAGCAGAAAACTGAAAGAACTCAATATCCTTCCTTTCCTCTCGTAGAGCTTGTCTAGCTTCTTGATATTTTGGTATATCTCCACCCCACATAGTCTGTTACTGTAATTCTTCAGACTTTCCCAGCAATCTGTTGAAATCTTGAGATGTCGTATATTTTGCTGGATTCAGCATTGTTCTTGTACGATATTGGACTTGTTATTGTGTTTCTTCAGCATAATTTCCAAGATAAATCAATGGATAAGTATTGCCTGAAACGTTTCTATTGTTCTCTGGAACCCAAACTGATCTTCTCTGCAGGCGACTCCTACCAGTTCCCCATTCTTCTATAAATAATTTCCGTCTGTATTTTGCAACAGTGACATATTAAACTGATGATTTGGTAAAACTCACATCTGTCAACAAATACTATTGTTCATTGTGGAATTGTTATATTCTTAAAGTCTGAGGGTATTTCACATCTCATATATTATACATGCCAAATGGAACAGTTTTATCATAATAATACTGTCAAATTATTCTTGCAACACCACATCGCCCAATTCATCTACATTCACTTCGTTTTACTTATCTGTAATACCAAGCAAAGTGGTATAGTTGTTTGTGCACTGGACTCACATTCAGGATGACAACAGTTCAAATTCCTCCTATCCAACCATCCAGAGTAAGGTTTTCCATGATTTCCCTAAATGGCTTAAGGCAAGTACCTGGATGGTTCCTCTGAAAATGGCATGGCCGATTTCCTTCCCCATTGTTCCCTGATCTGAACTTCTGCTCCATCTCTAGTGACCTCGTTGTTGATGGGTGTTAAACAGTAAACTTACTTCTTATTCTTAGCCTAATATTGTTATCAAATTTCATTCCCTTTTTATAGCCCTTCTGTATACCGATAAGCCAAAACATTATGACCACTGCCCACTGTGATGTTGAATGCCACTTAGTGCCATTGTAGCCTTGTGACATGGTAACAAAAGTATGTAAGTGGAGCAGACATGTATAGGGGATCACTGTAGCGAAAATACAGGCTGCAGATGTGGAAATACATTGAGATAAGCGACTTTGACAAAGGGTAGAATATTATTATGCAGAGCCTGTCAACAAATATTTCAAAAATGGCGAAACAAGCCAAATGTTCTTGTGTTACTGTTGTGAGCATCTGTGGAAGAGGTAGGAGGACAATGAAACTACTGAAGCTTTCTGGCAGATTAAAACTGTGTACTGGACTGAGACTCGAAAACTGGACCTTTGTATTCCGCGGACAAGTGATCTACCATCTGAGCTAGCCAAGCACGACTCACAACCCATCCTCGCAGCTTCAATTCTGGAAACATTCCCTAGGCTGTGGCTAAGCCATGTCTCCACTAGATGCTTTCTTTGAGGAGTGCTAGTTCTGCAAAGTTTGCAGAAGAGCTTCTGTGAAGTTTGGAAGGTAGGAGACGAGGTACTGGCAGAATTGAAGCTGTGAGGACAGGTCTTGAGTTGTGCTTTGGCTACTCTGATGGTAGAGCACTTGTCCGCAAAAGGCAATGGTCCCGAGTTTGAGTCTCGGTCTGGCACACAGTTGTAATCTGCCAGGAAGTTTCAAATCAGCACACACTCTGCTGCAGATTGCAAATCTCATTCTGGATTGAAACTACTACTAGGCGCTAAATGTGTCTGTGACTCTTCACAGAACATGGGGTGCATAAGTTTGTCTGCTCTGTAAAGCAGGATCGATGGTGATCTGTGGCATCTCTGCTGAAACAACAGAGTGCTTGTGCTCGCACAAGTGTTTTGGAGCGTACAATTCATTGTACATTGTTGAACGTGGAACTCCGCATCAGACCTCTCTTAAATGTTCATGTGTTGACTCTGTGACATCATCAGTTACAATTGCAGTGGGCACAGCACCATCAGGATTCACACGTCGATCAGTCGAAGTGTGTCGGCTCTTCAGATGTATCACATTTTTGCTACATTAGGTCGAAGATCGTCTCCATAAATCCCATCATTGAGGTCAACAGCAGCCAGAAAAGTGCAGCACTCCATGGATGCATGCTAGTGGGAGCAGTATTATGCTATGGGAGACATTCTCCTGTGCTGGCATGGGGCTGTGTAATAATTGAAAATGCCATGTTAGATGTGGACCACCTGCATCCCTTCGTGCTTGATGTCTTCCCCAATGGCGATGTCAACTTTCAACAGTATAATTGTCTGTGTGTCGCAGACAGAATTGTGTGACAGTGGTTTGAGGAGCATTACAGTGAACTCACGATGATGTCTCAGCATCCAAATTTACCTGATGGAACTCATCTAGGTCATTATTGGGCACTATTGGACCCCTCACTGTGTATGCAAATCAGCAGCCTGTTATTTATGTGAATTATGTGACGTGTGTTTAGACATCTAATGCCATGTACCTCTACAAACCTACCAGCGAACTGTCAGATCCCTGATAAGCAGAATCAGTTATGTGTTTCATTCCAAAGATGGACGAACAAGCTATTGAGCAGGTGGCTATAATGTTTTGGCTTATCAGTGTATATTCCTTCCTTCTTTCAGACTTTACATATTTGCTCAGTACTGGCCATCTGAGCTCTTGGTGTTTGTATGGCTGTTTTTCTTTATCTCCAAATGTTTCTTTAATTTCCCTATAAGGTTTAGGTGCAGCCTTCTTTACTATAGTCGTGCTTGCTTCTATTACTCAGATATCTCAATTAACAGTTACTGCTTTGATAACTTATGCTTTCTGTAAGAGCTTTTTTTGTGGCTGTATTCATCTGCTGGCTTCGTTTGCTGCATTTTTATATTTTCTCTTTTCAGTGGTTAAATTTAATGTATGGGATGTTATCCATCGATATCTGCTGAGCGTTGTCTTTTCACCTCATTGTTCGTTGGTTGCCTTCACTGCATCTTCTCTCAAAGCTACCTAGTCTGCATTTCATTATGAATAAATTATGGTTGGACTCAACATTTGCATCTGGACACATTTTGTTGCTAAAACCTGGTATCTGATTTGTCTTTTCTTTATATAATCTCGCTGAAACTTTCCTTTGTCTCCAGGTCATTTCCATGGTACAGTTTTCTTTTGTGATTCATTAACCAAATATTTGTGATAAATAAATTTTGCTCTGTTTCTTTCATGATTTTTTAACCAAATGTTTGTGATTATTAATTTTTGCTCTTTGGAAAGTTCTGCGATGGTTGCCCTTTTAGCTTTGTTGAATTTTGTAGCTACTGTCATTGTAAAATTTACTTGTTATTGTTAAAACATTTGCTGCTCAGAAATTTGCTAAGCAGTTGGTTTACAGTGAGTGTTTAACGAAATGGAGTTTTGAAAAAACTGAATTTCTTGTGAATTATTTAATAATTTTTTACAATTTTCGTAATGGCCTAACTCTGCAACAACACCTCAAATCACTTTGTTCAACTTTAGGTAATCATTCACCCTTAAAAAAAATCCTTTCACAATTGGTTACCAAAATTTTCTAATTGTTTCCATCAGCAATTAATTTCATGAAGATTGGCTAACATTGGTTGTTTTTCCAAAAAAAATTGATGCTATGTTCAACTTGATTGAAGAGGGTCAGAAGAAGCAGGAAAGAAATAATTATTACATGTCTTGTTGGCATCACAGTCATTAAAGATGGAGCACAAGCTTAGATTAGAGAAGGATGGAAAAAGAAATCGGCCACGGCCTTTTGGAGGGACCATGCCATTGTAGGAAAATATAAATCTGGGGAAGCCGGATGGTGATTTGAACCATTTTCCTACCAATTTGAGTCCAGTGTGCTAACCACAGTGCCACCTCACTTAGTAATAGAATCGGCATGTGATTTAATGCGAGATAGACATCCTTGGACATACCAAGAACAACTGTCTGCTTGAATTTGCATTAAAATTTAGCTGTGAAAGAGATCTGTTCCTGATAAATGATAGTCTACTAAAGGTGAACAACAGATTGCTGTTTAAAAAACAGTCTGGTGTTAATTGGCACAATGATATTCTCAAAAAATTTGGAGGAGGAAATGTAAAATCTGTATAGAATATAATAACAGGCGATGAAATGTGGATATATTGTATGAGCTGGAAACAGTGTGTGTATCAGCTGTTTGGATGTACATGATTAAACAAAACTGACGAAAGCGGTTTACTTCTTTCTAAAGCCCTTCCCTGAAAATGGTTATATACTTCTTTGTTTATAATGGACATACCACAACCATAGCAATATAGAATTTTTTTGATACAAGTCATTGACAAAATGAGGAAAAATGATCCAAAAATTTCACATCATTCTCTGTCATAACAGTGCCAGATGTCTCACAACACATCAAATAATTAATTGCTTAGTGGAGAAAATGATCAGGTTAATGTATCATTGCCCATATTACTTGATTTATCACTTAATGTAAGTTCTTATTTTTACACCGCCAACAATGAAATATTGACAACGATTTTCATATTCTCAAGTAGCTGTTGGGTCCCTTCAAAACCATGTTTTTGTGTTACCAGTAAAGGAAATTCATGGGTGGAGCAATACGTTAAATAAGGAAGAGGCAACCACTTACTTATAACAGATCGATGCTTGGGCACAGTAACACACAACAGAATACAGCATTTCCACTAGCTTTCGAGTACTAGCTCTCTTTCTAGCAAAAGTACACACAGACACCGAAATGCACACTCCTAGGCCATGGCAAGACTTGCAAGTCATGCAAAGGTGTATAAATTTTGAAGGCCAGTATTTTGAGAAACAGTTGGATGATTTGAACTAAAAAGTTTTTCTTTCATTGTTTCTGTAAAAAACTAAGTCAGCCCTTGTTCTAGGCAATTTCCCTTTTTGTATCAATTCCCCAGTCCATGTCCTCCTACTGTTCTTTGTTTTCCCATTATTGAATTGTGGTCCCCCTTACCTTACAATCCTCAACTCCTCTGACTTATTGAATACTTTCTCTTATCTCGTAATACATTTTTCACTTTATTCATCTGCAAAATTGGTGGGCATGCATACTTGTACTAAAATGGTGAGACATTTAGTCTCTTGGGTATGATAATCCATTGATCATGTTGTTCATAGTAGTTCGCCTGCAGTCCCTATTTCTTGTTCATTGTTAGACCAATTGCTGTATTACCCATATTTGATTTTGTGCTGATAATCATGTTCTCATTTAGCCAGAAATCCTGTTTATCCTGTCATTAACCCCCCCCCCCTCCCCACACACACACACACACACACACACACGCAAAAGCGCACGCACGCGTGGGCCTCACCCTAAATGTCTAATTTTAACCTATCTATTTTTGTTTTGAAATTCTCTAACGTACTGACATGATTAAAGGCTCTAACATTTGACACTTGAACCCATAGGATGTTAAACAGTGTAATTTGGCTTGTGGATATGGATGTTCCAGTACCAGATTCGATACGGTACTCTGTATCCAAACTAAATCTGAAATTGTATTGGTACCTTGATAATCTCAGAACAAAAGTATGGATACCAACAGTATTGCAAGGTGCTGATTGCTTTTTTCCTGACACACAAAAAATTTCTACAGAATATAAGACTAAATATGGAAATTATACAGTGTTCACATGGACCAACATGAGTATGAAATGGGATACAAATATAAGCTATAAAGGAGAAATATTCTCTCTCTCTCTCTCTCTCTCTCTCTCTCTCTCTCTCTCTCTCTCTCTATTCGTTTAGTCGGTTCCGACTCTTCGTGACCCCATGAACCAAATCACGCCACTTTTTCCTGTCTTGCACTTTCTCCCGTAGACCTTCCAGGTTGGAACACATTGCTTCTGTGATGCCATCGATCCATCTCATTCTCTGACGTCCTCTTCTTCTAGTTCCTTCAATCTTCCCCATCATTAATGTTTTTTCCAGCGAGGCATGCCTTCGCATTATGTGTCCAAAGTAGGTCAGCTTTTGTTTTAAGATTAGACCTTCCAGGGAGAAATCTGGTTTAATTTGCTCCAATATTGATCTGTTGGTTCTCTTTGCAGTCCATGGAACTCAAAGAAGTTTCCTCCAACACCACAATTCGAAGGAGTCAATTCTTCGCCGTTCAGCCTTTCTAATGGTCCAGGTCTCACATCCATACATCACAACTGGAAAGACCATACCCCTCACAATACGGATCTTTGTTGCTAGTGTTATATCTCTGGACCTTATAACCTTGTCAAGGTTTGACATCTCCTGTCTACCGAGCAACAAGCGTCTCCAGATTTCATGGCTGCAGTCACCGTCAGTAGAGATCTGGGAACTGAGATAACTGAGTGTGGTAACTACCTCCATGGTTTCTCCTGCTATATCCCACAAATTGGTAGGTGTAGTTGCCATAATTTTCGTTTTCTTCACATTCAGCATAAGACCAGCCTTTTCATTTTCGTCTTTCACCTTCAGTAAGAGTGTTCTCAATTCTTCTTCACTTTCTGCCAACAGGATCGTATCATCCGCGTACCTGAGGTTGTTTACATTTATTTCAGCTATTTTAATTCCTGTTTCTCCTTCATCTAGCCTCGCATTCCTCATGGCATGTTCTGCATACAGATTGAATAAGTACGGTGACAGTATGCAGCCTTGCCGGACCCCTTTCTGAATCTTTATCCATTTCGTTGTTCCATACATAGTTCTCACCGTGGCTTCTTGGTCAAGGTATAAACTCCATATCAGATGAATGAGGTGATCTGGTACACCCATGTTTTTCAGGACGTTCCATAATTTGTTGTGATCGACGCAGTCAAAGGCTTTGGCGTAGTCAATAAAACAGAGGTACACATCTTTCTGGAATTCTCTCGCTTTTTCCATAATCCACCGAATGTTAACAATTTGATCTCTAGTTCCTCTTCCTTTCCTAAATCCAGCTTGTTCTTCTGGCAGCTCTCGATCTAGATATTGGCGAAGTCTATTTTGTAAGATTTTCAACATAACTTTGCTAGCATGTGAAATAAGTGCGATTGTTCGGTAATCTGAGGATTCTTTAGAACTTTTCTTCTTTGGAATGGGGATGAATACTGATCTTTTCCAGTCTTCTGGCCACTGCTGCGTGATCCATATTTTTTGACATATTGAGTGCAGCACTTTCACTGCATCCTTTCCAGTGACTTTAAACAATTCTGCTGGTATTTCATCATGTCCACTAGTTTTGTTATCAGCCATATTTTCAAGGGCCCACTGGATTTCGCTCTCCAAAATATCTGGCTCTAGTTCTAAATTAACATTAACATCAGCAGTAGGAGCCTTGTCATGATGTTCTTTCTTGTATAGGTCTTCTACATATTCTGCCCATCTTTCCTTAACATCCTCTGCTTCACTCAGATCTTTCCCATTTCTATCTTTTATCATTCCAATTTTTGCCTGGAATTTTCCTTTAATTTCTCTAATTTTCTTATAAAGATCTCTTGTCTTCCCCATTACATTACTATCTTCAATTTCCTTGCACTGTTGATTAAAGAATATATTTTTATCTCTTCTAGCTAATTTCTGAAAATCTTTATTTAATTCAAACATAGCTGATCTATCTCCCTTGATTTTTGCTTTCCTTCGTTCTTCTGCAACTTGCAGTGCATCAACTGATAGCCATCTAGCCTTCTTACTGTTCCTTTTCTTGGGAATATGTTTCTCTGGGGCCTCCTTGACAGTATTAGCTACTTCTGTCCACATCTCTTGCGAGCTTTTGTTGTCCTCCAGCTGTAATACATTAAATCTGTTTTGTACCTCTACAGCATAGTCGGAGGGTATAGAGTTAAGGTCGTATCTGCAAGTTGGGATACTTTTTGCTACATTCTGAAGTTTGAGCCGAAATTTTGCAATCAGGAGCTCATGATCTGATCCGCAGTCAGCCCCAGGTCTTGTTGTAGCTGACTGAACCGCGCTCTTCCACCTCTGATTACAAAGTATGTAATCAATTTGGTTCCGGTGTTGGCCATCTGGCGAAGTCCAGGTATATAGGCGTTGTTTTGGTAGTTGAAACAGTGTATTAGTAATTATCAATGAATTTTCTTGGCAGAATTATAGGAGTCTCTGTCCAGCTTCATTTGTTGTACAAAGACCATATTTCCCTGTTATACCTTCTACAGCTTCCTTTCCCACTTTTGCATTCCAATCTCCAACTATGAAGACGATATCCTTTTTTGGTGTTGACAGTAGTAATTCTTGTAAATCTCCATAGAACTGGTCAATGATTTCCTTTTCAGCATCGGTTGTTGGTGCATAAACTTGAATTACTGTGATGTTGAGGGGCTGACCTTGAAGTCTGATGGACATCATTCTATCATTTTTGTATTTGCATCCCATCACAGCTTTTCTCACTTTATCACTAACTGTGAAGGCTACTCCATTACTTCTGTTGTTATCGTGCCCAGAATAATACACCATATGGCCATCCGAAGCAAATTCTCCCATGCCAGTCCGCCTCATTTCACTTATTCCCAATATGTCGATGTTAATTTCTCTCCATTTCTCTTTTCACTATGTCTAGTTTTCCTTGATACATGGATCTTACATTCCATGTTCCTATGCAGCGCTTCTGTTTGCACCATCTTACTCTTCGTGAAGCTCCTCTCAACCTGGTTCCCCCCAGAGATCCAATCGGGGAACTTGAAACTCCGGAACATTTTGAGCTGAGCGAAGCCATGGGGTTTTCTTGGGATAGTTCAGTGGTGGTTTCCCGTTGCCTTCCACTGTCCTCCAACTCCTATCTGCTCACCAACTCAGTTTCCCGCTGGGGTTGGTTACCCAACCTTCCGCTGGGGTTGGTTACCCAACCTTCCGCTGAGTTGCTCGGCTTAACAGGGGCACCACGTGTAGGTAGGAAGTTGGAGAATTGAGGTGACAGAGGCTGTGAGAACTCTCTTGCTGAGTTCTTGTAATCGCGTATCACCCCATTTTAAGCCAGAGTCTCATGATGTCTGCAGAGACCCCCCCCAGGTCATTTCCTGGGCCCATAAAGGAGAAATATTACTGAACATTATTTCAAGTTTTTTTTTGAGAACTAAAGCTCTCGGTTACAATACAAGGCGAAATATGGGACTCACGATATGTTTGCATGAATCGCCTGGAGTATATCATCGAAGACATATGTAAGCATTAAAGAATTAATAGTCCAAAAACTCACTAAATACGGTGAACAGAACCAAATTTACTAATGCTCCTTCCCATCTGCGTTGCCTGCCCAGAGCTTGGGAGCACTGCAAAATGCTGACACCTTTAGCACAGTTGCTGTGTGACTGCTTGTGAAGAAGGGATTTTCCTGCAGCTGCTAAACATAGGAAGGTGGTTCCCAGATTTCCACTACTTCAGTAACTCAGAGCAATGAAAAATTCTTCAAAAACTAATATTCTATATGCTTTCCTTTACCTGTAATTAGCTCACACTGAATACTTGAATCATTTTTAAAAAAGTACTGTTAACATTTATTTATTTATCTAGAGAAAATCTCAAACTGATACATGATTTGTCACCATAATACAATGAAAATAAATACCTCCAATATAAATACATATGGAATATATGTTTTATGAGGACAGGAAAGTTGTTCAGCTGTGGCGTTATTGAAGGAATCATCCTGATGTTTACCTGAAGCAAACACCATCTTCCCGAAAACAAAGGTATAGCTACAGATTTGTCAGTTATTTCAAAAGGATCTTGAAACCTGTATAGCACAAATATAGATTTTGTTCCCTTGTATGTTGGCAAGAGCAACGCAAACTAACAGCTTTTCCCAGGTTGGTATCTGTAAGCGTTTTTGCATAACAAAGGCAAAGGTTAATACGATATGACATCTAGGATGGCGAAGTCAGAGTGCCAAGCAGCTAGTCCAAGTGCCGTTGGTGTGAGACTCGAGGAACACAGCATAATGAGGCGGCACAGTATTGCCTAGCATGGGCGTGGCTGGTGCGTGGTGTGACATTGTAGCAAAGGCTTAGCAGGGGCCTTGTGTGGGCTACGGCGTAGGCTTGGTAGGATCCCACTGGGAGCCTGCTACGTGGGCTTCATAGGAGCCAGCAGTGCTGCAGTGTAGCTTTGAATGGATCCCAATTAGAGTGCTGGCAGGGGCATGGTGGGATGCGGAAGCGGCAGCACCAATTCAAAAGGAGACTGGCTAGAAGTCTCATGGGAGTGTCAGTGTCAGTGAATCTGTCGAGGCGTCAGCAGCTGATGAGAGGTAGTGCTCAGCCAAAGGTGGTCATCCAGCATGCGATGGTACAGACAGACAGGACAGCTGTGCAATGTGATGGTGCAGCAAAGATGGCGAGCCAGCAGCTATGACAGCAGAGGTTGGAAGCCAATAGGAGATGAAGCTTGACCAAAGGCAGCTGACAGAACTTTGCCAAGAGGCTGGTGAAGCTTGCAGTGTGACTCTTATTGATGGGCTGAAGGATGCGGCTGGCATTAAGCCCAGAGCAGAGCCTGTCTGCCTGTTGTTAATCATGCTGCGACCTTCATGGCCTTGCAGACGGATATCAACATGTGAAACATGAACTTCAGATGAAGAATAACTGTGTGATCACAGTGCCACAAATGGCAATGTGCACACAGCTGGTAGAGGAGCTACTGTCTCTGGTGGCAAAATTCCTACAGCTCGTGCAGGTAGGTGGCCCACAGGTTGCAGATATAGTGCCAGTGGATGTAGTAGCGAGGCATGGCGGGCTGTTATTTACCTCCCCTTTGAGAAGATGCCAGAGCCATCTCGGCAATGGCCAGGTGTAAAAACAACAAGAACAGCAAAGAATATGCGCAGAGGGTGGAAATGGGTCCCTGGGTGGAGGGCATGCTGGGGTATCAAAAAATGTATGATGAGGAAAGATGGGCTGGAAGGGCTTTTGTGGCCAATACGAGGCATGGCATGGCTTGGCTAATGGCAGCTGCCAGAAACCTGATGGCTATCTGGGAAGCATGGCATGTGTGTGAGTGCATGAATAAGAAAAAGAGAGGCTGGAAGGGAGATCCGAATCAGTGTAAAAGACATCGCCAGAAGTGTAGTGTGTGCTGGAGCACAGCGAGTGGAAAGGACTAGGATATACACTGTGGAAACTTAATAAAGGGAACAGCATGTTGTCCAAGTGTCCAGAACAACTAATAAGGCAGGAACATGCAAACAGTGCGTTTGGGACACTGCAGCTTCGTAAGTGGCACAGAAGAACATTAGGATTGATGGAGATCCTGCAGGACTGGGAACATTGTAGGGCAGGATGTTTGTGACTGATGGAATGCAGGGACCCAAACAATGGCAGCCACCCTAGACACTGTGGTGTTGGAAGTACATCTGCAGCCAATAGGAGGTGTCGGCTTGACTAATGACTATCACAGATGATGTGAAGGTGCTGGCAGGGTGTCGGCCCAGAAGCAATGGGACATTGGCACCAGGTGGTTAAAGGCTCAGCCAGAAGCAGATTGGCTGGTGGGACAGTGTTGAGGTGTCCGCAGCTGATGGGAGCCAGAGGCTCGATCAGTGGTAACCAACTGTTATGCAAGGCAGGGGGCTCAACCAAAGGCAACCATACAAGACACAGCATTACCAGAAGTGTATGTGCACCTAATAGGTGGCATGGGCTCAACTAATGATGGCCACTGGAGATGTGAAAGTGCCACCAGGGCATCAGCCCAGAAACAACCCATGCATTGAGCCAATGACAACCCAACTTGATGCCAACAGGTGGGTGGAACATCTGCCAGTGTGCCGATGGGCTTGACCAGATGCAAATCAGCCATTGGCATTGATGGCTGATGGGAGGCAGTGGCTTGACCTGTGGTGGCCTCCAGTGATGTGTTGATGCCAATGGGTGAGTGGGATGTTGGCGGACTGCCAGTGGCCTTGACCAGATGCAAATGGGCAATGGCCAGACGCAGGTCAGCCATGTCTGAGTATGATGATGCCAGAGGATGATGATGGAAGTGTGGATGGAAAAGTCTCCTTGCTGACTTTTGTGTCCTTGTGTAGTGCAAGGGCAATGCAAAATAACAGCCCTTCTCGGATAGGTATCTGCAATCTTTACGGCACAACCAAGGCAAATGTTAACATGACATCTGGTAAATACAACTGAGAATGCTACTCCAGATGCGATAGGCAGGGTACTAACAGACCAGTCCTAATGGCCTTGGTGTGAGCCTGCAGGAACGCAGCATGTTGCTGCGGTATGGATTCGGTAGGAGCCTAGTTTGGGCTGTGGTGTCGGCTCGGCAGGAATTCGGAGAGATGTTGCTGCATGGGCGTGGCAGTAGCCCAACGATGCTACAGTGTTGGCTCAACTGTAGTCTGATGTGGAGTGGCAACAGGAGCACAGCGGGATGCCGAAGCAGCAGCATCAGTCCAGTAAGAGCCTGACATGAGCTGCAATGTTGGCATGGTGGGAGCTGATGGGAGCAGCAGCGTTGGTGAAGCAGTGAGCTGGTATCAGCAGCCGATGGTAGGTGGTACTCGACCATCGGCTGCTGTCCAGGAAGCAATGATGCTACAGGCCCAGGGAGGCCTTTGGTGTGGCTCTGATTGATGGGCTATGGGATGTGTCTGGCTTTGAGCTGAGAGCAGGACCCATCTGCCTGCTGGTGGTCACACGTGGCATATATGGATAGATGGACAGATATGTGCACATGAGAGTATGTGAATACAGATGAAGAATAGTTCTGTGATTGCAGCACTACTGTTGACAGTACATGTGCAACTAGCAGAGAAGTTGGCACCTCCGGTGAGGAGTTGCCTATAGCCCATGCAGCTAGATTATGTGCAGCACACAGGTGTTGATAGTGGTTGTGGTGACAAAGTGTGGCCAGATATAATAGTAGACATAGATGATGTGCTTCTGTCCTTTATTCAGCTTCCAGCTGTAGCTATTTTAGTTCCTTGCCATGATTCTCTTGTGCTACTGCCAAATCTTTCACATTTTTCTTAATGTTTGTATTAACCATGGTACACAAAGACATTCAAGCACATGAGTCTAGTTTTCTTCATGTGAAGGACATCATATTTGCCAATTACTGTAAAAATTATTTATTTCACAGTTGCATTTTTGGCCTGAAGACAATTATGAAGTGGCACAGCAGAAGATTTTTCATCATCACATCTCAAACGTGATAATCCTCCTACTTATATACAAGTCATCATCAGAACTGGGCCTCTTCACTGTAGGGATACAGCAGCGTTGAACGAGGGCAAAGCTCTGTGCATTACGAAATGATGTAAATTACATGTAAACATTGGTTTATTTTGATTTGTGTTAAGGATATTTACACTGAGAATAGTTTGTGTAATGTAACTGTATTCCTACAGTGAAAACTCAGTTCAAAGGATTTTAAAATTTGACATGTGTTGAAGTGAAATCTTTTGCAGCACCAGTTGATATTAGACTCAAGGCTGAAATTGCAATTGTGTAATAATTAATCTGTACAGTCAATGGTGAATAAGGCACTCTTTAAAAAGTTCTACACGACTGGTAACACCAACCATATGAAGTTAATGTAGTTTCCATTTGGTGGTTTCTTCTGCGATAGCATTTATTTGCACATACTTTGTCTGTAGTTTTTGGACATTTCAAACTATTGTTACAGGTGCCTCATATAACATTTTAACTCCATAAGCATTTTTTATAGAAATGTACAATCATTTGTAGTATACATTTTTCATAGACTTGGAGCTTATACATATGCTTAGATTCCTGTACCTGGGGCTAGACGGAAGCTAGGTCTTACTCTCCTATAAATGTTTTGTGTTGCGTGCGTGACGCGCCGCCCCCCCCCCTCCCCGCCCCCCCCCCCCCCCACCTGTTCAAGTACACTTTGACCTATTGACCAGGCAGACCTGATGAGTGTAAAGGGAGAAGAGAGAATTGGAGAATTGAGGCAACTGAGAGTAGGTGAGATGTGTATAGTAAGGAAAAGAAGAAGACATATAGATCTCTGCAGGAATGGTAAAATGAGGATTATCTTCACTACTATTTAAAGACAAGATATTGCTACCAAAAATCTCAAAAGTTATCAACCAATTTACTTTAAATACTTGTGTAATGCTCTAATAAATGTTCAAATGGCCATAGATTGTATATTTTTTATATACACGTGACACATAAATAAATATAGCAATGAAAACAATCAATTATTAATAAATTTATTTAATTGGATAGGTAAAAAAGTACTCGACAAGCATCAGCAGAACACACACATAAAAGACTGTTGTGATTGGCAAGCTTTTTGGAGCCAGTGGGCCCTTCTTCAGGCAGAAGGGTTGAAGGGGAAGGAAGAAGGGTGAAGGAAAAGGAATGGAGAGGTCTAGGAAAAGGGGAAGATTTTGAAAATCGCCCAGAACTGCAGGTCAGGGGAGACTTACCGTACGGGATGAGAAGGAAAGACGGATTGTTGGAGACTCCATCGAACAAGATTTTTAAAACCTGAGAGCTTAAAGTTGGAAGACAGGTTAAGATGCAAGACAGAGATTACTACTAAAACATCGTGCACGAGTTAATAAGAGTGAGAAGCTAAGTGCATTGTATGTAACAGAGGTGGGAGGGGGGTGGCGAAAAATAGAAGGGAAAGACAATGAAAGATGTAGAAAACTAAAACGAAGTGAAGCAAAGAGTAGTTACAGTAAAGAAAAGCTGAGACAGAAGAAATTAATGTAAATTAAGGCTAGGTGGGTGGTGAGAACCAAGGACACGTTGTAGTGCTAGTTCCCATCTGCGGAGCTCCGAGAAATTGGTGTATGGGGGAAGAATCCAGATGGCACGTGTGGTGAAACGGGTGCCGAGGTCATGAATGTCATGTTGTAGAGCATGCCCTGAAACAGGATATTGTGAGTTGTCAGTATATACCCACTGCCTATGTCCATTCATCCTAATTGATAATTTGGTGGTAGTCACGCTGATGTAGAAGGCTGAACAGTGTTAATATAATAGGTGGTATATTACAGGTGTCATTTCTTAGGTGGCTCTCCCTTTGATATTATATGTTCTGCCAGTTACAGGGCTACTATGGGTGGTGGTAGGAAGGTGCATAGGGCAAGTCTTTCAGTGGGAATGGTCACAGGGGTTGGAGCCATAGGGTAGGGAGATGGGTGCAGAAGGAGCATAGGGTTTGACAAGAATACTGCAGAGATTGTGAGGGCAATGGAGAGCTACTCTAGGTGCGGTGGGCAAAATTTTAGACAAAATGGATCTCATTTCAGAGCATCATTTTAGGAAGTCACGGCCCAGTCGAAGTAACTGATCACACATTCCATACCATGATAATACTTAGTTACCAATGGTGTGCTGCGAAGCTGTTTTGTGGAGGGATCAGCAGTACCAGGATTAGATACGATTGCCCGGGAGATCTGCTTTTTAACTAGGCTGGTGGGGTAATGACGTGCAGCGAAGGCTGAGGTGAGATTGGTGGTGTTTTGCTGTAAAGAGTCTACATCTGAACAAATACATTTGTCTCGGATGCCAAGGCTGTATGGGAGGGAACATGGAAAGGATGGCTACTGGCAAACTGTAAGTACTGTTGTTTGTTGGTAGGTTTAATGTGGACGGAAGTGTGTAGCTGGCCTGCGGTGAGGATGAGATCAGCATCAAGGAAAGTGGCATAGGAGTATGGTGTCTGCTGTTGAACATTTCGTCAGTGAGCACCTACCTGATTCCAAACCTATGGCGTCCTTCCTGCTCACCTTAATCAACTTCATACTTACCAACAACTTCTTCACCTTTGAGGGGCAGACATACCAACAGATCAGGGGTACAGCCATGGGAAACAGGATGGCTCTTTCCTATGCCAGCCTTTTCATGGGACACTTGGAAGGGGCTTTCCTGGGATCCATAAGTCTTCATATCCTGGTTTGGTTTAGATACACTGATGATATCTGTACCATGTGGACTCATGGTGAGGCTGACCTGCTAAAATTCCTGGAATCTCTGAGTACCTTCTCCCAATTAAATATCACATCGTCCTATTCCGAATCCCATGCCACTTTCTTTGATGTTGGTCTTGTCCTCACTGAAGGCCAGCTAGACACTTCTGTCCACATTAAACCTACCAACAAACAACAGTACTTGCATTTTGACAGTTTCCATCCTTTCCATGTCAAACGTTCTCTCCCATACAGCCTTGGCATCTGAGGCAAACATATTTGTTTGGATGCAGACTCTCCACAGCAATACACCACCAATCTCACCTCAGTTTTTACTGTACATAATTACTCTACCAGCCAAGTTAAAAAGCAGATCTTCTGGGCCGTCACATCCAATCCTGGTACTGCTGATCCCTCCACAAAACAGCTTCACAGTATGCCACTGATGACTCAGTATTATCCTGGTCTGGCATGTGTTAATCAGCTACTTCGACAGGGCCATGACTTCCGAAAATCGTGCTCTGAAATGAGATCCATTCTGTCTTAAAATTTTGCCCACCAAACCTAGAATAGCTTTCCGTCGCCCTCCCAATCTCCGCAATATTCTTGTCAGACCCTATGCCCCTTCTGCACCTACATCCCTACCCTATGGCTCTTACCCCTGTAACAGTCCCTACCACCACCAGTAATAGCCCTGTAGCTGGCGGAAAGTGTACTATCAAAGGGAGAGCCACCTGTGAAATGACATGTCATATACCACCTATTATGCAAACACTGTTAAGCCACCTACAACAGCACGACTGCCACCAAACTATCAATTAGGATGAATGGGCATAGGCAGAGAGTACCGGGTGATCAAAAACTCAGTATAAATTTGAAAACTGAATAAATCACGGACTAATGTCACAGATAGAGGGGTACAAATTGACACACATGCTTGGAATGACATGGGGTTTTGTTAGAATCAAAAAAATACAAAAGTTAAAAAAATGTCCGACGCATGGCGCTTCATCCGATCAGAATACCAATAATTAGCATAACAAAGTAAGACAAAGCAAAGATAATGTTCTTTACAGGAAATGCTCAATATGTCCACCATCATTCCTCAAAAATAGCTGTAGTCGAGGAATAATGTTGTGAACAGCACTGTAAAGCATGTCCAGAGTTATGGTGAGGCTCTGGCATCGGATGTTGTCTTTCAGCATCCCTAGAGATGTCAGTCGATCACGATACACTTAAGACTTCAGGTAACCCCAAAGCCAATAATTGCACGGACTGAGGTCTGGGGACCTGGGAGGCGAAGTATGACGAAAGTGGCGGTTGAGTACATGATCACCACCAGACAACACGCGCAAGAGATCTTTCACGTGTCTGTCGGACATTTTGTTAACTTTGTTTTTCTTTTTGGTTCTAATAAAACCCCATGTCATTCCAAGCATCTGTGTCAATTTTTACCTCTCTATCTACACTGCTGGCCACCGTAAATGCAACACCCTGAAGGAAGCATCCGAATCAAGTGAAATTTACACCATGGGTTTGCAGCGATGAGATATGCAACTGATTAGAATTTCAGCGCAGACGCACATCACGCGCGCCTGTGGCGCCACCTCATAGCGCCATTTAAGGCTTGGCGATTTCGACGAGTGTACGTTCGGCACGTGTGTTTACCTTGTGGTTGTTTCACAAGACGATCAGTTATGCCTCGTAGACAACAGCGAACATCGCTTGATCAAGTATCCGAGTTCGACAGAGGAAGGATAGTGGCTTACCGAGATTGTGGATTATCATACAGAGAAATCGCTAGTCGTGTTGGACGAAACCAAACAACTGTAATGCAGATATGTGACCGTTGGATGCAGGAGGGTACGACGGACCGACGTGGTCGATTGCATTCACCTCGGTGCACCACTGCACGTGGTGATAGGCAAATTGTGCGCATGGCAGTGACGGATCGCTCAGTGACATCCCGAACCATAGCACAGCACATTGCATCTGTAACGCATCATCCAGTGTCTGCGCGTACCATTCGACGCCGTTTACAGCAGAGTGGTCTGTCCGCAATACGTCCATTGCTTCGTCTACCATTGACGCAGAACCACAGACGTCTCCGTCGCCAATGGTGTGATGACAGACAGATGTGGACGGCAGAATGGAATGACGTTGTCTTTACTGACGAGGCACGCTTCTGTCTGCAGCACCACGATGGTCAGATTCGAGTGTGGAGGCACCGTGGGGAGAGAATGCTGGACAGCTGCATTATGCACCGCCACACTGGTCTTGCACCGGGTATTATGTTATGGTATGGGGCAGTATTGGATATTACTCTCGCACGCCTCTAGTACGCATTGCCGGTACTTTAAATAGCCGGCGCTACATATCCGAGGTGCTGGAGCCAGTTGCCCTTCCTCACCTTTAGGGCTCGGCCACAGCCATATTTCAACAGGATAATGCGCGACCACACGTGGCACGCATTGTCCAAAGGTTCTTCGTCAATAACCAGATTGAATTGCTTCCCTGGCCGGCTCGCTCTCCGGATCTTTCGCCGATAGAAAACATGTGGTCCATGGTTGCTCAACAAGTGACCCAGATTACATCCCCAGCTGCCACACCAGATGATCTTTGGCAACATGTGGAAGCTGCTTGGGCTGCTGTACCCCAGGAACACATCCAACGTCTCTTTGACTCAATGCCGAGACGTGTGGCAGCGGTGATCTCCAACAATGGCGGCTACTCTGGCTACTGATTCTGGCAGGAACCACATGTCACAGACGTCTGTAAATGTAATCATTTGATACTTGGTCAACATGTTATCTACAAAATAAATCTTGTTGTGCTACCTCTTGTCTTTCTTGGTGTTGCATTTACGGTGGCCAGCAGTGTACATTATTCTGTGATTTATAAAGTTTTCAAATTTATACTGACCTTTTGATCACCCATTATATACTGGCAACTCGCAGTATCCTGTTGCAGGGCATGCTCTACAACATGACACTCATGACCTTGGCACCTGTTTCACCACATGCACCAACTACTCTTTGCTTCACCCCGTTTTAGTTTTCTACATGTTTCATTGTCTTGCCCGTCTATTTTTTGCCACCCCCTCCCACCTCTGTTACATACAATGCACTTAGCCCCTCATTCTTATTAACTCATGCATGATGTTTTACTAGTAATCTCTGTCTTGCATCTTACCCTGTCTTCCAACTTTAAGCTCTCAGGTTTTCAAATCTCATTTGATGGAGTCCCCAACAATCAGTCTTTCCTTCTCATCCCGTACTGTAAGTCTCCCCTGACCTGTGGTTCTGAGTGATTTTTCCAAAATCTCCCCCTTTTCGTAGACCTCTCCATTCCTTTTCCTTCATCCTCCTTCCTGCCCCTTCATCCTCCTTCCTTCCCCTTTAACCCTTCTGTCTGAAGGAGGAGCCACTGGCTCTGAAAGCTTGCCAATCACAACAGTCTTTTATCTGTTTTTTCTCCTGCCACTTGGTGAGTAAATTTTTTTATCTATCCAGTTAAATAATATAAATACTTACATAATATATAAAAGGGGAAGTTGTTAGCAAAAATATAGAAAAGTTCTTGACTACTCGTAATTTACTTCAGATTTTTACACGATACTCTAATAAATGATGTAGGCTGCAGTAGGTACTGGGAGATGAAGAAGCTTGTACAGGACAGAGTAGCATAAAGAGCTGCATCAAACCAGTCTCAGGACTGAAGACAACAACAACAACAACAACTACTACTACTACTACTACTACTACTACTACTACTACTCTAATAAACATTTAGATGGATGTAGGCTATACATATTTTTTAAACAACAATGTACAGGTTTTCTGTTAAAACCAACTGTGAGAAAGAAAATGCTGTGCTGTGAAATTATGTGTTTTTTTTCTCTCAGAGTCAATTTTAGCTATGATAGCTTGACATTTAAACCATTAAGACAGAGTGTTTCCCCACACATAGATATTCTTTCTTCTTATGCATAATTTCAAACAAAAATTGTATGTACAGTGACATGCTGCATTTGCTTTGTACTCCACAGTAGATTTTTAACAGAAAATAGGAAAGTTGTATCTATGACTTTTTGGTCTTATAGTTAGAATTATACTGCAGAATCTGAATCACCTGAAACTTTGTAATGCTATCCATTCACAGATTAGAACTGCGAAATATTTTCATTGAAGTTCCTATCCTCACAGATCCGGTAGCTGGAGAGTGTCTCTTACACCCCGTATACCAATGATCTCAATCAGTTTGCCCATTCATTTCAAGCAACTTCAATTGCCAATCGAGGTTTTTGTTTGCAGCGCCAGTAAACAAGGGTCATTGTCGTGGAGAGGGGGAAAGAGGATAAGAGGATATGGGCAGAGGAAAGGTAGGATGGAAATAGTGGGGAGGTGCAGTTGGACGGGGGGGGGGGGGGGGGGGGGGGAGAGAGAGAGAGAGAGAGAGAGAGAGAGAGAGAGAGAGAGAGAGAGAGAGAGAGAGAGGGGGGAGACACCACGAAGGGGAATTATCTGACTGGGATGGACACCAGTAGATATGATGTACGTGAACAAACAAATTATTACAGTTTCAGAAAAACTGGATGATTTATTTAAGTGAAAGAACTTCACAAACAATACACTGGCCCACCTCTGGCCCCTATTATGAAAGCAGTTACTTGGCTTGGCACTGATTAATATAACTGTTACGTGTCCTCTTGATGGATATCATGCCAAATTCTATCCAATTGGAATGCTAGATCATCAAAATCCTGAGCTGGTAGGAGGACCTTGACCACAATCCTCCAAACGTTCTCAGTTGGAAAGAGATCTGGCAATCTTGTTGGTTAAGGTAGGGTTTGGCAGGTACGAAGACAAACAGTAGAAACTATTACTGTGGGGGGCATTATTTTTGCTGAAATGTAAGCCGATGATGGTTTGCCATGAAGGGCAACAGAATGGGGCATAGAATATTATTGTCAGACTGCTGTGCTGTAGGTGTGCCATGGTTGACAACCCAAGTGGTCCTGCTGTGAAATGGAATGGTAACCCAGACCATCACTCCTGGCTGTCAGGCCACATGGCAGGTGACGGTCAGGTTGGTATCCCACCGCTATCTGGGGCATCTCCAGACTGTTCATCTTGACTCAGTTTGAAGCAAGACTCATTGCTGAAGACAATTCTACTCGTCAATGAGATTCCAGGCTGAAGACATGTCTGGAGATGCCCCGGATAGCTATGGGATACCAACCTGATTGTCACCTGCCATACAGCCTGTAAACCAGGAATGATAGTCTGGGGTGCTATTTGTTTTCGTAGCAGAATCCCTTTGGTTGTGATCCATGGCACTCTTACAGTACTGAGGTATGTTGATGATATTGTGTGCCCTGTTTTGTTGCCCTTAATCGCAAGCAATCATGGGCTTACATTTCTCCAAGGTAATGCCAATTTGCGCATGGTGAGGATTTCTACTGGTTGTCTTCTTTCTTCCCAAATCCTACCTTGGCCAGCAACATCACCAGATCTCTCCCAATTGGGAACGTTTGAAGCATTATGGTCAGGGTCCTACAACCAACTTGGGATTTTGACAATCTAAAGCACCAATTGGACAGAATTTGGCATGACGTCCCTCGGGAGGGCATCCAACAACTCTGTCCATAGTGCTTGCACAACATGTTATTAACTTGCTGAATTTGTGAGAAGTCATTTTGTTTGTACATGTGCAGCATATCTACCCTTTTCTGTCCCATTCGAAGTTTTATATATATAGCAATTTCAAAGCAAAAGTGGTGTGTGTGTGTGTGTGTGTGTGTGTGTGTGTGTGTGTGCGCTCCACTGAAGCAGCATACAGAACACTGCACACTAATTACAGCTTATAGATGAGATGGTTGCTGAAATGTCTCCCCATGATTGCATAGCATATGTTTGCACCATACTGTGGTAGGAGACAGTGGATGAGTATATGGAACAGGTCGCTCACAGGATCATCCCCAGAGGACTGACCAGTAAGGTACCAGATTTGGAGTAGGAGTGGTATTGGAATGGACTACGATACATTGATTGTGGGAAGGGGGGAGGGGTGGCAATACAATACTGTTATCCCATATCAGTACCAAAAAAATGAAGATATATTTACAAATATCCTGCACCAGCAGATCAGCAGATGTCTTTTTTTGTGTGTCACCCCAACAGACAAATTCTGAGGAAAGTTCACAATCTTAAAAATGAATTATTGTTTTACGTACCACCCATTTCAGAATCGTGTCTAAAGAAGCAGAGAGAATAAATATTCTTATGCATGGATTGATTATTTAGATGTATGGATAAGTGTGTAAAATGGTAGGAATAAGATTTTCAACATTAAATAGTTCTTTATACTTCTAACCATTTTAAAAAACTGTTTGCTTTCCCTTCAGTATTTTCCAATCACAGTGACTCTTTTAAATCAGAATTTCGTTAGTAGGTATCAGGAGTTTTGTCCATTTTGAAACTTTTTGCTATAACACAATTCAAAGGATGTGTGTTGTCGCTGCAAAAACAATAAAAAACTAGCATCTTCTGTAGTGTCATGGTCAGCAGATATCTTCCAACAGTAAAAATTGCCCTCTGTTGATGAATAGAAAGGCAACAGTTTTTTAATTCTACAACAGCTACATTTATATCCACAATGAATTTTCTCTCTGCAGTGGAGTCTGCACTGATTTAAAACTTCCTGGCAGATTAAATCTGTGTGTCAGATTGGGACTTGAACCTGGCACCTTCGCTTTTCATGGGCAAATGCTCTACCGACTGAGCAGTCCAAACACTAGTCACGATCTGCCCACACAGCTTTTCATTCTGGAAACAATCCCCAGGTTGTGGCTGAATCAGGTCTGCCCAATATCCACATTTCCAGGAATACAGCTTGTTCAGAAAGGTTGCAGGAGACCTTCAGTGAAGTTTACCTTCAGTGAAGTTTGGAAGGTGGGAGGTGAGGTCAGGTTGTGAGTTGTGCTGGGGTAGCTCAGTTGGTAGAGCACTTGCCCTCAAAAGGCAAAGGTCTGAGATTCTAGTCCCAATTCAGCACACAAGTTTAATCCACCAGGAAGTTAGATTTTTATCTTTATCTGTTTAACAGATAGGATCAATTCATAGCATATTAAAATTGATAACACAGTAAGATGAAACTTACTTCTGAACCCTGTACTTTATATCTTTATATGTAAATGTTAAAACCATTGAAGCCGTACTTAAAACATTTTTCTACTGTTTAATAGACATGTCTCTTAACACAAAGTTCTTCTTGAACATATTAGTATTACCATTTGCTATATACTGCTTTGTGGGCTGTACATTAGTGACAAGTTAGTATGAATTCTGTTTAAATTTTTTTACTTGTAGGACATTGTGAAACACCAAAGGATTTTTAAGCCCTTAGCTGTTCCTCGTTAATGATCCTAATGACGCAATTTCAAGTGTGTGACTTCATATTCATGAACACTGTAAAGAAGGATTTCTATGTTAGCATTTGTGGAACTGGGGGAAGACTGGAGTTTCGACTAGGTCATTGTTATTTCTGTTGCACATAGTACTTTTATATGGAACTCTCCCTTCCAGATTTTCATATTTGAGTCATAAAAAGGGACATATTTTAAGGTGCCTCTGTAATTTGAATTTATTTCATGGTTAGCATTTACTCTATCCCAAACTCGGAACCTTTGCCTTTCACAGGAATATGCTCTGTCGACCGACCTATCCAAGCACGACTCGTGTCCTGTCCACACATCCTTAATTCTGCCAGTGCCTTGTCTTCTCCCTTCCAAACTTACTTTGGAAGTTGCAAGATTGTCATTAAAGCACTTGCTTGCAAAAGGCAAAGATCCTTAGTTTGTAGTTCAGTCCAGCACACAGTTTTCATCTGCCAGGAAGTTTTACATCCGCACACACTGCTGCAGAGTGAAAATTTCATTCTGACTCCCCGTCCCAATTTGCATGATTATTTTTTTTCCGCCAGCTGCCTCATGTTTCCTCTACTTCCAAGGGATAACTGTATGATAGTAAAAACTAATTTACAGGTTGTGTAATAGTTGTTTGCAAGGCAACTTTCGTTGTTGAAAGTAAATTTCTTCTTATCATATTACAGGTGATGTGATCCTCCTTTACACATTCTTAAGCAACCACACAGACTGTAACATAAATACTAGTCTGGAATGGGCAATAAAAATAGTTGTTGTCCTTACTCCAGCCCCAATGCTGGAGGTAAAGATGATGAAAGGATTGAAGAATATCTGCCTGAAGGAGAAGAAAGTGTGGGTAATCTTCAGCATATAAGTGAGCGTGAGCCAGAGGACTGGGACACAGATCCATCACTTCATCCGAAGGCAGGAACAATATTCATGGAAAGATCAAAAGCGTCAATTGAGAGTATGTTTATTCATCGTGTCTCTTAGCTCTAGATTCCCTTTGTTTTAAAAAAATATTAGTACATTGTTGCATAATTTGTTTGGAAGCTAGTGAATGATTATTAGGTGTGGTAGTCTGTTTTGTAATAGGTGGCAAGATTTTGGCATCTGATATATTACACCCTAGACCGTCCTCCAGAGAAAAAATTGAGAATTTAAGCTGAATTTTTAGATTTGGGTTATTACCCTCTTACTATTCACTGAAGTTTTAGTATTAAAACACATTCAGTTTTGTCTATAGGAATGTGGAAGAATATTTATATTCCTATTTTGTATGAATTTGTAGTTTTTGTATACCTATAAATACTTCCTGTCCCTAATCTGTTTGTATATTTTGCAGATGGCTTGGTGAGAAAGAGAAGCCAGAATCATGTATGTAAATCAAACTAATTTAATCAGTTTTATCTGGTACTTCCCAAAAACTACATTATAAAAGAAATTACTATTAATCAGTAAAAGTACTTATAGACCAGTTGTTGCAAAATTTTATTTGTTGTTTTAGATAAATATGATATTCACTTGCTTTTCTGTTTTACGAATTGTTAATTTTAATGTAAATTGTGGTGTGTGTATAAAATATGCGTTGTGTTGCAGCTAGTTGACTCAAGACCATTAAAGAAGAGCAGCTCATGTTCCACAATATATCTTGATGACAGTACAGTTTCTCAACCAAATTTAAAAAATACTGTGAAATGTGTAGCTTTAGCAATATATTATCACATCAAGAACCGAACATCGCATAGACAGTTAGAAATTTTTGATGAGAAACTTCATCCTCTGTCTGTAAGTACATTTTAGCACAGGTGTAGTACATTTCAGAACATTTGTTTCTACTTGCGAAATTGAGTAAACATGTACCACCATGCAAAAATATAATAAATTTATCACTGTGATGTTTTCTCATTACCACTATGTTTTCTTTACAGAGAGATGCGGTGCCCGACGATTATGATAGACATAATCCGGAACATAGACAGATTTACAAATTTGTGAGAACCCTGTTTAATGCTGCACAACTCACAGCAGAATGTGCAATAATCACTCTTGTCTACTTGGAGAGGTATTTTGTATTAATATTTTCAAAAGGAAATTTTAATGTATTTAATTTTCTAATAGATTAGAAAATGATGATAGGATATTTAAAACAGTTTCAATTTGATATAAATAATGCAGCCTGTATTAATGATGATTCAGGATATTCTGTTTGTTGAGATTATGTGTAAAATAGTTATGTATTTAAATGGACAGAATCAAATTTATTTATTTAGTTAGTTTCACATTCTATGGATCATTTCCGTGATAAATTGTAATGATGTGGAACAAGTCATTTTACACACACATCACAGTTTAATTCTTAAATATGGCTGCATGCTGAACTTTTATGAAATGGATAGTGGGCTTACAAAAAAAAAAAAATATCCGCAGATGTGAGTTAGTAATTCATACCCACTACCTTTTACAAAATACAGTAATTGAAATTATTATACAGAATAGGAGGAGTTGTTAATTAGAAGTGTTTTTAGTTCATTTTCAAATTTTGTTTTGCTATCTGTCAGACATTATATTTCTTTCGTACTGCAGTGATTATTTACAAAAAAATTGATGGGGCAATACTTACTGTGAAGATGAAGATGACACATTGAGTTGCCTCCGGCAGCTCGGACCAGCTCTGATCCAAGCTCAAGCTACCAAGTTGGCGGTTGTGCGCACACGCACGTGTGTGTGTGTGTGTGTGTGTGTGTGTGTGTGTGTGTGTGTGTGTGTGTGCACGCGCGTGCACATGTGCGTGTGAAAGTGTGTGTTTCTCTTTCTTTTTCTGACAAAGGTTGTGTCCAAAAGCTTAACGTGTCAACTTTACAGTACGTAGCATTCTGTTCCTACATTTCTGACATTCCAACCTGGAGTTTCTAGTGTTTCATGAGGGAATAAATATACTGTGGTGCTGTAGTCAGAATGCTCAACTTGTCAAACAGTTGTCTAAAAGATAATTGTGGGAGTGCACCACATATTGCTCTTACAGCATGTTTTTGACAATGAAGACTTTTTCTGAAAGAAGAGTTATCTCAGAACATTATTGAATGGAAATACCGGCATGTGAAATATGTCAACTCATTAATTTGTCTCTCCCCAAAATTTGCAATGATTGTAAGTGCAAATGTGGCTGAACTAAGTTTCAGAACGTGCTTTTTCTAGTTGAAATCCTCATCAATATGAAAACCTAAGAATTCTGAAGGTTCCACACCATTCATTATTTCCTCACCGTGTGTTACTCTTTTCATTGGTGTAGCACCACTAGAGATGCAGAACTGAACAAGTAGTGTCTTTTTTTAAAACTGAGGGTGAAACCATTCACAGAAAATCAGTCAGTTATATTTGTTGTAAGAACATTGTTTACTACTTCTTCTGTTTCTGTGTGTATACTTGGATTGATTATAATACTAGTGTCATCTGAAAAAAGAACTAAATCTGCTCGTTGTATGTTAGATGGAAGATCATTTACAAACATGAGGAACAATAGTGGACCTAAGATTGAGCCTTGGGGTACCCCATACGTGTTCTGTCCCTAGTCAGAATAATGTCCTCGAACTACACTGTTTGAATTACTAAGTACACCTTTCTACATCCTTTCGATTAGATGTGACATTATCATTTTCCTTTTGTGTACAAAATTATGACATACACACATTTGTAAGTTTTTAGGAGGGCAATCAATATACTAAATGTGGTCATAAATTCCGAATAATCTGCAGAGGTTGAAAGTAAGTCACAGTTCTAGCTTTCCTGTCTAGTTCCATACGTGTGGACCAACTAAACTAGAAACTTATATCACACTCCAGGGGGCTCAAGGTTCTTTCGTGAGTTTGTGCGTGGCGCATGCGGGGCCCTGAGCTATTGCAGCCCATTCTTCATTCCCTGGCTGCATTTCCTTCACCCAGCCCCCTCCCTATCCTCACTGCTTCCCCCTTGCCACCTCCTTCCCCTCTCTCTGTTCTGATTTATGTTGACCTGGCTATCCACCTGGTTTCCTGTATTGGTTGCAGTTTTGTTCCTTTTTACCTGTTCTTTCATCCTTTTCAGCATTTAGGTCCCCACTTGAGGTTTTACCTCCACTTCAAAACTGTGAGCCATATGGGGAAGAACTCCCTCCCTAACATCTATGGTGTGGATTCCTCTTCCCCATTCCTTCCCCTCTCCCATCCACAGTGTAGCCTTCCTACGTGCTAGGTTGCAAGCATGTGTAGCCAGTCCGTGTGGTGGGGCTGTTACCTACCCATATGGCTGAGCCCCCTGACAACACTGGGATTGTACTACTGATAACTGAGCTGTTCCCTCCCCATATATGTCAAGGAGTGGTTGCTTATCTTCTTGAAGCATCAGAACTCCCAGCCATACGGCCCTTGCTGTGGCTGGGTGGCGCCCATGGGCAGAGAGAGCCCCTGGTCGGAGTGGGTGGTATCAGGGGGGATGCTTGGCACATGGAGCATATCAAGCTGCAAAAATCTGCCCATTCTCAAGTGGCCGTTGCTTCAAATGGTGAAGGATCCTTGAATGCTGCTTTGTATGACCCGGCAACCTTCCCTTCCCTGGCTACGCATGGGAGGAGGGCCAGGCTCGCCGTGTTGGGATGAAACCCTTTCCCCATTACCTCGTCTGTACTACGACGGATGGGGAAACATTCACTGCCACAAAGCCATTGTTTTTCGTGGGAAATATTGAGGACTAGTTTGCTGAAGTGGAGTCTTTTAGTAAGATGCAGTCAGGCTCCCTGTTGATCAAATCTGCTTCTGTTACCCAGTCTGCAGCTCTTTGTGCCTATGATCATCTTGGCAATGTCCCAGTGTCTATCACTCCTCACCAATCTCTGAATATGGTCCAGGGAGTAATTTTTCATAGGGCCCTCATCCTGAAAACTGATGAGGAACTTCGGGCTAATCTGGAGCAGTGCGGCATTCATTTTGTTCGACGTGTGTAGAAGGGTCGCGAAGATGACTGCACTGATACTGGTGCGTTCATTCTGGTTTTCGAGGGGATACCCTCCCAGAGAAGGTCAAGGTTATGTGCTACAGATGTGACGTGAAGCCGTACGTCTCTCCATCTGTGCAGTGCTTTCAGTGCTTAGGTTTTAGGCATATGTCTTCCCGCTGTACAGTGGACCTTTCGTGTGGTGGCTGGCCACCCACTCCATGAGGGAAGCCCATGTGTTTCTCCACCTGTGTGTGTCAATTGTGCTGACTGCCACTCTCCTCGCTCGCCAGATTGCCCGGCTTACAAGAGAGGAAAAAAAAATCCAAGAATAGAAGTTCCTGGATCGCCTGTCTTATGCTGAGGCTTACCAAATGTATGAGAGACTCCATCCAGGGTCACTATCTTCAACTTTTGCATCTGTTACTTCATTTCCTCCTCCTCCTCCTCCCTTGTCCTTACCCCAGCCCCGTCCCTCTCTTCCCTCCCATGACCTCCCATCAAGGAGCCGCTCCCTCTTCCCAGCCGAAGAAGTGCCCCCTTCTTTGGCATCTGCCAGTTATCAGGCTCCCTCCTGGAACCCCTCTCCCCAGCGCCTCTCAGGCCAGAAGACTCTTACCACCACAAGGTGCACCATCTGTGTACCCCAAAGTTGCCCGCTCTCTTTCGGTTTCAGATGTTGCAGAAGCCTGTACTCCCCCTGTGCCCTACCTTCCTCCACCTCAGAGAGAGAAGAAGAAGAAATCCCAAGACAAGGTGCCCCTGGTGCCCCCGGAGGTGCCATCTCTCCTGTCTCAATTTTAGTTTGACATCTTATTTATGGATGTCACCCCATCCTTGTCGGTGATGACTACTGACCGAGTGACCTGACCTCCACCTTGGCTTCTTCAAGTCTTCCTTGGACTCTCGCCACACAATCTGCGGTGTCACCGCCAGACACCACACTTGCTAGGTGGTAGCCTTTAAATCGGCCGCGGTCCGTTAGTATACGTCGGACCCGCGTGTCGCCACTGTCAGTGATTGCAGACCGAGCGCCGCCACACGGCAGGTCTAGAGAGACTTACTAGCACTCGCCCCAGTTGTACAGCCGACGTTCATAGCAATGGTTCACTGACAAATTACGCTCTCATTTGCCGAGACAATAGTTAGCATAGCCTTCAGCTACGTCATTTGCTACGACCTAGCAAGGCGCCATTACCAGTGTATATTGAAATGGAAATTATGTACAGTCAAGAGAGATGTTCTCCAATTATGGATTAAAGTTAAGTATTCCAAGATCTTCGTACTTTATTTGCAATTCTCAAGACATTGTCCTGTTCCAGACCTCACGCCAATCTACGTGAGCTTAAAAGCGTGCATTTCGGCCTCCTCTAGCAACACGGTGTTGGCTCTTCTGCCAACACTTCACAATCATCCAGTGGAATTGCAACGGATACTATCATCACCTACTGGAAATGCAATATCTCGTCTCTTCCTATTCTGCGTTCTGTCTTGTTCTTCAAGAAATGGATTTCTGTGATGACTTACTTCCAACTTTTCGTGGTTATTGGGTGTTCTGTTAGAACGATGCTGGCCCAGGGGTAGCATCTGGTGGGGTCTGCACTTTAGTTCGCTCTGATGTCATTAGTGACTGGATCCCCATACGTACCAACTTCAAAGCAAAGTGGTTCGAGTGCAAACGACTCCAGCAATCATCATTTGCAATGTCTACCTCCCTCCAGGTAGGCCACTTGCTTATGTTACACTATCTGCCTTAATCCAGCAACTCCTGCCCCCTTTTCTCCTCCTTGGGGACTTCAGTGCCCACCATACACTGTGGGGGAGTGTCACTTCAACGGGTAGGGGTATCCTAATTGACCAACGTATCACAGACCTCGATTTGTGTCTCCTCAATGATGATTCCCTTACCCACTTCAGTGCTTCTCATGGCACCTTCTCTGCTATCAATGTCATGATCTCCGATCTCCTCCCCTGCCGTCGTGACTTCCTACATTGGTCATCCCATGATGACCTTTGTGACATGACCACTTTCCAGCATTTCTATCGTTCTCCTGCTGCCGCCAGGCAGACAGGCCCCCACGTTGGGCATTCCAAAGGGCCAATTGGCCTTTCTATATGTCTGCTGTCCACTCTGACACCTCCCTCTCAAATTCCATTGATGTAGTCATGCAAGGCATCTCTGCCACTATTCTTTATGCTGCTGGTACTGCTGTCCTCCTATCCACAAGTCCCCCTCATCGTCGACCAGTACCATGGTGGACCAAGGATGTCACAGTCGCTGTCCAGGACCATCTACGGGCGCTGCAGCAATTTAAGCAACACTCTTCACAGATCAACCTAATCACTTTAAAGCGTCTCCATGCTAGAGCTCGTTACCTTACTAAGCATTGTAAAAGGGAATGCTGGGAGCGCTATTTTTCCTTCCTGGAGACGTATGCCTCTTCATCGCAGGTTTGATCCAAGCTCCGTAGGTTTCTGGGCTGCCAGCAATGGTAAACTCTCCAGGGTCTGAACTTTCGAGGTGCTCTGTGCACAGATCCATTGGTTCTCGCGGAACACCTCATGACACACTTTGCGATGGTGGTCTTTTGTCCTCTTCGTACCCTGTTGTCTTTCTCCAGCAGAAACACAGAGTTGAAAACACCCACCTCTTTTTCGTCCCACACCACATTGAGCCCTGAAATCTGGTTTCACAGGACAGAGCAGATCAGGTTGTGGAAAGGGGCTAAGGTCAATTACTGTTAGTTATACAACAACACACACACACACGTCATTGCTCAAACCAATGCACAGTTTTCTCTTTAAAACAACAAAGATAAAGTCAAGGCTGAGGGCCCAAGTAACTTCTCCAGAATAAGTTTGAATGATTTCTTTTAAAACACCAGGATTTAGAGTAATGACTGAAGGCCTTGCTTAAGCAAAATTACAATATCTTCTTGGCTAAAGGCCAAAATAATATTTCAGATCAGCTAAGGAAATTCTTTAAAAGCCAAGCACTTACAAATTCCAGCTAAAGGCCATATTAAGGAAAATTCAGGTAATTCTTTGGCTGAAAGCCCAATTAAAATTTTTTTCTGTACATAATAAAAGAGAGACTTTAAAGATAAACCTTTACATAGTACAACTGAAAAACATCTTAAGAAAATTTGAAGTATCTTGTCGGCTGAAGTCCCAAACAATTACTCAAGAATAACTAAAGACGACCTTAAGATAAACATTTACAGAACACGGCTGAAGGCCGTTTCAAGAATTCAAGATAATTAAAGAGAAACCTTAAAGAGAAGGATTTACATATTAAAGCCACAGATTCTGAAACAAACATGGCTGAAGGCTTAAATGCAGAGCAAGAAGAATTTTAAATGAAACATGGCTGAAGGCCTAATCTTAAAGTTGTTATGAAGTTCGGCAGAAGGCCATATATTAAACATAAAACAGACAATATTAATACACGGCTGAAGGCCTGGCACAGTACCTGCGACCAAATAAAGTGACAATTACAAACGACAAACAGTGGTGCTCAGAAGTCTTCCAAGGGTCAGCCTGGGGAGAAAACTCTAAACACAGTTTAGGTGAGACAGACAGCCACGCGTAACTTTAAACAATCGGGTTGCAGCACGCCCTACAGATGGCTGACAAACCAAACATCCGCCTAACCAATTCCCTTCCATCCGGCCAACAGCACGACAACCAAAGGTATCAACGAAGACGAAGATCGCAGCAGCACTACATCTTGATAATTGTCATCTAAACACAGTCAAGGCACACTCTCTCGCAACTGACCGACTGGCTACTCCAGTACGCAGACAGCATTCATCTGCTCAGTGGAAATCACAGAAGCTACACACAATTCCACATAAACACTTGCACCAAGAACTCCGACAATCCTAAAACCAATAACCGCGGAATAACAAGGAGAAATGACAAGGCACACACATGCAGAGTTTCCATAAGTTGTCGGTGACCAAATACACGTCATCCGATGAGATGACTGACCGAACGACCAACCAAGGTCGTCCCCACTCAAGTTATGGGTGTCGGGAATGGTTGGGCGAGTCTTGGCAGTCCGGAGCTCACTGCAGCTCCAACCCGACTCAACTCAATGTCTGTTGGAAACTCGGAGACACGGCAACCCAGTCACACTGGCTCGGACCCAACCATGCAGAGGGAACACTTGCCCATTGGTCACCCGACATCTCTTCACCAGGAAGGAACCGACCCACGTCCAGCAAGATGACCAATTGATGAGGCCCAGAAACAGTCAAAAGACCAATACACGTCGCCCGATGAGACGACTGACCGAACGACCAACCAGCAGTTGTTCCTGCTCCAGTCTCCTTTTGTCAGACAGTACATGTGTGTCGCCAGTGCTCGGCGAGTTCTAGCTGCCTGCACCTCACTGGTGCTGCATCCCAACTGTTGCTCCATGCCTGACTGACTTCCAGACACGTGACGACCTGGAAATACTATCAGTTGCTCCAGAGATAGTACGACAGAGCATTTATCGATAAGCGCTGCTGCTGCTGCCACTCATGGGCAGGTAAGGCAGGAAGTTAGTGACACCAGTAAATTGAATAAGGAAGCGAGGCGGCAGTACAGTAAGAGAAGATGACGAACAATAAATGGAATGAACACAAGCTACGCATGGTTCAAGCCCTATAATCCACCCTTCACTGAATGGGAATTGATGCAGAGTCATAGCTCTTCACAAGCACAGCTCCAGGCCCGAATTCCCTCCACAACCAGATGATCCAACACTTGGATGTTTCCCAAAGGTGACAGCTTCTCAGGGTCTACAACCACATTTGGCTCACGCGTGCTTTTCCGTTACAATGGTGAGACAATATAGTTATCCCCACCCTTAAGCCCAGGAAAAACACACCATTTCTCGACAGCTACTACCCAATTAGCATGTCAAATTTTGTAAACTGCTCAAAAGGAGGGTCAGCTTCAGATTATGTTGGGTACTCGAATCTCAAACCTTTTGTCCCCGTATCAGTGTGGCTTCCGGGCAGGGCGATCTCCAACTGATCATTTACTCAGATTGGAATCAGCCGTCCGACAGGCTATCGCTCATCGCCGGCACCTTGTTGCAGTCTTCTTTGACGTACGTGAGGCGTACGACGTGGCTTGGTGCCATCACATTTTAGTTACACTCCATGACTGGGGCTTCTGTGGTCCCCTTCAGATTTTTATCTGCAAGTTTTTATCTCGCTGCCTCTTCTGGATTTGAGTTGGCACTTCACTCAGCACCCTTCAGATTCATGAGAAAGTTATCCCACAGGGTTCTGTGTTAAGGGTCACTCTCTTCCTCATTGCCATCAAAGGGCTTGTGACATCTGTTGGGCCTCTGGTTACCCCACTGTTGTAAGTTGATGGTTTTTGCATGTGGTGCAGCTCCCACTTGGTAGCGTCTGCTAATTGCCAGCTCAAAGGCACCATCCGACGGGCCTGTGTGCGGCCACTGCCCATGGCTTCCAGTTTTATCACTCCAGAACGCGAGTTATGCATTTTTGTCGTCGACCCTTAGTACACCCCAATCCAGAACTTTATTTAGGCAACCAGCTCCTTGATCTTGTAGTACATTCCCATTGGACCTTATTTTTGATAACAAGCTGACACGGCTGCCCCACATTAACCACCTAAAGATTATATGTATGCAGAAGCTTAATTCTCTCCACCTCCTGGCCCTCTCATCTTCGGATGCAGACCATTCCGCTCTTCTCCATCTTTATTTGTCCAGACTAGATTATGGTAGTCAGGTTTATGGCTCAGGAGCTCCTTCCACTTTGAAACTCCTTGATCCTGCTCATTATTGTGGGGTGCATGTGGCTATTGGTGCCTTTCGCACTAGTCCTGTTGATAGTCTCCTCACAGAAGCGAAGATTCTCCCTCTACACATCTGACAGAGCCAACTCCCAATCGCCATTCGCCAATTCCCTGAACATCCTGTGTACCCTGTGCTCTTCGCCAATGAGGGATGTATCCCTCCTAAGTCCCGCCTACGAGTGGGATTGCCAGGTGGCATGCGCCTCACTTCTCTCTGTTGGTATCTCCATCTCCACTCACTGCACTGTACTCCACTCTGTATCTTTCCTCCCATACCCCCCTTGGATGGTCCCTAGACCAACTAAGGTTTTCTGGCGTCTTATCTGTGCCGTCCTTGCTGAGTTCCAGGGTGCCACCATCTTTTACAGTGATTAGGTGGGGTACACTTTCACATATCTTACTGGCTTCAAACACCATTTATTGCCGGGATCATGTAGTGTTTTCACAGAAGAGCTTCTAGCCATTCACAGGGTCCTCCTTTTTGTTTCTCAGGCCTTCCTACACAGTGTTTTAATTTGTTCAGACGCCATGAGCAGTCTGCAGGCTATTGATCGATGCTCCTCTTGTCACCCTTTGGTGTCTGCTATCCATGACCTCTCTGCCCTTGAGCGTGCTGCCTGTTCAGTCGTCTTTCTCTGGGTCCCAAGTCATGTGGGCATCCCAAGGAATGAATTGGCTGACCGTTTGGCTAGAGAAGCAGACACTTACCCCCATTTCTTTCATGATCCCAGCTGTGGATATGCACATCTACGTCAAATCTCTCTTTGCCCAGAAGTGGAATGCCATCTGGAGTGCTACTGCTCATAGTAATAAACTCTGCACAGTCAAGGAGTCTACTGCAGTTTGGTGCTCTTCCTTCCACTCCTCTCAGTAGTAGTCCACTGTTATATGCCATTTATGCATAGGTCGTACCCAGCACACCCATTATTTCCTCCTACCTAATAACCCACCCCCACAATGTGGTTGTGGAGCCAGACTGATGATATCTCACATATTGGTGGAATGTCCCCTTCTTTTGTCCCTTCATGTTATGTATAGTCTTCCCGATTCTTTAAATTTAATATTAGCAGATGCTCCACAGATGGTTGAACTGGTCCTTGGTTTCCTCCGTGAAACTGGCTTTTATTTTCAGATATAAGGTTCTGCTATAGTCTTGGTGCAGGAGCAGGCTGATTGTGGTTGGGACTTCTTTTACTGCCACCCCCCCCCCCCTTTTCTTTTTCTCCAGTTTTTAGATTTGGTCTCACCTTTTATGCCTTTACTGCTTGTGTTTAATGTTAATTATTTTTAATTTGACTCCCCTGACTGGATCCGTCCACTTTTAGCAGACCCTCTTTCTTCTATGACTCACTTCGGAATTGCAGGACTCATGATCTTGCCGTTTGGTGCCATAACCCCTCTCAATCAAGAAGGAGCTTAAATCAGGTTTACATTTCTTCTGTGTGGTTTTTACAACATGCAGAATGGAGATCCACAAATCAGATTCAGCTGTGCTCACTCTTCTTTGTATTTCCAAACATGTCACGCCTGTGTCACTGGATAAAATGTCTTTTGATCCATGACAAAAACTATCTCACAATCCAGGTGCCTTGTATAGTACAATTTGGTGTGGTCTCTATGTGCAGGCTTGTAAGACATTGAAATGCCGGCAGTTAGTTTCACATAATTGTTGTGATGAGTGTAATAATATAAGCTCTGGTAGATGTGTGATTTTCTGGATGATCTTTAAAAGGTGCAATTTTTAACTGTTCTGTACTTATGGAGGTACTTAATTTGAATTTGTTGGCAGCAATTACATTCTAAATTTGCTTTCAATGAGGAGATAATTTTTAGTTTCTGAAGTTCACAATACTGCCTTTTGCATTAATATGTTGCTTCTGTTGTCATTATATGTTGGCAAAAATAACATTAAAATTATTGACATAGGTGAATGTGCTATCCTTATCTATGATTGATAGTGTTTCAGTTCTCAAAAAAAAATCTCTCTCTCTCTCTCTCTTTCTCTTTCTCACACACACACACACACACACACACACACACAAACTAACTAACTCTCTTTGTTTACTTCACTGGTGTATCTTGTGCTTTATTAAAGATATCAGACTTGTGCTTTTGTTATTGTCGGACTAATGGCACTTCATATAAACCAACACACAACTAAAGAATAACTCCACTTTGAGAAAACAGCACCATTGAGCAATGTGTAATGAAGTCGTATAAAAGCCGTATGCAGTAATATTAAGACTTGCTTACATTCTCAGCCAGCTAGCAAAATGAGTCAGTTGTAAAATGCAAAATGCTGTAGTTCTGATTGTATATAGTGTGACCCAAACCTCAAGGGACAAAATTGTGCAGGCAGTAGAGGATACTATTTCGAGGTCAGGACACCTCGGGCTCAGCATTCATTTGCTGAGTATGGACTTGGCAACTCCAGCGTTCCTGGGCTGGAGACTGGTGAGTGCTGCCAGCCCTCTGTTTCTGTAAGCTCTGGGCGTGCTTCAGTGACAACCGTGCAGCTCAGCAGTGGAATGTTGTGTGTTTTGGAGAATGAGTGTCTTTGGCTTCAGCATCTGGACTGCGAGGTATATATATATATATATATATATATATATATATATATATATATATATATATATATATATATATATATAATAGAGGGAAACATTCCACGTGGGAAAAATATATCTAAAAAGAAAGATGATGAAACTTACCAAACAAAAGCGCTGGCAGGTCGATAGACACACAAACAAACACAAACATACACACAAAATTCTAACTTTCGCAACCAATGGTTGCCTCGTCAGGAAAGAGGGAAGGAGAAGGAAAGACAAAAGGATATGGGTTTTAAGGGAGAGGGTAAGGAGTCATTCCAATCCCGGGAGCGGAAAGACTTACCTTAGGGGGAAAAAAGGACAGGTATACACTCGCACACACACACATATCCATCCACACATACACAGACACAAGCAGACATTTGTAAAGGCAAAGAGTTTGGGCCGAGATGTCAGTCGGGGCGGATGTACAGAGGCAAAGATGAAGTTGAAAGACAGGTGAGGTATGAGCGGCGGCAAATTGAAATTAGAAATTAGCGGAGATTGAGGCCTGGCGGATAGCGAGAAGAAAGGATATGCTGAAGGGCAAGTTCCCATCTCCGGAGTTCTGACAGGTTGGTGTTAGTGGGAAGTGTCCAGATAACCCGGACGGTGTAACACTGTGCCAAGATGTGCTGGCCGTGCACCAAGGCATGTTTAGCCACAGGGTGATCCTCATTACCAACAAACACTGTCTGCCTGTGTCCATTCATGCGAATGGACAGTTTGTTGCTGGTCATTCCCACATAGAACGCTTCACAGTGTAGGCAGGTCAGTTGGTAAATCACATGGGTGCTTTCACACGTGGCTCTGCCTTTGATCGTGTACACCTTCCGGGTTACAGGACTGGAATAGGTGGTGGTGGGAGGGTGCATGGGACAGGTTTTACACCGGGGGCGGTTACAGGGGTAGGAGCCAGAGGGTAGGGAAGGTGGTTTGGGGATTTCATAGGGATGAACTAAGAGGTTGCGAAGGTTAGGTGGACGGCGGAAAGACACTCTTGGTGGAGTGGGGAGGATTTCATGAAGGATGGATCTCATTTCAGGGCAGGATTTGAGGAAGTCGTATCCCTGCTGGAGAGCCACATTCAGAATCTGATCCAGTCCCGGAAAGTATCCTGTCACAAGTGGGGCACTTTTGGGGTTCTTCTGTGGAAGGTTCCGGGTTTGAGGAGATGAGGATGTGGCTCTGGTTATTTGCTTCTGTACCAGGTCGGGAGGGTAGTTACGGGATGCAAAAGCTGTTTTCAGGTTGTTGGTGTAATGGTTCAAGGATTCTGGACTGGAGCAGATTCGTTTGCCACGAAGACCTAGGCTGTAGGGATCCAAATTGAACCATGCCTGGAACAGTTCCGTCCTCCGTCACAGCGGGACCCACCTCCTCTTCCTCAAAATCACCCTCTCCTAACCTTCCAGGAATTTCTGACTTCCAGCCTTGCCTCTCAATCCTTCTTAAAAAACCTTAATCCTACTCCCAACATCACCACTGCTGAAGCCCAGGCTATCCGTGATCTGAAGGCTGACCGATCCATCGTCATTCTTCCGGCGGACAAGGGTTCCACAACTGTGGTACTTGATCGTCGGGAGTATGTGGCTGAGGGACTGCGTCAGCTTTCAGACAACACTACTTACGAAGTTTGCCAAGGCAATCCCATTCCTGATGTCCAGGCGGAGCTTCAAGGAATCCTCAGAACCTTAGGCCCCCTACAAAACCTTTCACCCGAGTCCATCAACCTCCTGACCCCACCAACACCCCGCACCCCTACCTTCTACCTTCTTCCCAAAATTCACAAACCCAATCATCCCGGCCGTCCCATTGTAGCTGGTTACCAAGCCCCCACCGAACGCATCTCTGCCTACGTAGATCAACACCTTCAACCCATTACATGCAGTCTCCCATCCTTCATCAAAGACACCAACCACTTTCTCAAACGCCTGGAATCCCTACCCAGTCTGTTACCCCCGGAAACCATCCTTGTAACCATTGATGCCACTTCCTTATACACAAATATTCCGCATGTCCAGGGCCTCGCTGCGATGGAGCACTTCCTTTCACGCCGATCACCTGCCGCCCTACTTAAAACCTCTTTCCTCATTACCTTAGCCAGCTTCATCCTGACCCACAACTTCTTCACTTTTGAAGGCCAGACATACCAACAATTAAAGGGAACAGCCATGGGTACCAGGATGGCCCCCTCGTATGCCAACCTATTCATGGGTCGCTTAGAGGAAGCCTTCTTGGTTACCCAGGCCTGCCAACCCGAAGTTTGGTACAGATTTATTGATGACATTTTCGTGATCTGGACTCACAGTGAAGAAGAACTCCAGAATTTCCTCTCCAACCTTAACTCCTTTGGTTCCATCAGATTCACCTGGTCCTACTCCAAATCCCATGCCACTTTCCTTGACGTTGACCTCCACCTGTCCAATGGCCAGCTTCACACGTCCGTCCACATTAAACCCACCAACAAGCAACAGTACCTCCATTATGACAGCTGCCACCCATTCCACATCAAACGGTCCCTTCCCTACAGCCTAGGTCTTCGTGGCAAACGAATCTGCTCCAGTCCGGAATCCTTGAACCATTACACCAACAACCTGAAAACAGCTTTTGCATCCCGTAACTACCCTCCCGACCTGGTACAGAAGCAAATAACCAGAGCCACATCCTCATCTCCTCAAACCCGGAACCTTCCACAGAAGAACCCCAAAAGTGCCCCACTTGTGACAGGATACTTTCCGGGACTGGATCAGATTCTGAATGTGGCTCTCCAGCAGGGATACGACTTCCTCAAATCCTGCCCTGAAATGAGATCCATCCTTCATGAAATCCTCCCCACTCCACCAAGAGTGTCTTTCCGCCGTCCACCTAACCTTTGCAACCTCTTAGTTCATCCCTATGAAATCCCCAAACCACCTTCCCTACCCTCTGGCTCCTACCCCTGTAACCGCCCCCGGTGTAAAACCTGTCCCATGCACCCTCCCACCACCACCTATTCCAGTCCTGTAACCCGGAAGGTGTACACGATCAAAGGCAGAGCCACGTGTGAAAGCACCCACGTGATTTACCAACTGACCTGCCTACACTGTGAAGCGTTCTATGTGGGAATGACCAGCAACAAACTGTCCATTCGCATGAATGGACACAGGCAGACAGTGTTTGTTGGTAATGAGGATCACCCTGTGGCTAAACATGCCTTGGTGCACGGCCAGCACATCTTGGCACAGTGTTACACCGTCCGGGTTATCTGGATACTTCCCACTAACACCAACCTGTCAGAACTCCGGAGATGGGAACTTGCCCTTCAGCATATCCTTTCTTCTCGCTATCCGCCAGGCCTCAATCTCCGCTAATTTCTAATTTCAATTTGCCGCCGCTCATACCTCACCTGTCTTTCAACTTCATCTTTGCCTCTGTACATCCGCCCCGACTGACATTTCGGCCCAAACTCTTTGCCTTTACAAATGTCTGCTTGTGTCTGTGTATGTGTGGATGGATATGTGTGTGTGTGCGAGTGTATACCTGTCCTTTTTTCCCCCTAAGGTAAGTCTTTCCGCTCCCGGGATTGGAATGACTCCTTACCCTCTCCCTTAAAACCCATATCCTTTTGTCTTTCCTTCTCCTTCCCTCTTTCCTGACGAGGCAACCATTGGTTGCGAAAGCTAGAATTTTGTGTGTATGTTTGTGTTTGTTTGTGTGTCTATCGACCTGCCAGCGCTTTTGTTTGGTAAGTTTCATCATCTTTCTTTTTAGATATATATATATAAATATAATAGAGGGAAACATTCCACGTGGGAAAAATATATCTAAAAAGAAAGATGATGAAACTTACCAAACAAAAGCGCTGGCAGGTCGATAGACACACAAACAAACACAAACATACACACAAAATTCTAGCTTTCGCAACCAATGGTTGCCTCGTCAGGAAAGAGGGAAGGAGAAGGAAAGACAAAAGGATATGGGTTTTAAGGGAGAGGGTAAGGAGTCATTCCAATCCCGGGAGCGGAAAGACTTACCTTAGGGGGAAAAAAGGACAGGTATACACTCGCACACACACACATATCCATCCACACATACACAGACACAAGCAGACATTTGTAATATATATATATATATATTTTTTTTTTTTTTTTTTTTTTTTTTTTTTTCTTTACTGATGGGAGGAGTTGGTTGCCTGAGTTGCGGGGAGGGCTTAGTTGGCTTCTGCTAAAATATATATATATATATATAACCCTCACCTCAAGGTATGCTACATGCTGATGAGGTGTGAATGGCTGTTGAAGTATAACAGTCTCCAGCGGGCAACCTGTGGGGCATGTGCTACCCCCAGTTGTACAAGGCTTCCACAGGTATACAGGGCTCTACCTGGGTCGACAGTTCTTTCCCTAGCATCTCGTGGGGTCCCTACGGAACAGTCTCATCAAACTATTACTCCTGACGGGATGGGTGTACCATTAGATAGTACCTACACCCATTCCTCAAATAGAGCTCGGTTGGTCAGTCCTCCCAAAAAGAAGTCTTAGAATCATAACAACTGGGTATTAATGTGCCATAACACTTTCATTGTAATTAAGTGAACATGGGAAACCTTCGAGAAGGTCTCCCCTTCTATACTCACAAGGTATTGGAAGGTATTGCTGGGTCTCTAAGAAGTGTCAAATGACCTCGTAATGGAACATTTCCAGTTGAAACTGCTAATTCAAACCAAATATCTAAGCTTCTGGGATGTAAGACCTTAGTTGAGTACCCAATCGAGGCTGAGTTGCACAACACCCCTAACTCTAGTGAGGGCATAGTTACCTGCTCCAATATAATGGAGGTGAACCCACGGAGTTATGTCAAGAATGGAAATTATGGACATCACGGAAGTGCGAAACTATAAGAGGAGAGTCAGTGGCAGATTGGAAAAATCAGCAACATTTATTCTGATGTTTAGTACGCAAGAATTACCTGAACATATGCTTGCAGGCTACATCCGTCTTCAGGTTTGCCGGTTTGTTACTAACCAAATGCGATGCTACAAATGTCACAGATTTGGCCTTACCACTATGGGATGTAATGGGAAGGCTACAAGTGGCAATTGTGGGGGCTCAGCTCACAAATCAGATAATTATCGTAAACGTCCTCCGAAATGTGTAAACTACTTGAAAGTGAAGTCGTTCGGATGCCATCAGCAATGTGCTTACCACCTAAGCCACATACTACTACCCAACATCAGAAGCCAACTAAGCCATCCCCGCAACTCAGGCAACCACCTCCTCCCATCAGTAAAGAAAAACGTCCTTCGAAAAGTAGTTCCAAGTTCAAGGAATTGGTAGTTAAACCTTCGGATTGGCGAGCGCTCTCCCTTTCTGATGGGGACTATGCTCTTGAGGATATAGACTTCCAATCAGAGGAATCGGAGTGCAAGGAACTGGCTAGCATTCTTCCCTGACCTCAACAGTAAATCACCTCCTCCGAGGGAGAAAGACCAGGACAACCATCACTAAACAATGGCTTCCACAGGGATCTGTGGTGCAGTGAAATTTGAGTGGATATTGCTCACATTTGAAAGAATTGCAGCTCCTGGTCTAGGAGAAACCGTTCTGCATCTGCTTACAAGAAACGCATCTTAAAGTCACCGACACACCTGCATTATGGGGCTACCACACATATAGGAAGGACAATACTCTTGGAGACAGGACTAAAGGTGGAGTGACTGCTTCCATTGATGACAGATGCCACTCCTCTTCTGTCCCTCTTACCATGACCATACAAGCAATTGCCGTGAATGCTCTACCACCCTTTAATATCACAGTGTATTCTTTGTAGCTTCCCCCTAATGATGCTTTGGATGCAGATGCACTGGCAGAACTTTCCCGGGCACTCTCGCACCCATTCCTCCTTGCGGGGAACTTCTAGGCACATAATGTGCTGTGGGGCTTGGCTACCATTTGCTCCAAGTGTTGGATGATCGAGTGACTCGTCCATTCTGAGAATATCTGCCTTCTCAATGTGGGTCAAATGACACATTTTTTCACAGTTAGGGGGTCTTTTTCAGCCATTGACCTTTGTTTTTGTTCCCCAGCTATTGTAGACTCAGTTCAGTGGGAAGTGGCTCCAGATTTACATTCTAGTGTCCACTTCCCAGTGTGGATCCATCTGCAACTAGGATGGTGGCTGATAGGAGACTATGCAGATGGGTGATACAAAGGGCAAATTGGTTACAGTACAGTTGACAGGCTCTTTTTGAACAAAAGGATTATGTACAGGAGACACTTGTAAGATCCAACGTAGTAACCACCTCAGATAATGGCCTGTATGTTGGTGGAATGATGACTGTTGATTGGCAATCAGAGCCAGATGAACAGCTCTGCGTAACTTCACTGTCCAACTACAGACATATCTGTGAGAGCATATGCAAAGTGAGTGATAAAAGAACGGAAGAGGACTTCCTGGAGGGAATTCATGACTTCTATTAATTGGTCCACTTCCACTGCGCAAGTTTGGGAATCAGTAAAGCGGATTTCAGGCAAGGGTAGTACACATCGTGTTACAGACTTGTCAAGTAATGAGGTCTTGGTGGACACACCAGAAGACACGGCTCAGGTTTTAGCTGAACACTTTATTGTTACTACATCATCCAGACAAGCTCCTGCTTTTCAGGTGTTCTGCAAGACTGCAGAGATGAGGAAGCTCAATTTCTTCTCGCATAATGAGGAAGCCTATAACCTTCCATTCTTCGTGTGAGAACTGGAATCAGCTTTGTCTGCAGCCAGAGACACTGCTCCACGACCTGTTGAGATCCATAATGCCATGCTTAGTCATCTGTTACCTGAAGTGAAAGGACAGCTCCTCTCTTGTTTCAATCAGATCTGGTTTGATGGACAGTACCCTACAACTTGGAAGGAGGCAATATTAATTCCATTCTGGAATACAGGCAGGGACCATAGCACCCCTAACAGTTATTGGAGTTTAGTCCTTACCAGGTGTATGGGTAAGACTCTCGGATGCATGGTCAACTGCCACCTTGTCTGGCTGCTCGAATCCCGAGGTCACCTGAGCCCCTCCCAGTGCAGTTTCAGGCACTGCCTTTCAACCCTTGACAATTTAATTCTACTGGACAGCAATACAGGTGTCCTCCTCACGTCGAAACCATTGGTTTGAGTGTTTTTTTTTTTTACCTTGGAAAAACATATGACACTACATGGAGGTACAACATCCTTCACCAACTTCATGAATGAGGATTACATGGACGCCTGTCCTTGTTATCCATGCCTTTCTCGAGGACTGGTATTTTCGATATCGTGTTGGTGTTGCAATGTCTGACTGCTATGTTCAGGAGAATGGGGTCCCCCAGAGCAGTGTTGTCAGTGTCACATCATTTGCCATCGCTATCAATGGCATTTCCTTTCCTCCACAGTCAGGAGCCCTGTCAAAGATTCTTTGTTTGTGGATGACTTTGCAATCTTGTACTCTTCCTCTGACTTATATCGATGATGAGGTAGCTACAGCTGACCATTAGGAGGCTGGAAACCTGGGGTAGGGCAACAGGTTTTTGGTTCTTATCTGCGAAGACAACATGTGTCAATTTTAACCATGCTTATCGAAGTTTTAACCAATCAGTGCTTGCAATGGGGGGGGGGGGGGGGGGGGCAATATTGTACATTTTCAAGACACTGTGCACTTTTTGGGTTTATTATTTGACTCGAAATTATCCTAGCTCCTACACCTGAAAGACCTACAAAGGGCTTCCAGTCATTGAATATTTTGAACTGCCTTAGCGGAAAAACATGGGGAGCTGACAGATCCCGCCTCGTGCAGTTTTATAGGGCTTTTGTTCAATCACATTTAGATTATAGCAGTGTGGTCTACAGATCGGCCCGTCCTTTCTACCTCAAGATATTAGATGGTGTCCACCATGAGGCCATTCGGATATCGACTGGAACCTTTGGGATCAGCTCAGTTCAGAGTCTGTGTGCAGAGGCTGCTGAACCATCACTCTGGGTTCGCCGACATATCCTTTTGGCTCAGTAGGCACTGAAAATTTCAATATCCCCTCAGTCATTGACATTTAGTTCAGTGGTCCAACTCACATTTGAACGGCTGTTCAGGAATCGGACCCACGTGGCCAAGCCATTTGGGATATGTCCTACAGACTGTCTCAAGGATCTGGATCTCTCAGCTATCAAAATACACAGCCTGGGATGGAATGCATTGCCGCCTTGGTGTCTTCAGAGGCCCAGAGTGATTTTAAGCTTGGCACAGTACAAGAAAACTTGTACTCCAGATTATGTTTTTAGAACTTTGTTGTTTTTGTACCACAGTTTTATCGTTGTTTATACAGATGGATCCCAGCAAGAGAATGCTCTCAGTTGTTCTGCTGTTTTCCCTGATAGGATCTTTAAAGTGCGTCTTCTGGAACAATTTACAAATTATGATGCGGTATTATATGGTATTCTGATGGCATTGGGAAGGGCCCACAGACATCACTGTACAAGGTTTCTTATCTGTTCCGACTCTCTTAGTGCACTGCAAGCACTTCACCAAATGTATCCAGTAAACCCGCTGATTCAGCTCATCCATGACTCCTTACAGTGGCTCCAACACTGTGGCAATGAGGTGATCCTTTGCTAAGTACGTGGCCACATTGGGATAAAGGGCAACATGGCTGACAAAGCCACCAAGGAATCATGTTGGGATGGTGCTATCCATCAATGTCCCACCCCGTTGCATACCATCATCTAATTTTGTGACAGATGCATCATACGTCAGTGGGAGACTGAATGGTTGTAGGTGACAGACAACAAACTGTGGTCGCTCAAATCGACCACAGAGGCTTGGTGAACTTCGTGTCAGCCTCACCGCTGGTAGGAGGTTGTGCTTACCAGACGGCTCATTGGGTATAGCCCTTTAACACATGACTTCCTCCTCCGGCAGGAGGATCCACCCTCTTGTGAAGTTTGTGGTGTACCACTTTCAGTTCAGCATATTGTGGTTATGTGTGTACTATATACTGATAGTAGGGCAGCTCTCAGTATTGATGGGATTGCCCACAATCCTTGCATATACTGATTCTAGTGTTACAAGGGAGGTGAAATTTTGTGGACTGTCATGGCTCATCCTTAAATTGGTGGGGAAGGGCAGCAGACTTTAATACATTGTAAACCACTCCACATGTGGGGACAGCCTTCATCCTCACCCATGAGATTAGCATGCTGACATTTCATCAGGGCACTGATGACCATAATGTTGAGTGCCCCTCAACCCAAATCATCGCCGCTGTCGAGGTCAGGACCAAATGGTTGGAAATTAGTATTTCAGAGGGGTACAAGATAGTGAATGAGGGATATGTATGAAGCATGTGTTTGTAAACTGCTTATGTTTCATAACAAACAGCTGCCTGCAATGTCTGTGTTGTTGACATTACCTTTAAAAACTATACACAACTGCCTGTGACGTTACCATGGTGGAGCTTTGCTGCTGTTCACTGTTCATGACTGCTTGTTGAACAAGCAGCATTAGTTGACACAGGAACTTGCTGACCTAAGTGTAATGTATAATACAGCTTGGAAAGCCAAACAACTGTACAGAGAATAGCTTTATAGCAGGAATCATACCAATTTTAAGAAATTGAGACTGATATAGAGAGAGAAAAAAAAAACAGCCACAGATAGCTGTTAGTTTCTTGCCAAGAATGGTGCTTACACAAGAATGTGAGGAGATGTTTTTGGATCCTTTGGAAGAAAATCCCACAGTAAGAACCTGTCACGTTATTCACGAAATGCACACTTCATACAATACACTGTTGTGAGTTCTCATGGAGCAGCAATTACACCCTCATCGTAGACAAAGTGTGCGGTCAATAGATCCAAATGATTTTGAATTAAGAATTCAGTTCTGTTTGTGGCTTATCCATTGATGTTGTCTTGTATTCAGATGGGTAGTTGTCATTTTTAACAGTTAGTATGATCTGAAGCTGGTGTTACAAGGTGTAAGTTGTTCAAGTCACCAAGCCGGCCGGAGTGGCCGAGCGGTTCTAGGCGCTACAGTCTGGAGCCACACGACCGCTGTGGTCGCAGGTTCGAATCCTGTCTCTGGCATGGATGTATGTGATGTCCTTAGGTTAGTTAGGTTTAAGTAGTTCTAAGTCTAGGGGACTGGTGACCTCAGAAGTTAAGTCCCATAATACTCAGAGCCATTTGTTCAAGTCACTAGAAAAATTAGGTATTTTTTTCCAATCATTTGTTACTTATCTCGAAATAATCATTTTAAGATATTCCATCACATGTATAATTTTCATCCTATAGGTTTGGGACGACATGTAGGTAGTTACCACAGTTTTATTGAATCATACCTATGTCGATAACATGAGAATACTTTGTATTCACTACAGTAGCAAAGTATGAGTACTTACTGTACATATTTAAATCAAACAATGTGCCTGTAAGGTGTAAAATCATTATAATCATCAAGAAGGGTAGAAACCTCATGAATATTAACAAATATGTATTTACATAACCAAACAATGGAAAATCCAGGATGGAATGTAACAATATTATGAGAAGGAAAGTTGCTACTCACCATGTAGCAGAGATGCTGAGTAGTAGATAGGCACAACAAAAAGACTTTCACACTTAAAGCTTTCGTCCATTGGCCTGTCAACAATACACACACACACACACACACACACACACACACACACACACACACACACACACACACACGACTGCACCCTCTGCCCTCCCCCCTCCCCCCTTCCCACATCTCCCCTGCCCTCTGTCTAACCTGCAGCACTTCACTGTCCACCACCTCCACCATACAATCCCTCCCCCTCCCTGCCCCAGCCTCCTCCTTATCCCCACCAAGTCGCCCCTCTCCTCATGCACTGGTGCTGCTGCTTGCAGTGTGGTTTCAGTTGCCTGAGACTGCAGTTTGTGTGTGTGTGTGTGTGTGTGTGTGTGTGTGTGTGTGTGTGTGTGTGTGTTGTTGTTATTGTTGACAAATTCTAATGGCCAAAAGCTTTAAGTGTGAAAGTCTTTTTGTTGTGCCTATCTGCGATTCAGCATCTTTGCTATATGGTGAGTAGCCACTTTCCTTCTCATAATATTGTTATATGCAATATGCGTGCATATACAATTACAATAGGATGCATTACCTTGTGGTAAATACATAATGTCTTGTCTGTATGGTAAACAGATTGTCATTTGTTCATGTTCTAAAATACTAAATTATGAGAATGACCTCTCTTGAAAATACACGTAAATTCCATCACTGGATAATTTTTTCTATCAGTTGTATGTGAAGTGCAATGTCACATGTCTCACTACATTTATGAGTTGTATAGGACACTGTCACAGTAAGAAAAACATGGAAATGCAAGTCATGGCAAAGTGTCTCACAGTGTAGGTACGGTATATTGTTTCTTCTAAGATATGCCTAGATAGATCTGTGGCATGCACTTATTCTGTGCATTGAACTCCCCATAACAGTATAAAAGGAAACAATGTATATAGAGACAAAAATTGATGCCGTTTTTGTGAACAACACACTGAGCAAGTTGAAAATAAATGTAATGGGTCTAACAAGGAGAGGTCGTCAGTGATGGGATTGACTTTTTAGATAAACAATCTTTATGGTGATGTTGGGTTAAGGTTTCAAGTATCACACTCTGTAACCATTCATCCTGTTGAGGCCTCGTTTTTGAGTAATAGACAGAAAAAAATTTGGAGTTTCGCATTATGCGCTACAGCTTTCAAAATGAGTGTTATAAAGACTAGTTACGTAGCATAATTGACAAAGTACAGTCCTTGCATGCAAAAAGTTGTGGATTTGAATCTTGTCATGTGCTGTGAAATGTTATATATTTTCAAATCATTATCAAAATCACTTTTGTCAAAAATTTTATTCAATTAATTGTTTAAGTGTAATGTTTTTATTTCTGTTCCTTTGACATATCATTTTAATAACCATATTAACTTTTTCAGTTGCTCTCATTTTTTCTTGTTGTCGTTCTTTTTCCACGTGGAATCTGTGCGCGTCTGAATTTAATTATTTGTATTCACCTACCATAATATTTAGACATTTGAGAATATCTGTCTGTTGCTTAAAGAGCAATAGATGAAATAATCTATTTATATTGACTGTGCAGTGGTGTTAAAAATGTAGTTTTTGTTACAAGATGTACATTTTTTGAACAGTAATGGTCAGACAAACATTTAAAACAAACAATGGAAAATCCAGGATGGAATAATGAAAAATATTATGATAAGGTTAGATTGTTACTCACATATAGAGGAGATGCTGAGTTGCAGACATGCACAACAAAAAGATTGCTATACATTTGAGGTTTCAGCCAAAATGCCTCCTTGTAAAGTAGAAAGTGCACAAAATTCATGCAAGCACAGATCACACAGCCATGACCTCTGTCTCTGATCACAGAGGCCAAAAGCTGAAATGTATAGTAGTCTTCTTGTTGTGCCTGTCTAAGACTCAACAACTCCTCTGTATGGTGAGTACCAATCTCTCATTTAAACGTTTAAAGCATCAATTCTTATTGCACTATGGACAGAATAATGCAGATGAAGATTTAATAAATGCAATAACAAGATGAAAATTAGCATTAAATCACCTGAACAAAGATTACAAATGCAAAAAGATTGATACAAAGAAAAGTGAGAGCACCCGAAATGTTAATATGATGATTAAAATGACATGATAGTGGTATAGGAATGAGGAAACTCCACTTAAGACAATTAGTAACTGAATAAAAGTATGATCAAAGTCATTTTGATAAAGATTTAAAAATAAAAAATAAAAATTCAAAGCACCTGATGAGATTCAAACCCACAACCTTCTGCATGTGAAGACTGTTCCTTAACTGTTAAGCTACACAACCAGTCAACATTCCTTTTTTAAAGATGCAGAGCATCATGTGAAATTCCAAAATTTTTCATTGATTGCTTGCAAACAAGAGCCCACCTAAATCACTGTATAGGTGGCTTCAAAAAGTTGATCCTGCCACTTGAGGCCTCTCTTTGAAAGGAGATACTAACATATCTTGTCAGTGTTTAGTCAATTTATGTACAGGAAGACAGAAAACTGCAACCTGAAATTCTGTATATAAATTTATGTATTATACATCTTATTGCATAAATCTGTGTATTCACCAAGGACATTGTCTGTGTGTTTGGTCATGTTAGGGTATACCTCTATTTCTTCAAAGATAATCAATACTCTAACTTTCTCTGCCCTGTGGGAATGGTCATGTTCTTAGTGAAATCATTAACAGAATGCTTGTGCTCTCTTACGTAAGCACTAAATGCTGATGGATTGGACTCACTAAAATCAACATGATCTCTAAACCTTGTTTTTAAGTTACTGCTGGTTTGTCCAACATGAGCCTTACCACCGTCACTGCATGTCATTTAGCATACTATAGATGTTAAATGTCTGGTGCACATTGAATATATTTTGGATGGAAAGTTAATTATGCAGTCAGATGTATCGGGATTTCAGAATACATTGAACAGGTGGGCATCCCATCTCTATGTCCTCAGATCCAAAAAATTAATACTGCCATTGTCCTCTGTGGTGAAGGAAATATTGCTATGTAGCATATCAGACAGTTGAAATTAAACAGTGGGAACTCCAGGGCAGAATATCAAGAATGTAAGAAAAAGATAGATTGCTACTTACTGTAAACGTGACACATTAAGTCACAGACAGGCACAATTAATATACTTTCACATTAGCTTTCGGCCACAGCCTTCACCAGGACAAGAAAGAGAAACACACACATTCATTCACACAAGCAAGCATGCCTCATGCACATGACTACCATCTTCGTCAGTTCAGAGGTCAAGCTGCTGGAGATGATGAGTGTGTGTGTGTGTGTGTGTGTGTGTGTGTGTGTGTGAACTTTTCTAGTCAAGTAATCACAGAGTTCAAAGCACTTGTTTTCAGCATAACCTAAAATTACATTTTGCCATAGTGCTGATAGGCAGTTCCGCAGATCCAGCCTGTCTTTTGTTACCGTATGTGGCCATTAAAGATAAAATAGTTATCTCCAATTCTTCACCTTTGTCTTATACAAAGCAATATACTAATCAGAATCATTTTCTCTGAAAAATTACCTGCAAAATATATCAAGTTTTGAATCTTCAAAATAGTGTTGATGCTATATGCACCACAAGCAACTGAAATTATTTTATTTTTATTCATCCAAATATCATCTCACAATGATATAAGGACTGTCAAGATAATACAGTGCAAATCAATAGCTCAAAATATACAGCACACAGAATGCAAAATATGCTTTTTGAGAATAGGAGATATTGGCCAGTTTGTATTTTAATGTCGAGTTTTGTCTGAATGCTCTAACGCAGGAAGTATATGACAGAGCATTTCCTAATAGTAAAAATATTAAGTGTAGAATAAATTGTGTTTTAGTCACAGAAAGACATACGAAAGTTCTTCATCTTGCTTTGTCTTTCTGGATTAGTGGGTGTTTCTTTGTAGGAACAAATTCATTTTCATATTTACTCATTGTTGTTCTTCCTACACTATCATTCAGTTTTTCATCATTAGCGTGTTGATAGCCATACCCTAAGAAGTTTATCAACTGAATCATTTAAAGTGTATAGACATAAGAAGTACTTGGATCCACAATTTCATTTTTAAATCTGCAGTGATAAATAAAACATTCAGTTTCTTATGACTCATTTTTTGCCGACAAGGATATTAACTGAACGGAAGAGAAGAAATCTGCTGTATTACTGTCAGCAGATAACAAGGACGTAGTGATTTATCAGTACTGAATATTAAAATTAGCCCTTTTTGCTGTATTTTTCCCTACTCCTTTGTTATTGAAAGATGAAAAATGGATGATTGTGAGTAGACACAGGGTATAATAACTCATAAAGATATGTGGGAGAAAATACAGAATCCATGTATTGAGCACACATGAGGATATATGGGGGGACAAGCAATACCAAAAGTATTGTAGGTTTGGTGTGGGAGATAGTGCACAGTAAGTACTTAATGACTCTTCCTGTAAAGGTGGTCTTGAAACTTTGCTTTCTAGGGTAGTTTGCTTCTGTCTTAGTATGTGTGCTGCTAGTTCAGTTCCTTCAGAATTTCTGTGTCACTCTCCCATGCATCAAAAAAACCTATACTATTCATGTTTCCCTTCTTTGTATACATTCACTAACACCTGTTTCCTATGTGATATGGGTCCCACACATTTGAGAAATATTCTTGGATGATTCGAACAAGTGTTCTGTAAGCAATCTCCTTTGTAGGCCAATTACATTTCCCTCATATTCTGCCAATGAACCAAAACTGTCACATGCTATATGTATGACTGAACCTATGCAATCATTCTAGTTTATATCCCTACAAATTGTTACAACCAAACATCTATACCTATACTTTGCAAATTACTGTGAAGTTCATGGTAGTGGGTAGATCCCATTGTGCCAGTAATCAAGGTTTTTTCCAATTCCATTCATGTATTTGGTATGGAAAGAATGAGTGATTGAATGTGTCTGTGCATGCTGCAATTATTCTAATCTTGTCCTCACAATCCCTATGCGAGTGATATGTAGGATGTGTAGTATATTTCTAGAGTTGTCATTTGAAGCCGGTTCTTGAGACTTTGCTAGAAGACTTTCTTGTGATAGTTTACGCCTATTTCCAAGAGTCTGCAGTTCAGTTTCTTCAGCATCTCTGTGACACTGTCCCATGGGTCAAACAAACCTCTGACCATTCATGCTGCCCTTTTCTGTATCCCCTGCTAATCATATTTTGCACATGTCCCACAAAATTGAGCAGTATTTTAGAAAGGCCACATTAGTGATTTGTAAGCCATCTCCTTTGTAGACTGACTGCACTTCCCCTATTTTTACCAGTAAACTGAAGTCTAGCACCTGCTTTACCCATGACTGATCCTAAATGATCATTTCATTTCATATCCCTACAAAGCGTTACACCCAGGTATTTGTATGAGTTGGCCAGTTCCAGCTATGACTCATGTTTCAAAAGACAACACACAAATGATGACAGGCAAAGATTAATAGAGATTCATGTGTCTGTGTAAAGATCTATGCGCGAAGTGTACAATAGCTATCACTGTCTTTACCTTGGGTAAAGAGATGGCGAAGAATCTGAAAAAAGTTCTGGTCCTATGTAAAATTGCTAAGTATGTCTAAGGCTTCTAGTCACTCACTTGTTGACCAGTCTGGTTTGGAAGTAAAGAATAGCAAAAGGTAGGCTGAAGCTTTGAATTCCCAGTTTAAGAAATCGTTCATGCAGGAGAATCGTACAAACTTACCATCATTTGACCGTTGCACAGAGTCCCATATGGACAACAAAGTAATAGAGTGTCCCTAGCACAGAGAAACAACTAAAAGAGTTGAAAACAAATAAGTCACCAGGTCCGGATGGAATCCCAATTCGGTTTTACAATGAGTATGATACATCATTGGCCCCTTACTTAGTTTGCATTTATCGCAAATCTGTCGACCATTGCAAAGTGCCAATCAAGTGGAAAAAAGTGCAGGTGACTCCTGTATTTAAAGAAGGGTAAAAGAAACGACCCCCAAAATTACAGACCCATATGCTTAACATTGGTTTGCTGCAGAACTCTAGACCATACTCTTGAGTTCAAATATAATAAATTTCCTAAAAACTGAAAAGTTGATGTCCATGAATCAGCTTTAGCAAGCATTGCTCATATGAAACCCAGCTCGCTCTATTCTTACAGGATATACTGCGAACTATGGATGAAGTGCAACAGGCTGATTCCATATTTCTAGATTTCCAAAAACCATTCAACACAGTGCCAAACTGCAGACTGTTAACGAAGGTACACGTGTATAACAGGTTCCCAGATATGTGACTGGCTCGAACTTCTTAAGTAACAGAACATAGTGTGTTGTCCTCGACGGTGAGTATTCATCGGAGACAGGGGTAACATCAGGAGAGCCGCAGGGAAGTGTGATAGGACTGTTACTATTTTTCAGATATAGATAAATGATCTGGCAGGCAGAATGGGCAGCAATCTGCAGTTGTTAACTGATGGTGCTGGTGTTTACAGCAAGGTGTTGAAGATAAATAACTGTAGGTTGATACAAGGTGATATAGACAAGATTTCTAGTTGGTGTGATGAATGGCATATGGAAAAAGGTAAGTTATTGCGGATGATTGGGAAAAGCAAACCTGTAATGTCTGGATATGGCATTAGTAGTGCCCTGCTTGACACAGTCACATTGTTTGCATATCTGGGCATAATGGTGTGAAGCGATATGAAATGGAACGAGCATCTGAGGATTGTGGTAGGGAAGGCGAATGGTTAACTTCGGTTTGTTGAGGGAATTTGAGGAAGGTGTGGTTCATCTGTAAAGGAGACTGCATATAGGATGCTGTGCAACCCATTCTTGAGTATGCTCAAGTGTTTGGGATCTGCACCAGGTCAGATAGAAAGAACACATCAAGCAATTCATAGGTGAGCTGCTAGATTTGTTACCAGTAGGGCCGATCAGCATGCAAAGTGTTACGGATATGCTTCGGAGCTCATGTGGGATTCTCTGGAGGTAAGAATACATTCATTTTGAAGAACACTACTGAGAAGTTTAGAGACCTGGCATTTGAAGCTGGCTATAGAACGATCCAGTTGCTGCTGCCAACATACACTCACATAGTGACAACATAGAAAAGATATGAGAAATTAAAGATCCTATGGATGCTTATAGACAGTTGTTTCATCATTGCTCTCCCTATCTAAGAGTGGAGCAGGAAACGAAACAGCTAGTTGTGGTATAGGGTACCCTCAACCATGCACCTTATGGTGGCTTGCAGAATATGTATGTAGATGTAGAGTGATATATTCTAGTCATAAGATACTATATTTTTTGTTTGTGAAGTGAATGGTTGTATAGTTATCCAAATTTAAAGCAAGGTGCCAATCTTTGCACCACTTCGAAATCTTAAGAAGGTATGACCGAATATTTATGCAGCTTCTTTCAGATAATACTTCATTATAGATAACTGCATCATGTGCGAAATGTCTTGGGGTTACTATTAATATTGTCTGCAAGATCATTAATATACTATGTTAGCAGCAAGGGCCCCAATATATTTTCATGGAGTGAACCTGAAGTTAGTTTTACTTCTGTTGATGACACACTATCCTAGGTAACGTCCCATGTCCTCCCTACCAACAGACCTCAGTTGAAGTCATAAATTTCAGTAGATGCATAACATGACCATATTTTCAATAATAAGCCTAGGTGTGGTACTGAGTCAAATGCTTTTTGGAAATCAAGAAATAGTGCATCTACCCAATCACCTTGATTCATGGACTTCAGGTAGTCGTGAGAAAAGTGAGTTGGGTTTCTCAAGATTGGTGTTTGCAGCCAGTTCACGTGAAAGAGGTCATTCTGTTATTTGCAGTGGTACAAGAAATGAATTTGGGCAGTAATCCAGTATTTTCCTTTGTAAAAGAACATTTGAAAACTGAGTTCAGGATTCCTGCTTTTGCTGTGCTACCCTCAGCTTCAATTTCTGTTAAATAAATGAATGTTTGGACACTAACTTTGGTACCAATAACAGCCTTCACATATGACTAGAATTTCTTTGAGATGTGTGAGAGATATTTCTACAAATAGTCTGCTACAGTAGTTATGAAGGTTTCACAAATTCTTCTCATGACAGCCAAGCACATTTCATGAGCATCTCTTTATCTTCAGCTTCTCCTTATCTTCAGCCCCTATGCTTTGTTTTACGAATGTTACGCAGCACTCTCTGTTTAATTTAAACATTGTATTAGATATATATCTAGTGTATGGTCAACTATGCTCCTAAACCTGATCACGTTTCTTTTACGTGCAGATCTTCAGAGCTAAATGTTTAAAGTTCCTTATTGAGGTTCGATACTTCTGTCTCTTTATTAGTTTTCTGAACATGTAAATCCTGCTATTGTTTTTTTTTTTCACATGTAGTGTGGTAATCATTGTTGCTACAAGTACCTCATGGTCACTGACACTAGTTTCAATGTGAACATCCTAAAAGAGGTCAAATCTGCTTGTTGCTATTAGACGTGGTATATTTCTATCAGGAGTGAGCTCCTGAACAATCTGTTGTAGGTACTTCTCAGAAAAGGCCTTTAGCAGTGTTTTGCAAGATATATTGTCACACTCACCACTAGTGAAACTGTAATTTCCCCAGTTGATTGCTGGATGATTAAAGTCTCCTCCAATGACAACAGTGAGATTTGGGGAACTTATGCATCAGTGAACTTAGGGTTTGCTCTAAAATGTTCAGTTGAATCTGGACGTGAGTGTGGTGATTGATAGAAGGATCTGAATAAAAGTTTATGCCTGCCCTTGATCCTGAGTCTTGCCCAGATGATCCTTGCATGCAGCTTCAATTTCCAACTTGGTGGATTTGAGTTTCATGTCCACTGAAACTGATATACCACCTCCATTTACCATATTTACCATTAGCCTATCTTTTTAATATACACTTGAATCCCCCCCACCCCCTCCACCCCCCACCACCAAATCTCACTGTTATCAATTTCAGGTTTTAACCAGCTTTCTGTACCTAACATTATGTGAGATCCAGTGCTTTGCAGGAAATCTGTAATTTCATTGTGGATGCTTTGGCAGTCAATTGCTTGTAGGGAGCATTTCTTTGGCTCTTATACTAACACTTCTGTTCCCGTACAGATATCATTATGTGTGTAGAGTAGCCTAATTTGTATTAAAAAACTACTTGTGTCCAACTCAGTCAGGTAACTTGGGTGCAGCTTGTGATTTACAGTGCAGACCTGACCCAATTGAGGGATCCTACAATTCCCAACACTATGGTGCAAGTCCAGGAAATTGAAGTCTCGCATGTCACAGAACCATCAAAATCTCTTGTTCAATCCTTCCATGCAACTCAGAACCAGGGGAGGTGATCAGTTTTGGGGACAATACTGGAAATTGGGAAATTTGTTGAAAACTATGTGACCAAGGCCTCTTCTCATCCTTCTCTACCAGTTGCCAGAATGATCCAAGTAGGCATGAGGCCTCCAGCACATGGTTTGCTTCCCATCACTTTCTGCAATTTCCATAAGCATTACAATTATTTGCCATATGACAATTAATAGACAATTAATAGACCCCACTGTTTTTGCGTTTGCTTCCTCTTGAAACAGGGCACAGTAGGTTTCACATCAGGTGAAGTGAGTTTCGCTTACTGAAGTTTGTTTTCAGAGTAAGACAGTATGTCGAACTTTTTGCTTAGGGGAATAGTATGACACTCACACTTTTCACTGGTCGCTGTTTCCCCTGTAGGGCACACAGCCGCACCACTGACAAGCCCCTGGAAGTCGTGCACAAGTAGTTCGGATCTGTGGAGGAGTCAGGATCCACAGAAGAGGATAGTATTTGAGGTGCCTTGATATTTCCCAACTCTCAGGAGCACTCCTGACACACCCATCTGCAGCAGCTTCAGATTCTTTGACACTAGTCATAGGAGTTTCCAGCTGCTTTCATATGTCAACTAACTCGTCCCTTGTTTGAGAATTGCAATCACAGTGTGGCTGGTACTATGTTTTACACAAAAATAAACAAATAGCTGTATTGTAAACATGTTGATTCTAGAGCTATTAATCTAAAAGTAAATTTAATTCCCTGTAAGAATTTCAAGTAGTTAATAAACAAAATGAGATTTCTATTAAAGCAACAGAAAAATGTAGAATAAAAGTTAGTAATTTTCTTAAACATTTTTGATGTTGTAGGTGCCAACAATCTTGAAAGTAGCATTCAGTTTTGATTAATACAGGCAGTATATACACCTGTTGAAAACATAGGGTGACAATTGTTGAACTATATGAAAAAACATATGAATTTGTTACAAACTATGGCGTGCACTCACTTCATTCAACATGTAAATGTCACTACAGGTAATTGAATTTAGGTTATGACACGTTCGATATGCCTGCCATCATTGGTGATGAGGTGACGCAGATGAATAGCGAAATATTGCATCACCCACTGAAGTGTCAGAGCGTAGATGCTGTCAATGACTCCTGAATTGCTGTTTTCTGCTCAGCAATGGTTTTGGGGTTTTTGCTGTACTCCTTGTCTTTAATATAGCCCCACAAAAAGGAGTCACTATTCAGATCCGAAGAATATGGCAGCCAATCGAGGCCCATGCCAGTGTCCTCTGGGTACCCCAGAGCCAGAATGCAGTCCCCAAAGTGTCCTCCAGGATATCAAACATACTCCTGCTTTGATGGAGTTGAGTTTTGTCTTGCATGAACCACATCTTGTCAAAATTAGGTTCACTTTGGATGGTGGGATGAAATCATCTTTCACACTTTCATCCACAGTTTGGTAGTCACTGTGCCATCAAGGAATATCGGACCAATTATTGCATGACTGGATGTTGCACACCACACAGTCATCCATTAGGGGTGAAGAGACTTCTTAATCATGAAATGCAGATTCTCTGTCACTCAAATGCGCCAATTTCACTTATTGACAAACCTGTCCAAATGACAGTGGACTTCGTCGTTAAACCAAACCATACATGAGCATACTAATTCCCATCCTGCCCCCCTCCCCCTGGCCAACCGTGCAGTTGGAACATCCTAACAAAAACTGTGCAGATTTTATTTCATATAGTTCAATAATTGTTACCCCGTATGTGCTACAATAATTAAATACAAATGCTGTTTGCTATGAAATATGTTGTGCACAATAGTTATAACTTCCAAAAATTCTTAAAAATGTATGTTTATTCGTGTTGATATACACTGAAATTTGGGGTGATTGATTCTTTGGATGAGGATGGTACTACTCACATTATATAAACCACAAAAGAATTTTTTTACATCACTCATCATACTAAAGTTGACAATATATCACAACAGACAGAAGTAGTATTTGATACATTCGACACGAAAAGCACGTTTAAATTATACATCAAGTTTTTGGACCTTAGTTTTTGAGGTGATGTTTTATTTTATTCATACACAAAGGAAATACCAGAAGTTGGCTTATACATATAAATATAAGTTAGTAAACATGTGAATTGCACAGATTTTGTCCTTAGCTTGTTTCATAACACATTTTACATTAGTGCCAAAGATGAACATTGTAGTGTCAGTACATTACACAAAACTGACATAAAATGTGGAGTGCAAGAATGGACATCTTCCACTTGTGGTAGCTAACAATACATAATGAACAAAAATTAAGAACAGGACACACACACACACACACACACACACACACACACACACACACACACACACAGACAACCCCGCGCGCTATCACGCGTGCACGTGCGGCACGATCAAACCCCGAAGCCAAAGGAAAAACATTATATGTCTAGGATTTCAGCTGAATACATGTGTTGACAGAATTAGTATGAAATAAAAGTAAATTGTAACTGCCTATAAAATTCACTTGTGCAGCTACCTCTATAAACACCTTCTTATATATCTTACATATCTTAACATCATTCAAGAAATGCTTTCTTACATTTAGCGTTACCTTTGTATTAGACTGCTGACGTATGCTGAGGTCGATATAACCCCTGCCAATTGGAAAAGAATCGTTCTTGGAGCAATCTTATTAGCATCAAAAGTATGGGATGATCAGGCTGTGTGGAATGTTGATTACTGTCAAATACTGAAGGACATCACTGTAGAAGACATGTGAGTAGCAAGCAGTTTAACTCATAGTTACTTAATTAGCAGATATTCTACAAGTTTTTTTTGTCATGCAATGCTTGTGTATAGCTATATAACTGAAAAATAACTTATTTCAGGAATGAACTTGAGCGACAGTTTCTGGAAATGTTACAATTCAACATTAATGTTCCCTCCAGTGTTTATGCAAAGTATTACTTCGATCTCCGAACTCTAGCAGAGGCAAACGATCTTTCATTTCCTGCTGAGCCACTCAGCAAAGAAAGAGCTCAAAAGCTAGAGGCTATGTCACGTGTCTGTGAGGACAAAATAACGGCAGAGGCATTACGTAATGGACACAAAAAATGGTCAAGTATGGATAATGTGAGTACTGGAGGACCTAGACGCAGTGTAGCAATTCTTTCGTAACACAGTGAGTTTTGTCTGTTGAGTTGCACACTGCTTGAAGTTTGATCACCATGTGTTAATGAAATGAGACCACTGAAAAAAAGGACTGATGTATACGTCCAGTCTTATTTTTCTTGCCGATGACTTTCATCATGAGATGTATTATGAAACTGTCAGACAAGCAGTGTATGAAACACCTACATTTTAAACACTTTGTACTGGTGGTGATGCAACGAAGTTATGTATGAATGACTGAAAATTTTTAATAAGTTTTATTTGTCAGTTGTATCTATACAAATTACCAAAGGATGTTTCTGCAATACAGGTGCTGTGTTGCTGTTAAGAGGAGGATAAAATTTCACATTATATTTCTTTTTTATGTAAAGATTGTTTCTTCCAAACCCTGTCTTTTTTTTTCCAGAAATTATTGGGAAGTATCCAACATAGTTTTTATCTTTTGTATTGCCTTGTACAGTAAACAAAGTAATTTAAAGGTTTGAAATTTTAATATGACTGTGTAGTCATGCAGTGATGTAATGGCTGTAACTTCCTAACAGTAATATGTTGTCAGTTGTAGGCAGCTGAAATTGTATTGAAAGTCAGTACATATATGTAGCACAACATCAGCCATCTTTTCTGTGATTAAATTTTGTTATTTTAAATACCAAAATATTTTACTGGTAATTGTTAGCAAAAATTTTATGCGTCTTTGCTTATTAAGAAATTTATTGTATTTGCTATATTTTTGATTGCTGTAACTTTCAAAAAATATGTAATTATTTAATTTTCCTTAGGGAAGGCATTTATAGTGTTTCCACAAATACTTGTATATTTTTGTAGAACTTATATGAAGATTTTTTTTAATGTGTTGACAAGTCTGTTTCATTCCTTTGCTCTTATATATATATAAAAAATAATGCACCAGGGCGATAATTTTGTTTGCCCATTACAATATTATTTTGTTAAAGTGATGTGTCACTTCTTCCACTATTCCTTCAGAAATATGTCTTGAAAATTTCATAGTGCAGAATATATAAAAAGAAATAGCACCTTTTTCTATGAAGTTCAGTTCATAAAATGTAAATCATCAAATCTAATTATTTGACATGATTTGTCAAGAATTTAAGTTCATTGTTTCTTTGATTCTCTTGAGTTTACAGAACAGCAGTTTGGACCTCAGAAATGGATACAGATTGCTATTCTCCTAAGAGAATTATTTGCTTTAAAGTAATTGTTGTGTATGTGACCTGTGCCAGACTTTTGTAATGAAACGCCTTTACAGAAATTTCATATTGAAATATATTTTTAAATTGCTTGAAGTTTAGTTGTAGTTCATTCTGTGTGCCAGTTATTCATAGTGAAAAAGTGATGTTACTTTTTTGCTTCAATAGACACTTCTCACAAGCAGTGAGAAGTGCACTCTGGGGGCAAAGTAATGATTTTGCTCCAGAATTACTTTAGTTGCTCAAGAGTTCCTATCACTAGTGTATTGTTATTGATGGTGCACTGAGAGATTTTTTTTCTCAGTATTCAAGCCTTCCAAAAAAAAGGTCAGTGTTTCCTGACATAGAACAAAAACGAACAGCATTTAAAAGATGAAGATTTAGAAATGCTTCTTCATAAGCTGCCAGTATAGGTTGGTGGCTAACAAAGGTGAAAGCCTAAGAAACAACTGCACAAAATGGAATTGTGCCAATAACTTCATGTACAAAGCTTTATAAATCAGTGGTTAGTGGTCTCCTTTGGCCTTAATAGTTTGTATGAGCAGCTCTGCTGATTTTGTTGAAAATGTGTGCAAATCACCTTATACTATCAGTGGATAAAGGAACACATGTAGGTACTTACCAATAGCAAACATTTTGTCGAATCATAATTAAATACATATTTCTGTTTCCAACAGTGATGTAGATGTCAGTGTTTTGGCATTTCTGTTCATGTTACATTTGCAGATAGTAAAATAACAAGGAATACCTTGCAAATTAAAAGCATGTAAATACATTGTATTCATGATGATACCTTAGAGACAGTGGAAATAGAAAAAGATTTTGTTGCTTTCATATAAGAAAAGAAAAAGTAGAAAGATAGCTAGCTGCCCTTGCACATTATTCAATACATGTATAATGCATTACATGAATGAATGTCAAAACAAGCTATTTTGTATAACTACCAGGTGATCACAAAGTCAGTATAAATTTGAAAACTTTACAAACCATGTAATAATGTAGATAGAGAGGTAAAAATTGACACACATGCTTGGAATGACATGGGGTTTTATTAGAGCAAAAAAAAAAAAAAAAAAAGAAAAGGTGTTGCTAGACGTGTGAAAGATATCTTGTGCGCGTTGTTTGGTGATGATCGTGTGCTCAGCTGCCACTTTCGTCATGCTTGGCCTCCCAGGTCCCCAGACCTCAGTCCGTGCGATTATTGGCTTTGGGGTTACCTGAAGTCGCAAGTGTATTGTGATCGACCGACATCTCTAGGGATGCTGAAAGACAACATCCGATGCCAATGCCTCACCATAACTCCGGACATGTTGTACAGTGCTGTTCACAACATTATTCCTCAACTACAGCTATTTTTGAGGAATGATGGTGGACATATTGAGCATTTCCTGTAAAGAACATTATCTTTGCTTTGTCTTACTTTGTTATGCTAATTATTGCTATTCTGATCAGATGAAGCACCATGCGTCAGACATTTTTTTAACTTTTGTATTTTTTTGATTCTAACAAAATCCCATGCCATTCCAAGCATGTGTGTCAATTTGTACCCCTCTATCTGTGACATTATTCCATGATTTATTCAGTTTTCAAATTTATACTGACTTTTTGATCACCCGGTATTTTGAAGTTGTGCACCTCAGTAATTTTGAGATTGTATGTTGCTTGCAGCTCATAATGAGATTGGCAGAGGACCAACAATAAAACAACATTGTAGTACATTATCACACATTATCTGTATCTTCCAGTGAACAGACAAGCTAAAGACAGAGACTGTAATAGATAGCAATAGTGGTATTTGTGGAGGCTCTTGTGGTAGTGTTAAAAATTCTTAAAAAAGAAAGTAATTCCAGTTCATTTTTTGAAACTGAAAGTAAATATTGCTGCACTTGGTATTGTGACAGCTACTCCAGCTCTTCTGAAACATGGAACAGAGAAAGGTGGAGGGGTTACACCCGAAACAATGCCTACACATTATGGTAAGAGTCTGAAAGAATGAACACAACAACCCACATAAAATATGCCATTTGAGGTGCAATGAAAAGCGTAACAAAAATGATTAAATGTTACACAGCTGGAGGTGTAGTTTTTTATGGATGCTAAGATTTTGTTGGCTGATAGTGGCAAACAAGATGTTCACTATATCGTCTTCCAGTACTGCAATCTCAAGGAAGACACTAACAAGCCCAAACATTAAGTTAAGGGCAGTAGGTATTTTGTTCGGTTTAACAACAGCATTTGACTGTGTGGACCATGAAGTATTTTTGCACAAGTTGGAACATTACAGGATTGTGGAGAAAGCTTACCAAAGCTCACTTCATATCTGGAAAGTAGAAAGCAGATGTTGCCCTTCAGTCTCAAAATCTCATTAAGATTGAGATCATGTGAAGTGTGGGTTGCCATATGTTTATGTTCTGAGGTTATTGCGCTTCTTGGTGTATATCGATGAACTGTGACTGAACATAACAGGTTGACTCAAAAAATTTTCCCTTTGCAGGTGTACAAGTGTTGAGAGAGTCACAAAAGGGAAAGTAAATGATCTAGCTAATAGGGTAGTTGATTATATCACATGGGGCTTTCAGAAGCCAAATTAAAGCTTAACTGCAACAAAACACAGTGCATATAATTTGTCATGGAACTATTCTAAGAGTGAAATTTTACTATCTCGATGTGGTCAAACAATCTGTGAAACTGACCATTTTAAATTCTTAGTTCTGCTGAGGTAGATGAAAAACTTTCTTGGAAGTATCACATTCAGTATCTTGTGCAGAATTTGAATGCTCTTATCTTCTTCTTCGTAAGAATAATCTCTGTTGACTGTCACACTGAAACATTAAGGCTTGTTTATTTATTTTCACCATTAACTCCTGTGGTACATATTTTGGGGTAGCTCTGTGCACACACTGAGAATATTATTTGAATTACTTTCCATGCTGAGAAAAAATTTAAATTTAAATGAGAATTGTCCAAAATAAACTGACAAACATAAAGACTTATTCACTACGCTGATATAAACTGTGCATACTGGACAATGCACAAATGAAAGGAAGAAACATTTAGTAGTAATTCATTATTGTGGTACACTCTTTTTTTCTGCAACAGTGTCTGCTGATGTCACTCTTAAACTCTGTGGTTGCCTTTTATAAACAGCTAACTCGATCTTGGTATGAAAATTACATAATATTTTATATCTGGCGTGAGGCTGAAGGAGCTAAAAGGTGGAAATCAGAATGGCAATATATATTTTCAGATACACTGACTGATCTCTGTCTCTACCTACAGATGTGGTGGACAGACAGAAACTACAGCATTCAGGAAAATAAAAGTTTTATATTACTGATTATAAATTACATCACGTGCACATATGTTGACTATGGCGTGACAAACAGAAAAATAAGATACAATTACCAGTGTTTGTACAAATAGTTCCATTGCTAACTAATAATTCTAGTCATGAAGTACAATATTTTCTTTTAATATTTATTTTCTAAGAAAAATAATGAAATGTTTTTGTTGTAATATTCCACTACTGTGTAGTACACAGCTAACCGATTGTTACTACCAGCATCCTGCCTCCAAATTCCATGTTTGTTAATCCAAGGTTTGGAATGACAATTTCTTCCCTTCATCAACTGTGCAATGTATTTTTCTGTTTCTTATATGTCAAGTTGATTGATGAAATAACTGCTCACAAGTCGCAGAAACTAAAATTTGAACTACAGTTTAATGTTGTGTATTTTTCAATTACTCGGGTACAGCAAGAGGTAAATAGACATTCCCTCGCTCTTATACAGCAGTATTATTGTTCTTGGGTTTCTACTTTGAGTTAGATAAAGCTTTAAAAATGTATGAAACTCCCGGAACTCTTTCTACAATGTTGTTCACTACTTGTTAGTGATACTTCAACCTTTATTCCTGCATGCAATGACAGGAAAAGGTGTCAATATATAAAAGCTGACTGCCACTGTGTACAACTATCTACAGAATATAAAGCTTTGTGGCCTGACGGAGTTAGTTTAAACAAACAGAAATGAAAATCAACCATGGCTGTAAATACTAATGACCGGTGAAACATCCAGTGAACATTCATTCTTAGGCTTATACTTTTGCATTTCTAAAAACTAATGTTGGAAAGTAATGGGACACTACGGCTGTTATATTTTCTGAGAACATGGTGCTGTACTGTATGGCTTAAGGGTGATGTCATCCTCCTGGGTAAAACAATTACCTATTTGGATATCCCAGCACGGAATACATAGCAGAATTTTATCATCAGAAGAAACAGAACTGGTATTCTTTTGGTCAGTGTGTGGCTTTGAGGTGGGCTAGAGAATTGAAAAAGAGAAATTAATAACTATAATGGAAATGCCTGGGTGGAATAATAAATAGGATAAGAGAAAGATAATTGCTCAGATATACTGGACCAATGCATAGCACATAGAAACACTAACAGAAAACAATATTTACACTAGCTTTCAAGCTTTTGAACTATTTCTAGCGAAAGTGTTTACACACACACACACACACACACACACACACGAGAGGCACACCCATACTCGTGTCATTGCAGTGAGACTGATTACTGAGTACTGAGAGCAGTTGCTTGGATGGATGGAAATGGGGAGGAGAGAGGGAAGGATGCTCAAGGTAAGTGGGTGTAGTCGAACGGGATAGTGTGAGCTAGGTCTTTCATCAGATGACTCAGGGACTGCACAACAAGGACGAGGAATTCAGGAGGAGGAGCACATAGGGGATGGAGAAAGGGACATAGTAGGGCAGGAAAGGAGGGGAAGGTGCAAATCAGGATGGAGAGGCATGGAAAATGTAGAGGAGATAGTCTGCATGGAGGGTAGGGAGGTAGAGGCCTAGTGGGGAGGAGGTGGGGGGGGCAGGGGGGGTGAGTGTTGGGAGAAAGCAGAGCACGATTTGCAGCAGATACTTCACTATGTGAGTTTCTTGGATACTCCCTTCTAGCACTAGTTTCTCTGAAGTATGCACGTGGGAATACTCTCTCCATCATTACCTGGACTCCTGTAATTCATGTGACCTAAACATTTGCTAACCTGTCTCCTTCTGGCCTCACGTTATATTTTCTCTTCTGTTCTTTACACACCGCTCTTTCCATTCCAGTAGGTTGTGCACTGTCTTCTCCTTACATTCTCCCCCTCTCCTGTCCAATCCCCCACCCACTCAGGTTTCCCTCCCCCTCACCAGCCATGCAGGCTTCCCTCCTCCCCACCACCACCCATGCAGGCTTCCCTTCCCCTCACCCTCACCACCACGGAGGCTTCCCACGCCCTCACCCCCACCACCACGGAGGCTTCCCACGCCCTCAACCCCACCACCCACAGAGGCTTCCCACGCCCTCACCCACACCACCCACAGAGGCTTCCCACGCCCTCACCCCCACCACCCACAGAGGCTTCCCATGCCCTCACCCCCACCACCCACAGAGGCTTCCCACGCCCTCAACCCCACCACCCACAGAGGCTTCCCACGCACTCACCCCCACCACCCACAGAGGCTTCCCACGCACTCACCCCCACCACCCACAGAGGCTTCCCACGCCCTCACCCCCACCACCCACAGAGGCTTCCCACGCCCTCGCCCCCACCACCCACAGAGGCTTCCCACGCCCTCGCCCCCACCACCCACAGAGGCTTCCCACCCCCTCGCCCGCACCACCGACGGTGGCTTCCCACCCCCTCGCCCGCACCACCGACGGTGGCTTCCCACCCCCTCGCCCGCACCACCGACGGTGGCTTTCCTCCCCCTCGCCCGCACCACCGACGGTAGCTTTCCTCCCCCTCGCCCGCACCACCCACGGTGGCTTTCCTCCCCCTCGCCCGCACCACCCACGGTGGCTTTCCTCCCCCTCGCCCGCACCACCCACGGTGGCTTTCCTCCCCCTCGCCCGCACCACCCACGGTGGCTTTCCTCCCCCTCGCCCGCACCACCCACGGTGGCTTTCCTCCCCCTCGCCCGCACCACCCACGGTGGCTTTCCTCCCCCTCGCCCGCACCACCCACGGTGGCTTTCCTCCCCCTCGCCCGCACCACCCACGGTGGCTTTCCTCCCCCTCGCCCGCACCACCCACGGTGGCTTTCCTCCCCCTCGCCCGCACCACCCACGGTGGCTTTCCTCCCCCTCGCCCGCACCACCCCCGGCGGCTTTCCTCCCCCTCGCCCGCACCACCCCCGGCGGCTTTCCTCCCCCTCGCCCGCACCACCCCCGGCGGCATTCCTCCCCCTCCCCCGCACCACCCCCGGCGGCATTCCTCCCCCTCGCCCGCACCACCCCCGGCGGCATTCCTCCCCCTCGCCCGCACCACCCACGGCGGCATTCCTCCCCCTCGCCCGCACCACCCACGGCGGCATTCCTCCCCCTCGCCCGCACCACCCACGGCGGCATTCCTCCCCCTCGCCCGACCCACCCACGGCGGCATTCCTCCCCCTCGCCCGACCCACCCACGGTGGCATTCCTCCCCCTCGCCCGACCCACCCACGGTGGCATTCCTCCCCCTCGCCCGACCCACCCACGGTGGCATTCCTCCCCCTCGCCCGACCCACCCACGGTGGCTTTCCTCCCCCTCGCCCGACCCACCCACGGTGGCTTTCCTCCCCCTCGCCCCACCATCCACGGTGGCTTTCCTCCCCCTCGCCCCACCATCCACGGTGGCTTTCCTCCCCCTCGCCCCACCATCCACGGTGGCTTTCCTCCCCCTCGCCCCACCATCCACGGTGGCTTTCCTCCCCCTCGCCCCACCATCCACGGTGGCTTTCCTCCCCCTCGCCCCACCGTCCACGGTGGCTTTCCTCCCCCTCGCCCCACCATCCACGGTGGCTTTCCTCCCCCTCGCCCCACCATCCACGGTGGCTTTCCTCCCCCTCGCCCCACCATCCACGGTGGCTTTCCTCCCCCTCGCCCCACCATCCACGGTGGCTTTCCTCCCCCTCGCCCCACCATCCACGGTGGCTTTCCTCCCCCTCGCCCCACCATCCACGGTGGCTTTCCTCCCCCTCGCCCCACCATCCACGGTGGCTTTCCTCCCCCTCGCCCCCTCCGCCACCGGTGGCTTTCCTCCCCCTCGCCCCCTCCGCCACCGGTGGCTTTCCTCCCCCTCGCCCCCTCCGCCACCGGTGGCTTTCCTCCCCCTCGCCCCTCCGCCACCGGTGGCTTTCCTCCCCCTCGCCCCCTCCACCACCGGTGGCTTTCCTCCCCCTCGCCCCCTCCACCACCGGTGGCTTTCCTCCCCCTCGCCCGCTCCTCCCACGGAGGCTTCCATCACCCCCACGGAGGCTTCCCTCCCCCCCCACGGAGGCTTCCCTCCCCCACGCCCCCACCACCCACAGAGGCTTCCCACGCCCTCACCCCCACCACCCACAGAGGCTTCCCACGCCCTCACCCCCACCACCCACAGAGGCTTCCCAGGCCCTCACCCCCACCACCCACAGAGGCTTCCCACGCCCTCACCCCCACCACCCACAGAGGCTTCCCACGCCCTCACCCCCACCACCCACAGAGGCTTCCCACGCCCTCACCCCCACCACCCACAGAGGCTTCCCACGCCCTCACCCCCACCACCCACAGAGGCTTCCCACGCCCTCACCCCCACCACCCACAGAGGCTTCCCACGCCCTCACCCCCACCACCCACAGAGGCTTCCCACGCCCTCACCCCCACCACCCACAGAGGCTTCCCACGCCCTCACCCCCACCACCCACAGAGGCTTCCCACGCCCTCACCCCCACCACCCACAGAGGCTTCCCACGCCCTCACCCCCACCACCCACAGAGGCTTCCCACGCCCTCACCCCCACCACCCACAGAGGCTTCCCACGCCCTCACCCCCACCACCCACAGAGGCTTCCCACGCCCTCACCCCCACCACCCATAGAGGCTTCCCACACCCTAACCCCCACCACCCACAGAGGCTTCCCACGCCCTCACCCCCACCACCCACAGAGGCTTCCCACACCCTAACCCCCACCACCCACAGAGGCTTCCCACGCCCTCACCCCCACCACCCACAGAGGCTTCCCACGCCCTCACCCCCACCACCCACAGAGGCTTCCCACGCCCTCACCCCCACCACCCACAGAGGCTTCCCACACCCTCACCCCCACCACCCACAGAGGTTACCCTCCCCCTCAACCGCACCTCCCACAGAGGCTTCCCACCCCCTTACCCGCACCACCGACGGTGGCTTTCCTCCCCCTCGCCCGCACCACCCACTGTGGCTTTCCTCCCCCTCGCCCGCACCACCCACTGTGGCTTTCCTCCCCCTCGCCCGCACCACCCACGGTGGCTTTCCTCCCCCTCGCCCGCACCACCCACGGTGGCTTTCCTCCCCCTCGCCCCACCATCCACGGTGACTTTCCACCCCCTCACCCCCTCCACCGCCGGTGGCTTTCCACCCCCTCGCCCCCTCCTCCCACGGAGGCTTCCCTCCCCCCCACGGAGGCTTCCCTCCCTCCCCACGGAGGCTTCCCTCCCCCACGCCCCCGCCACCCATGCAGGCTTCCCTCCCCCCCCACGGAGGCTTCCCTCCCCCACGCCCCCGCCACCCATGCAGGCTTCCCTCCCCCACGCCCCCACCACCCATGCAGGCTTCCCTCCCCCACGCCCCCACCGCCCATGCAGGCTTCCCTGCCTCTCGCCCCCCACCGCCCACGGAGGCTTCCCTCCCTCTCGCCCCCCACCGCCCACGGAGGCTTCCCTCCCTCTCGCCCCCCACCGCCCACGGAGGCTTCCCTCCCTCTCGCCCCCCACCGCCCACGGAGGCTTCCCTCCCTCTCGCCCCCCACCGCCCACGGAGGCTTCCCTCCCTCTCGCCCCCCACCGCCCACGGAGGCTTCCCTCCCTCTCGCCCCCCACCGCCCACGGAGGCTTCCCTCCCTCTCGCCCCCCACCGCCCACGGAGGCTTCCCTCCCTCTCGCTCCCACTGCCCACGGAGGCTTCCCTCCCTCTCGCCCCCACCGCCCACGGAGGCTTCCCTCCCTCTCGCCCCCACCGCCCACGGAGGCTTCCCTCCCTCTCGCCCCCACCGCCCACGGAGGCTTCCCTCCCTCTCGCCCCCACCGCCCACGGAGGCTTCCCTCCCTCTCGCCCCCACCGCCCACGGAGGCTTCCCTCCCTCTCGCCCCCACCGCCCACGGAGGCTTCCCTCCCTCTCGCCCCCACCGCCCACGGAGGCTTCCCTCCCTCTCGCCCCCACCGCCCACGGAGGCTTCCCTCCCTCTCGCCCCCACCGCCCACGGAGGCTTCCCTCCCTCTCGCCCCCACCGCCCACGGAGGCTTCCCTCCCTCTCGCCCCCACCGCCCACGGAGGCTTCCCTCCCTCTCGCCCCCACCGCCCACGGAGGCTTCCCTCCCTCTCGCCCCCACCGCCCACGGAGGCTTCCCTCCCTCTCGCCCCCACCGCCCACGGAGGCTTCCCTCCCTCTCGCCCCCACCGCCCACGGAGGCTTCCCTCCCTCTCGCCCCCACCGCCCACGGAGGCTTCCCTCCCTCTCGCCCCCACCGCCCACGGAGGCTTCCCTCCCTCTCGCCCCCACCGCCCACGGAGGCTTCCCTCCCTCTCGCCCCCACCGCCCACGGAGGCTTCCCTCCCTCTCGCCCCCACCGCCCACGGAGGCTTCCCTCCCTCTCGCCCCCACCGCCCACGGAGGCTTCCCTCCCTCTCGCCCCCACCGCCCACGGAGGCTTCCCTCCCTCTCGCCCCCACCGCCCACGGAGGCTTCCCTCCCTCTCGCCCCCACCGCCCACGGAGGCTTCCCTCCCTCTCGCCCCCACCGCCCACGGAGGCTTCCCTCCCTCTCGCCCCCACCGCCCACGGAGGCTTCCCTCCCTCTCGCCCCCACCGCCCACGGAGGCTTCCCTCCCTCTCGCCCCCACCGCCCACGGAGGCTTCCCTCCCTCTCGCCCCCACCGCCCACGGAGGCTTCCCTCCCTCTCGCCCCCACCGCCCACGGAGGCTTCCCTCCCTCTCGCCCCCACCGCCCACGGAGGCTTCCCTCCCTCTCGCCCCCACCGCCCACGGAGGCTTCCCTCCCTCTCGCCCCCACCGCCCACGGAGGCTTCCCTCCCTCTCGCCCCCACCGCCCACGGAGGCTTCCCTCCCTCTCGCCCCCACCGCCCACGGAGGCTTCCCTCCCTCTCGCCCCCACCGCCCACGGAGGCTTCCCTCCCTCTCGCCCCCACCGCCCACGGAGGCTTCCCTCCCTCTCGCCCCCACCGCCCACGGAGGCTTCCCTCCCTCTCGCCCCCACCGCCCACGGAGGCTTCCCTCCCTCTCGCCCCCGCCGCCCACGGAGGCTTCCCTCCCTCTCGCCCCCGCCGCCCACGGAGGCTTCCCTCCCTCTCGCCCCCGCCGCCCACGGAGGCTTCCCTCCCTCTCGCCCCCGCCGCCCACGGAGGCTTCCCTCCCTCTCGCCCCCGCCGCCCACGGAGGCTTCCCTCCCTCTCGCCCCCGCCGCCCACGGAGGCTTCCCTCCCTCTCGCCCCCCGCCGCCCACGGAGGCTTCCCTCCCTCTCGCCCCCCGCCGCCCACGGAGGCTTCCCTCCCTCTCGCCCCCCGCCGCCCACGGAGGCTTCCCTCCCTCTCGCCCCCCGCCGCCCACGGAGGCTTCCCTCCCTCTCGCCCCCCGCCGCCCACGGAGGCTTCCCTCCCTCTCGCCCCCCGCCGCCCACGGAGGCTTCCCTCCCTCTCGCCCCCCGCCGCCCACGGAGGCTTCCCTCCCTCTCGCCCCCCGCCGCCCACGGAGGCTTCCCTCCCTCTCGCCCCCCGCCGCCCACGGAGGCTTCCCTCCGTCTCGCCCCCCGCCGCCCACGGAGGCTTCCCTCCGTCTCGCCCCCCGCCGCCCACGGAGGCTTCCCTCCGTCTCGCCCCCCGCCGCCCACGGAGGCTTCCCTCCGTCTCGCCCCCCGCCGCCCACGGAGGCTTCCCTCCGTCTCGCCCCCCGCCGCCCACGGGGGCTTCCCTCCGTCTCGCCCCCCGCCGCCCACGGGGGCTTCCCTCCGTCTCGCCCCCCGCCGCCCACGGGGGCTTCCCTCCGTCTCGCCCCCCGCCGCCCACGGGGGCTTCCCTCCGTCTCGCCCCCCGCCGCCCACGGGGGCTTCCCTCCGTCTCGCCCCCCGCCGCCCACGGAGGCTTCCCTCCGTCTCGCCCCCCGCCGCCCACGGAGGCTTCCCTCCGTCTCGCCCCCCGCCGCCCACGGAGGCTTCCCTCCGTCTCGCCCCCCGCCGCCCACGGAGGCTTCCCTCCGTCTCGCCCCCCGCCGCCCACGGAGGCTTCCCTCCGTCTCGCCCCCCGCCGCCCACGGAGGCTTCCCTCCGTCTCGCCCCCCGCCGCCCACGGAGGCTTCCCTCCGCCTCGTCCCCCGCCGCCCACGGAGGCTTCCCTCCGTCTCGCCCCCCGCCATGCACGGAGGCTTCCCTCCGTCTCGCCCCCCGCCACGCACGGAGGCTTCCCTCCGTCTCCCCTCCCGCCACGCACGGAGGCTTCCTTCTCTCTCGCCCCCAGCACCCACGGACGCTTCCCTCCCCCTCGCTCCCCCACCACCCACGGACGCTTTCCTCCCACTCGCCCCCACCACCCACGGACGCTTTCCTCCCCCACCACCTCACCCTCACCACCTATGGAGGCTTCACTCCCCCTCCCTCTCAACCCCACCACCCACATAAATTTCCTTCCCCCTCACCCCCCAGCACCTATTTTCCAACCCTCGCACTCTCCCCCTTCTCTCAGCACCTCCTCTCTCACTACCCACCTCTCACCCCCTTCTCCCCCACTACCCACCTCTCACTCCCTTCTCCCCCACTACCCACCACTCACCCCCTTCTCCCCCTCTACCCACTACCCACCTCTCCCCCCCTTCTCCCCACTACCCACCTCTCACCCCCTTCTCCCCCACTAGCCCCTTCCCCCGCCTCCTTCCCCCCGCCTCCTTCCCCCCGCCTCCTTCCCCCCGCCTCCTTCCCCCCGCCTGCGTCCCCCCGCCTGCGTCCCCCCGCCTCCGTCCCCCCCGCCTCCGTCCCCCCCGCCTCCGTCCCCCCGCCTCCGCCTCCGTCCCCCCCGCCTCCTCCTCCATCCCCCCCGCCTCCGCCTCCGTCCCCCCCGCCTCCGCCTCTGTCCCCAGCGCCTCCGCCTCCGCCCCCCCCGCCTCTGCCCCCCCCCCCCGCGCCTCCGCTCCCGTCTCCCCCGCCTCCGCTCCCGTCTCCCCCGCCTCCGTCCCCGCCCGCCTCCGCCTCCGTCCCCGCCCGCCTCCGCCCCCCCCCCGCCTCCGTCCCCCGCCCCGTCCCCGCCCCGCCACGTCCACGCCCCGCCCCGTCCCCCCCTCCGCGTCCTTCCCCCCTCCGTCTCCTTCCCCCTGCCTTTCCCTCTTTTCCCCCCACTTCATCTTCCTCTCTGCATCTCATGTGCTCTACTCTCTGTGAACCCCTTTCATCTTGTTGTGCACCTGCTAAGTTATCTGTTTAAAGACCTGCCTCAAACTATCTGACTACCTCTCCATGCCTTGTGAATCCTTCCGTATCCCTCACCACCTTTATCTGCCCAGGTAGCTGCTCTCAAAAATCAATCAATAGCTAGTGTCGCCACAGGACTGTGCCTCGTGGTGTCATTGTGGTTGCCTGTGTGTACTTTCTCTAGAAAAACAGCAGGAACTCAAAGCTAGTGCAAATAGTGTTTGCTGTTACATATTTCTATGCAAAATGCATCAGTCAGATATAGGCGAGTGGTCGCCTTCTTCTTACTTTATGTAAAAAGAAAAATGAATAGGATATGCATAAGGTACTATGAGCAGCATAATGAACACAATATTGTAGCCAAGATACATATAAACTGAAATGTAATCTAGTAGTAAATGTTTAAATGCTGACTAGTTCTGCAAATGGGCAGATTGTAAAGAATATGTGATGAGATAGTTATTCACATGGTTAAAGGAAATGGAAAAATTTAACTGTAAAGGTGCACTAATTCAGTAGCAGCAAAATAAAGAGAAGAAAAATAGCAGAAGAAGGTAGACTGAGGGATAGGAATAAAACCTGGTAAAATTTTGTGCAGAGCCCAAGTTAATCATTTTTAATAATTGGTTTAAGCATCACAAAAATTGTACATATGGAAGAGACATGTAGATACCAGAAGGTGTCTATAGATAATGTAATGCTAGGACAAATTTTGAAACCCGATTTTAAATTGCATAATAATTCCAGAGCATTTTCGTTTGTTACCATTATTTATTGGCTGTAAATGCAGATTAAAAGACGAAATTGCAGAAAGATCGTATATTAAGGAGATGAGACTTGGATAAGTTAAAAGAATTGTAGAGGTTTTCACGAGTTTCAAAGGGTTCATGAAGCAACAGTGGACTGTAGCTGGGGGGGGGGGGGGGGAGGGAGGGATAAAGAAACAGATGATAAATGGTTAGCTTTGACAGATAAAATACTGAAGGCAGCAGAGGATGATGTGGGAAAGTATGCAAAGCCCATTAGAAATTTTGGACAACACAGGATATGCTAAATTTAACTGATGCAAAAAATGAAGCAATCAACGGGCTACAGGTGTCAAAAGATTTACACAGCACAAAATAGCAAAGCAGGAATGGCTAGAGGAGAAATACAAAGCTGTAGAAGCATGTCTGAGTGCAGGAAAGATAGTGGCAAGATAGAAGCCACTTGTAGAAAAAATTACTCTCCTTTGCTGAAAAAGTAAGTAACTTGAAAGACGGAAGGAATATAGTAGTGGAAAAACTATATGAAAACCTAGAGACAGTCAAATTCCTCTGATCCTACAATCTTGTTGCTTCCATGTCACTGGCTAATGGGGACCACATCTGCAAATTATTTTCTTTTGGGGTGCAACTATACAGTCTTAATTTATTTACTACATCAAAGGGTTCTGTGGTCCAGCAGCAAGATATACTTGTGAGTGTGTTTCATATCAATAATTGTGCCAAAGTGTATGAAGATGAAACAGTAAAAGGATTTTTCGTAATCAGTCGCAACTAAAGTAAACAACAAATACCATTGAATGGAAAATCAATGTGAAAATATCTTGTACGTTCTAGAACAAAACTGATCCCACAAGGTAAGGGAAACAACAGAAGAATGAATATAATAGGAGCCACGAACTGGCCTCAGGACATGCAGCATTTTTCATTTGTATGATCATGGTAAATACAAGGAGCTGCAAATCCAAATAACGAATATTATGTAATTTCTGTACAGGAGAGGACATTTTAATTGAATGTTGCCGCCTGGTTAAGGCGGGTGAATACGTTATTGCAGTGCCTCTCTTGTTAAGAAGACAAAGCAATGTTTTCTACCACATGTTGCTTTTCATCTGTTTACCATGTAGGACATAACGGTTAACTGCCTGAGTGAGCTAAAGCTTTCCTTCACTCTGCTGCATAGATTACAATTAATTTGTAGATGTCATTATTCACAGAAGAAGGCGTCAGACTGATTTCGCAGTTTCTTCCGTATTATGAGCGGTGTTTTTCCTTCATTGGGTACTACGAGTACTGCTCGTACATACAGTTGCTGTCGCCATAAACTCTTCTTTGGCTTTTGTCGTGGCATGTGCGCGCACACGTTAGCGATTGCTTAAGTCGTCCCTATATAAAATGCGAACACGAACTTCATCAAGTATGACGAATTTTGCGACATCATAACGTCTGAAACTTTTGCTAGCTTAGACCGTTGATAAATAGACTGCACAAGGCGTCATTGCACTGAAAGTAACATCACGATCAGCTGCTGGGTGGATACCGGCTGCAGGCGGATTATGGACCTGATGTTAATTTTTCCTTATTATACTCTGGTGTTTTCAAACTTTTTATTATAATGGTGAAGTCTCGTGCAGCATTTGGTTACACGAAAAAATGTGTCAAACACAGGAGGTGTAAGACACCCTATAACAGCTGCCTCTGGATGATGGGGTTCTGGGTTAGATTCACAGCCAGGTTGGTAATTTTCTCTGCCCAGGAACTGCGTTGTACTCACCATTTCGTCATCATCATCATCATCATCATCATCATTCGTGGCAGTGGCTAGATTGGACTGTGTTGAAATTGGGCCGCTTCCTTTGGTCGATAAATGAAGAATATAAAAATAGTACCCGAAAGGGATCGGTTGGTAGGACATGTTCTGAGACATCGAGGATCACCAATTTAGTATTGGAGGTCAGCGTGGAGGGTAAAAATCGTAGAGGGAGACCAAGAGATGAATACACTAAGCAGATTCAGAAGGATGTAGGCTGCAGTAGGCACTGGGAGATGAAGAAGCTTGCACAGGATAGAGTAACATGGAGAGCTGCATCAAACCAGTCTCAGGACTGAAGACAACACCACCCAAAAGTCCCCAAAAATCGTTCCAAATTTCATAAAAAAAAAAAAGAAAAAAACAGTCCCTTTTGGAATAATGTTGCTTGAGTAGTAGCACGTAGATAGAAAAGAAATTCAGTACCAAGTAGCTTAGTGTTTTGAAAAAGAAAGAAATAAAAAAGATAGAATCCGATTAGTTTCAAAATAAAATCATAGTAGATCGCAAAGTACCATAATTAGAAATCACGGAGTAGGACGAACGATCTCAAAGAATACTCATTATGAGTACTCTTTGAGAATCATGTGTAATACCTAAGAAAGAGCCTTGCACTGTTCCTGTGTTACGAGAGTTTGCCGGAGCAAGTCGTACCTCAGCGTGTGCTCGTACACGTGGGCGCGACGAGGTTGTTTTTTGAACGCTAAAGATTTGCGATCTACTACGACGCACTAAACTCTTAAGAAGTAAATCAGTAACTTCAAATAGGATATCACGTAGAATCCAGATAGTGAAAGATTCGAAATTGTCTTAAATTGAGTATTTTCAATAAAAGACTGGACATTACCCAAAGTTAGAAACTATTGATGATGGACCGATGTAGAGACTAAACTTTGAAACCGAATTGTGAGAAAAGAATTAACTTTCGTAAAATCAGTTAATGGAGTCTGGAACTTACATAATATTACGTCATTAATTCCACCCAGATAGGAAAAGCTACTTCCTTACGGCAATGTTAGGATGTGCAAATAATGTAATAAACCAGCATTCAGTGTTATTACTGCGTTAATAACTTCTTTCAATCCATTCAATATTGTGTACTCAGTAAATAATCATCTGTGCGATGACATTGATTGTCCAAGGAACGCGGCGTGCATAAGTACTCTTTTTGCCACATTAGCAAATTATCGCTCTGTTACGAACTATTAGGCTCTAGTACACTGATAAACTTCAGTGGAGATATTGGTGTTGTTTATGTACTGAAGCTATGATTAATACCGGAATAGGAACTGATATATCCCTACGTGTACCTGTGTTTAAATACGCCGGGGAGCACGTAAATCCTTGACCTGATAGAGACAAATAATACACACTCTGTGGGATTTCAGCGCAGCCCAAATATATTTTTTATGTAACGTCAATATATACAGCTCTGCCGGCCGGTGTGGCCGAGCAGTTCTAGGCGCTTCAGTCTGGAACCGCGCGACCGCTACGGTCGCAGGTTCGAATCCTGCCTCGGGCATGGATGTGTGTGATGTCCGTAGGTTAGTTTGGTTTAAGTAGTGAGTTCTAGGGGACTGATGACCTCAGATGTTAAGTCCCGTAGTGCTCAGAGACATTTGAACCAATTTTATACAGCTCTACCGATAGTTAGCTAGACTGCGACGTTATAATGGGCGCTGATGACCGCGCAGTTGAATGCCCCACAAAACCAGACATCGTCATCACTGTGTATACAGCACCACCCTTCATGTCCTTCACGTTGTTTCCGTTATCGTAAGACTGTCCCTGGCAATCTGCAAGTGGTATGCCAATGTTATGTACCTTCTGAAGTAACAATTCTGATATACCTTTTCCAGTTGTCATTCACTCGGAAAAAAAATCTTCTTTTGCAGCTGGTTTGGAAAACGCATCAATCACTCTTAAAACTACGCTTAGTTGCTCCTTGAGCCTTAAATCTGGTGTACAGTCCAATACTATCGAATAATATTTGAGTATGGTATTCTTCATGATAGATATGATCTCATCAGAAATTATGTTAATGATTTCATTTTGTATGCCCTTACTTAAGTAACCAGTCGTCCAGGTCTAGACACACGGTTATTATGATCTGTGGCAGTGATATTTTTCATGTCTGGTGCAAAGTGATATCAAAAGTGCGTGAGAGTTTTTTTTATGCTCATGTGTTGTTTTTGTTCCTTCTCGGTCTCTGTTTTTTTTTTTTTTGTTTGAAAGGTCTTCTCATTGTGAGTTTTTGCGAATAAATATTTTTTCGTTAACACATTATACCGGGCGGCTATGCAATTATTTGTTGTAGGCAAGTCGCCTACATAATTGGTGACCTCCGATTAAGGAACTTTAAACCTTTCGTTATCTACGTTGAACACTAACTGCAAAAGCAATGAAGGACGACGGCAAACGATACGGTTCGATAACGGAAGAAATTCATGGGCTTCAGAATGAGATAGAAACTTTACAGTTGCATATTTCGAAAGATATGAACTTCAAGCATATACCGGACCAAAGGAACGACGTTGGTTACACAACCATGGCACACACCAGCGAGGCAACATCATCGGAAACTGGGTCTACTGCAGCAGAACCACAGCAAGTAACAGCAATGGAACTACCCGCTGGTTTCAACGCTTCACCAACTCAACGGTTGCAATCAGAGCCTTCTCAGCCACACACATGGTTCGCGGTAATAGAAAATATATTTCTACAACAAAGAATAGTCAGTGATCACGAGAAGTTCACCTTGGCGATAAGTAATTTGGACCATCAGACCTCGGCTTTGATATCTGACATTATAGTGAACCCACCTACAGAAGGAGCATACTGTAGACTGAAAGAAGAATTAATTTCTCGGTGTGTGAAGTCAGTCGACATCAGAGTCAAACAAGTACTGTACCAAGAGAAACGGGGAGATAGGACCCCGTCAGAATACTGGCGTCATTTACGCAGCCTGGTAGATAGTTCGACAGTCTCTGATAGACTGTTACTCCACGTATGGCAACATCAGCTACCAACGCAAGTAAGAACTACACTAGCTATATACGACGAAAGATCAGTTGACAAACTGCTGCTCGCTGCAGACCGAATCTACGAGACGCACGAGCCTACTGCAATAGTCGCAACGACGTCGACAGATGCCACGTACGATAACTACAATTACCGAGCAAGACCAAACTGACGATATAACAGTAAACAGCGCCGCGGTCGCAACGCGACAAACAACAAAAAGTTCAAACGAAATTAGAGATTTAAAAACTGCAATAGAGGATTTGCGAACGCAGCTACACACGCGACAGCGACCACAAGTTATCTTTAAGCGCAAGAGAGACCGTGCTGAGCGTGAAACACGAAGTCAACAAGAGGACGAGCGTAAGGTGTGTTGGTACCATAAACGTTTTGGGAGAGATGCTACAAGATGTACATCATCGTGCGCCTACTCAGACAACCAAGGTATGTACAGAAACAGTGCAGTGTTTTCATGTCCGCGACAGCAATCGTCAATACATATACCTCCTGCTTCGAAAAGATTGTATGTATCAGACGTACTTACGGGAACAAGGTTTTTGGTGGATACCGGGTCAGACATTAGTTCACTTCCTGTCAGCCATGCGCCACACAACGAAAAAGACATTCAGCCGCGTTTGAAGGCAGTGAATAACTCGGTGATTAACACGTACGGATGTTAAGTGTGCAAGATTGATGTGGGTTTTTCCAAACAGTTTACCTGGTCTTTTGTGATAGCTGGTATATCGGAACCTATTTTGGGCGCTGATTTTCTGGCACATTTTGAGTTGGCGGTCGACTTACAAGGAAAACGTTTGTTAAATCTGACAGACAACAGTGCAATATCAAGCACTAAAGGACATACAACTTGTGAGAAGCGACAGGCGATTGGCCACTCTGTAGCAGAAAAGCTACATGACGAAGACAAGAATCGGAGATGTTCTGACAGACAGACAAAAGAAGTTAAACAAAGTACGGTTCACTATATTCGTACCACGCCAGGACAACCAGTTTCACGACGGGCATGTAGAATCGTACCAGAGAGATTGACAGAAACAAAGGCGATATTCGAGGAAATGTTACAGTCGGGTATAATTCGCCGGTCAGACAGTCCGTGGTCTTCACCCCTACACTTAGTATGTAAGAAAGATGGATCATGGAGACCGTGTGGGGATTCCAGAGCATTAAACTCAAGAACCATTCCAGATAGATACCCAGTACCTAATATACAGGATTTCACATGTGCTTTCGCCGGCGCGAAAATTTTTAGCGTCCTCGATTGCAGGAAAGCATACAACCAGATGGCGGTGGCTCCAAGAGATGTTCAGAAGACAGCAGTGATTACACCATTTGGATTATTCGAGTTTTTATTTATGCCTTTTGGCCTTAAGAACACAGCACAGACTTGGCAGCGTTTTATCGACGAAGTGATAAAGGGATTAACATTTTGCTTTGCTTATCTTGATGACATCTTGGTTTTGTCTCCGTATAGTCAAACACACGAACAGCATCTGTGTCAACTTCGCAGGCGTCTATCTGACTACGGAGTCGTTTTAAACGAAAATAAATGCGTCATGCACAAGAGCCAAGTCACTTTCCTCGGCCATACTGTGCCATCAGAAGGTATATTGCCTCTGCTAGAGAAGATCGCGGCGATACAGGCCCTTCCGAAACCGACAAACTACCAAGAGCTACGACGATACCTGGGAGTAATAAATTTTTATAGACGTCATCTGCCAGCAACGGCTACGGTGCAAGCACCACTCACTGATGCACTCAAGGGGCGCGACGCCAAAGGTCGACGAATAATTAAGTGGACACAAGAAATGGACAAAGCATTTAATGATCTTCAAGCAAGCCTCAGAAAAGTAGTGTTGCTCGCTCACCCAGTTCACTAGGCACAGCTAGCTATTGTTGTAGACGCGAGCCAGTCAGCAATAGGGGCGGCGCTGCACCAGCGTGTAGAAGGGCAATGGCAACCACTACGGTTTTTCTCTAAAAAGTTACAGACTGCATAACAGAAGTGGAGCGCGTATGACAGAGAATTGTTCGCGATCTACGAAGCAATTCGATACTTCCGCCCACAAATAGAGGCTAGACCAGTGACTTTGTTTACAGACCACAAACCCATAACATCGACTTTTAAAAACACCATTGATAAGTGCTCACCTAGACAGTTCCGTTATATTGAGTTCATAATTCAGTTCACGAAAGATATACGCCATTTACGAGGCGCAGAAAATTTAGTGGCTGACTATTTTTCACGTATTTGCGGGATTTCAGAAATTATAGACTATAATAAACTTGCAGTGGAACAGACCAAGGATACAGAGCTACGACAGCTGTTAAACGACCCGTCTACAGGTCTGAAGTTCGAGCAAATTCTGGTGCCTAACTCCAAGCTGAAGCTGTGGTGCGACTTTTCTCAAGGCAGACCAAGGCCATTCATTTCAGAAATATTGCGCAAGTGTCCACACACTATCGCAACCAGGAGCCAACGCTACAATCAAGCTGCTGAGAGACCACTATGTGTCGCCTTCTATGAAAAGAGACGCGCGCCTTTGGGTACGTTCCTGCATTCCTTGTCAACAAAGTGAAGTAGGACGTCATGTGCGTGCTGATATTGGAGATTTTCAAGGTACCTCTGCTAGATTCGCACACGTTCACGTGGACCTGGTTGGACCTCTCCCACTGTCAGAGGGTTACAGATATGTGTTTACGGCCATAGATAGGTGCACAAGATGGGCAGAAGCAACTCCAATAGTCGATATTTCAGTCGAAACTACTGCGAAGACGTTTCTGTGTACGTGGGTTGCCCGTTTTGGATGCCCCCTTCATGTCACAACTGACCAAGGACGTCAGTTCGAAGCTATCCAAAATGTGCGGTTTTCAATGCCACCACACGACTACCTATCACCCTGCCAGTAATGGCATGGTATGGTCGAACGCTGGCACAGAACACTCAAAGCAGCATTGATGTGTCATCAAGAGAGATGGACGGAAGCATTACCATTAGCGTTGTTAGGCCTGCGGACAGCTCACAAACGCGATATTGGTGCATCAGTTGCCGAGATGGTTTACGGCGAGCCGCTACGGATTCCTACAGATTATTTAGTACCGACCTCACTACCTGGATCAGAGGGCCTCACACACTGGGTGCAGCAGCTAAAACGTCACTGCACAAATATACGTTGCCCGCCACCTTCTCGCCATGGCAACCGTAAAGTGTTTGTACACAAAGACTTATACGATTGCTCTCACGTAATGTTGAGAACAGACTCAGTCAAATAGCCTTTACAGCCACTATATACAGGCCCATTTCAGGTGCTGAGTAGAAATAAGCATATCGTGGACATAATGTACTATGGTGTTCCGACAAAGGTATCGATTGAACGTGTCAAGTTAGCATGGGTTTTACCCTCTCCGACCTCTGACACCACGCCTGTGCATCAACACATGATGGACGCAGAGCATATCGAAACACCGCTCAGTACATCGTCCGAGACAGGTGAATCACCACCACAAACAACAACGTCACCGCCCCCGAGACACCCGACGCACACCAGAGCTGGACGTCGTATAAAATTCAAGTATCAAGATATCCCTGGGACTCCGCACTTTAAGGGGGGGAGGGGGGGGGGGCTGTGTGGCAATGATATTTTTTTTTTCATGTCTGGTGCAAAGTGATATCAAAAGTGCGCGAGAGTTTTTTTCTGGTAATGTGTTGTTTTTTATCTTTGCCGTAGGACTATAGAATCTCCTAGTTTTTGTTCCTTCTCTGCTGTTTTTTTTAGTTTCTTCTCATTGTGAGTTTTTGCGAATAAATATTTTTTCGTTAACACATTATACCGGACGGCTATGCAATTATTTGTTGTAGGCAAGTCGCGTACAGATCATTTAATATGGGATCGAACTTTGCCCATTGATACTACTTGCCCTAAAAAGTTTCCCTTACTCAGATTTTCCAACATTTCATGGCAGCTCTTAATCGAAGATTTCTTTTGGCAAGGGAACATACCATGTATAACAACCATAACAAAACCAATGTTCACTTCTTTTCTTCCTGATCAGTTTGAAGTTGAGTTGATTGATACATTAATTTTAACTTTCTACAAAATCTCTTTCCACTTGCACATTTCAATAATGTGGTTCCGGTACAGTTCGTAGAGAATTTTTGACAAGTATTGCTAGTCTCTCACACCATTTCATGTGAGAAAGTCAGCACTCGAACTGAACAAGTTTCAATAAAAGCAATGCAGACCACCTTTTGTTCTAGAATATAAAAAGAAGCACGTTCGCTTACATTTTTCATCATTTGAGAGATGATGGAAGCAATGAAAAACTGTAAAACCCCTTCTTGTCTTGCTATCCACAGGAAATTTTAAATTTTTTAACTGATGTCTTGAAGACCTTTCTGAATTGCTCTTATCCTAAAATTAACATTTTTAATATCTAGCCGGGTTCCTGGATCGCTAAGATCACTGACGGCTTGAAAGCTGTTACCATTCTTAGGCGATTTTTTCCTTCTTCTACGGTAACACTATCCGAAGTTATTTCGCTAGTGGAATAGTTTTATCAACCATTAGTTCTTCCTTGCACAAAAGATACGATTCTTCAGCCTTATGAACTGATGAAGCTTTAGGCCGTCCTCAGAATGAGTGACTGAAAATCAACATAACCGGCAGGTGATCTAAATCGGCAACTGGTTGGTGACTAGTTGGCAACGCATTTCCGCGCATGGGACAACTCAGAAATGAGGAACTGTAGTTGCCGTATGCGAGTGTGGAGGAGAGGAATCATTGATTGTCGAACATATTTTGGTTACACTTGGTGTATTGAGCACAGATTCAAGTTCAGAGGAAGATGTGACACTCTGTTATTATTATTACTATTATTACACTTGAATAAGAAAATGAAGAAAATCATGGATCTTCCATACACCCAAAGAAATATAAGCTACAGGTCTTACGTAGCAGCCAAGGAGCTGTAACAGATGTATTCGAAATTCATAGCTTTTTATAGAACTACTGAACAGTGCTACAGTGATCTGTCACAGTTGATTTCTTCCACAATAACGCTTTGTTACTTTTATTTGGAAAACCTAAATAGCTCGAGAGCTATGTACATGGAAATGTCAATGGGGTTGTGCTCATTAAATCATTTGTATGTGAACACCATTGTATTTACAAGTACCGGAGATTTGTAGCTTTCCACTGTTCGATTACACTTGTCAATGTAATTTCACAGAACAACAAAGGCTGCTAATCACAGAAAATTATTTACAACTTTTTGTACATTTGCTTCCATTGATGTACCGGTAATTTTATTTTAACAATAGATGTACAATACTTTTCCTGGCCAATATAAGTCTATTTAGGCTTTAATTTGGGGAAGACATTTTTTGAGAATGTGCATTTGGAGTACAGCTTTGTATGGTAGTGGATTGTAGGAAAAGTGGAACAGAAAAGAATCGAAGCATCTACGATTGGGTGATACAGACGAATGTTGAAAATTAGGTGGACTGATAAGGTAAGGAATGAGGAGGTTCTCTGTAGAGTCAGCGAGGAAACGAATATAAGCAGAACATTGACAAGAGAAAAAGGACGTGATGATATGACATCTGTTAAGACATTAGGGATTAACTTCCATGATCCTATGGGGAGCTATAGAGGGTGAAAACTTTAGTGGAAGACAGAGATTGGAATGCATCCAGCAAATAATGAGGACATATGTTGCAGTTGTTACTCTGAGATGAAAAGGTTGGCACAGGAGATGAAGTCGTTGTGCGCTGCATCAAACCAGTCAGAAGACACGTCATATGAAATTCTTTACCCTCTTCACACCTTGTTTTTTTTTGGTCAAATCTATCCTGCAGTATCCTGGGAGCTTGTAGTTGTTTTAAGTGGGACGTTTTTCGACTTCCGAAGCAAAGCTAACATTCACAACCTGTTCGTTCGTCTTCAAATTAAATCAATACAGAGGTGTGTTCAACGACACATCACTTGCAATACGTGCGTCGAGTCACTGGCAACTGGTTGAAAACGTGTTGCAAGTGACTGACTGGTGAGTTGCTCTGCTGTCGAATTATCTGCGAAATTGTGTTTAACTATACACGAAGTGATTTGCTGCTGACTCGTTACCGACTCACGTCGGCAACGCGTTGCTTATGAGTCGCTCCGTGTGTGGAGGGCCTGAGTAACGGGACATTCTTTCAGATCGCACTGTACATTCACAGGAACTCTGTCAGTTTGGTTTAAAAATTTAGTTAATGAAACCTTTTGCTGGAACTGCTCTCTTAGAATGTCACATCTAGTTTTTTTTTGCATTTGACAAATACTCGCGATCCATTTGACACTCCTGCATAAAACAAATCACAGGATCCGTCAACACCACCGTTGCGGTCAGCGACGTGAAACGTTTCTGGTATTTCTGCATACGCAGGCGGCCATCTGGTAAAGAAATGAAAGTGAATATTGTTGTTGGTTCATGTGGAGAACGACTGCCATGGCATTCATCTAAGCTGCCCAGATTTAGGAACAGTAGTATCAACAATTAAATTGCTCTGCAGATGAAAACAGCGGAGTTGACACTTCTGACTCCAATTTACAGAGGGACCTAGCGGATGACGCCTCTGCACAAAGTCAGGAATCATCTGGAAGTGCTCGTGGCATTAATAAAACACGATTATTCAGTGAACCGTTTGTTTTGACAACTTTTACAAAGGGTAGTGCACGGTTGGCCAAGGCTGCCACCTGCCCTGGTCATGTACAGACTCTTGGTGTTCGACGCTGCAACAGTCCTTGCGCTTGCGTCCTTGCATCGATACGTATGCGTAGCCCAGCCTGGTACAGCATGGATAGCTGCTGTCGGTTGAGGGAGTGTACTCGATCCAACTCTGTGCCTGTTCTTCCCTGGACCACCCCGTACACAGGGTGGTGTAGGTGGCAAGCATTGAACCCAGAACTGCCAACCTGGTAGGCCATGCACCCGGATGCACTTAGGCATACCAGACCGTGGACCGCCAGAAACCCTGGTTGTTGTCTTCTATCCCACACTCAGAGAGTACAGCACCTGGTACTGCACTGCTGCTGGTAGTCCATCAGCTCTCCCATCAATAGTGGTTGGTGTGTGACAGCATGAAGTTCGTCAGTGGAGTTCGGCTCTGCAGCACTCCACGGCTGGCTGGTACTGCGCCTTGTTGATCTGAGACAGACTTACTAAAACAACATGGTTGTGGAATGGAATGTCGTCGACAAGGACTCCATCGTTCCCATTGACCTGAACTGTTCTCCCCTACTTGGAGCTGGGGCTCCGGTATTTAAAGAGTTCTCTGTAGTTCTGTGACATGCGGTTTACTAGCGATGACTGCCTGTGGCCTCTTTGTTCTGCTACTCTTGCTTTAATTCTCTCTTAGCAGTGCCTTAAATTGGTCTCTGTGTGTTCACCCTAGCCGTGTCTATCGCTTCTTGCGGCATCCCGTCGCGCGAACGAGCATACATTTTATTTTGCTTAGTCACTGTCCTTTTCTGTTTTGCTGCTGGTGTGCTTTCTCTCACTCAGCTACTGCAGAGTTGCAGACTCTGCTGCCCGTCTGTCTTGTATCACCGTGCTTGCTGGTCCGCCGGTAATCGTGACGTAACCAGCCTATCTTACGTCAAGGTGGTTGAACAGCATTAAAAATTTTATAACTTGGAACCTGTAGTACTCTGTGCCAGACATATCCCTCCGCTTTGTTAAAATTGGTCCCGAATTTTCGGCTTCACTCGTTCTTAGTTAGCCGATACATTCTTAAACACTAGTTTACATTTCTCTTTGTGCTAAACTACAATGGAATATTGAATCTTACTTCATTCTACTATGTTTATCTAATTACAGTGTTGTGTTTTATGCTTCCATCTTATGACTAGGTTGTATCTATTTTACTGGCATTTGGTAGTTTGCTGTTTCACTTGAGTGTACCATCTTACATTTCAGGCATAAGTACATTGCACAAATAAATATCAGAACCAAGATTACGCTCATGGTTGACAAACTGCAAATAATTGTCTTCTCCTATGCTTTTCATGATACCCCTCCCACATTCTGTAGTACTTGGTTTACTGAGATTTGTTGGTTTTCGGAATTTATCAAGTTGTCTATCAACTGTAACAAAGTTGAATCCAACGAGTTTTTGACGAAAGTTAGGTTTTGTTGGGAAAGAATGTGTGGGGGTTTCTCTGGACACGTTAATTAGTGTTGTACCCGTAATGGTAGCTGAAAGGTGAAACTGTCTTCCTGCTATCTCGCATCTAGTCCCATTTATTATCAATCCGTTACCTTGTAAATCTAATAGCATAATTCCTACAGGTTTTCCATTTTCGTAACGAGTAATGATTACTGTTTCTGACGTAAATATAGAATTGTCTGCAATTCAGTTTGTGGCGCTAAAACTTTCTCACACTCTGCCGCTTCTAGCTTCCCTAAAAAAATCGCATTTCACATGACTTTTGATTGGTATGTATCACTCTTGCTGCACAAATAATAATTCTTTCCGGAACGCAATCGTTCAGATACGTTACGGACATAATAACATCATCTCTTTTCTTGTTGTTGTTGTTGTTGTTGTTGTTATGGTCTTCAGTCCTGAGACTGGTTTGATGCAGGTCTCCAAGCTACTCTATCCTGTGCAAGCTTCTTCATCTCCCAATACTTCCTGCAACCTACATACTTCTGAATCTGTTTAGTGTATTCATCTCTTGGTCTCCCTCTACGATTTTTACCCTCCACACTGCCCTCCATTGCCAAATTTATGATCCCTTGATGACTCAGAACATGTCCTACCAACCAGTCCCTTCTTCTTGCCAAGTTGTGCCACAAACTCTTCCCCAATTCTATTCAATACCTCCTCATTAGTTATGTGATCTACCCATCTAATCTTCAGCATTCTTCTGTGGCACCACATTTCGAAAGCTTCTATTCTCTTCTTATCTAAACTATTTATCGTCCATGTTTCACTTCCATACATGGCTACACTCCATACAAATACTTTCAGAAACGACTTCCTGACACTTAAATCTATACTCGATGTTAACAAATTTCTCTTCTTCAGAAACGCTTTCCTTGCCATTGCCAGTCTACATTTTATATCCTCTCTACTTCGACCATCATCAGTTATTTTGCTCCCCAAATAGCAAAACTCCTTTACTGCTTTAAGTGTCTCATTTCCTAATCAAATTCCCTCAGCATCACCCGATTTAATTCGGCTACATTCCATTATCCTCGTTTTGCTTTTGTTGATGTTCATCTTATATCCTCCTTTCAAGACACTGTCCATTCCGTTCAACTGCTCTTCCAAGTCCTTTGCTGTGTCTGACAGAATTACAATGTCATCGGCGAACCTCAAAGTTTTTATTTCTTCTCCGTGGATTTTAATACCTACTCCGAATTTTTCTTTTGTTTCCTTTACTGCTTGCTCAATATAGAGATTGAATAACATCGGGGAGAGGCTACAACATTGTCTCATTCCCTTCCCAACCACTGCTTCCCTTTCGTGCCCCTCGACTCTTATAACTGCCATCTGGTTTCTGTACAAATCGTAAATAGCCTTTCGCTCCCTGTATTTTACCCCTGCCACCTTTAGAATTTGAAAGAGAGTATTCCAGTCAACATTGTCAAAAGCTTTCTCTAAGTCTACAAATGCTAGAAACGTAGGTTTGCCTTTCCTTAATCTTTCTTCTAAGATAAGTCGTAAGGTCAATATTGCCTCAGGTGTTCCAACATTTCTATGGAATCCAAACTGATCTCCCCCGCGGTCGCCTTCTACCAGTTTTTCCATTCGTCTGTAAGGAATTCGCGTTAGTATTTTGCAGCTCTGACTTATTAAACTGATAGTTCGGTAATTTTCACATCTGTAAACACCTGCTTTCTTTGGAATTGGAATTATTATATTCTTCTTGAAGTCTGTGGGTATTTCACCTGTCTCATACATCTTGCTCACCTGATGGTAGAGTTTTGTCAGGACTGGCTCTCCCAAGGCCGTCAGTAGTTCTAATGGATGTTGTCTACTCCCAGGGTCTTGTTTCGACTTAGGTTTTTCAGTGCTGTGTCAAACTCTTCACGCAGTGTCGTATCTCCCATTTCATCTTCATCTAAATCCTCTTCCATTTCCATAATATTGTCCTCAAGTACACCGCCCTTGTATAGACCCTCTATATACTCCTTCCACCTTTCTGCTTTCCCTTCTTTGCTTAGAACTGAGATTCCATCTGAGCTCTTGATATTCATACAAGTGGTTCCCTTTTCTCCAAAGGTCTCTTTAATTTTCCTGTAGGCAGTATCTATCTATCCCCTAGTGAGATGAGCCTCTACATCCTTACATTTGTCCTCTATCCATCCCTGCTTAGCCATTTTGCACTTCCTGTCTATCTCATGTTTGAGACGTTTCTATTCCTTTTTGCCTGCTTCATTTACTGCATTTTTATATTTTCTCCTTTCATCAATTAAATTCAATATTTCTTCTGTTACCCAAGGATTTCTACTTGCCCTGTCTTTTTACCTACTTGATCCTCTGCTGCCTTCACTACTTCATCCCTCGGAGCTACCCATTCTTCTTTACTGTATTTCTGTCCCACATTCCTGTCAATTGTTCCCGTATGCTCTCCCTGAAACTCTTACAACCTCTGCTTTAGTCAGTTTATCCAGTTCCCATCTCCTTAGATTCTCACCTTTTTGCAGTTTCTTCAGTTTTAATCTACAGTTCATGACCAATAGATTGGTTACCCCTATTTCATTTTGTATTTATAGCTCTGTATTCACCTGACCAGAAATCTTGTTCCTCCAGCCACCGAACTTCACTAATTACCACTATATCTAACTTCAACCTATCCATTTCCCTTTTTAAATTTTCTAACCTACCTGCCCGATTAATGGATCTGACATTCCACGCTCTGATCCGTAGAACGCCAGTTTTCTTTCTCCTGATAACGACGTCGGGAAAAATTACACCCGTAGTTTCCCTTTTGCTTTCAGGCGTTCGCAGTACGACCACATCAAGGCCGTTTTGGTTAGTGTTACAAGGCCAGATCAGTCAATCATCCAGACTGTTGCCCCTGCAACTACTGTAAAGGCTGCTGCCCCTCTTCAGGAACCACACAACAGATACCCCTCCGTTGTGGTTGCACCTACGGTACGGCCATCTGTATCACTGAGGCACGCAAGCCTCCCCACCAATGGCAAGGTCCATGGTTCATGAGGGGCTGTTTTCTTAGAAACTAATAATATTTCTCGTGTTTGTAACTGCACCCATTTCTGAATTGTACTCCATTTTATTGGATATGGATGTACCGTGTAACATTGGTATTGTGCATTCATTCCTACTACTGGAAATTTAATGCTAACATCTATCTTAGCTTGATCAGTGGTTACTTCTACAATAAATATACGATAAAATAAAGCTATACTCCTACTTGTTATTGGCACTATATGCTGCATCCACTCGGGAAGTCTCTTTGTGCTTGTTGTAATGCTACGAGAAATTGCTGTGGACTTACTAATGTCGAACTCAACTGCCCATGAGTAGCATGGAGTATTGCCTCATGTAATGTATCTGCCTCTACTCTTGCGTCGCCTAATGTGTTCGCTAGAGTAGGTAATGATGCAGCTACTAGCATTTTATCATCTAAGCTACTCAAATGAACTTGAATCTTCTCTAAATCACTATTCAAAATATTTATGGTTCCATGTGTATACTGCTCTAATTCAACTGTTAAATTTCTTACTGTTCTAGTCACATTGATTATTCCATGCTCCATATTCCCTATTTGTGTCATGTGCTATTCCACTTTTGTTCTAGTATCTTCCTCTAATTCTTGTATACTCTAAATCTTAGTGTATAAATTCTCAATACCCTCATTATCTGCTGCCATAGTTACCATTTTTAATAGCTTTTCTCCTGCATCTAATCAACCTCGCTACCTTCGTACTGATGCTTGCGGTACAATTTCAGACACCTGTTGCAACCGAGTCGTCAGTTCTTTGTATGAGAGTTTCAACTCCTGGTACTCACTTTTCATATCCTCCAACAGTCCTGCTCTATCCACCTCTTTCCGTAATACTACAAACCTGTCTTGTGGTGTTCTTACTTAATTTCTCACTTCCCAAACGTCAAATGCAAACTCAGTTATCCAATTGTGGCTTGTTAGTAGGACATCTGCATTTTTAACGATCAGGATACCATTGTGCAGTGGCTGATTGTGCATTACATCTCCTCTGCAACAATGTAGCAGTGTTACGTGTTACGAACAGAAGATGATACTTGGATTACACTGGATAACCCTATTTTACTTACTCCTAGATCTAAGTGAATTAGGTGTTTCCTTCCCACGTAGTTGCTTCTTTTGTCCTTCAGATCTTTCAGGATTGGTTGAAGAGATTTGTGGCAAAGTGTCAACTATGCCCTTAAATGGTTTGCCTCGACTTACATGCGCTATCAAAGTCCTTGTTGGTAACTGCAACTTCACGTTGACTGGTGAAGTCATTTCAACAACTTGGTAAAGTCCTTGATACTTAGTCAAAAATTTCTTAGTTTTGCCTATCGGAGTATAAGGGTTCGTTAACAATACCCATTGTCCTGTTCTATACTGTGGTAGTTTACTTGCTCTTTGCCCAATACACTCTTGTTTTTCTAACGCTTTTGTACTGCCGCATTTCACCATTTTCCGAATTTCTTTTAACTTTTTTGCAAATTATTTCACTGGTTCACCTTGTAGACCCAGTTTAAGTTGGAGCACATCGAAATATTTTCTTACCATGTACAACTTCGTATGGCGAGAGACCAGTTCCAGAATGAACTTTTGCATTGTAGGCACAGATGACTAGGTTCAAATAGAGTCCCAATTTAGATGCTGTGAGTCAATGTAGTGGCTCAACATCTTAGTTAAAGTATGGTGAACTCGTTCATTCGCTCGTTTGTATGAGGATGAAATGACTTGTACGTATCTTCTTACCGAGCGAGGTGGTGCAGTGGTTAGACACTGGACTCGCATTCGGGAAGACGACGGTTCAATCCCGCGTCCGGCCATCCTGATTTAGGTTTTCCGTGATTTCCCTAAATCACTCCAGGCAAATGCCGGGATGGTTCCTCTGAAAGGGCACGGCCGACTTCCTTCCCCATCCTTCCCTAATCCGATGAGACCGATGGCCACGCTGTCTGGTCTCCTTCCCCAAACCAACCAACCAACCAACGTATCTTATTAATTTGTAATAACAGACGCAGTTGTTTTAGTAGTTCAGAAACAAATTTTTTCCCTAGTGTGTAATAATAGTTTCAGGTATATGGTATTTCAATAGCCAGTTGTTCACCATTGCTTTTGCTACTGTACTAGCCTTCTGATCAGGAATAGCTACCAGAACCAAATAATGTGAAAATGGTCCAAAATTGTTAAAACATATTTGTTCCCAGCAAGTGTTCTGTTAAGAGGTTCCAGAATGTCTAATCCTAAAAACAAAATGGCCTATCTGCTTCAGGTAGTCGTTGTAGCTCTATCTTTTGATTACTTGAATCTGATCGTTGCATGTCTTCCATCATAATCTTTCAATTACTCGTCGATCTGTTGTACATTTACCTCTATGACCAGATAAAGCATGGTCATGAGCTTGACGTAACATTTCCTGCCTCAGCGCTGCAGGAAAAACAACGTGTGGTCTGCACATTTTAGTTCTGCATAGGAAGCCTTCTTGTATTTCAAACTGTGGCTGCGAAACAATGCACACTCTCTGACAGCTCGTTGTGCCTTTATCTAGTCCGTCTGATCAAAACCTATTACCTGTAAACAACGAAAGTGTGAAACTCCATATATGACAGATAGCATTTCCTTCTCTGTTGTGGAATAATTCGTTTCTGCTTTATTTAACTGCCTGGAAGCCTACGCCACTGGATATTCATTTCCATCTCTATTTTGACTTAATACACAACCCAATATGATATTAGATGTGTCACATGCCAATATGAATTCACGTTCAAAATCAGGACACACTAACACAGGATCGAACATTAAAATTTTCTTAAGTTTCTCGAAAATCTCTTGACACTGAGGTGACCATTGGAAACCAACTCCTTTCTTAAGCAATCTGGTTAATGGCCATGCAACTTCAGCAAAACCCTTTACAAATTTACGGTAATAATTACACAAACGAAGATAAGATTACAACTGCTTAGTAGTCTTTGGCGCTGGAAAATCACATATGGCTGATGTAAGTCTAGGATCTGTTTTGACCCAATCTCTTGTAATAATATGACCTAGATACGTTACTTGCGCTTGCGTAAAATGACATTTCTCTACACGTAAGGTAAGATGTGCTGCTCATAACTTACTAAACACTTCATTTAAACTTTTAATGTGTTTCCATTATTTTTGAATGTACTATTACATCACACAGGTAGACCAAACAAATTTTGGGTTTTAAACCACGAAGGAGACCATCCAGTAACCTTTGAAAAGTAGCAGGAGCATGCTTCAAAACAAACGGCACTCTCCGATCTCCAATGCTGGTAATATCCAGAATTGGGTTTGAATACGGTCTTACGTCTATCATCAGGAAACACTTCTACTCGGTGGTGACTGCTTCAAAGGTCTAGCGTTGAAAAATACTTACAATTCCTAGGTTCTCTAACGTATCCGTAATATTAGGGATTGGTTATGGATCCGTTGTAATTCATGCATTTAAAAATCTATATTTTTTTGGAACCATCTACTGATTTTTTGGGGACCACGACTATAATGCTGGACAAGTACTATCACTATGTTCTATGATACCTACACACAGCTGCTGGTAAATGAACTCTCTGCTAGTGGTTGTAGATACTTTGCAATCCTATATGGCTTCTTATACACTGTCGAATTATCCCCTGTCGGTGTATGATGCTGTGTGATTGGTGTTGCTGGTAGTGGACCATTCGAATCAAATAAATCTATATACTGCCTTAATAAAGCTTCCATGCCTTCCCGTTCTCCATCCTACAAGTGACTAACCTTGTTGTGAAGTACATCTGCATTAATGGATTGTTTGATACCATGATCGCCGTGTGATCCGTCGATATCTTCTTTGTCAAGTACCTCTAACCTTGCTACAAGTAAACTTTTCGGGAGATCCACTTCATCTGCCCTTAACATATCCATGCTAACCGGAATCATCAGTCCCCCATTAACATCTGATAAACATGCAATACTCCTCCTTATATAGCATATCATTTCATCCAATGTCTCATTGTTCTGCAATGGCTCAACCACACATAATCTTTCCTGTGCAACATCGGCGTCCACCGATACCCAAACTAAGTTCCCTGTATCAGCAGGTACTCCGTCATGAGTAACTATCCTTAAGACACGCGTATGCAGTTTCTTTGGTAACACCTTACTAACGGTGCACATTGCGACGTTGTAACATTTACAGCTACCGTACCCATTGGAAATAAGTTTCCATCAAGTTCGACTGTGCGATGCGAAAGATTAATTTTAGCATGATGCCTGTCCAGGAAGTCAAGTCCAAGAATCACAGAATAACCTCGTCCCACAGACAGCAATACTTTCATTTGCTCACAGAATTCTGCATTTCTAACACGAAAGATGAGTCGTTCCTAATGACACCACATCATTGTCTCCTACCCCACGTAAATTACACCTTTGAGTCGCCAATCTTCTCCTACCCACGAGGTCTAGATTAACCACAGAAATATTTGAGTCTGTATCGACCAAAAACTCATACTACTTAGTATTTATAATGCTCATCAAACAACACTCCGTCTCTGCGTTAAATTCTGCAGTATTTTGATTTACTGGAAACGCTTTCCGACGGACGAAACATTCCTCGTGCGGTTTAACGCGTCCTGCCGTTTGCTTCCGCCATTCCGCTTTCTACTCCTACATTCATTCGCTTTATGGCCAAAAAGGTTACACCCTTGTTTCCACAACGATAGCATGTTTTCTCCGTAACAAACAACCTTTTCTCTGTGCGCCCTCGCGTCGCCCTGTCTACTTCCTGCAAATGCGCCGTAATACGTAATGCTGCAGCTAAATCATCCGGATCTCCTATCCTAACTCGCCGTGAAAATTACACAGGAGTACCACCTAAAAACACATCTAAAGCCCTGTTCTCAGCTTCCTGCAGGATAACACGATTGGCCTCTGGATTTCTCGCTAATTCGTATGTCTGAGCGTTCACCCTACGTATTCGGTCCGAAAAATTTTCTACTGTTTCAGTTGCTTCCTGATTTAACCCACTCAATTGTCCTCTAAGAAACCTAGCACTATACTGTTTACGGTACCTCTGCCACGAACCTTCAGCTAATTGCTCAAATGAAGTTGCTTTACCAAGTGTTTCTTGATATATGACGTACGTCTTCGCTTCACTCACAAGGCATAAATTAGCCATTCATAACATAACCTCATCTGACCAATTACAAATTCTGGTTGTAGTCAAGATATCACTAATAAATACAGAGAAAGGTGTAATCAAGTGAGCTACAGAAGATCTATTACAAAGTTTGTTTCAGCCAAACCTGGCTGTGAATTCTGTGCACTTCGCAAAGCCCCTAATTGTGCCATTAATTCCTCATGACGCACTCTCTGCTGTGCATTCTCTTTCAGCAAATGTGATACTTCATCTGTTAATTTGGCTATTGCCTCGCTGGTAGAAACCGACCTTGTGTCTGGCCTTCCTGTGCAACTTATTACTATCTTCTAAACCACAATACGTAACTGATATGTGTGACACTACACCAGAACAGACAGAAAACTGAATACTATTATATGTAAACGTCAATGAATTACGGTCCACTCGATCCTTTAACCACCATAGATCAAAAACTCCTTGCACACCTTAACGCCAACAGTTACTCGTGACCCAGTCACTGACACAACTCATCTACATCTACTTCTACATCTACATTTATACTCCGCAAGCCACCCAACGGTGTGTGGCGGAGGACACTTTACGTGCCACTGTGATTACCTCCCTTTTCTGTTCCAGTCGCGTATGGTTCGCGGGAAGAACGACTGCCGGAAAGCCTCCGTGCGCGCTCGAATCTCTCTAATTTTACATTCGTGATCTCCTCGGGAGTTATAAGTAGGGGGAAGCAATATATTCGATACCTCATCCAGAAACGCACCCCCTCGAAGCCTGGACAGCAAGCTACACCGCGATGCAGAGCGCCTCTCTCGCAGAGTCTGCCACTTGAGTTTGCTAAACATTTCCGTAACGCTATCACGCTTACCAAATAAGCCTGTGACGAAACGCGCCGCTCTTCTTCGGATCTTCTCTATCTCCTCCGTCAACCCGATCTGGTACGGATCCCACACTAATGAGCAATACTCCAGTATAGGTCGAACGAGTGTTTTGTAAGACACCTCCTTTGTTGATGGACTACATTTTCTAAGGACTCTCCCAATGAATCTCAACCTGGTACCCGCCTTACCAACAATTAATTTTATATGATCATTCCACTTCAAATCGTTCCGCACGCATACTCCCAGATATCTTACAGAAGTAACTGCTACCAGTGTTTGTTCCGCTATCATATTATAGAATAAAGGATCCTTCTTCTATGTATTCGCAATACATTACATTTGTCTATGTTAAGGGTCAGTTGCCACTCCCTGCACCAAGTGCATATCCGCTGCAGATCTTCCTGCATTTCACTGCAATTTTCTAATGCTGCAACTTCTCTGTATACTACAGCATCATCCGTGAAAAGCCGCATGGAACTTCCATTTATATATATTGTGAAAAGCAATGGTCCCATAACACTCCCCTGTGGCACGCCAGAGGTTACTTTAACGTCTGTAGACGTCTCTCCATTGAGAACAACATGGTGTGTTCTGTTTGCTAAAAACTCTTCAGTCCAGCCACACAGCTGGTTTGATATTCCGTAGGCTCTTACTTTATTTATCAGGCGACAGTGCGGAACTGTATCGAACGCCTTCCGGAAGTCAAGGAAAATAGCATCTACCTGGGAGCCTGTATCTAATATTGTCTGGGTCTCATGAACAAATAAAGCGAGTTGGGTCGCACACGATCGCTGTTTCCGGAAGCCATGTTGATTCCTACAGAGTAGATTCTGGGTTTCCAGAAACGACATGATACGCGAGCAAAAAACATGTTCTAAAATTCTACAACAGATCGACCTCAGCGATATAGGTCTATAGTTTTGCGCATCTGCTCGTCGACCCTTCTTGTAGACTGGGACTACCTGTGCTCTTTTCCAATCATTTGGAACCTTCCGTTCCTCTAGAGACTTGCGGTAAACGACTGTTAGAAGGGGGTCAAGTTCTTTCGCGTACTCTGTGTAGAATCGAATTGGTATCCCGTCAGGCCCGGTGGACTTTCCTCTGTTGAGTGATTGCGGTTGCTTTTCTATTCCTTGGACAGTTATTTCGATGTCAGCCAGTTTTTCGTTTGTGCGAGGATTTAGAGAAGGAACTGCAGTGCGGTCTTCCTCTGTGAAACAGCTTTGGAAAAAGGTGTTCAGTATTTCAGTTTTACGCGTGTCATCCTCTGTTTCAATGCCATCATCATCCCGGAGTGTCTGGATATGCTGTTTCGAGCCACTTACTGATTTAACGTAAGACCAGAACTTCCTAGGATTTTCTGTCTGGTACATAGAATTTTACTTTCGAATTCACTGAACGCTTCACGCATAGCCGTCCTTACGCTAACTTTGACATCGTTTAGCTTCTGTTTGTCTGAGAGGTTTTGGCTGCGTTTAAATTTGCAGTGAAGGTCTCTTTGCTTTCGCAGTAGTTTCCTAACTTTGTTGTTGAACCACGGTGGGTTTTTCCCGTCCCTCATAGTTTTTCTCGGCTTAAACTAGCTTGTCACTGGCTAATGAACACAACTCATAAATACTATTACGCAGAATTACTGATTCCTCCATCCTATATCCACATATTACTGAAGTACTGACGACAAAATATGCCTTCTACAAATTCAACCCGTGACATAGCCACCAGAACAGGAAAAATGTTTTTATGATGCTCACCACGTTACAGTTGCTGTTACAAAGTCTGGATTCTCGCTATAGTGATCTTCCGCAACTGTTGAGACGGAGCACCTCCGATGCCCAACCTGCAGATGAAAACAGCGGAGTTGACACTTCTGACGCCAATTTACAGAGGGACCTAACGGATGACGCCTCTGCACAATGTCAGGAATCGTCTGGAAGCGCTCGTCGCGCTAAGAAAACACGATTATTCAGTGAATCGTTTATTTTAACAACTTTGACAAAGGATGGTACACTGCTGCCCGTAGTTCCCTCCTGCCCTGGTCATGGACAGACTCTCGGTGTTGTTCTTGCACCTGCGTCCTACCGACAGACACGTCGTTCCTCTTGCGTCGATACAGATGTTTAGCTCATCCTGGTACTGCAAGTATAGCTGCTCCCAGTTGAGGGAGTGTACTCGATCCCACTCCGTGCCTCTCCCTTCCTGGACCAACCCATCCGCAGTGTGGTGTAGGCGGCAGGTGCTGAACTCAGTAATGCTGGCCCGGTAGGCTCCGCTTAGGAGTGCTGGATGGTGATCTGCCCGGAACCCTGGTTGTCGTCTTCCGTCCCGCACTCAGAGAGTACAGCAACTGGCAGTGCGCCTCTGCTGGTAGTTCATCAGCTCTCCACTCAGTAGCGGTTGGTGTGACACAGCATGAAGTTCGTCAGTGGAGTTCAGCTTTGCGGCACTCCACGGCTGGCTGGTACTGCGCTGGTTGATCTGAGACAGACTTATTAAAACAACCTGTTTATGGAATGGAATGTCATCAACACGGACTCCTTCGTTCCCGTTGGCCTGAACCGTTCTCCCTACTTGGAGATGGGGCTCTGGTAGTTAAAGAGCTCTCTGTAGTTCTGTGACGTGCGGTTTATTAGCGATGATCGCATGTGACCTCATTATTCTGCCGCCTTTGCTTTAATTCTCTCTTAGCAGCTAGTTAAATTGGTCTATGAGTGTTTCCCTGGCCGTGTCTTTTTCTTCTTGCAGCATCCCGCCGCGCGAACGAGCATGCGTGTTATTTTGCTTAGGCCGGTATTACACTATCAAATTTCTTTGTCAAAGATTTGATCAAAGATGTGATCAAATATTCCGTCAAATATATTTGACAAAGATCTTTGACGTAGCACTAGAAGGGGTGTTACACTGTCATCAAATTTTTCGTCAAAGTTCAAGATAACTGACAACAACAACTTGTTATTAACCGCAGCAGTTGCACGTACCGCAATTGCATTGTGTGCACATGCGGAAGAGAAGTGGGGGAAAAAGGAACCACACATACGAAGTTGACAGTCTTAAATTCCTGGGTTACTACTTGATAATAAATTCAATTGGGAGGAGCACACCACAGAACTGCAGAAACGCCTTAACAAATCTGTATTTGCAATTCGAGTGTTAGCAGATATAGGCGACCTAAAAATGAAAAAGCTTGCATACTTTGCCTACTTTCATTCCATAATGTCATATGGTATAATATTTTGGGGTAAATCTTCAAGTCAAACAAAAGTTTTCAGAGTCCAAAAGCGTGTAATACGTATTATTTGTGGAGTAAATTCACGGACGTCCTGCAGAAACCTCTTCAAAGAACTGGGTATACTAACTACTGCCTCTCAGTATATTTACTGCTTAATGAAATTTGTCCTAAATAATACATCTCTTTTTCCAACAAACAATTCAGTTCATACATACAATACCAGGAACAAAAACGATCTGCACAAGGACTTAAAAGCACTTACTTTAGTTCAAAAAGGGGTCCACTACTCACGAACACTCATCTTCAATAATTTGCCAGCAAACATAAAAAATTTAGTTACAAATAAAGATCAGTTTAGGAGGAGCCTGAAAGACTTACTAGTGGCCAACTCCTTCTACTCCACTGACGAAATTTTTAATAGAAACAAATGATGTATTGTATATATTCATACTATTAGTATTGTGATTTCCGCTTAAAAAAATTGACATGTTCCACATCCACGAGGATCTCCTCAGCACGGATCTATGGAACGAAAAACTAGTCTAATCTGGGTGAAGCCGTGGGTTTTACGACGATACGATAAAAGCATTCAACAAAACTTGTTACGTGAGCTTATAGTGGAAGATGTCAAGTCATACATCAATTACTTAAGAATGGATGAGCACACATTTCTGTATGTGCTCAGTGGAGTGTATCCTCATATCACAAAGCACAATACTCACTTAAGAACTGCTACATCTTCATAAGACACGCTCACTGTAACACCCCGATTTCTTGCAACAGGAGAGGGCTATTAGCCCTTTATTCGGCAGTGTTGCTCTCAAGCAACATCAAATTTACGTTGGCCATACGGGACAACATACACTTCCCAATGCCTTTTACTGGCATTGTTGTCTCCAGGCAACGTTCCTTTACACACTGCGAATGCCAGTTGTTGTAATAGTTCAAGGTGTTCCATACGAGATGGCAGTTTGTTCAGTGATGTTACAGAGATCTCCTCGTGTGAGCAACGGGGATGTCAAAGAGTGAATTTCAATAAATTGGCAGTAATCTTAGCAGATTTTCTTCAAGAAATACCCAGAGGTAAGTTTACAGCAGAAATATTTCAATCTAATATTGTTTTGAATTACGTAAATAGTATAAAACTTTTATGTTGCTTGTGATCAACATTGCCCATAGTTGGGACATGTGCCATTAGTATATTACATATTCTTACGGCGGATATTCAAAACAATAAAATCGTGACACTTGCAAGCTCAATTTGTGGTGTCCAACCACTCTCAACAGTAAAATGATGAGACAGCAATGAAAAAAGAGGAATTGATGTGCCCTGTCCCAGTATTGTACGTCAGTACAACCAGCATATGGGAGTAGTTGATCTTGCTGGTATGATGATAGAGCTCTACAGAGTACCAATGAAAACTAGGTGTTGGTACATGAGATTGTTTGGATTTATGCTAGATCTGAGAGTTGTAAATGCCTGGCTGGTATTTCGAAGAGAATCTCTGGACAAGAAGACGTCACTGAAGTCATTCAGGGCAGATATTGCCAATGGTTTGATGTTTTCAGGGAAAAGGAAAGTAGGAAGGCCCTCAATAGACATAACACCACCACAAAAGAAGAGGAGGAAGCCAACAGCTCTGACTGTTACACAAGATGTTCGATTTGATAATATGGAGCATTGGCCTGTATATGGTCCCAAAGGTCGTTGTCGTTATTGTCCATCTGGATTTCCTACAGTCATGTGTTCAAAATGCAATCTAGTATTGTGCTTCGTTCCAAAGAGGAACTGTTTCCAAAAATTCCATTGCAAGAAGTAGAAGGGAAAATGAAAGTTATATTACACAGCACGAATGCATAAATGTGTTTATAAATTAAATTATTCATGTACAGGAAACCTTTTGCTTGAGGTTACTGGCAAACACTGTTTTCCTATAGTATGTATAAATGTGGTCTACTGCTGGCAATGTTGCTTGTAAGCAACATTTCAAAATTTTCATAATTTTTGTAAAAAAATTCTAAAACTGACTGAATTGTATTTCTTTAAGCATAATAAATAAATATAAGCACTGAAAATTTTATTTTTGTTTTTATTTTCACCATTTGCCAAATAAAGGGTTAGCTTAGGTTAGGTCAGGTCAGGTCAGGTCTCGAATCTTCTTAATCTATTTTTGTATTTAGGGTGCCTCATGTTGTAAAGCGCCTCATCAGTTTCATACATCTCTATTAATTTTGTAGTTGTCGGCACACACCAATTGTATTTATCGGCAATGTTTATAAAAACACTACAGACGACAGAATGCTGCAGCGATGCTAGCGCTCCATGTGGTAAGATGTCACATTGCTGTGAACAGGAGACAAGCGACTTCTTTGATCAAATTTACAGCGAGGCCCTAGATTTGATCAAATATTGGACGACATTTGACAAAGTTCCCTACTACACCATCAAATATCTTTGACAAAGATTTTTGACAAAGATATTTGACAAAGAAATTTGATAGTGTAATACCGGCCTTAGTCGCTGTCCTTTTCTGTTATCCACTGCGTGTGCTCTCTCTCACTCAGCTGCTGCAGAGTTGGAGACTGTGCTGCCCATCTGGCCATCTGTCTTGCATCACAACTATTCCTGGTCCGCCGCTAATCCTGGCGTAACCAGCCTCTCTTACATCAAGGTGGTTGAACTCCATCAAAAATTTTATAACTTGGGACCCATATTACTCTGCGCTGTAACAACACAGTCGTGAGTCAAGCAGCCAGCAACGACATTCTCCACCCCAGAAATGTGATGAATATTCATGGTGAACTTCAACACGTACAAGGGCTGTTGAGTTGGTATTGTTAACAGTTCATGTTATTGCTCTGAAACACACAAGTTATTGGCTAGTGGTCAGTGAAAACGATGAAATGGCGGGCTGCTATGAATAAACGGAAGTATTCCACTGCCTGGTACATTGCAAGCGATGTACCAGGCATTCCACAAGCATTGCCACACCCTTAACTTGTATGAAAAGAAACCGAGAGGCTACCAGCTGCCACCAATATGCTGTTGGAGTCCTGCACCCAAAGCAGTCTGGCTGACGTCCACAACTGTGGCTAACTCGACGTTGTGTATTGGTGTGGGCTAGCAATGTCGCTTCTTCAAGGCTTCACTTGAACTTGCAAAGCTTTGTTTCATTTCATCAGTCTAACTAACAAGGGCCCTCCCTTTGTCAGTGGAGCTGTGTTAGAACGCAGTCATGTGTTCCAGCATTGTGGCAGTGTTATGCAGATAGCGCTGGTAAAAGTTCGTCATACTGAGGTACTGTGACTTTGTAGGCTTTCCTGGCGTAATAAGTATTGAAAGTCTCTTTGAGTTTCCTGCCGAATCCTAAAATCAACCTGATTCAGTATTTCGGCGATCCAATTATTCGCCATCTTCAGGAGAGCTCTGCTTCTGCTGACGAGTTCCACAGAGGACTTCGAGGATATGGCGCTGAGGGCTTCGGCTTTGCAACCAACGTGATTCTGATACCTTTTTTTGTCTGGACACATGAACGTGATGTTCTCAACACATTTTTGGACCACTTCTACTGTCTTCATCCCAGCATTAAATTTACTATGGAGGTTGAGAATGATGAGATGCTTCCATTCTAGGAGTTATAGTTTACAAAAAAGCGGATGGTACTCTGAAACATAGTGTTTACCGAAAGCCGAGGTACAGATAGTGGTATCTGCATTCTAAGTTTTGTCATCCACCATACGAATGCAGTGGCGACCTTAGGACTCTGATAAGCAGAGCATATGCCATTTCTGATGTGGACAGTTTAATCCAAGAACTTGTGAATTTGATGGCTGTTTTCAAGGAAAATAGATACTCTGAGAAGCAGATCCGTTGGGCTAAGGAGTTTGTACGATCACTGGAGGTGCATGAAGAGGAGTGTAGATTGGTGGCCTTTATTCCTTATGCAAGGAGCATATCGTTTAAGATTGGAAGTATTTTAAGGAGTTTTAACATTAAGAGTGTGTTCTGTCCACCTTCCAAGATTAGGGCACTACTCGGCTCTGTGAAAGATGATTTGAAGGTTAGGAAGCCTGGTACATACAAAATTCCGTGTCAATGTGGGAAAGCTTACATCTTCCCTTCGATTCACACAGTTCATGACAGGTGCGTGGAACATCACCATCATACTGGGCTACAATAGCCGGAAAAATCGGCGGTAGGAGAACATTGCCTTAATGAGGGACCCAGTTTGAAATGAGATGAAACAGTGATAGTTGCCAACAAGTCCAGTTTTTGGAGCGGTGTCTATAAAGAGGCAGTTGAAATTAGGTTGTCAGATAATTTCATTAATAGAACAATGGGTTCTCTGAAACTTTCTGGCAGATTAAAAATGTGTGCCGGACCGAGACTCGAACTCGGGACCTTTGCCTTTCGCGGGCAAGTGCTCTACCATCTGAGGTTCCCAAGCACGACTCACGTCCCGTCCTCACAGCTTCACTTCTGCCAGCACCTCGTCTCCTACCTTCCAAACTTTACAGAAGCTCTCCTGGGGTCGCAGGAGAGGTCTCTCGTCACTGCATTCCTCTTTGTGCAGCAGTTGGTGCACCTGTTGTTCTTAGGACAACAAAAATCCATCGGATTAGTTCCTCCTTCATCTGTTTATGAGGACTGTGTTGGCAGGGCAGTGATTATGTTACACACTTCTGCAACGTAGTTTTAACCGAGCTAGCTCACTATGTGTCCAAATTTGGCGAGCTTGCAAGTAATGTCACTTTGAAAAACTACCTCTGCTTGACTAAACCACATCGATGGGGCATGGGGCCACAAGGGGGCCAGCCCAGCCTACACACTTCCTGCACTAGTCGTCATCCCACTGGCGATGGTTGTCGTTGTTATAGGAACGTGTTGTGCATGCAAATCTCGTGAACTGGCTCTAGGCATGGTGCGTCTGTGCATACAGGCCGTGTTTGTAGCTCACCCTCCAGGAGCCAATTGCATGCCACCAGCTCCTCTATTGCCTTTTCGAGTTCCTTCGTAGTCGTCATACTGCAATAGCTAAATTCTCATGCACAGGGGAAAACACACACAAGGAAAAAAGTACACACAAAAAGAATAAATGTTCAAGGTCCACCACGTGTGTGCACGGTTGTGGCCAACACGCAACCATTTGTCCGGAAGTCCATTAGTGGCTCTGCGACACTTCCGAATTTCAAGTCTATCACCACATGTTTGACTCCAGAACACGTCAGTGTCACCGCTGAAGCGAGGAGGGTGTTGTTTTCATCTGTCGCGCCTATGCGCTAAGCTCAGGGTGTAGGTTCAGGTGACAAGAATTTATCAACCAAGTAATTACGTAATAATACATTTATTGGCAAAGTTTGATAAACCAACAAACTTTAAAAAGTATTGTCTGAAATGTGCACGCGCCGCGGTCGCGTGACTGCGTTCAATAGTTTGACCACTGATCATGGAGGGTGCACATTCCTCGGCAATCGAGTATGTAGTATGGTCTCGTGGTCGTGAAGAGACAAAGGACCCGTGTCCGGGCGAACGCGCAAATTACCTCTCGTCTCGCGGGGCGTCGTTTAATTCGCGCACGCGACGGGACGGAGCGAACGATGAGCGCCTTTCCAAGCTCGCGAAAGTTTCGGTGGGGAGCGTGCATTGTCCTCGACCCACGTGGTCTGCGGCTGATAGAATCTACGATCGGCTTAAATGTCCATACGGTACGGAGGTCCAGCTTGCACTGGCTTTCTCTTTATCTCTACCGCGCCTGTGGGCACTGTGGCGTTGCCAAAAGCTGGGCTAACGATAAAATCGGCACTCGCAGGCGTATACTGGCGCACCGCCGTACGCGCGAGTCTGTCGTATGGCTGCCACGTCGTCGGAGCTGCTGACAACCACGACTTGGCCCAGGGCAGGATGTGTGACTGGACGCCATCTCCAAATATAGCAATCAAATTTTATCGTTATTTTACAGAAGGTTTGACAGGATAAGGAAATTCGGGGAATACTGGACTAATACAAAAAATACTTATTAGGATGAAATATAGAAGAAATACACTACTGGCTATTAAAATTGCTACACCAAGAAGAAATGCAGGTGATAAACGGGTATTCATTGGACAAATATATTATACTAGAACTGACATGTGATTACATTTTCACGCAAGTTGGGTGCATAGATCCTGAGAAATCAGTACCCAGAACAACCACCTCTGGCCGTAATAACGGCCTTGATACCGGCCGGGGTGGCCGAGCAGTTCTAGGTGCTACAGTCTGGAACCGCGCCACCGCTACGGTCGCAGGTTCGAATCCTGCCTCGGGCATGGATGTGTGTGATGTCATTAGGTTAGTTAGGTTTAAGTAGTTCTAAGTTCTAGGGGACTGATGACCTCATATGTTAAGTCCCATAGTGCTCAGAGCTATTTTTTAAACGGCCTTGATACGGCTGGGCATTGAGTCCAACAGAGCTTGGATGGCGTGTACAGGTACAGCTGCCTATGCAGCTTCAACACGATACTATAGTTCATCAAGAGTAGTGACTGGCGTATTGTGAGGAGCCAGTTGCTCGCTCACCATTGACCAGACGTTTTCAGTTGGTGAGAAATCTAGAGAATGTGCTGGCCGGGGCAGCAGTCGAACATTTTCTGTATTCAGAAAGGCCCGTACAGGACCTGCAACATGAGGTCGTGCATTATCCTGCTGAAATGTAGGGTTTCGCTGGGATCGAATGAAGGGTAGAGCCAGGGGTCGTAACACATCTGAAATATAACGTCCACTGTTCAAAGTGCCGTCAATGCGAGCTAGAGGTGACCGAGACGTGTAACCAATGGTGCCCCATACCATCACGCCGGGTGATACGACAGTATGGCGATGACGAACACACGCTTCCAATGTGCGTTCACCGCGATGTCACCAAACACGGATGCGACCATCATGATGCTGTAAACAGAACCTGGATTAATCCGAAAAAATGACGTTTTGCCATTCGTGCACCCACGTTCGTCGTTGAGTACACCATCGCAGGCGCTCCTGTCTGTGATGCAGTGTTAAGGGTAACCGCAGCCATGGTCTCCGAGCTGATAGTCCATGCTGCTGCAAACGTCGTCGAACTGTTCGTGCAGATGGTTGTTGTCTTGCAAACGTCCCCATCTGTTGATTCAGGGATCGAGACGTGGCTGCACGATCCGTTACAGCCATGCTGAAAAGATGCCTGTCATCTCGACTGCTAGTGATACGAGGCCGTTGGGACCCAGCACAGCGTTCCGTATTACCCTCCTGAACACAGCGATTCCATATTCTGCTAACAGTCACTGGATCTCGACCAACGCGAGCAGCAATGTCGCGATACGATAAACGGCAATCGCGATAGGCTACAATCCGACCTTTATCAAAGTCGGAAACGTGATGGTACGCATTTCTCATCCTTACACGACGCATCACAACAAAGTTCCACCAGGCAACGCCGGTCAACTGCTGTTTGTGTATGAGAAATCGGTTAGAAACTTTCCTCATGTCAGCACGTTGTAGGTGTCGCCACCGGCGCCAACCTTATGTGAATGCTCTGAAAAGCTAATCATTTGCATATCACAGCATCTTCTTCCTGTCGGTTAAATTTCCGGTCTGTAGCACGTCATCTTCGCGGTGTAGTAATTTTAATGGCCAGTAGTGTATATTTCTTGTTAAACACTAAACATATGTTCACTAATGCAGTTTATACTGTGGGAGTATAAGTTACACAAGACATCTCCATGAGAATTCGAGCGAACTAACAGTTGCTTGTGGCGTGATAGATAGAAACAGAGAGCAAACAAGTATTATTGAGCTACTATTAATAGCACTACGTTCGGTTGCATGTTAGATACAGAGTTATCTTGTAATACAGAGTTTGTAAACATTCAAGGAAACTATACAGACTGTGAAATACCACTGCATATTTAGATAACAGATGGCCAGAGAAATCATGCAGTGTTAATACGCAAGTGTACCAGAGTAGTTGTTTCAAAATTTTACGATGTAGAGGACATGGACATAATACTACAATGTCTGTAAATGCTTAAGAATTAGAAAAGACTGCAGTAGGTACAAATTTAAATAATATTTATAAATAAATTTGCAATGTTCATTATATTTAATTACGATAATTTTGTGGAAAGAAAATGGTTTGTAGCGCACTTGCGTGAGTGATATTGCTAAGATCATACACTAAATTTCACTCTCGTTTTGCAATGAAGTCCTTCCAGCTATTTTATTATAACATGCAGTTCTATTCATCCCAGTACAACTTCAAAACGACTCATTAGCGGGTATCGTTTTGTTAAGAAAAACGAACTTCACGCCCTGCAATATTCCATAAAACTAGAAATGCTATAGCTATTATGATACACCATGTACAGAGGCGGCCAGAAAGAAAGTATACACTCTTTGTCAGGCTCTGATCAAGGTATCGATATTGTCGCTCGATTTCAGTTATGAGTGTGTTGTGGTATGATGTTTGGCTCAACAGATGTTAGTACTTTCATCTCTCTATTGAGAAAATAAGATGGCTTGAGCACACTTAACATTCGGGCAACGAAAATGTAATGTGAAGTGGTTTTTCAAGTTTGATAATGCCGTTGATGGGCAACGTCAGTGGAGGCGGGAGTTTGAAACAGAACCGTCAACCCGCCTAACAATTAAACGCATCACTGACAAGTTTGAATTGCATGGAACGATTTCTGATATACTCAAAGGAAGTTTAGGAAGACAGCGTACAGCTACAAGTCCTGCTTCGTCGGCTCTCGTGTTGGAAACGTTTGTTAATTCACCACAGAAGTCTGCTACGCAATGTGTACGTGAAGTGGGGTTAGCAGTACAACTGCACGAAGAATTCTGAAAGCTGCAAAGTGGAAAGTTTACATTCCATGATTACTGCACGCGATTAATTTGGATGATCATGATCGCCGAAATTTTACGAATGGAATCAGCAGATGGTGACTGAAGACGAACAATTTGTGACAGATAATGTAATTATACCCTCAGATGTTACAGATTAAAACTGCGAAATAAAATGTATCGCCGAAAACCTTCTCTGTACCACTGTAGTTCAAAAGATTTCTTAAAAGAATGTTCCAAATACAAAAGGTAATCACTCAAATGCGTGTTCTGCAGCGCTAAACAAGCTTCGTACTGTAAGATAATTTCTGTCATCGCTTAATGGTAAAAATGTACCAAGTGTCGTAGTTATCGTCGTTCATAAGCAACGTTCTCCAGAAGTCTATGTACTTACCCTGTCATTTACAAACGTAAAGTGCTATGCGTAAAAATGTAGTTATTGCGTTCATTGCCGTGACCCTGAGAGTACCATACTGTGACGTATTGTTGTGTTACGAAAATAACTGTCTCATTGTAGCTATGCCACAAAAGTCATTACCAAAACATATTTTACTTTCCAGGAGAATGTAGAAAAACTGTGCAGACATAGACACAGGGCAAAAGCAATAATGAAGATTGTGTCACTCCTGAGTAGCGTCATACTGTAATAGTATAGCTGTCAAATAAACCAAATACTCTGTCATCTGTGACCTCTGAGAAAGTACTTTAAATAAAAAAATGTCTTAATTGCAATAACAATGAATTAGTGTCTGAAACATGTTCCGTTGTGTCTTTCGTCAGTGCGTTTGCACCGGCAACGTTCATACTTTGAAAAGCAGAAAATGTGTTTTGACTTAATTGAGGAAAATGTGATGACACAAAACCTGAATCTATGGTATTTGCAAAATTTAGTTCTGTTATTCCGCATTCCTGAGGTGAAGAGATACTGATCCATCGATCGACAATAGTTCTCTGTTCACTGATTGTTTCTATTTCTACACCGTTACTTACTGCACTGTCCATGTCCCTATGTACAACTATCAAATTAATGTCTTGAATATTTACCACTTCGTTGCAAGGTACGCTACTCTCATCTTCACTGTAATTTCTCAATTTGCTTTCAGCCTAGCATTACATTTTTCACATGCCATGATTGTCAAATGATTGTATTTTGCACAATTACACACATAAAACACAATTTGAAAAACAAAAATTGGAAGACACACTAAAATAACACTGAAAATAATAAATATCCAATTAGTTGCAAATGCGACTGAGAAATACTTGGTTCAAAATCCACATGCATGCACAACTGCTTTGCTCATTACAATACAGTACAACAATAAGAAAGTGCAGCTACAAAGGAAATTCTTCAAACAGTTAAGTGCTAGCAGTAAACAATATCTGATTTCTAATCATGCACTAATTATTCAAACTACAAGACCATCAGAAGATTCCAGTGAGGTATCCTTGGCTAAGGATCGACAGGTGAAACTTCTTTACTATGAATTTACTTGAACTGCAGAGTGAAACCGAATGCAAGTGAACCTGCTTAAACTGCTGAGTGAAACAGAATGTACTCTCACTTTGCCTGTCTTTATCATTTCATTTCTGACCTACATAATTTGCTTTGACAAATAAAACTCAAACGCAATCTGACTGCTCAAAAATGATAACCTGACTTCAAATAATTAATACAGACGAATGGCCCTGAAATATAAGAAATCCTAACAATAACCCATACATATCGTAAGTCACTTACCTCATAGAAAATCTTCATTACACAAACTACAGCAATGCAGCGCCAATACTGCCAGCTAAATAAGAGATTCTAACTACTGAAGGCTCTAACAACTAAAAGGCATGTCGTCAGCAAAGGAAAGATTTCGTTGCAGAGCAAACAATGTACTCATATTTAGCAGATTTTACCTTAATCAAGTGACAAACAGTTCAAAAAATTATATAATCTTCAGTAATACATCACCATGACTGATGCACATTTAGACCGTCCACTTCTGCTAATACTGCAAACTTCCAACACTGCTAATTATTAACTTTTAACCTCCATCACTGCTGACTACTCACTCCCAACTTCCATCACTGCTGGCTGTTCACCTCCAACTGCTAGTCCGACCAGTCACAGAGTCTCTTACGGAGTGCGCACAGTGCTGTCAGAGTTATTAATGCAGAGTGCTACACAGAACTGCCAACATACAATCACATAAACAGCCTACTTACGAAATAAACCCATAAGTAATACTTTTAGTTCCTTAAAGCATGTATACATTTTTCTGGCAGACTCTGTATAATGTTCTGTTGCGATTCAAATAATTTGGAATGTAGAAAAACAAAACATAGTGGTAAACCATGACTCCAGTTCCTCACTGCGTCTTTCTGCTTCAGCTACAGTCACTGGAGAGTGTAAAAGACAAGGCCACTTGTACCGTTAGACAAAACTAGGCAGCCACTTAGGGCCGCAAAATTTTAGGGACGACAAAGGGCAGAAAAATTAATTTCAAATCACACAGCGAAAAAAATTGAAAAAATGAAGAGAAAAAACGAAAAATAGGAAAAGTCAAAACGCCAAATTATTTTAAAAGCGTACAGAACAGTTATTTAATAAGTATGTACTTAGATGAAATTAAACACATTGCCTGTGCCTACTTCAAAACTGAAGGAGATGCTACTGAGTACAAAATTAAAACAAACATGACCTTGTGTTGCTTGAGGCTTTCCTGACGGACATGTTGTATATATGGTTCTCGGGCGAGACGTCGGATGTCATAGTGAAAACTCCACAATATTTCGTCAGCACAACTGGCCGACATCTTCAGGTGCGACGAATACACTGCTAAGGCAGGTTTTTTTTCATTTCCTTTATTGATTTTAAATTCCCCCCGAAGGGGGCAGGCTGGCAGCAGCTTAGTACGCTGCTCTACAGCCTACAGACTTTTATTTTAAAAAACGGTAGAAGAAAAGAAATAAGAAAAACAGGCGATAAAACGGTGACATCAAGTGAAAAATGGCGGAAAAATGCGGAAAGTTAAAACAGAAAGCAAAAGGGGTTGGCAACGTTAATAAAAGACACAGGAATCAGACAAGTAACATAGTGCACACACAATTAAAAAACACGGCGACAGTCTGGTTTCTGTTCGCAAGAGATAAAAGGCACACCCAGCGACAGTATGATGGCCGTTCGCAACACTTCCCAAAAAAAACACAACACGGAACACTCACTGTAAAACGCTCACTGTAGAACACTCAATGTAGAACACTGCACGAAAGTGGCGGCACAAAGATGACACTCGCGAGCTAAAGGCAGATTGGGGGGGGGGGGGGGACCTGGAGGAGGGGGAAGAACAAGGAGGGAAGAAGGAAAAAAACGAAAAAGAGGGGGGGACCATGGAGGGAGAGGACTAATAAAGGGGGAGAAGGGCAGACACAAGGGAGAATGAGAGGAGGCAGAGGAGGGAAATGTAAAAGGACTCGGGGGAGAGAAGGGGGCAAAGAGAGGGGAGGTGTGGAAGAAAGAGGATGGAAGGGGGGAGAGGAAGCCCGGGAAAAGGACAGAGGAAAGGAGGGGGAGTGAGGATCAGAGTTGATAGGAGGGATAAATGGAGGGAGAGAGGGCATCATCCGGGAGGGGAAGTTGATGGAAGCCACCTTGGGAAAGGAGATGTAGGGTGCAGAGATGGAGGGTAGGGGGGACACAACAGTGAAGACATGGCAGGGGGCAGGGATGGGAGAGGTGAGGAGCAACCAGGGGGTGAGGGGGTTCAAGGCGGCAGGAGTGTAGAGGATGCGGATATGTTCGAGGAATAGGAGCAGATGGGGGAAAGGAATGAGATCATAGAGGATCTGCGTGAGGGACGGGAGGCGTATACGGAAGGCAAGGCGGAGTGCATGACGCTCAAGGATCTGGATGGACTTATAGAATTTGGGGGGGGGCAGATATCCAGGCAGGACTGGCATAACAGAGGATGGGATGGATTAAGGATTTGTAGGTGTGGAGGATGGTAGAGGGGTGCAGCCCCCATGTCCGGCCAGAGAGGAGTTTGAGGAGTCGGAGGCAGTTGTGGGTTTTGGATTGGATGGAGCAGAGATGAGGGATCCCAGGTGAGGTGGCGGTCAATGGTGAGGCCAAGGTAGGTGAGGGTGGGGGTGAGGCGGACAGGATGGGCACAGACAGTAAGGGAGAAATCCAGGAGCTGGAAGGAGCGAGTGGTACGACCTACGATGATTGCCTGGGTCTTGGAAGGATTGATTTTCAGGAGCCACTGGTTACACCATGCATCAAAAAGGTCAAGGTGATTCCGGAGAAGACGTTGGGACCGTTGGAGGGTAGGAGCAAGGGCGAGGAATGAGGTGTCATCAGCATATTGCAAGAGGTGTACTGGAGGGGGGGGGGGGGGTGTTGGGGCATATCTGCCGTGTACAGGAGGTAGGGGAGAGGGGAGAGGACAGAGCCCTGGGGCACACCTGCAGAGGGGTAGAAGGTGTGGGAATTGGCATTATGGATGGTAACATAGGAGGGGCGGTGGGAGAGGAAGTAGGCCATCAGACGGATATAGCTGATAGGAAGGGCGTAGGTTTGGAGTTTAAACAGGAGACCGGGATGCCAGACATGGTCATAGGCCTTTTTGAGGTCAAGGGAGACAAAAATGGCGGAGCGACGGGAGTTAAGCTGGAGGGAGAGGAGATGAATGAGGCGGAGGAGTTGGTAATCAGCAGAGAAGGAAGGTCGAAAGCCACATTGGGTGTTGGGGAGGAGGTGGTTTTGGCGGAGGTGGTGATGGATGCGCTGGGAAAGGATGGATTCCAAGAGCTTGCTGAACACCGATGTGAGACAGATAGGACGATAGGAAGAGGCATCAGATGGAGGCTTGTTGGGTTTGGAGAACATCAGGATACAGGAGGTTTTCCACAGGTCGGGATAGAAGCCAGTGGCAAGGATGACATTGTAGAGGGTGGCAATGATTGAAAGGAAGGAGGGAGGGCAGTGTTTGAGGTGGCGGTAGGTAATGCAGTCGTGGCCGGGAGCAGTGTTGCGTTTAGTGCGGAGTGTGAGGCTGATGTCCTGTGTAGTGATGGGAGTGTTAAGTTCAGATGGTGGTGTGTGGCCCAAGTACTGGAAGCTAGGAGCAAGCTAAGGCAGGACCAGAGCCCCCTATTTATGCCAGTTTTAGGCAGGAAGTGCGCATGCGTGGAGGCACCAAATTCGATGGCCAATAGCAACGATATCAACTGATAGCTGGAAGGACAGTAACGCCACCTACAGGATGAAGAACCAAATACTTCGGCGCACGCGCGGAGGCTGCCGCCACTGCTCTGCGCTGCCATCGGCCGCTCCAGCGACCTCTGTCGGAAGCCGCAAGCGCGGAGGCTGCCGCTGTTACTCTGCGGTGTCATCGGCCGCCCCAGCGACCTCTGTCGGAAGCCGCAAGCAAAAATGCGCGTCCACGTAGGCGCCTTGATTATACTCCCGTTGTCAACATAATATTTATGTTGGCGAATCGTCGTCCGTCTTATGACCAACAGTACTCCTCTCTGCTCGAAGCGACTTCAATATGGCCAGTGCTGGATCCCAAGCTGTACTAAGCTGAAAGCCCGTGTCTCTGTTTACGAGATTTGTCGAGCTACGTATTTCCACTGCTTCCTTAATAACACTGTCCCAGTACGAACTCGTCGATGCGAGAATTTTTGTATGTTGATAATTCATAGAATGGCCTGTACTGAGACAATGCTCGGCCACTGCAGACTTTTCTGGTTGCTCCAGACGAGTGTAGCGTCGGTGTTCAGTGCATCTCTCTTCTACAGTGCGACAAGTTTGTCCGATGTACGACATGCCGCAGCTGCAAGGAATCTCGTAAACACCGGGACTTCTTAGGCCAAGGCTGTCCTTAGGTGAGCCCAAGAGAGCTCTGAGTTTTTCCGGCAGACGAAAAACACATTTAACTTTATGCCTCCTCAATAATCTTCCTATTTTTGAAGAGACACCGCCGATGTATGGCAAGATGACCATTCCCCTTTCTTCTTCGCCTTCTTCCACTTCCTCACGTTGGGTAACCCGCTTCGGTTGTAAGGCACGGCGAATCTCCCGTTCGGAGTATCCATTTTGTTGGAAAGCGGTACGCAGATGGAGTAGCTCATTGGATAAGCTGTTTGAGTCTGATATGGCTCGTGCTCTGTGGACCAACGTCCTCAGTACGCCACTTCGTTGCGAAGGATGGTGACAGCTGGTGGCCTGTAAGTATAAGTCCATGTGCGTTGGTTTACGGTACACCGCATGACCTAATGTGCCATCTTCTTTTCTCCGTACCAACACGTCCAGGAATGGAAGTTCGCCGTTTTTCTCCATCTCCATCGTGAACTTGATGTTGGGATGAAACGAGTTAAGATGCTCAAGAAAAACATTCAGCGATGCAATGCCGTGAGGCCAGATAACAAAGGTGTCGTCCACATATCGCCAAAAACACGTAGGTTTCAAATCCGACGTCTGGAGTGCTCTCCCCTCGAAGTCTTCCATGAAAAGATTAGCCACAATGGGTGACAGGGGACTACCCATTGCGACGCCGTCAGTCTGTTCAAAGTATTGTCCATTAAATAAAAAGTATGTCGAGGTGAGCACATGTCGGAATAAGTCTAAAAGTTCCCCCTCCAGCTTCTCGCTAATGAGCAACAACGATTCCTGCAATGGTACTCGCGTAAAAAGTGAGACTACGTCAAAACTCACGAGTATATCTGATGGTGCGAGTCGTAAGTTCTTGAGCCGGAGAATAAAGTCTTGTGAATTACGGATATGATGCTCACATTTGCCTACTAAAGGGCTCAGGTGCGCTACCAGATGTTTCGCGAGATTATACGTTGGTGCCCCGATATTACTCACTATAGGCCGCAGTGGCACATTATCCTTGTGAATTTTGGGCAATCCGTATAGCCTGGGAGGTACGGGCGCCTGTGTACGTAGTCTCTTAGCAACCACATCGGAGATCGTGCTGTTTTTGAGGAGCTCCAAAGTTTTTCGCTGAATTTTTGCTGTGGGGTCCTTATTTAGTGTGCGATATGCAGAGTCGTCCAGAAGCTGCTGCATCTTGCTCAGATACATTGACGTGGAGAGGATAACAGTCGCATTTCCCTTATCCGCCGGTAAAATCACAATATCAGGATCTTCTCGTAGGGATCGAACAACTGACCTCTCTGCAGCTGTTATATTGTTCTGACGAAATATTGTGGAGTTTTCACTATGACATCCGACGTCTCGCCCGGGAACCATATATACAAACATGACCTTGATTCATCACAGAGTGTGCTGGAATGGATCTCTTGCGCTGGCTTGCAAAAATATTGCGACTTGATACCTACCTACCTCAACCCCTCTTCTTGTTTTTGTCTCTGCAGATCGTTAGTCATGCGTGAGTGGAATTGGAGACTGTCCCCAGACATCTGTTCGTCTTAGATGAATGATTAAAAGTATAATAGGAGATTTGCGTTGTTGTGCCATTATTTGTTGTGATGGTTGAGGGGGATACGGTTTATGGGAGACCGATGGTAGTAAATAAGGGGGGCATCATTTTTCACTTCATGTCTAGAGTGGCAAAACACCTAGTATCAGCCCTTGGGATGCACATAGGTACATGTACATTCGGAAATAAGCTTAAAGTTTGAAGCATGTGCATCTTATGCAAAAGATCTAATGACTCCAGTGTAATATATTCAAAGTTTGAAGTATGAATTATTTTCAAGTATTTAATTTCTTCAGGTTACTTTCCATTCAGAAGACTGTTGCATGCAGCGACTGTTGTATTGACTTGTAAATGATTGATTCCAGCCATCAGTCGTCCTTTTTAAGTTTTGTTGGCAGATCTAGATTTCAGCTAGAAACTAACCATTCTCAATGCACTATCATTTTTGCTCAATGCATGTAATGCCTGTTGGTCAGGCTTCATCCACAGTTCATTGAATAAAATTGAATTCAATGAACTGTGGATGAAGCCCGACCAACAGGCATTACATGCATTGAGCAAAAATGATAGTGCATTGAGAATGGCTAGTTTCTAGCTGAAATCTAGATCTGCCAATAAAATTTAAAAAGGACGACTGATAGCTGAAATCTTACAAGTCTGTTTAATTTCTTCTTCTAAATCTGTTTCGGTTTCATTATTTTATTCATTGATAAATAACTTGCATGCCTCAGCGACCTGACCATTTTAGTATTTCCATAAAAACCGAAGTTGTTCATCTAAAATCTTCACTGATTTGTATCAGGTTTCCAAGCTAGGCACTGGCCTCAATCTGTGCTTGTCACTGTCCTTCACCCACCTGTCCCCTTCCCTGTTCCCGTTCCAGCACTGCAGAGCCTTCAATTCCAGCAATGAACTCACAGTCTTTCTACTTCTCTCCTTTTCTGACGCCCTCCCCCATTCCTGCCCTCCATCTAACCTCCTGCCTCCGTCTAGCTGCCCTGTCCTCTCGCCACCACAGCCCCGTATGCTCCTATAAGCAGCACTTCACTGTCCCTCACCTGTAACCTGATATCCCTCCCCCTCCCTGCCTAGTGTCCTCATTACCCCTAGCAGCCAGACTGCTTCTCCCATCATGCACTGTTGCTCACAGTCTGGTCTCAACAGCCAGTGATAGTGGTCATGGTTGTCTGAGTTGTGTTTACATGAATTTGTGTGTGTTTTGTGTATTTCAGAGGAGGTCCTTTGGCTGAAAGCTTTTTAGCAGTCTCGTTGGTGTGCCTGACTGCGACGCAGCATCTCCACAATAATGTGAGCAGCAACCTATCCTTTTCATAATATTGTCATTAATACATCCTGAATTTTGCATTGTTTGATTATAAAACTAAGAAATAAAAGTCAGTACGCTTAGATGAAGTACTAATGTGTGTACTGAAACAATGCACTGAGAGTATACCAGTTCCAGTAACAAATATAATCAACGAATCCTTCGCATCTGGAAAATATCCAGAAAATGCAAAACAGGCAAGAGTTCTATCTCTGCTAAAGAAAGATAATGCAGTAGATATAGAAAACTACCAGCCCATTTCCCTACTGTCACCATTCTCAAAAATGATAGAATCAATTATGAAACCGATAAGTATAGAATAAGTCATAGTAGACTGAAGAAAAGTGGTAAATGATGCTCTTGATAGGATGAATATCTTACAGGGCATTATTTTAGACCTTTCTAAGCCTTTGGATACTGTTGACCATAAGATTCTGCTAATTAGGAACAAGAGAGTAGCTAATGACTGGTTCCTGTCATACCGAGCAGATAGGATACAAAGAGTAGAGGTAACACATACCTCAGGTAAATCTAAGCTTTCAGTAAAACCCTTACTGGAATCAAAGCACGTTAATATAGGAGTTCCTCAGGGTAGCATGCTAGGACGAATACTATTCCTGATATACATCAATGACTTTTCAGGACTGCCAGTTATGGGGAAAAAAATTCTCTTTGCTGATGACAGAAAACGGGAGCTCTCCTTGCGGAGAAAGCAATAAAACCATCATAGAAGTTTAAAATAAGTTAATAAGCAATGAAGTGACTCTGAACATAAATAAATTAATGCCAAGAATTTAAATTTGAAATGGGAAAAAGATGCTGTTAAATTAAATATAGGTGGCACCTCTATACACTGAGTAACAAACGCAAAATTCGCAGGAATGAATTTGATTCTCAGCTGAAGTGGTGTGAACACACAAAGATACTTGCAAACAGAATGTGATCAGCATGTTATGCCTTTGGAGTCCTGCCACCAGTGTGAAACAGCGAGTGTCTTTTAGTTACATACTGTTCATATATACCCTGAATTCTTAGTTAAGGCATTCTTCTCTGGGGCACAAATGCACAAAGTATGAACAACTTTTTTCAAATTGCAGGAAAGAGTCATAAGAATAATAACCAAAAATAACAATTGAGCTTATTGTAAAGCTCTGTTCAAAACACAGGCGATTTTAAGTGCATCATGTGAGTACATTTACCAATCAGTTGTACATATAAAAAATAACATTTGGAATTTTTGAACAATAAGCTCTGTCCATAAGCAGGGAACAAAATCTAGATTGAACTTACATTCACCAAGAAAGAATAAACTTAAATTCAAAACGGCATTTCCTACGAAAGAATAAAACTATACAATAACTTTCCAAAAGAGATTAACGAAACTGCTAAAACAAACCTATTTAAAATGCAGCTGAAAAGTATCTTTCAACAGTTAATTCTATACATTTAACGATTACTTACATAAGGAGGAGTGGGGATTTGGTAAACAATGTAACACAAATAAATTGTTCGACATAATACTTTCATACTTCGTTTTTTCTCTCGTTTTCTTTTCTGTAAAAGCTTACTCCTAAAGCCATGCAATGTATAATACTAACACGTTATCCTCTTTCTGAGCTGAACACCTCACTCATTATAGAGGGATTCTGACTCAGTTGTTCGGGCTGGCAAATGGGAAGTTGTGGTACACAAAATGGGCCTGTTATCAGCTGATAATATGTGTGTATTGTTAGAAACAATGTGTTTATAGGGTATCTGTAGTGTGCGCACTGAGTGGGAATGAGAAATGAATGAACAGTATACCATTAGTCTTTCAACTATTAAGTAACTTATTTGTAAAAGAGTGTTGTTCACTAGGTATAAACAGGAGGGCATAATCTTCATCCAGCCATCCTGATTTAGTTTTTCCTAGGTTTCCCTAAATTACCTCAGGCAAAAGCTAGAATGGTTCCTGCTACAACAACACAGCTGACTCACTGTCATACTAGACTTATAAGAACGTAAACGTCTGTATTTTTCAGTTGTTTTATTTTTGTTATTCTTAAATTGCAGTACCATGAGATGTCCATTATCCCTTAGAAGAGATGTATGGATTACTACTATTGCTACTACTATTATTACTAAATTGCCCACAACTTCAGTGTCAACGTTACTGTGACTCCTCAGTTGTTTGGCAAATGGTCAAAGTATCAGTGACCGCAGCACCTGGTATATAAGCAATTTGATGATCGTTGATGGGGTTCCTATATTCGATTTCTTTTGCAACTTGACAGGAGTTGTATTGATGAACACATTCAAATGAAAATATACAGATCAAAGTGGGCAACACAGCCTGAACTTGGAGCACATCTCGATCTTACCCAGAACGTTGGCCTTGGTATCAAAGTATGTGTGCTGTCTACGTTCATTTTGGTATGGGAGTTGCATAATTCTGCCCTGTGACCCGGCTTTCTACTAAATTTACATTTTGCTTTCCAAAAATGGAATTGCTGCCTTTCATGGATAATGAAACAATTAATACATGAACATGGCCTTCCAAAACCTCTTGAGAGTGGGTGGTTGTGTCCTGGAGGAATGTGTTTAATTTACTTGTCGTCAAGGGCAGGCCTTGTTCTGGTGTGGCTGACCAGTGGGAAACACCTGAGATGCCTTCTGTAGGACAGCCGAAGATTTCATCGTTTCTTCGAATGCCTGAATGAGCGAAAGATATGATGGCAGTGAGGGATAATTCAGTTTCAGTAAATCGTTCCTAAGTCTCTTGTCCGGTGAATGCGCAAGGAACATGTGACACATGTGTGTATTAGACTGTTTACACTTCGAATTGGCATACTAAACTGACATTCTAGAGAAAACTTTGTAACTGCGCTGTCCATTCGCGATATATTTGGTCATTGTTTTTGTGACTTATGGCAGGGCGTAGTCACGTGGATCAGGGAACGAAAATAATCTCCTCATTTAGTGTTCAGTTGCTCATACGCTAAGTCATGGCTTTGACCTTGGGATTTAACTGTTGAAGCAGTCTATAAACCTCGGCACTAGAATAGGCTAATAAGATGGCTCATTGTGGGTATCACGTGTGATTATGTGAATGATGAAATATTGTTCAGGGCCCTTAGTGTAGTTCGTCCAAGGTTCTGGCTTCTTGACAAAAGTAGGAATGAAAGTGGCTTTGGCCTTGGAGTAGATCCATGACAGGCAACTAGACACCCAAGGTGACATGGTGACTCCAGCCATCTCCTCCAACAGCAATTCCTGGACTTTATGCATGTTTTGCAATGACAAAAGAACTTGGGTGGTCACATCTGCATTGGCCATGGACATACTGAAATGGGAACGTAATATTACCACGCTGGCTGAGTGGTGTGAACAATTTTGGAAAAATGTCCCACTGGCACTTACTGTACCGGGTACTATCATAAATTCAGAGGCTGTTGCATTTAAAACCTTGTCACCATTAACTTCGGTGAGCTTACCCAGGTTCACATCACCAGGCAAGACTCCCACGTGGGGATAAAACCATAAATACTTTATTTTGATAAGAATAAAATTAATGATTCGCAACTGATGCTCACAGTTGTAGCAAATTAACAAGATTTGCTGAACACAAATTAAAGACCCTCTTGACTGATAATTGACACTGAATGATTGTCTCCAATAGTTCGTGTCCCATACACTAACACCTGAAGTAAACATGCCCAGGCGAGACTTCAATCAATGTTGATTGTTTAATACTACAAGTCCAGATAGACCAAATCTTGGATGGTAGTCCTTGAAGATAATCACAAAAGTCAGTATCAAGAACCAGATACGATTTGCTGATGTCCAGAGTACTTGGGAGGCCACTGACAGAGAGGCAGAGGCTCAGACACAATGGACGTAGTGGCTGCAGAGGCGTAAGTTCCAGATTCGTATGGCTGCTGAAACTGCTGGCTCCGTGGCTAAACCGCTGCCTCAATACCACTCTGGCGGATGGATATGGTTTGGACTACTTGCTGGTACATGGCGAGGTAGAAGCAAATAGTGCCTTGTTCACAGCACTTCTAGTAGCCATACGGGCATCATCTGTAGGCGAATTGGATGCCGCTCGTCTTTGTGGTGTCTGCTGGAGTTGTGCACGAAAACAAACTGGTTTTGATGTTGTCAGCCTGAAATGTTTATGTGTGGTTTCTAAAGCACCATTGCCTGCAGAACTGGTGCTCTTGCAACCCGCTGGACATTCCTGCGTTGTTGCCGGATGTAATGTTCTGATAAACCAGTTATAACAAGTGTCTTGCGTAGACGCCATTTTGATGGTTCACTGTGGCTCTGTCATGTGTTGGAATTGTTAGAAACATTGCACACATGCAGTAGGAATATTGAAACTGAAGTACCGAGAAAGCATTTTTCTATACATATTAATGGCTGTGAAAAATTTAGAGCATTTTTAACTACACGTACCTCACAGATTAGACTCGCTACACTAAATACCTATAGCGACAAGCAGAATCATTGGGTCTAGGGAGATTCAGCATGAATCTAATTCCGAACGAATATGGACAAGAGTAACTGGGTGTGCCGTCGCCAGTGAAAGTATTGGAAAAAACTCGAACGCAAATATTTAAAACAATTAATATGGGCGTGAGCTTTTGTCTCGATGTTAAATATTATATTGAGTGCGATACTGGCTGCTCAGGCGGCAGATAATTTGTATCATTTGTATTATTATTATATAAAATGTTGACATCAACTTTCGAGTGCAAAGAGTAATAATTATGCACCACACCAACAATGAAAATTAATGTAAAGAAGAACTGTGTTCAATTTTCTTCTTTTTATCAGTTCATTCTCTCTCTTGTTTGCCGTGTTAGATGTCGGACATATTGGTTCACTGCTAATGAATGTAAGTACATTTGTAATATTAATTTGACAATATATTAGTTTAATGATATTGTTCACTTTTATTTGTATAAGGTGAGCCCTGTGTCATGTCCGTTTCCTTTAAATGTTAATATTCTGAGTAATCAGCGCAACAACTGCAGCCGCAGCCATTAAGTGGCAATCTTAATTCATGAAATTCGCGGAAGCGAAGAAATCGCCCGCTTATAATATAATAAATATTTTTTTTCGACGCAGTGGACGAAGACGTAGTTCTTAAGATTTTCATTTTCAGTTATTGACTGAGATCCAGAGCCACGACTCCGACTACAATTAAAGGCTAAATGTCGCAAGAACAACTCTCTCGCGTGTGTGGACAATTACAAATGATAGTCAAAGATCTCATGCTTGTTAACAATTTTAGCCGAGGCAAAATACAAAAATATTATGTCAAAAAAAATGGCTCTGAGCACTATGGGACTTAACAAATGGCTCTGAGCACTATGGGACTCAACTGCTGTGGTCATAAGTCCCCTAGAACTTAGAACTACTTAAACCTAACTAACCTAAGGACATCACACACATCCATGCCCGAGGCAGGATTCGAACCTGCGACCGTAGCGGTCGTGCGGTTCCAGACTGTAGCGCCTTTAACCGCTCGGCCACTCCGCCCGGCTGGGACTTAACATCTGAGGTCATCAGTCCCCTAGAACTTAGAACTACTTAAATCTAACCAACCTAAGGACATCACACACATCCATGCCCGAGGCAGGATTCGAACCTGCGACCGTAGCGGTATCGCAGTTCCGGACTGAAGCGCCTAGAACCGCTCGGCTACACCGGCCGGCAATATTATTTCAGTTGTTAACTGAAATGCAATGTGTTTCAAGATTGGCTCGCATTGCAGCAACTAACATGAACAAAAAGTTTACTCATGATTAATCATTATTGACCAACTAGTTGTAAAAAGCATAAAAATCAAATTAAAAAATTAGTTTAAATCCAAACCAAAACCAAATATCAACCGTTTTAAAGTGCTCATCACACACCATTTAATTATTATTTTATTAATGTACGTGCTATATATAATTACGCGAGACTAGCGCCGCAACCCGGGGCTCGAACTATGTACCATTATGACTAATGTAATTATGTATATACATAACGGTTGTAATGTATTAATGTTTGTGTAAATTTTCTTACGTGTACACCAAACCATATCCTGAGGCTAACCTGAGAAGACAAAGACTATAAAGGAAAACGAAATTGATCGAAAGAAAAAGAAAAAGGTAAGATCTATTGTGCAAGCATTCTAAAGAATTCTGTGCGAAATTTTCAAGCCATATGCACATGAGATGCCTTTGGTCCAGAGCGGTAAGTAGTGAAAAGTGAAGTGAGTGTATTTTTTGTTGGTATTTATATGTTTATTTTGGAAGGAATATCTGTTCAGTTGCGTTAGAGTTAGAACTGGTAACTGTGTTGAATTGAATCCACTATGGGTAAAGTAGGGCAAGCTAAAGCACCTGTAACGGACGAGCGAAATTTATTCGATATGGAAAGTGAGAATCATATTCAGAATGTAAACGAATCCCATGCCACCGCATCGGAAAACATAACTTCCGAAGCGGGGGGCAAGGATTTGTGGACGTCAAATGATGCTCCACGGCAGTTGCCGGGGGGCCAACCAAGTGTTAGACTAGGTGGGGCACCTGTGTGCTGGCCTATCGCAGATCCTTTCGCAGAATTTTTGCTGAAGCTTGAGGAAAGAGATAGGGAAAGACGCCAAAAATTAGCTCAAATGCTTCATGAGCGTGAACAGAAAGAAAGAGAAAGAGACCAAAAATTATCTCAAATGCTCAGTGAGCGAGAACAACGTAGTGAAGCAAAACTAAGTGGTATACAAAATGATCTTGTCGAGATGCGGGATGTGTGTAAGGAGATACCCGATTCTGTACAAAGTTTGTCTAGTGAGATGCAGAAATTGCAAAATATGTCATGTTGTTGTTGTTGTGGTCTTCAGTCCTGAGACTGGTTTGATGCAGCTCTCCATGCTACTCTATCCTGTGCAAGCTTCTTCATCTCCCAATACTTCCTGCAACCTACATCCTTCTGAATCTGCTTAGTGTATTCATCTCTTGGTCTCCCTCTACGATTTTTACCCTCCACGCTGCCCTCCAATACTAAATTGGTGATCCCTTGATGCCTCAGAACATGTCTTACCAACCGATCCCTTCTTCTGGTCAAGTTGTGCCACAAACTTCTCTTCTCCCCAATCCTATTCAATACTTCCTCATTAGATATGTGATCTACCCATCTAATCTTCAGCATTCTTCTGTAGCACCACATTTCGAAAGCTTCTATTCTCTTCTTGTCCAAACTATTTATCGTCCATGTTTCACTTCCATACATGGCTACACTCCATACAAATACTTTCAGAAATGACCTCCTGACACTTAAATCTATACTCGATGTTAACAAATTTCTCTTCTTCAGAAACGATTTCCTTGCCATTGCCAGTCTACATTTTATATCCTCTCTACTTCGACCATCATCAGTTATTTTGCTCCCCAAATAGCAAAACTCCTTTACTACTTTAAGTGTCTCATTTCCTAATCTAATTCCCTCAGCATCACCTGACTTAATTAGATTACATTCCATTATCCTTGTTTTGCTTTTGTTGATGTTCATCTTATATCCTCCTTTCAAGACGCTGTCCATTCCATTCAATTGCTCTTTTTATTTCTTCTCCATGAATTTTAATACCTACTCCGAATTTTTCTTTTGTTTCCTTTACTGCTTGCTCAATATACAGATTGAACAACATCGGGGAGAGGCTACAACCCTGTCTTACTCCCTTCCCAACCACTGCTTCCCTTTCATGTCCCTCGACTCTTATAACTGCCATCTGGTTTCTGTAAAAATTGTAAATAGCCTTTCGCTCCCTGTATTTTACCCCTGCCACCTTTAGAATTTGAAAGAGAGTATTCCAGTCAACATTGTCAAAAGCTTTCTCTAAGCCCACAAATGCTAGAAACGTAGGTTTGCCTTTCCTTAATCTTTCTTCTAAGATTAGTCGTAGGGTGAGCATATGTCATACTAGTCTCAAAGACGATGTTCTGAACCTAAGAAATCGTGTAGGTAATGTGGAGCTTGAGACGCGTAAAAACATTGATGGGTATTTAGAAGCCCAAGCACACAAAGTTGAGAAGGAACTTGAAAATCGCGAAATCTCATCAAAGGTAGAGAGCGATGTAATAAAGTCAGCTGTGGAACAGCTGACATCGGCTATGAGCGTATATACTGACGCCAGTCCTGACGCAATACAAGCCGAACTAGCGCAGATAAATTCACGTGTGGTGACAGAGTTACCAATTTGGCAACGAGATGTCGCACGAAGGCTATCTGAGTTAGAGAGTCAGGTAAACAGTGGAGGACTGACAGTTAATCAGACTCAGTGTACAGGCCGTTACGACAACATAAACAGCGTGCAAGGCGTTTACGTGCAGACACAACCAGCTGTTAATAACAGACAGGAACAACATACAATACCGTGTAGTTCACAACATGATTTAAGAAACGAAACGGACAGTAGCAGTCCATTGTACCGGAAGGAGGATAATTTGATCAAACATCGAACATTTCAGCCTTTCAATAGTGAAAAGCGTAATGTCCACCCAGCAGTGTTTATTAAGAGCTTTCGTAATGTTTTTCCCAGGAGTTGGACGAAAGGTCAACGCATGTAGCTCGTTGTCTCCTTTATACAAGGTGACGAGGCACTGTGGGCGACAGATGTATCTGAAAAATGCCTCACTATGCATCAATTTGAGAGTGCATTTTTGCAAAAATTTTTTTCAGACAGCGTACAAGAAAGACTGCGTAAAGAACTGCACAGCCCTGAAATGTATAATCCGAAATTAGGAAATTTGCGCAAGTACTCTGAAAAGTGCATAAATAATACTAGATATTGGGACGAATCCCCAGCGATATTAAAAAATATTTTCAACGTACCCGAGTATGACATTGAACAGTTCATGGAGATAGTTGACTGTAGATCCGTTAATCGAGGACATGAAAAGCGAAAATAAATGGAATCATACAGGTTGTAACCAACAGAAAGCTAATTACAACTGTGGTAATAATGACCCAGTATCAAATGGTAATGGGAACAGACAAGAATATAGGCAACCGAATCGGTGGCCAAACAGTAGTAATAGTTATAATAATCAAAACCGAAAAAGACGCCAAGGCGGGTGCATGAGTAATGGGTACAATGGTAACGGTAATCCGCAGTGGCGGAATAACCAGAACCAGTGGCGCGGATATAGCGAACCACCAACACAGTGGCAACAAAATACAGCGCCACAATGGAACAAATTCAGGTCCACAACAAAACATGGGTGGGGGCTAAAACCGACATCCACAGAACCAGAACAATACGACGTATCAAAACGCACCATCGAGGAGGCAGGACAGCTAACCCAATCACAGTAACAACAACCAAAATCATAGTGTGAGGATAGTGGAGGTGACAGATAACTGTCAACCTAATGTCACTCACCCGTCAAACTAAAGACAGCCGCATTCCGCTCTCCGTTATTGGCTGCGAGATGGTGTAGTGATGGCACATTCAATAATGACAGTAACAAGTTCTGTGTGCTGAGGTATAATGACGGGGTGAAAGTAGAGGAGGAATTAGTAAATGTACCGCCAGAATGTAAACAAACGAATGAAGATGTTGTGCAAGCAGTATTACAAGCCGAGCACCGATCCAAATAATAGTAGACACAGATGTATCAACTAATGTCATGAGTTTAGAACTTTACAAGTACTTGAGTCAGCCGGCCGGAGTGACCGAGCGGTTCTAGGCGTTGCAGTCTGGAACCGCGCGACCGCTACGGTCGCAGGTTCGAATCCTGCCTCGGGCATGGATGTGTGTGATGTCCTTAGATTAGTTAGGTTTAAGTAGTTCTAAGTTCTAGGTGACTGATGACCTCAGAAGTTAAGTCCCATAGTGCTCAGAGCCATTTGAACCAACTTGAGTCAAAACAATAACATACCTGTATTGCCAGTAAAGAAGTGTCGAGTGACAGGTGCAATTGGTGCACAATCCCAAATCATAAAGCACCAGGTGCAAGTCGAATTTGTGATAGGAAATGAAGCAATAAAAAGCTCAGTCCTTGTTGTTAAAGGATTTGGGGTCGCTTGCATTCTGGGAACAGAATTTTTACGCCAGAGGGACGCAAAAATCGACCTCTTGTGCGGTGAATTGAGCATTAGGAACAAGGGTAAACGTGTGACATTGCCAATGTTACGAACACGGGAAATACATGGGAAATATTGCCACAGCTTTCAAGTTAGGTTTGAGAGCCTACGGGTTATGAACTTGTGCTCTGACTTACGTGGAAGAAATGAGTCTTATAATGAATCGATTACCGAAGACAGTGAAGGGAAAAGGAATCTGATAAACATGAAGGTCATGGACTCAGAATATTTGTCAGTGGCACAACACAATGAATTATCTCAGCTGCTCATAACACAATGAATTATCTCAGCTGCTCATAAATTATGAGAATGTGTTCTCAGAGAAACCAGGTGCTATCAAAAGCTACACTTACAACATTGAGGTAGTGCCTCATGATATAGGGCTGTGGACTTTGTTTAGTAATAGGGTGTTGCCAGCGACCATCAGCTTCAGATACGGCATTTGCCCAGAAAGTATGCAACGCACTTTTTTACTCAGCCGAAAGCAATGCTACGAATGCGAAACGTTAGCGTATGTGTTATCTGAAGTCTCCTGAGTGAGCGCGCCCAGTTTCCGTCACTTCCGACAGATGGCGTGGCTGCAGGAGAATTTCAAAATGGCGTCTATAGGTGATGTAAGTTACGCAACGTGCCGTCATTGAATTTCTCATTGCAGAGAAAGAAACTGTAGGGAATATTCACAAACGTTTGAGCAAACTCTATGGAGCATCTACTGTTGACCGAAGTACAGTTAGTCGCTGGGCACAGAGAGTGAGGTCATATGAAGGCGGTTCGACGGAGCTCCACCATTTGCAGCTGTGGGGGAGACCATCCATGGCTGTCACACCTGGCTCGTTGCAGCGAGCTGATGTTGTCATTCGCGAGGACAGACGCATTACGACGCGGCAGTTGGCGCTGCATCTGTCAATCAGCAGAAGAAGTATGGATGCAATTATCCGCACTCTTGGATGTTTAAGTGTGTGCAAGATGGGTCCCACGGTGTCTAATGGTGGATCATAAATCGCACAGAAAAAACACTTGCCTTGATTTGTTGTAACGTTTTGAAGCTGATGGGAAGGCCATCTTTCCTGGATTGTGATAATTGAGTAAACCGGGTTCACCATTTTGAGCTGGAAACAAATCGACAATCGGCGCCATTCCCACTCCCCACAGAAGAAAAAATTCGAAGCAACTGCTTCCGCCGGTAAGGTAATGATCAACGTGCTACAGGACTTTGGAGATGTGTTTCTCATTGATGTGATGCCAAGAGGCGGTACGATTAATGCAGAAGCATATGTCAACAGACTAATAAAATTCAAAAAGCGCTTCCACCAGCTTCAGCACCACAGTAACCCAGGAAACGTTCTGCTGCAAGACGATACCACTCGGCCCCACAGAAGTCTGAGGACTGCTGAACACATCCCTCTACAGCCCTGACGTAGCCTCCTCGAACTTCCATTAAAGGATGTCATTCATGGAAGACATTCTGAGGACGATGAGGAGGTGATTCACACAGTGAAACACTAGCTCCACCTCCAGGACAAAGATTGATACCGACAAGGCATACACGCCCTTGTTTCGCGCTGGAGGAAGGCCACGGAACGGGATGGATATTACGTGGAAAAATGGGGTGCATATAAGATACACCATTCTTTCGTGTGTATAATTCTCATTATGTTCAATACAGAATTATTGAAGAAAAAAAAAGTGATGCATTACTGCTTGGGCAACCCTCGTATATTGCTCATAGAGTCATTCAAAGATAGTCTATAGTCAATAGCTTGAAAGAACCCTGAACATCTTCTAGTAGTAGGTGGTGACTTAAGCCTTCCCTGTATCGACAGCGAAATGTACGTGACCATTTTTAGCCGTAAGAAAAAAAAGTCCTGTGAAGAAATACTGAAAACTTTGTGTGACAGCTATCTTGAACAACTAGTCGACAACCCACAACCAAAAGAAACGTCCGCAGCTCGTGGTCGCGCGGTAGCGTTCATGCTTCCCGCGCCCGGGTTCCCGGGTTCGATTCCCGGCGGGGTCAGGGATTTTCTCTGCCTCGTGATGACTGGGTGTTGTGTCATGTCCTTAGGTTAGTTAGGTTTAAGTATTTCTAAGTTCTAGGGGACTGATGACCATAGATGTTAAGTCCCATAGCGCTCAGAGCCATTTGAACCAAAAGAAACATTCTGGATCTCATAATTACAAACTGACCGGAACTTTTTGGGAGTGTCATCAACGAAAGAAGAATTGTGATTCTTGAGTTTCTCCCGGCGTATTTGATAATCAAAATATCCACGGGTGTACTGCCGGTCTACAGTGTCCAACGGGCACTGTAGACCGGCAGTACACCCGTGGATATTTTGAAAGAAGAATTGATGGCTATGATGCTATTATGTCTTATGCAGCTTGAAAGCTGTTTACGGGCTAATAAATAAATTACAGGAACAATAGTCACCAAAGGCAAACAGAACATCAAGGATGCAATGAGAGTGTTTATGTTTGGTAGTGATAATAGATATTCATTATCAAATTGTTTAAATGGTGAACTGAGAACATTCTGTTCAGATATGAAAAATAAAGAACCACTGTGGCTTAAGGTGAAAGATGCTACAAGCCGCGGTCTATACAGCATGGTCAGAAAGAGTCTGGAAAGCTTGTAAGGGTGTTGCAGGGTACGTTGTTCTGAGAAATAAGTGTTCAGAAAAAATTAGATACATTGCGCCGTTTCTGAGTTAATTAGCATTGAAGTTAGCCAACCATGCCTTTGCACGTGCAGTTTCAAGCGGCCCACCAGATGAAGTTAGTTGTTCTCATAGCGTAGTGACTGCGCACGAGGCTGCTCAGCGTTTGGCTCTGGTTCGATCCTTCCTACCGTCCCGTGTCCAATTTTTTTAATCGCGCTCTTGTTAGGTTCTGGGAAACCGAATAATACGTTTGGCGACACTATTCTCCTGCGCCCCTTGAATTTGCGAGGAGACGGCCTTTTTGGCTTACTTCAGTGCTAATTAGCTCGGAGACAGCGCAACAACCTTACAAGGTTTCCAGACTTTCTGACACCCTGTAGAAGTACATTGGTGCGCAAAACTTGACAAAAATATTTTTCGCGTAATGAGTCACTGCCAAGTACCATATCTCGATAGATCTCGGGCCATACACAGAAAGAATCGATACAGTGTAGTACAGAAGATAACTCAAAGATATACGCAATAATACGAGCAGGAATGACACTTTTATTCAAAGATAATAGTTATACTGAAGCCACCGCAATTGATGATGGCCCTATGGACGTTACAAAAGGCGGGTCATGGTTCTTAGCAGGATGTATGATCACCACGGACGGCAGTGACTCCTCTGCAATGAGCTCCTATGCTGTCCACGTGGTAGATAAGGAGTTCTTGAGGTTCCATTGCTCCAGTATTGCACTTGACAACTGCTGGAAGGTCGTTGGTGCACGTGGACAAGCTGCAACAGGTCTTCCCTATGCATCCCACATGTGACCATTGAGATTCAAATCGGGAAATCGGTCAGGTCAGTCCATTCGCTGAATATGAATATTCCCTCGTTCCAAGAGCTCCTCCATCTGTGCTGCTCAATGCTGTCGCACGTTGTCATCCATAAAAATGAAGTCTGGGTGGAATGCACCCCTGAAAAGACGCACGAGGAGAAGAGTACAGTCTCACAATAACGCTGACCGGTTAGTCTATCGTGTTCGAAGACCTGGAGGTCAGTACGGCCATGCAACATTATACTTCGCCGCAACATAAGCACATTCGATAGTGTTCCTGGGAGCATTACATACCATCGTTGACGAGAGGTGAGAATACCTAATGCACACAAAAACAATGTCGAACATGATAATTTTGGTTGTCCAGGTGTTATGGCGTGCGGGGGCGTAATATTGCATGGACGTACTGACCTCCAAATCTTTGACCACATTACACTCAGCGGTCAACGATATTGTGTTCGTCCCACTGCGTATTCCTTTCAGTTACCTTCTGTAATGTACTGTACTTGCGTCTGGTCCAAGTTACTGTGTTACTTGGCTGTGACATATATTGCGAAAGTTACTTTCGTCCTTAAGTTTTGCAGACAAGTGTTCATTCAAAGCAAAGTAATAAAAGGTGGCAAAGAAGCAACCTTTGTTAATGGGATCACCCGTAGAATGTTTCGGAAACAGAGACTAATACACTATTACTAGAGAAGAGTTTTCAGGGAAGCTGATAAAGAAAAGTTAACGGCAGCTTGTGCATCCGTAAAAAGGGCCATGCGTGAAGCATACAATAATGTTCACAGTCTGATTCTGGCGAAAGATTTATCAAAAAATCCTAGGAAGTTCTTGTGATACGTAAAGTCAATGAATGGATCTCTACTTTCCATTCAACCTGTCGTGGACCATCCTGGTATCGAAACTGAAAAAAAAAACCCAGACAGAAAACAGAAATTTTAAACTCTACGTTTAAAAATGTACTGGCGCAAGACGATACGACCCCACCAACGTTTGACAATTGCGCAGGATCACAGATGAGAGGTATCGACATTAGTATCGCTGGCACCGACAAACAATTGAGACTACTCAAACTGAATAATACACCAGGCTCCGACAGACTTCTAGTTAGACTTTCCATTGGATACGCTGTGGTGTTTGTACCTTTTCTAGATCATATTTAATGAGAATCGCTGCTACAGTGAATAGCATCATGTCACTGGAAAAGAGTGCAGTACTCTCCTGTTAAAAAAAGGTAATAGATAGGTTGTAGCACAGAATTATAGACAAATATCGCCGACATCCATCTGTTTCAAGGTCCTAGAGCGTGTTCTAAGCTCAAATATGAGATTTTTTTCCTCACAAATTAATCACACGGAAACTGTGAATCTCGTGTCACTTTTCGAGTAATCTTCCGACAGTCGTAAGAGTTTTCACAATATTGTACCTTGATTCTATGGCCGCTGCTAACACTTCTTTAGGTGTCTGGTTTGCCCACTGAAAAATTGCTGACGCAGTAGTGGCACGGCTAGTGAATGTGAGACCATGGAGAGTGTCTTTCATCGTTGGAAACAGTCAAAAGTTGACAGGAGCCAGGTCAGGTGAGTAGAGAGCATGATAAATCCTTTCAAAGTTGTTGTTGTGAAGAAACTGCTGTCACACATTCGTTGCACCCACTTGGAGGACATTTCTCGCATTTTCAGGTTTTCATACATGATTGTCTGCACAGATCCCACGGAAATGCCAACTTTAGAGCCCATCTGATCAGCGCTCATTCGTTCATCCTCCAAAACATCTTTTTGCTTTCTCTCGATTATGACCTAAATGAACTAGTGGGGAATACGGGCCATGCTACGAACTTGTGACGTCACTCTACTGACCTTATCCGACATACATCGCGAAAGCTCAGCTACGTCCTTGGCCAGTCATTATGTCAATGAAAAGGCACCCAATTAAGTCTAAAGCTTTGTCATATGTTATCGAGAGCGTGAGTCTGTTTAAAAGCGCAGCTATGAAGTATTAAACTGGTCTCAAGTGGGAACTCGCTTCCTGCTAGAGACGAACGCTTCAGCTCGTCAGACCTGTAGTGTCACGTGCTGTGAAGCACACGCGGTAGCCCGCCTTCCTCGTGGGGTTCGGGCTGATGCGAGGCCCAGATTATAATGGTTTGTTATCACATGACGTTCTGCTTTCTTTGAACTGTCACACCCACGAACGTTCATTACACACTTCCATGACACCATCACCACATGTTTAACTCCACTGGCGGAGAGTGTCACACAACGCAAATGGAGAAAACGAATGATTACATTCTATTCTTGCAAAGAAAATATCGCCATCAAAAACAGTCCTCACTGTCGCCGTTGCCGCTAGCGTTCTTTGTGCCGTACAGCGCTGTGATCTCTGTCACACGTCAACAACGAGTGCGTGCGTATTGTAAAACCTGCGGCACCTTTCTATCTGTTCCCAGCCTTGAAAAAGAAATCGGAGGTGTTATAACTTGAATACACCTGGCGTAAAGATGTTTTAGGAAAATACAAACTTCTCTCAGGGAATCAGTACTACAACACATCGTTGATTGTCAACTAAGACACGATCGTTTCAGACAATTTTGTAACTGTGTAGAGAAATGTTAGACTAATAGGACCTAGAACTGGATGACAAATGTTCTACAAAGACGAAAGTAACATCGGATGTTTCCCAAGAAACGTAATAGGACTTCTAACGTTTTAAATTTACGTAAACAGTTTTTCAGATAGGATCAACACTATACGCTTGTTCGCTCACGATGATGTATTGTACAAAAAGTAGGTTGTTGGATGATTGCAACGAAACTGCAGAGAGACTTGGGCAAAATTTCCCCTTGGTGCAATGAAATATCGATAAATCCATACATAGGATCAAAATGGATGTACACTATGTGATCAAAGGTATCCGGACACTCCCAAAATTCACGTTTTTCATATTAGGTGCATTGTGCTGCCACCTACTGCCAGGTACTCCTTATCAGCGACCGCAGTAGTCATTAGACACGGGGTCAGGGATTTTCTCTGCCTCGTGATGACTGGGTGTTGTGTGATGTCCTTAGGTTAGTTAGGTTTAAGTAGTTCTAAGTTCTAGGGGACTGATGACCATAGATGTTAAGTTCCATAGTGCTCAGAGCCATTTGAACCATTAGACATCGTGAGAGAGCAGAATGAGGCGCTCCGCGGAGCTCACGGACTTCGAATGTGGGCAGGTGATTGGGTGTTACTAGTGTCATAAGTCTGTATGCGAGATTTCCACACTCCTAAACATCCCTAGGTCCACTGTTTTTCGATGTGATAGTGAAGTGGAAACGTGAAGGGACACGTACAGGATAAAGGCGTACAGGCCGACCTCGTCTGTTGACTGACAGACCACCGACAGTTGAAGAGGGTCGTAATGTGTAATAGGAGGACATCTATGCAGACCATCACAAAGGGATTCCAAACTGCATCAGGATCCACTACAAGTACTATGACAGTTAGGCGGTAGGTGCCAAAACTTGGATTCCATGGTCGAGCGGCTGCTCATAAGTCACACATCACGCCGATAAATGCCAAACGACGCCTCGCTTGGTGCAAGGAGCGTAAACAATGGGCGATTGAACAGTGCAAAAACGTTGTGTGGAGTGACGAATCACGGTACAAAATGTGGCGATCCGATGGAAGGGTGTGGGTATAGCAAATGCCCGCTGAACGTTATCTTCCAGCGTGAGTAATGCCAACAGTAAAATTCGGAGGCGGTGGTGTTATGGTGCGGTCGTGTTTTTCATGGAGGGGGCTGCATCCCTTGTTGTTTTGCGTGGCACTATCACAGCACAGGCCTACATTAATGTTTTAAGAACCTGATTGCTTCCCACTGTTGAAGAGCAATTTGGGGATGACGATTGTATCTTTAAACACGATCGAGCACCTCTTCGTAAGGCACGGCCTGTGACGGAGTGGTTACACGACAATAAACTCCCTGTAATAGACTGGCTTGCACGGAGTCCTGACCGGAATCCTACAGAACACCTTTGGGATGTTTTGGAACGCCGACTTCGTGCCAGGCCTCACCAACCGACATCAGTACCTCTCCTCAGTGCAGCACTCGGTGAAGAATGGGCTGCCATTCCCAAGAAACCTTCTAGCACCTGATTGAACGCAAGCCTGCAAGAGTGGAAGCTGTCATCAAGGATAAGGGTGGGCCAACACCATATAGAATTCCAGCATTACCGATGGAGGGCGCCACGAACTTACAAGTCATTTTCAACCAAGTGTCCGGATACTTTGGATCACATACTGTATGTGTGTATGTTGTACATCTCATCCTAAACATCTACATCTTCATCTACATTTATACTCCGCAAGCCACTCAACGATGTGTGGCGGAGGGCCCTTTACGTGCCACTGTCATTACCTTCCTTTCCTGTTCCAATCGCGTATGGTTTGCAGGAAGAACGACTGCCGGAAAGCCTCCGTGCGTGCTCGAATCTCTCTAATTTTGCATTCGTGATCTCCTCGGGAGGTATAAGTAGGGGGAAGCAATATATTCGATACGTCACCCAGAAACGCACCATCTCGAAAGCTGGCGAGCAAGCTACACCGCGATGCAGAGCGCCTCTCTTGCAGAGTCTGCCACTTGAGTTTGCTAAACATATCCGTAACGCTATCACGTTTACCAAATAACCCTCTGGGGAAACGCGCCGCTCTTCTTTGGACCTTCTCTATCTCCTCTGTCAATCCGACCTGGTACGGATCCCACACTGATGAGCAATACTCAAGTATAGGTCGAACGAGAGTTTTGTAAGCCACTTCCTTTGTTGATGGACTACATTTTCTAAGGACTCTCCCAATGAATCCCAACCTGGCACCCGCCTTACCAACAATTAATTTTATATGATCATTCCACTTCAAATCGTTCCGTACGCATACTCGCAGGTATTTTAGAGAAGTGACTGCTACCAGTGTTTGTTCTGCTATCATATAATCATACAATAAAGGATCCTTCTTTCTATGTATTCGCAATACATTACATTTGTCTATGTTAAGGGTCAGTTGCCACTCCGTGCACCAAGTGCCTATCCGCTGCAGATCTTCCTGCATTTCGCTGCAATTTTCTAATGCTGCAACTTCTCTGTACACTACAGCATCATCCGCGAAAAGCCGCATGGAACGTCCGACACTATCTGTCAACCAAACTTGGTGCCCATATCACTTGCTGTCTGGAAAGAAAGACTGTGGGGGTAAGAACCACCTACCTCGAAATGCGGTGTAGGTGGGGGTGAAAAAGAAGCAAAATTCACGACGCGCAAATAGCCATATTATACCCATCCAGTATATGAGAGTGAGAGCACTTAGTTTACTTGCAACGAGTTTTAGGCATTATTTGAAACCTTTACGATAGTTTTCCTCGCTGACACAGTCCCTCCTTCCCCCCCCCCCAGCCCCACAAATAGATGAAAGGAAAAATGTTTGTCGCCTATTTCATTCTCGCAGTTCATGCAGTAAAACTGACGCATTAGACACGAAGTTTTAATTTATTATTTCTTTCCTGCTCACTCCATTCGCATCAAATTTTGCTGACTGTACACGCATATATAACTGGATGTACCTGCAAAAATATAACATTGTAAGACACGTGGTTCAGGATATATGACGTCATAAACACTGAGATGCGAGAAAAACTGCCGCATCAGACATGACGTTATAATTTTGTGACTTATTTACTACCATCTATATTTGCAATACCCAGACGGTATCTACATCCATCACTGGATGTATATGCAAAATTATATCACTCTACGACCTGTAGTAGGTATGACATTAGAAACACTGAGCCGCGGAAAAACGAAACTGAAGGGCAAAATTCGCAAGAGATACAGGTGAAATATGCGTACAAATATGTGTGAAATATATTAAAGATATGTTAAATGTATGTGACAAGGGTGAAAACGGGCAAAGCCGCTTGTAAGACGCTCCTCCTAAACAGCCGGATCGATATTAATCAAACTTGTTACACATGTTACTAACTATCTGGAAATAAATGCTGTGGGGGTGAGTAACACAACTTCCCGCTGGGGCGGGGTGGTGCCGCGATGATGGAGAGAGAAGGGAGAGAAGGAGATGTACAGACAGAGAGGGGAAAGAAGAGATGGACACAGACCTGGCGGAGGAGAAGACGAACAGAGGGAGGGGAAGGCTGAAATGGAAAGAGAAAGGGGAAAGGAGGAGTTTAACGGAGAGAGGGGTAAGGAGGAGAGGGACAAGGAAGGGGAAGAGATGGAGATTGTTAGAGAGAGGGAAGGAGGTCCATCACTAAACAAATATTCCTCGTCACCAACTGCCACTTGAAGCACGCATAAGATTGTCCTCTTCAGTTGAAAATCAGAAATGAACCCAGATTAACGAGCTGATTAGGAAATAACACGCAACTAAATATCGATGAAAATGCGCTTTCTGTGAGATCTATCTCTAGTACTACATTTAAAAACAGAGTGAACCAGAACTCCACCGACAAACTTTCACTGGATGTTCAGGGTTACCTTCTGAGTATTTCGGTATGAGGAACCTACGGTCCCCAGCGGCTCGTCATAGAAATGGTTCAAATGGCTCTGAGCACTATGGGACTTAACATCGGAGGTCATCAGTCCCCTAGAACTTAGAACTACTTAAACCTAACCAACCTAAAGACATTACACACATCCATGCCCGAGGCAGGATTCGAACCTGCGACCGTAGCGGTCGCGCAGTTCCGGACTGAAGCGCCTAGAACCGCTCGGCCACAACGGCCGGCGCTCGTCATAGAGTTACTGCATTTTTTTTGGTTTCTTGCCCCAGTCAGCTTCGTATTTGTAATAGTGCACAAGAGTGCAAAAGTCGACGTATGCGCTGTCTGTCTTTTTTACATTCGTTCATGATACATACTGTTGCCTCCAAGTTTGCATTCAATTCGGCTCTGTTCTGTATACGTTTTGGTTTTCTGGTAGTATTAGTTTTACGTTAACAGCGATACACAGCAGTACTGCGGATAGGTTTAGTGATGAAGAGTTGGCCGTTAAGCACTTCATGTCTGGGTTCACTGAATGAGTGGCAAAACGACGCTATGTTGGAGTACTCCCCCATCGACGGCAACCACACCACAGCACTTTTGTGGACAGATGTTGTCGTATGACTCTGTGTTTTGTGTTGTGCGTTTTGATTATTGCATACAGCAGGCTTATTCACTGTTGTGAAGGTATTATCTCAGAAGCAAGGTGATTGGGGTAAGGAACCGAATAAATCATAATTACGTAATTACTCTACGACGAGGAAGCAGAGACCGTGCCCCGAGAAGTAAGTTAGGTCATCTATCTTCCGTGGATTCCCATTTAAGCCAACTGAATACTTAAGTTACACTCACAGGTGACATGAAGCTGTTACGACATTATCAGCGCATCCCTGAATTCATTCTAAGGATGAGAACCCTGCTTGATAAGGGCTCAAAACACTGAATAACATTGTAGGACTAGTCGCACTAGCGTCTTGTACGTTATTTCCTTTGCAGGTGCAATATGTTTTCCCAGAACCCTTCCAACAGATCTCCATCTTCCAATACCCGTTGCTATAATTATTTTACGTGATCGCCTCATTTGTTTTCAAGCTCTAGTCATCTGTTGGCGACATCACCATGCACAACTTATTCACCGTGTAGTTTGCAGAGAGCTCAGCCGTTACAGTGCAAACGACATGGAACTTTGCAACCCCAGAATTCTACAGCCAGATCAGCAGAGAACATCAACAGATCCCTCGCCAGGTCATCAGTTGGCGTACACGGTGATGGTAGAAGTCGTTGGCAAACAGCACTTCTTCATGCCTCTGCCATGTCACGCGCCAAAAATAGGTCCGTATGTATTCATCCGCCAGACGGCTATTTAGGCCAACGTACTTGCTTCGGAGGGCAGTACCGTTGCAGAAACCAACCTGAAGATCTCCACTACGCCATGCCGAGGACTGGGCCTCGACTTATGCACCGCACACCGCTACCTCAGCTGGGACTCTAAGTGATCTGTGATATGATCATTGGGATTAGGTATAATTGTATTGTTGCTCTTTTAGCCGACAAAATAACGTCAGACTGAAAGTGTCTACCCATGTCCGGCTTAGATAATTTATTACTGTTGACTCTCAATTCTACTTCAGTGAAGTACACCATAACGTTTGTAAAGTCTTTATTCTTCTCGACTGAAGCTTAGATTTGGACGTTGGTTTTGAATCTGAAATGAGAAACTTATTTTTCCGTTTTAACCTTAAGTTATTAGGAGTTAAAGACTCTGCTAATTGTAGAACATGTGATTAAAGAAACTTAGGTTACTGTTTTTGATGTAAAGCTGTTAAGACTTTCAGATTGTGTTCAGTGAAGTGTGTGTGTCTCTTTTGAAGTATACTAGAACTTATTTATTTACTCTGTGAGTCTGGAACTGTAAGTGGCTCCGTTATTTACGAATCATCATTTATTTTGTTTCACTTATTGAAGAACCATCCTTTCTCTTGTTTCATCGTGCAGAATTTTTTTTGTGGCAATTGTGTTCAATAAACGTTCGTATGTTCCTGTATCTTGGCTGTTTACTTGTGCCTGACAGTGGTTAACACATCACCATTTGACACCACTTTTTAGTATTAACGCTAAATATTACAAGAAGTGACTTGCTTAAGATGTTCACAAATAACACACTATCCGATACTTTCTCTTTGTTGTAGGCATATTCTCATACTAACTGAGTGTCCGATCATCTCCTCCTCTTTCTATTCCTGTCCATCTCCTCCACCTCCCCCTCCCTCCACTCTCTGTCTATCTTCTACTGCATCTCGCACTTTCCATCTTCTCTCCCTTTCTCTGTTCCCCTTCTCTCTGTACATCTGCTGCTCCCTTTCCTCTGTGTCCGTCTGCTCCGCCCTTCTCTCTGTCCATCTCCTCCCACCCCTCTTACTATCCATATCTTCCTCCCCCTTTCAAAGTCCACCTCTCCCTGCTCTCTCTCTTTTCATCTGCTCCTTTCCCTCTCTCTGTCCATCTCCACCCGTACACTACATACATAATATCAGAAACATAATTCTACCTACATTATGTATCTCCATATCAATGATATGCATGTCAGATTTAAATTCTTTATACTGTTCGGTTTGATGTGCATCTAGAAAGCGAACAACCATATAGTATAAAATTGCAAAGTAATCCAACATATCATGTCAGATTAGATAATGTTACATGCAAGTTATGGACGAAAACCGAAAATATTCAGTTAAAACAATGTTGACATTTTGAGTTTACATCTTATTTCCAAACTCTTTTCATTAAGTATGCTGTCTGGGAGTTTTATCGTATGGATGCATGTTTCAGTTTCTTGTAGAATGTTTAATAATCTACCTTTTTCTGAATTGTGAAGAATGGCGTTGTTTTTATTATGTCTTAAGCAGAGTGCTTGTATAATCTTAAATGGGCACAGAATACTGAGTGGATTCACTAACATTAATTTGTTTGGTTTGGAAAATCTTCATATGCTACAAGTACAATTGTATAATGTGACATAATATGTCGGATTATTTCGCAATTTTTCGCCTTTTGTATTTTCTCCCCTCATATACCAACTGCCTAAACGTGATATTTTCAATTTATGAATGTATGTCACGGATGTATATACATTTGATCTTAGAAAAGCAAAAGACGTGTAATATATAGCCTCTCTGACCTATCATTTCTGTGTTTATACTATGTGACAGTTACGTCAGGTGTGTTCAAGAATTGTCACTGGCTATGATGTGACAGCAGTAACATATATGGCAACCTGTGTACTGTGAGGTGCCGGCCGGTGTGGCCGAGCGGTTCTAGGCGCTACAGTCTGGAACCGCGCGACAGCTACGGTCGCACGTTCGAATCCTGCTTCGGGCATGGACGTGTGTGATGTCCTTAGGTTAGTTAGATTTAAGTAGTTCTAAGTTCTAGGGGACTGATGACCTCAGATGTTAAGTCCCGTAGTGCTCAGAGCCATTTGAACCATTTTTTACTGTAAGCTAGGACGGATTTAACATGCTATCGTATTAATGTTGACATGGTTGTAATTGAGTTCTAGATATCAACATGATTGTTTGCTTTCTAAATGAGCAGAATGCTGAAAATCATAAGGAATCTACAACTAACAAACATGTCGCTGATATAGACACACATAATGTGAGTAGACTTCCATTTCCGTTATTATGTATTCAGGTTTCATGTTGTAGAAATTGATGTACTAACAGTTGTTGGTTCCTCTATATCATGTGCCACTAATGATATGTTGTTCACCCGAATATCGGTCTGGCTAATAAACATTTAAAGTACAGCTCATGGTGTTATATGATTTGCTTTAACGAATATCTAAAGGCTGCGGAGTACGAAGCATTCTCGATTTCCAGGAGAAAATACTGTTGCAAATACAGAAGACTAATAATTTATTTCCTGTATGGAAATAGTGTAAGAAACAACGTTAACCTCATCTTGAATTGAAAATGTAAAAAGAGCAAATGCATCTTACCAAGAAAGTTCTCTGTCGTCTGACTACTTACGAAATAATATTTAACTTTTTTGACAATTGTTTACAAAAAGGATTCTAACTGAAACCGATCTGTTACAAGGCTTTCCTGGTTTTTGTACATGAATGATTGTTTCTGTGCCATTGTCAGAGCTGGAGAACCTAGATTGTAAATTGCAAACAAACTGAGAAGTGATTTAAAGCCTGGCGTGTACTTGGAATTTGCCATAATACTGTTGAATTTGTAACGATATGATTAGTTTTCCTGTAAATAAGCTATCTGCTTGTCACAGTACTCTGTGTTTGCTTACACTATACGACCAAAAATATGGATGCTCATGTGGTTGATTTTTCGACTGTCTACAAATTGTCACAAGATATCTCTGTTTCTGGCAAGCCGTACAGATATGCGAAAGATACTGACAGTCAGCTGCGGTGTACTTTTTGAAACATCTCAAGGGTTGTAGTAGCATATGCCTCACCCGCTGTGCTGCTAAGGTGTCTCTCCAGATTGTTTCTGTTGAGCACGTGGATGGTATACAACTTGATTCTTGTACAGAAGAAATCAGCAACCAGCCTCTGTTAACAATGCTATATATTTACACAAATAGCGCCGTTGCCGGTTTCGAACCGACAGGTTCTTCTTCAGACGACTGCCCTCGTGTAGATTAAGTTTGTTATTGTTTACATTAATTGTCGACAGTTTTCAATAAAATAGCACTTGGATGGTGTTGACAAATGACACTTGGGTCGACCTTAAATATCCTACAATTCTGCTGCGTGCTATCCTGGGATATGATATTCTATCTATTTCAACCTGCGGCATTTCCTCAAAATTGTTATTGACTTTTTCAGATGTTTCAAATGGTTGTGTAACGTGAATTAACTTGTCTAGAGATAGCTCACAAAATTTTGAGACTTTTTTGCATATTTCTTAATCAGGAAGTAATTGGACAATGATATTTCAGATTACACATTTGATAAAGGAACTTTCAGGTTTTGGATCGGCATTTTTGAATTTTAGCTTCTTATAGAGTTCTTGTACATTTTTCATCCACAAGCAATAAAGCTTGTCTAGTTGCTTGTTGTATTGATGAAAAACTGTAAGCCAGTTGCCGTACCAGATAACAGAATGATAAAATGTCATACATTTTCCTGAGAGACAATTCTGCTCGATCTTATGAGGATACTAATGTACATACAAGGAAAAAAGATTTAGATGCAGCATATGAGAGAAACAGAGTAAACTGTTTCTGTTGTGAAACGCTGTTGCGGCTGATGCAAATATAAATTAACTCTTCTTTCGCATCAGTGAAAGGTGGGAACCCGATGTGCAGTGCTTAGTTTTTACTAGATTCTCCCCGTGACTGTAGACCGCTCTTGAAGTAAGATCAGCTGGTACTGATGTTGCTGTATGTACGCTAAGTGTTGATAATGGTGGACTTCTTGCTGTTCCAGAAATTTCAAAAGTACTATGTGTCGAATGGAAGTACTACATCTCTTATTTTGTGTATGTGGCAAAATACTATTTATTTCTTTACATTACGAGCGTATATAAAATACGGATACATAATTAACACGTTAAGCGTGTAGTTAGTGCCGTGGTACCGGCGGTGGGCTCTTTGTTTGGACGACATCAGTGCATGGGAAAGCTAGTATCAAGGTTATGAAACAAATGTAGTTTTTATTAACTTTATTAAAACTTTAAATACAAAGATGGGGCTTAGATTTGCACGTATCACAAAAGGTAACCACTTGTTCTTTTTTTTTTTTTTTGGCTGCATTGCTCCCGAATATTTTTATGTTTGTTGTGTAACACTGAGTACAGTATCTACGCACTTCATACACTTTTAACTCCTTTGTTTTCAGCTGGCGTTTGCTTCTTTCTATATCGGCGCTGGCTGCACTTCTATCATGTGAATGTCGTGCAAACTCATCTCCCATCCGTTTCCAAAAATTGTGATTGACATTTTCCGTCTCGTCACTTCTTGGAATACATATGACGCATTCATAAAAGCGGTGCCGAGAAAGAGATCGAATGATAACTTTCGATAATTTTTTACTGCCTTCCTAAATGTACTGCTATACTCACTCATCTGAGCAGAATAGTCAGTAGCAGTTTTCCCTTTATTATATTCAGTAACAATTAGTGGTTTTCCATGAAACCTCTTCTGGTTGTCACTTTTACCATTTCACTCGAATGTTTTGTGAGAAGTGCAGAACGTCTTTTTCGTCTATCTGTTTCAGGATCGTAAGTTCTCGAATGTTCTCTTTTGCAGTCATTTCCCCGCGTTTCAATTTGGTCATCACTGTTAGATCATAACAACACATCCAAGTTTGTTGTTCACGTACATGACAAGGTTTGGCTGGACGAGGCTGGTATGAAATTATGGATTGACAGAGTGTAGGAGAGAAGGAAAGCTGCTTTATTGAAGAAGAGTTCTCTTCTTGTGCTAGATCAGTTTAGTAGTATTTGAAAAATTCTGTGAAAGAGAAATTGAGATAGGGAAATACAGAACTTCTGTTCTCCGGGAGGACTTACTTCACAGCCTCTTGATGTCTCGATAAACAGACCATTTAAAGTGTACATGAGAGAGGAATGGAACAAATGGATGATGGATGAAACCCAACATGAATTCACGCCAAAGGGAACTTTAAAACAGCCTACAATCAAACAAGTGTGTCACTGGATAATACAGTCGTGCTATAGAGTGAGAGGAGACATTACTGTTAAATATTTCAAGAAGTGCGGCGTAAGTAACACTATCGATGGTAGTGAAGACCATTTTGTATGTAAAGAGAACGACGATGACGACGAAGAGGATGAGGAAGAAGAAGAAAATGAAGCAAGAGAAAAAAGTTCAGACGATAAAGATTTTGAAGGTCAATTTGGTTTTATAAACAAAGATTTTCTTAGTCTGACTTTGCAATCTAATATTAAAAATGGTAAAAATGTTATTTAAAAAGTTGCTTAAAAATTAAGTTGTGTCTTGTAGTCTGTAGCGCCTTATATTCCGTAAAATGCGGTACCAATTACGCACATGAAGTTTGGTCTTTACAGAGTACGTCTTGATGCAAATTCATCGCATTTGTCGGTGTGGTATTTTCTTTATAAGTACTTTACCAGTGTAAATTCGAAAACTGTAGCTGTATCCATTATCGCAGCGCAATTTAAACATTTTTCAGCCATACTTGTGTATATTTTGTTCAGTTCGTCGATTGTGAAATCCACTTATGAGACACGATCTACAGCACTGACTTTTGTACTGTCTGCGAAATGTGGAATTCTCAATGGAATTTCAAAACAATCTCTGCTCAACGCCTTTCGTGGGAACGTTGGAATAACCTTGTATCATAGGACCAATATAAATGTATGGATGGAATTTTCAGCAATTCCATTCAAAAAATCAATACAACCAACTACTTTATTTCATACTTGTTTATTGGCGCCCATCTGTTCAAAGTTTGGAAATCACTGTCGTTTGTGAAGCACAAATATACCAGGTGGTCAAAAAGTCAGTATAAATTTAAAAACTGAGTAAACCACGGAATAATGTAGATAGAGAGGTACAAATTGACACACATGCTTGGAATGACATGGGATTTTATTATAACAAAAAAAAAAAAAAAAAAATACAAAAGTTCAAAAATGTCCGACAGATGGCGCTTCATCTGATCAGAATAGCAATAATTAGCATAACAAAGTAAGACAGAGCAAAGATGATGTTCTTTACAAGAAATGCTCAATATGTCCACCATCATTCCTCGACATTAGCTATAGTCGAGGAATAATGCTGTGAACAGCACTGTAAAGCATGTCCGCAGTTATGGTGAGGCATTGGCGTCGGATGTGTCTTTCAGCATCCCTAGAGATGTCGGTCGATCACGATACACTTGCGACTTCAGGTAACCCCAAAGCCAATAATTGCACGGACTGAGGTCTGGGGACCTGGGACGCCAAGCATGACGAAAGTGGCGGCTGAGCACACTATCATCACCAAACAACGTGTGCAAGAAATCTTTCACGCATTTAGCAATATGGGGTGGAGCGCCATCCTGCATAAACATCGCACGTTCCAGAAGATGTTTATCAGCCAGGCTGTGGATGATGCGATTCTGTAACATATCGGCGTATCTCTCACCCGTCACGGTAGCAGTTACTGACGTTTTGCTGTCCATCGCCATCTGTCGGACATTTTGTGAACTTTGTTCTTTTTTTTTTGTTCTAATAAAATCCCATGTCATTCCAAGCATGAGTGTCAATTTTTACCGCTCTGTCTACATTATTCTGTGGTTTATTAAGTTTTCAAATTTATACTGACTTTTTGATCACCCGGTATATTTGTTCACTGATACGGTCAAATACTTCACCTTTGACAAAAAGTCAACTTTGTTACTTATCTGGTCGTTTACATCAGTCATTCTTTTTGTTCCTAATTTTGATTTTTTTTGCATAAATGATAGTCCCTCATGGCGACTGCACTTGACGCTTTAGACTATAAATGGGTGCGTAATGGCACGCCTGCCGGGCGGCTACCCGTCCGACGGCAGTGTAGTGGTTGCCACATAGCACATAGGCGTTACCGTAGAAAAAGATTCTCTCGGGAACTGCCGCTGAACTGAGTATGGAAACAAAATGTAAGTACACCACCTGACGGTTCTTGAGCTAGAGTGTAAACGGCCGTCTTATGGTAAGAAGAAATTCTCCAAAGGACGATCAGTTAGAGAAAGCTACAGTTGTGTAAGGCATGTTATACAAGTGTGACTTTCCGTTCCAAATCGACAACTCGAAGTGCGCGCACCTTTCGAACCTGCGTGTAAATCAGCAACCAATCACGATGCGAGTGTGTCTATGACGTCAATGACTGTGCCGAGTACGGAATAATAAATTAACTAGCATGCTGCACCCTTTCACATACACAGAAACGAAGGACTGTGAAGAGGTCTGTTAACATGGGAAGTTAAACTTTTCTAGCCGAGCTCAGTCCTATGTTAGAAATGTTGTGCTTTCGTGTCTTCTTAATCTTTGCCGTGTTGCTCGCTTTGTTTTTGTGACACACTGAAAAGTTGCACAAGGTCCTTAATCTTTATTGTATTGCTTGCTTTGTTTTCGTGACACAGTGAAAAGTTGCACAAGGCCCTGGTATTTTTTCATACTAGTGCTCGCCCACAAGAGAGACTAAATGCCTGAAACCAAAAAGATATTTACATTTTACAGAGAAAAAGTCTGCACTATGCATAGATAACAACGTAAATAGATAAACCTGTTTTAATGAAAATTATTTCAGCAGCGAAAAAGTCAGAATTATGTGACGAGAAAAATAATTTTGATGTTACTTGAAACTGTCCGCCCCGGTAGCTGAGTGGTCAGCGTGACAGACTGTCAATCCTAAGGGCCCGGGTTCGATTCCCGGCTGGGTCGGAGATTTTCTCCGCTCAGGGACTGGGTGTTGTGTTGTCCTAATCATCATCATTTCATCCCCATCGACGCGCAGGTCGCCGAAGTGGCGTCAAATTGAAAGACCTGTACCAGGCGAACGGTCTACCCGACGGGAGGCTTTAGCCACACGACATTTCCATTTTTTTACTTGAAACTTAGCAGGAAAACTAGATGCAAAGGATAAAGCAAAAAGGCGCTACTTACTGCGTTCTAGATGTTGTTTAATGGGTCTGCAAGTATATACTTTCTCCAGCAAATAGATATATACGTTCCGAAATGTTTGGATGAGACTTTTCGTATTCTTTCAATTACCACACGACCATTGACAAGAAAGTCCGCTATGATTTTTGCTTTAGGTGTTAATAAACTCTATTATCACTTCTTCTTCCTAGATTTTGTTATTGATTTCAATTCTTTTGTAAAATGGATTGGCCCTCATAATTTCAATTTCACCTTTCACCTTCAAAACTGCACGGCAGATAGCTCGAAAAATACGCGCAATTTTGGCGCTGACGTGTAAACGAGAATGACCACTCGAAACAGACGAAAATCAGTACACGAATAAAACGCCAGGGGAGCTGCAATAGACTCACTTGTCTCGAGTAGTCAAACGAGACAAGAAAGTAAAAGGGAACTGAGGAGGGACTAGTTGCACAGCGATTGTTTTCAGAAAGCTTTGTTGTCCACAGCAGCAAAAATGTCGCGAGGAGGAGATAATGAATCATCTAGTGTGTTATTTATAACACGGAAACGTCGCCATGCAGTGCGACTGACATCATACGAAGGTAAGAATTCATCTGGTCCTTCAGTAACTGGTCAAATTAAGTGTTTGATCCTCGAGGCAACTAGCCGAGCATTGTGCATTTTGCAAGAGCCCAAGTGCCAAAGTGACTCAACGGAAAGCTCAGCAGACTCGGTTCCGCGCCGTGTTAAGAATGCTGTCGGCAAGGTTCATGATGGGCCATATGGGTGGAACCATCCTTCTAAGACAAAAACAGGTGGATAAACAGAAATTTAAAATCAAGTAGTATGAGATGGCAGAGGGGGGTGCAAAGTTACGTTACAAACATGGCAGCCCTTTTGGAATCCGTTACCTTGTATGACACTCGTAATTTCAGAAGGAAAGCGGTTATGGACATATCAAATAGATAGAGAAACCCGTGGTCTAGGATGCCGGCACGGTAGCTCATTGTGTACTCTGAATAAAAAAAAACTGAGTAAAGGAAACAACGATGAACTTGAACGGATGTCTTGTGGCGTCCGCCCAGAGCAAACACAATGAACTATATCGAAGAAGAAAAAAAAGGGGGGCAGGGTCTTTCATTCATAATCAAAATGCCTTCGTTCCCGGGTTCGAATTTTGGTTAATAACCAGCATTGGCGGCCGAAGACTTCCGGCATAAGAAATCACCCCTCATTCTGACAACGGCCTTGACAAAGAGGGCGGAGGAGCGGACAGAGGTTCAGGACACTCTCTTGTTCTAGGGATGGGAAACTTCCCCTAAAGGTGGAAGAATCAGGAATGATCAACGGCATGAGGATGCAGAAGGCAATTGAAACCACTGCATTAAAGGCACGTAACGGGTATCCACAGGACATGTGCTCTGTAACTGAAGATATGTATGATGATCTCTCCATTGGCAAAAGATTCCGGAATAGTCCCCCATTGGGATCTCCGGGAGGGGACTGCCAAGAAGGAGGTTACCATGAGAAAAACGTTAAATAATCAGCGGAAGGATAACGTTCTACGAGTCGGGGCGTGGGATGTCAGAAGCTTGAACGTGGCAGGGAAATTAGAAAATCTGAAAAGGGAAATGGCTCAATCTAGATATATTAGGGGTAAGTGAAGTGAAATGGAAAGAAGACAAGTATTTCTGGTCAGATGAGTATAGGGTAATTACAACAACAGCGAAATGGTATAACGGGAGTAGGACTCGTTATGAATAGGAAGGTAAGGCAGAGAGTGTGTTATTGTGAACAGTTCAAAAAACGGTTCAAATAGCTCTGAGCACTATGGGACTTAACTTATGAGTTCATCAGTCCCCTAGAACTTAGAACTACTTAAACCTAACTAACCTAAGGACATCACACACATCCATGCCCGAGGCAGGATTCGAACCTGCGACCGTAGCGGTCACGCGGATCCAAACTGTAGCGCCTAGAACCGCTCGGCTACCCCGGCCGACCCTATCTGTTATTAACAGCTGGTTGTGTCTGCACGTTGTGTCTGAACAGTTCAGTGATAGGTTTGTTCTTATCAGAATCGACAGCAAACCAACACCGACAACTATAGTTCAGGTACACATGCCGATGTCGCAAGCTCAAGATAGAGAAAAAGTGTATGAGGATGTTGAAAGGGTAATACAGTACGTAAAGGGATATGAAAATCTAATAGTCATGGGAGACTGGAATGCAGTTGTAGGGGAAGGAGTAGAAGAAAAGGTTGCAGGAGAATATGGGCTTGGGACAAGGAATGAGAGAGGAGAAAGACTAATTGAGTTCTGTAACAAGTTTCGGCTAGTAATAGCGAATACTCTGTTCAAGAATCATAAGAGGAGGAGTTATACTTGGAAAAGGCCGGGTGATACAGAAAGATTTCAGTTAGATTACATCATGGTCAGGCAGAGATTCCGAAATCAGATACTGGATTTTAAGGTGTACCCAGAAGCAGACATAGACTTAGATCACAATATCGTAGTGATGAAGAGAAGGCTGAAGTTTAAGACATTAGTCAGGAAGAATAAATACGAAAAGAAGTGGGATACGGAAGCACCAAGGAATGACGAGATATCGTTGAAGTTCTCTAAGGCTATAGATACAGCAATAAGGAATAGCTCAGTAGGCATTACAGTTGAAGAGGAATGGACATCTCTAATATGAGCCATCACAGAAGTTGGGAGGGAAAACATAGATACAAAGAAGGTAACTGCGAATAACAATGGGGAACAGAAGAAATACTTCAATTGATCGATGAAAGGAGGAAGTACAAAAATGATCCGGGATACTCAGGGATAGAGAAATCCAAGTCACTGAGGAATGAAATAAATAGGAAGTACAGGGAAATGAACACGAAATGGCTGCAGGAAAAATGTAAAGACATAGAAAACGAAATGATTGTCGGAAAGAGAGATTCAGCATACAGGAAAGTCAAAACAACCTTCGGTGACATGAAAAGCAAGGGTGACAACATTAAGAGTGCAATGTGAATTCCACTTAAATGCAGAGGAGAGAGCGGATAGGTGGAAAGAATACACTGAAAGCCTCTATGAGGGGGAAGATTTGTCTGATGTGATAGAAAAAGAAACAGGAGTCGATTTAGAAGAGATAATGGAGCCAGTATTAGAATCAGAATTTAAAAGAGCTTTGGAGATCAAATAAAACAGAAGGGACAGATAACATTCCATCAGAATTTCTAAAATCATTGGGGGAAGTGGCAACAAAACGACTATTCACGTTGGTGTGTAGAATGTATGAGTCTGACGACACACCATCTGACTTTCGGAAAAGCATCATCCACACAATTCCGAAGACGGCAAGAGCGGACATGCGTCCAAGTTGCTTTCAAGAATAATATACAGAATAATGGAAAAGAAAATTGAGGATGCGTTAGATGACGATCAGTTTGCCTTTAGGAAAGGCAAAGGCACGAGAGAGGCAATTCTGACGTTACGGCTAATAATGGAAGCAAGGCTAAAGAAAACTCAAGACCCGTTCATAGAATTTGTCGACCTGGAAAAAGCATTCGACAATGTAAAATGGTGCAAAATGTTCGAAATTTTGAAAAAAAATAGTGGTACGCTATATGGAGAGACGAGTCATATACAATATGTACAACAGCCAAGAGGGAATAATAAGAGTGGACGACCAAGAATGGAGTGCTCGTATTAAAAAGGATGTAAGACAAGGATGTAGCCTTTCGCCCATACTGTTCAATCTGTACATCGAGGAAGCAATGACGGAAATAAAAGAAACGTTCAGGAGTGGAATTATAATTCAAGGTGAAAGGATATCAATGATACGATTCGCTGATGACATTGCTATCGTGAGTGGAATTGAGGAAGAATTACATGATCTTCTGAAGGAATGAACAGTCTAATGAGTACAGAGTATGGATTGAGAGTAAATCGAAGAAAGACGAAGGTAATCAGAAGTAATAGAAATGAGAACAGCGATAAACTTAACATCAGAATGGATGGTCGCGAAGTAGATGAAGTTAATGAATTCTGCTACCAAGGCAGTAAAATAACCAATGACGGACGGACCAAGGATGATATCAAAAGCAGACTAGCACTGGCAAAAAGGGCATTCGTGGCCAAGAGAAGTCTGCTAGTATCAAACATTTGAGGAAGAAGTTTCTGAGAACGTACGTCAGGAATACAGCATTGTATGGTAGTGAAACGTGGACTGTGGGGAAACCGGAACAGAAGAGAATCGGAGCATTTGAGATGTGGTGCTACAGACGCGTGTCGAAAATTAGGTGGACTGATAAGGTAAGGAATGAGGAGGCTGTGCGCAGAATCGGAGAGGGAAGGAACATGTGGAAAACACTGATAAGGAGAAGGGACAGGATGATAGGACATCTGTTAGGATATGAGGGAACGACTTCCATGGTACCAAAGGGAGCTGTAGAAGGCAAAAACTGTAGAGGAAGACAGAGATTGGAATACATCCAGCAAACAATTGAGGACGTAGGTTGCAAGTGCTACTCTGAAAAGAAGAGGTTAGCACAGGAGAGGAATTCGTGGCGGGCCGTATCAGCGTATCAAACCAGTCAGAAGACTGATGACCGAAAAAAAAGAGAAACAATAGTGCCTTTCTTTTAAGCACAACATTATTCGCTTTTGAATCATAGTCATGGCAGACGTTTCTTGCTTACAGGTGACGTGACAGCTGATGGCAGTAACACAAAAAGAATGCGCTGAGATCGTCCCGATATTAGGAGAGAGGAGTACACATGTTATCGCAGGAGGTTTCAACCAGCGACACCGCTATACTCTACCGATTACTCATTGTGTGGTTGTAAAACTTTTCCGGAAGTTAACTGAAACCGGCTGTGTTGCAGACAAACTGAAATGTGGATGGTCAAAACCGGTTACAGATGAAGAAGCATCAATCGCTTTTCTGGCATAGCTCAGTAGGAGTGCAGGACGTGGTACCCGCCGCATCTCGCATGAAACTGGGGTCATCCGTACATAAATAGTGAGAACTTTGGTCACACATAAATGGCACCCTTACAAAATGCAAATATTACAACATCTCATCGAGGACGATATAGGTTATTCGGTTCGGTTTGCATTATGTGAGACGAGCAACCTAAAGGAAAACCGCCGTTTACCCATCACCGCACTGTTCGACGCTACATGATCAAGTTACATTAATGCATATGTTCGACGTCAAGGTGCAATTACCACTTACAGACAGCAGGTGGCAACACTAGCAGTCAATGGTATAGGCCTGTAAATAGCGTGCCGGGGGAACGCGGAAAACGGTGCAGTCGTTCTCGTAATGCGGAAACGGAGCGATTTATTCGACGTCCAAAAGGGTGTGGTCATCGGCTTTCGTGCCAAGGGTGAAAGCATTTCCGAAATTGCTAAGTTTGTAAACTGTTCACGCGCTGTAATGGTTAAAGCACACTCTGCATGACAAAATGACGCTATCCAAATCCGGCGCCGAGGCAACTGTGGTACATCATGGGTCATAAATGACAGGGGTGAACGACGGCTGCAGAGATGTGTATGGGCGAATAGACGTCCAACTGTTGAGCAAGTGACCGCCCAGATGAACAAAGGGGCACGAACACCGCTCCTGAACGACCGTTCAGCGAACATTGCTGCGTGTGGAGCTCCAAAGCAGGTGCGTGGTTCATGCACGCATGCTGACTGCTGTTCATCGGCGACGAAGGCTGGGATTAGCATGCCAGTACCGCAACTGAGTGGCGACAGGTGGTCTTTCATACGACAGATGGCCGTTGGCGTGCATGGCGTGAAACGCCAGAAAGCAAACACCTGCAACAATCGTTGGAAGGTTCCAGGCCCGAGGAGATAGCGTGATGGTCTGGGGATTGCCTGGGTGAATTCGTTATTCTGGGAGACACAACAGATCCACACAGGAATGCATCCATCCTACCCCTACATGCAGTTAGTTTTTCATCGGCACGATGGCGTCTGCCAGCAGAACAATGCAGCGTGTGACACAGCTTGAAGTCTACCTACGTGGTTTGAAGAGCTGCAGGATGATTTCACGCTACTCCCCTGGCCGCCAAACTTCCAGGATTTGAACCCAATCAAGAATTGTGGGACCACCTCAATCAGGCTGTTCGCACCATGGATTCTCAATCGAGAAGCCTGGTGCAGCTGGTCACGGTACTGGAGTCCACATGGCTCCACATCGCTGTCGGTACATTTCACAACTGCGCTGATTCTCTTCTTACACGTGTCGTAGCGGACCGTGGTGGTTGTTCAGGTGTCTGACTGGTGAGCACATTAATGAGACTGGACAGTGCAATTTCTATGTTAATGGAGAGGTTAATAAACAGAACCAGAGACACTACTGAGGTATCAAACCGGAATAATTGAATCTATCCAAGGTTGTTGGAGAATTAGAAGTCATAGTTTGGTGAGAATGGGGGTTCTCGTATTGCTGGGCCCTTCTTTGTTCAGGTTACACTGACATCAGCCCGTTAACTGTAGTTAGTAGACACAGATGTACTGTCGTCGCTGCCGTTTGGAAATAGGACATTTCCAACTTTGTTACAGAACGATGGTGCGCCAACTCACTGCGGGTTAGCTGCCTGGGCTAACTGGATATCAAGTTTCCCCAGAGTTGGGTATATCGTAGAGGACCGATGGATTGGCCACCATTCTCCCCAGATATGATTCTTTTAGATTTCTGTCTTTGGGGACATGTGAAGGCAGTTATGTGTGTGGTGTAGATCAGAGGTCTTGCACACCTCAAAGAGCTTATTCTTGATGTCTGTGTTGCATTCTGGTACATGCGTTGGTTAAAGTTCACGAGGAGTCGGTGAGGCGGGTAACAACAAACTTATAGGGTGCTGGACACCACTTTAAGTACATATTGTTGCTTTTATGTATTTCCACTAGTATTTCACCTCTTGTGGAGAAAGTGTGACATGACTTGAGGATGAATGATGCTTTGCTCAAATGAAAGACACCATTGTTTTGCTCGTGTAGTTCTCTATCTGTTTGATATGGCACATGATCCCCTTTTTATTTGAAAATTTCGAGCTACTTCCAAGACGACGGCTTCCAAAATGTCCACCTTGTTGATAACATAAACTCACAGACTTTCCTCCTCTCCCATCTCACGCCACTCGCTTATAAATATCGGTTTATGCATCTGCTTTCTGTTTAGAAGGATGTTTTCAAACCCATGGACCACCCTGCACAACTAGATCACTGCAAATGAGAAATACTTAGGTAGCAAAATCGTCTCAAGTCTGCGATACATGAGATGATCATTGTATAAATCACTACAATATGTTCAAGTATGACGATAATAAGTAAATCTATGATCAATGACAAGTTATAGGTTTCCGTGCTAGTAGAAACAAAGATAGGTAGTCGATGTAGGAGTACATAGCGACAACAGTTGTCAGCTGTGCTATGTTCAAGCCCCAATGTGTGTTGCAGGAATGGTGCGTGTAACACTTTCTTTCACGTGCGTGATCAAGCAGGTGGTTTCATCTGCAGGAAATTTGCTTCAGTTAATTCTGTAGGCTTTCTGAAGCACTGGGGGGCCACGGCACGAAAAACTGAATTCAATATTTACAGACATTACCAATGAAAATGGAAGTCAAAACTGAATTAGAGGCAATACATTCCAATAATTAGTTGAAATATAGTTAAATAGATTCTCTTCTCCTGTCACGTGTACTCTTAGTACTGCTTCTTATATCAGTATTTAATTGTCTTATTACGCTGCATTTAACTGCCTTACTACACCGAATGAGATACACCCACTTAAACACTGTCACAGTTGACTTACTAACCACGACTTTGATAAGTGAGATCATTCCAAGCTCAGCTGGAACAAGTCCACAAGCTAGCTCTGTGCGAGCCATTAATACTGTGCAAAGCAGAGAATTGTCAGTGACATATGCACAAACACAGTGAAGCAAGAAAAAACAAAAATCAGGGTACAGTAACGCAAGCCAGTCAGAAGAATACGATGTGCAGATATCATGCAGTAGCTGACACAATGCATAAACAGAGAATTGCTGGAGAACAAACGCGTCAGGTCCTGCGTGCTAGCCTCTGGTCACGTTTTTTGTCCACGTCCTGGGGCGCGTTCTCGCCGGCAGAGTGCCGTTGGCAATGACTGTATTGACACCACTGACTATGTTGGTTTGTCCGCATGTGTTCTGCAGTCTTTCTGGCTGGAATATAAGACGTCTCTCTCCCAAACTTGCCACACACAGCTGTAAACAGTCAAACTTGTCACTAAAGGTGAAGGACATGCTGGTATCCTACTGCCCAACTGCCCACCAGATCGGCGAGTCGTAAGCTTTGTCCATTTAGACTTCCCACATAAATAGGGGTGATTTCAGGGGCACCTGTGAGAGTTTGCTGTCCAGTTGATCATCTGGTAACTGCCACTTAGACTAAGGTGTGGGCCCTTGTGAAGCGTTCCTGTGAGGGAGGAGGGAACAGAGGCCGGTCCCTCCACCTTGTTCTGCCTCCTCATACTGCTAGTGTAGGCTCCACTGTGCCACTTTGCTTGGGCAGCTTACGAAGTCCACCGGTTGGGGAATGAGAGAGAAGTGTTTCAATCTGGTGCCGGTAGGTCCGGCCTGTGGGTGTGCCAGCATCTATTACACATTTGTCTCGGAGACCACCACTGCAGTTCACATGTTCGAAACCAAAGAGGCGTACCCGGTAGGTATCTGCCGAACGACCGTGGTACTGCTGTCCGTGCTGGTAAATGGAGTTGCAGCAGCATCCATGACTGGCACCCATGAAGGATATCCGCCAGACTTTGAGGTAAGTGTTAAGAGATTATGGAATAGTGTCACAGTTATTTCTGATCATGCTTCACTCAGAGCCTTCTTCTGGATTTTAAATGTTTTTTTCATGCACTCATATTCTTTATTAGAGTGTGGATGAAACAAACGCCCGAAAAAGCTCTTAATCCCGATTATATAAAAATAATGAAAATTTCTCTGACGCAAACTGAGGGGCCGTTATCCGTTAAAAACAACCTTAGAAAGCTCGTCAGCCCTTCTATAGCAAATGCTTTAATAATAGCTTTTGCTGTTGTTGTTACCACTGTGGTTTTGGATCAAGTATGGAAATCTAGCTTGTAAAAGGCATCTACAACGATTATTTACATCACTGGGGGGAAGGATCCAGTATAATTTATAGTCTATGTATTCTCTCCCAAGGTTGTTTTGGTGGTATAGTAGTAGTAGTTTTATTTATCTGCAGATCATTTTTACAAGAATATTGGACATGTACTGATATTACAATTTAAGAACAACAAAAACAACGTAATTCTTTTACATATTTACAGGTTTAGTTTGACAAGGAGCGTCTTATAGGAGGAACCATCCAGGCATTTGTCTGAAGTAATTTAAAGAAAACCTAAATCAGGATAGCCAGATGAAGAATGGAGCCTCCACCCTCCCGAATACGAGGCCACTCTGTATAGAACAGTACTACCTCATTCGTTTTATCCCTAGTGTACAATAATGTTTTACAAAGAAGTTAATTAACAATGTAAAAGGCTAGCGCTACACTGTACATTCACTTCTTAATCCTAAACACTGCGAACACTACATACTTTATACGCACATTGTTCCGTATTGTAACATTATACACACTGTCAGCTGATGTCAGGACGCTAGCGACGACCTCTGTTTTCCACTCTGCGTATCGCAAACTTGCCGTTTGCTAGCCTGAAAAACTGAGTCAGCATCCGTCGATAACGACAAAACGTTGAGTTCAGAAAGAGGGAAAAGTGTTAATATTATACAGAACATTACATAGCTTTCAGAATAATTTTTTTCCGGAAAAGGAAAAAAGAAGGCAGAAACATACTGCGAAAGTTTAATGTGAAATTATATGCTTTATTATTGTTGTTATCATTTATATGTCTTACATATTTATATCTGATCCCTTCTCTGTGTTAATTAAGTAATCCTTCAGTATATAGGATGTATTGCTTAACAGCTGTTTTAAATGCCTTTTTAAATAAGTCTGTTTTAGTAATCGCATCTCCTTGGGTAATTTATTATACAGTTTTATTCGTTGCGGAAAATGCTGCTTTGAGTTTTATGCTAAATGTGAATGTAAGTTCAATCTTGCTCTTGTTCCACGGTCACGGGCAGAGCCATTTGTGCAGTAGTTATCAGTATTATTTTTTATGTGTACAGCTGATCTGTAAATGTAGCTAAAATCCCCAGTGTTTTGAACAGATCTTTACAGTGGGTTCAACTGCTACTTTTGGTAATTATTCTTAGGCCCCTTTCCTGTAGCTTGAAAGCTGTATTCGTGTTTTGTGGATTTGTTCCTCAGGAAAGAATTGCATAGCTAGGAACTGAGTGGAGAAATGTATAGTATGTAACTAAAAGACACTGACTGTAACACATTGATGACTCCAAGGGCATAACATGTTGACATTCAATTTGCAAGTGGTTTTATGTGTTAACCCTGCTTCAACTGAGAAACAATATTCATTCATAGGTCACAGTATAAATGATTGGTACTAATTGATTCCGATTACAACGACTACAACTACCAATTCATTTATCAGTGTGTGCATAAATTCCCCGCCAGTATATTTATCATCTTGCCAGGGTCTTCGTGCAGCTTATTCCTGAGTGCCCTCTGTGCAGAATGCGTATCTCTTGTAGTGTTTTTCTGGAATGGCAGTTTAGGGCTGCCGTTTCTCTAGCTTTCAGGATTTGTCTCGTTAGAATAGAGTGCCAATGCCTATGAGTGGAGAATGTTAGGACGTCTCTTGATGTATTTTTGGGCATTCGTTGTGGCCAATCGCAGCGTCGATGTCATGTCACTCTGGAAAGGATTGTGTCCTATATCTTGGCTGTCGTAACTAGTTTTGCAGTGGCGGGAACTCTGTGATTCTTCATCTGTTATATATCTCGTGTAGATAAGAATAAATGTTATCAATCTTCTGCAACTGAATGTTTATTATTATGTTTATTATACATGTTTCATTGAATCATATTAGACACCTTCAGCGCATTCCATTGTGCACTTTGTGAGTAAACATTAAGTGAATGCACTATACGTTTTCAGTCAACTACACGTCTCAGTTTTATATTTCATTGCACATAACCTCATTTGATATTCACTGTACGTGTCGTCGCTGCTTGGTTAACCTAGTTGCATTCAAAAACGTTTACATGATTTTATTTGTAGTATTGTTGGTTAAGAGGTTCAGTTATGCTTGGCATATATCAGTCTATTTTCAATGAATATACAGAATCTGAATAATGTTTTTTGAAATTTTGTATTGTTTTATTTGTACACATACACTAATTTACAATAAATACAAAAATAATTAAAACAAAGAATTTATTTTAAAGTCGAATGCCTCTGTTTGTAGAAGCAACATAATTGAGAAGTTCCTCACTGTCTTCACAGATGAAAGGCTTTTCGTGATAGCAGGCAACATCATGCCAAGCGATGCCATCATTGTAGACATTGTTGAGGATAGCAAGGCATGATTCGTTAGTGCCGTTGATGTCGAATTCTGCATTGTCAGGTTGGCGGAATTTCTTGTGACCAGTTTGACTCCAAGGGTTGAAACTGAAGCCGGGAGGAATCTGATTCGTAGGAGCCATCTTCTGGCGTGTTGCTGACCAGAACCATCCAAATATGCTCTTTGGTTCAAGATCACGGCGGTTTTCACAGCCTTTGAAGTCACAAAGACGTCCACTTGTCCATATGTAGGGTACGTCACCTATAAGGAGAAAGATGTTATCGTTATATACGATAAGTAAGAGCTCAAATGTTAAATGTAGGATCTGACTCGAGTAACGATAGTTCACAAATTCCCAGAAACTGTGATTATAGTTGTTTCTCATTAACAAAACTCAAAGCCTCTGGATGTCACCATCCCACAGAAATTTATTTGTGTTTAGATCATTCAACTGTTGTGTTCTATGTTATTAAATTCTCCAATCTAAAATGCACTACAAATTAAAAATTATTTCTTTTACTTCATTCAGATTATAGGGTGTGTCGGTTATGTGTGAGAAGCTAAAATTGTGTCCCACAAGCAGCCTGTCACCAACTGCGCCAACCAAGAATGCCGAAGCTGACTCAAAGCTTCAACCTGTCACAGGCTCCTCCCGTCCCTTTCAAAGTCTGGTAATAAGTTACCAATGTAGTCAGTTATGTGCAGGAATGTCTCTTCGTACCTTGCTGTATCAGCCTGAAGGCCAAATTATTTTCTTCCTGAGTTTCCATGGAGATCAGATCCATACAGTATTCTCTGCATATGTTTCGAGCGTCTAGCCAGTCGACACGACTATTGCGGTACTGAGGTACATTACCGCTGAAGAAGTAATTATGACCATTGAAGAAAAATTGCTTTGGTCCTGTAACAAAATGAAACAAAAAAGTAAATTGCATTCACACAAAGTCCACTAAAGTTTATAATCACTAAGTCACATTAAAAGAGCAATTATAGGTTTTATGATGCAAACAAATTATTACAGATCTACATTAAATATCCTTTCAAATCACAATGACTGTGTCCAACAGATTTAGCTTCATGTATGTAAATGACAGTTTATGCTCTTTTTATTTGGTCTATATCTCTTCTGGAGCTCTTTTATGCACTAATAAGCCATCCATTTTTTACTGATGTATCCATGTAAAAATTTTAATACATTTTACCAATAACCATACGCCGAAGTACAGAAAAAGTGATATACAAGCACGAAAGCTACCCTGGAAGAAATTTGCATGATTAAAAAAGACAGCAAAGTCACGGACGTAGGAATACCTATATTTTTTTCTTAGTTTCTTCCAGAATTGAACATGTAGTGGAGGGAGGAACCATTACCCCACGCTGCCCTGGGGTGACAAAAGTCATGGGAACCTCTTAATATCGTTTCGGACCTCCTTTTGTCTAGTGTAGTGTAGCAGTTCGACATGGCAGACTCAACACGTCGTTGGAAGTCCTCTGTAGAAATATTGAGCCATGCTGCCTCTACAGCCGTCCGTAATTGCGAAAGTGTTGCCTTTGCAGGATTTTGTGCACGAACTGACCTCTCAATTACTTCCCATAACATGAGATTCATGTCGAGCGATCTGGGTGGCCGCGTAATTCGTTCGAACCGTCCAGAACGTTCTTCAAATCAATCACGAATGATTATGGCCCGGTGGCACGGCGCATTGTCACCCGTAACAATTCCATCGTTGTTTGTAAACATGAAGTCCATGACTGGCTGCGGTTCGGTTGGACCAGAGGACCAAGTCCATTCCATGTAAACACAGCCCACGCCATCATTGGGCCACGTCAACTTTGGACCATGGCTTTGTGGGGTCTGCGCCATACTCGAATCCTGCAATCAGCTATTGCCAAATGAAATCGGGCCAAGGTTTTACAGTCCAAGCCAATACGGTCACGCACCGCAGTGAACGTTGATAAATGGACTGGGTAAACTCAACTTTGCCAATGAAGTGTTACCAACAACGTGGTTGCCGAATCTGTTGTTGAGAAGCGTACGAACACTTCGACTGAAGTGTGCAGGAGCTCCATCATGCATGAACCACATGTTGTGTCGTACTTGTAAAGGCACATGTTCTAGCAGCACAGGTAGAGTAACCCGTATGAAATCATGATAACGTGCTCCATTGAGCGTAGGTGGAAGAACATGGGGCCCAATCAAGACATCACCAAGAATGCCTGCCCAAACGTTCACAGAAAATCTGTGTTGATGACGTGATTGCACAATTGCGTGCGGATTCTCGTCAGCCCACACAAGCTGATTGTGAAAATTTACAATTTGATCACTTTGGAATGAAGCCTCATCCGTAAAGAGAACATTTGCACTGAAATGAGGATTGACACATTGTTGAATGAACCATTCGCAGAAGTGTACCCGTGGAGGCCAATCAACTGCTGATAGTGCCTGCACACGCTGTACATTGTACGGAAACAACTAGTTCTCCCGTAGCACTCTCCATACTGTGACCTGGTCAGCGCTACCTTGTACAGCGGCAAATTCTCTGACGCTGACATTAGGGTTATCGTCAACTGCACGAAGATTTGCCTCGTCCATTGCAGGTGTCCTCGTCGTTCTAGGTCTTCCCCAGTCGCGACTCATGTGCTGGAATGTTCCGTGCTCCCTCAGACGCCGATCAATTGCTTCGAACGTCTTCCTGTCGGGACACCTTCGTTCTGGAAATCTGTCTCGATACAAACGTACCGCGCCACGGCTATTGCCCCGTGCTAATCCATACATGAAATGGGCATCTGCCAACGCCGCGTTTGTAAACATTGCACTGACTGCAAAACCACGTTCGTGATGAACACTAAGCTGTTGATGCTATGTACTGATGTGCTTGATGCTAGTACTGTAGAGCAATGAGTCGCATGTCAACACAAGCACCGAAGTCAACATTACCTTCCTTCAGTTGGGCCAACTGGCGGTGAATCGAGGAAGTACAGTATATACTGACGAAACTAAAATGAGCTCTAACATGGAAATTAAGCGTTTCCGGACACATGTCCACATAACATCTTTTCTTTATTTGTGTGTGAGGAATGTTTCCTGAAAGTTTGGCCGTACCTTTTTGTAACACCCTGTAAAATGAAACTGACCACATTTTTATTCATTGAAGTGTCTTCTGTGTACATGTAATCAGTCAGTAGTGTGGTATGAACAGTGAAAAGTTTGATTATGTCGTATCATCCAAAGATCGTGGTGTTATACAACAGCTGGCAACGCGCATTGATACTACAGACACTAGGGATGTCTCGTTGCAAACCGCAAAGACGAGTGGGGGAGGCTAAAGAAGACTCGCCCTCTCTCTCAACACAGCAGCGCCCTCGCACGTAGGTCAATATAGAGCCGAGCATGGAAGCGCTGTGCCCCAGTTCATGGAGTCAGCTGAAACAGTCAACATCATCGAGTATGACTAAAGAGTGTTACTCAAGTCTCAAACGCAAATGTAGTTGTAGTTGTATGAATCTTGTGATGCTTTAATAGTCAATGAGAGTAGTAAACTATCAAGCACTCCTGTGGCTAAGGATTGTATCAAATTAAGTGAATCTTTTTATCATTCACGTAATAAAGTGTTGTAGTTCAGATGAGCAACCTCGCAGAGCAATTAAAGAACCGACAGCTGTTGCTGGACTATTGTAGTTTCGACTTGTCATAACACATTAAGCACACAGGTCTAACAGAACAGCATTAAATATCCAGTTAAATTATAATGGTATTGCACCTATAAGATTAATCTTTCGTAACAAGAGAAGATCCTGGTATATCATGGTGATGGGTGGAAGAACACAATGGATGGGTGTACATAGATTTATATACTTTATTAGTATTTTTGTACTTTAATCACATGAAACGCGTAACCTGGTGCCTCAGACGCAAGCTGGCGAAGGCATGGGACTTATACGGAGGAGAGACGAGACTATAGGACTAACTAGCGACCAGCCCCGCCTTCACATAGGTATCTACGACTGGACGACTTGTCTGACGTAGCGGTATTAAATTATATGTACAAATGAATCTCTGTTCCTATTAGTGAAAACCGTATCAAAATCCCTACAGTAGTTCCTGAGATTAGCCTTCACACACAGAAGGAAAAAGTGCGGCAGGAAACCTTAATTTATTAATATGTGTAGATAAGGGACAGCACTGGTACTCGAGAGGTGTAGAGTTCCAACCTCTGACCGAATTACACGATCAACGTTTTCTGTGGTTTTTCTAAATCATCTCACGCGAATATCGTAATAGTTTGTCCAACAAGTTAACGGCGGGTTCGTCCGCTGTGTATTTTTAATTTGCGCCGGTAGGTCATTGGTATGGGATGGTTAACAGAGAGAACACGCTCCGTTATTAAATGTCAATGACAGTGTAGCCTAATACGAAAACGCACCTCTGTATTTAATCAATATTAAAGGGACAGTTTTTGCATGTAAGAAAGTTTCCCTTCAGCACACAATATATTGATAGGTGTCAATTTATTCCGACTCAGTTTTTGTGGTACGGATTCTAGAAGCATGTTTTGTGAAAGGGGAGATTTTTACTTTCTGTCGCCTGTTCTGTCGAAAGAGTCAAGTTAAAGAATGCGGATCAGCGTGAGCCGCTGGCGCACGCCGCTTGCGTCTTATTGAGAATTCTTGAAGCGATTGCTCGAAGCTGGCCAAGGCGGTGCTTTCTCTTTCACACTTTAGTTTCACTGACATGTTACATATCTGCAAACACATGCATCAACTCCTGATGTGGGAGACGCTAGTTACACCTAGTAACTTATCACAGGCACGGTGTAGGAAGCACGGAAAAGTGCATTTTTTTACGTTTATATCTACATCTATACTCTTTGAACCACTGTTAAATGCATGGCCGAGGGTACTTCTCGTTGTACTGCTTATTAGTGCATTTTCTCATCTCATTCGCGTGTTGAGTATGGGAAGAGTGGCTGCTTAAATTCCTCTATGCGCTCTATAATTAGCCTAATAGTCTTCGTCGTACCCAAGGGAACGGTAGGTAAGGGACTGTAGCATATTCCTAGACTACTCACGTAAAGTTGATCCTTGAAATTTGTGAGCGTAAAATAGTTGGTTTCTGCATTCAAGCGTCTCCCAGTTTAGGTGTTTTGGCATCTGTGTGGCGCTCTCCCACGGGTCAACAAACCTATGACAATTCGTACTGTTTTCTTTCTATACGTTAAATATCCCTTGCTAATCCTATATGGTGTTGGCGCAGCAATGTTCTGGGATGCACCGCATCTGTGCTTTGTAAGCAATCTCCTTCGAAGACTGACTGTTTTTTCCCAGTATTGTAGGGACTGCACAGGATATGGTGGCTGATGGGCAGTGACCTATTCTTCAAAGCGCTGGACGGGTTCATTCATTTGTTCACAAGGGGGGGGTCTACAGCGTTTGCCCCCCTTTCGGCCAGTCGGCAGTGACAGAATAGAGGCGCACACCCTACAATCTTTCTTAAGTGATGTTACAGAAACCATTCGGGAAAAAAATTTATTTTTTGGTTGGTTATAGTTTTATATGCCAGCTTCATGCTGACGTTCCCATAATTCCTTAATGGTTATACTTATTGTGATGTTTGCATGGAGCGAAGACACTGCGCGAAATTAGAAAAAAAAATGGTTCAAATGGTTCTAAGTACTATGGGACTTAACATCTTAGGTCATCAGTCCCCTAGACTTAGACCTACTTAAACCTAACTAACCTAAAGACATCACACACATCCGTGTCCGAGGCAGGATTCGAACCTGCGACCGTAGCAGCAGCGCGGTTCCGGACTGAAGCGCCTAGAACCGCTCGGTCACAGCGGCCGCCTTGGAGGGTCTCCTAAAGTTGATAGTAGACATTATTCCGCTGTCTTATCATGATTTAACCTTGCCACCGACCTATCCGCACTCCCCTTTGCGAATAGTGTGTGATCAACGGTGCTCTCTGAGACTTTTATTCCTTCCGCAGAATTTTGCTGCGCTGCAACCTGTGACACAGATTCCTACCTGTGAAGTCTTAGCGTGTGGGGTATCTAACGAAGCTTACTTTTTTGGATGAGCCAGATCACCCTACGCTTCACTGTTTACTTGTGATTTCGCAACCATTTCCAAACTTTCGATGCGTACTGATGACCGCAGGATGTCAATATCAGTCGAGTAATTATCGGTCTGGCGTTTCGAGTTGCCAGACGCAGACTCATCATCATCTACCTTTTACCAAAGTCACTTAAATCGACTGTTTTCCTCATTTCTTGCACAAAGTGGTGACCAATGAATTTTCTTCATCATCAACGGCTGTTAAAAAGTACAAGGTTCCGTTCGACCAGGTCTAACCACCAGAAGGGTGGATCGTCGTATTGTGCACCAAGTACATCGTAACCACCTTTCATCTGCGCCTACTACCCAAGAACAAGTAACAGACTCTCTGCAACATTCTCTATTGTTCCGCACCATTGATCAGAGTCCGCAACTCTTGGTCTTGCGGTAGCGTTCTCGCTTCCCATGCACGGGGTCCAGTGTTCGATTCCGGCGGGGTTAGGCGTTTTCTTCTGCCTCGAGATGACTGGGTGTTATAGTGTCGTCTTCATCATCATCATTCATCCCCATTACGGTCGGAGGAAGACAATGGCAAACCACCTCCGCTAGGACCTTGCCTAGTACGGCGGTGCGGGTCTCCCGCATCGACCCCTACGCTCCTCGGAGTACGGGACATCGTCATCATCATTGATCGGAGATTATCAGCAGCTGGACTTGGAAATACGCGTCCCTCGCTTAGGCTGTAGTAAATACTACAACAGAAACGGACGCGTTTGGGGTGGTGCCGTGACAAAGGGGCATACATTCTTGTTCGACGGACATTCGGGCACCCTGAGCATGTCGATTGGACTGTTAAATTGCCTAATCTTAACATCACAGAAAATGTCTAGGACTACATGGAACAACAGATGAAATATAGTAACAAAGATCCCCACAATTTGTTAGCTGAACTGTATCCAAACATCAGGGAGTGGCTTCAGATGGATGTGGCATACCTGGAGAAACTTGCAGACTCTCTTCTTATACGAGCCGTTTTGTCCGATTTTCTTTCGTCAGTCGTGTGTTCGATATCAGTTTGCGCGTGTATGGGGTCACACGCTGCAACAGCGTTACGCCACGGGTCAAAATCAACATTCCGTATCGATATGTTCAACAGGCTCGACTTCTGAGAAATACTGAAGAAATGATTTAACACAATTTGCCACTCGTACTACATCTACATACGTACTCCGCAAGTCACCATACGCTGCATGGCGGAGGGCATGAAAGCGAGTTAAGAGAAATTCGGGAACGTACAGAGGCATATAGGCAGTCGTTTTTCACTCGCAGATAGAGCGAGGGAAAAACGACTGTTTATATGCCTCCATACGAGCCCAAATTTCTCTTACCTCGTCTTTGCGGTTCTTAAGCGAAATGTAAGTTGGCAGCATTAGAATCGTTCTGCCATTATCTGTAAATGCCGGCTCTCTAAACTTTCTTAATGTTGCTCAATAAGAAAGTCGTCTTGCCTCCAGGGTTTCCCATTTGAGTTAATGAAGCATCTCCATAACACTCATGTTTTCATCAAATCTGCTGGTAACGAATCTAACGGCACAACTTTGAATTGCTTCGAACTCTTCCTTTAATCCGACCTAACGGGAAGCCCAAGCACTCGTATAGTATTCAGAATAGATTGCACTTATGTTCTGTATGCGGCCTCCTTTATGGATGAGCTAAACTTTCATAAAATTCCTAATATAAACCAAAGTCTACCATTTATCTTCTCTGCTACCTCGCCCTAGCCGTCTACAGCTATATTCCACAATCCACCTGGCGTTATGTGGTGAAGGGTAATTCTGGCGGCACTATCTTATCCCTTTTTCCCTGTTTCATTTTCTTGTGTGGTGTGTGGGAAGCATGATTGTCGTTAAACCCATGACGCAATGTTCAGATCTTCGTTGGATATTCTCTTTCTCTTCTATCAGTACTACCTGGTAAGGATTCCAGATTGATGAAAAATACTCAAGACCCACTCGAACAAGCGCCTTGCAATCCACTTCTGTCATGGATGAATTATACTTCCTTAAAATTCTTCCTACGAATCTCTCTGGCATGCGATTTTCCTACTATTCGTTTTATGTAATCTTCTACTTCAGGTTCCTTCGGGTATTTCAGCAATTTGTTATCAACAGTATAATTGTACAGTAGCGGATTTGTTTCTCATGTACACACAGTATGTCACATTTATTTACGTCCAAGGTCAACCAACAGCCCCTGCGCCATTCAGCAGTCCTCTGCATATCTTCCTGCAGTTCGCTACAGTCTTCTGACGTTGCTAATTTTTTACAGTCAATCACATCATTTGCAACTAAGCTAATGAATGTTCCCAATGTTATCCACTGACCTTATCACAGTTATTTGGGGTACTCCTGAAATTACTCCTACATCTTTCAGTTTTGTTGCGTTGACTTCTATTAGCAATGAAATCTTGAATTTAGTCACAAACCTGGTCCACCACTCGATAAACTCGTAGTTTTTCTGTGAGGGGGGAGGCGGTAATCGGTTCTGTATCAAATGCTTTCTGAGTTTGAGGAACACAGCATCAACCTGGGCGCCGATATCTACAGATATCTCATGAGGGAAGCGAGCGAGCTGAGTTTAAGAAGGTCTCTGTTTGCGAAATGTTTAATGACTTTTGTAGAGGAGATTTTCGTTCTCCAAAAACGTCATAATATCCCACAACAAAACATGCTTTATAATTCTGCAGAAATATGGAAACACCTCGAGAAATGTTGCGCTATTGTGTTTCAGCACAAACGTACCTGTGCATCGTCGTCAATATGTTGCAAGTGTCAGTCGTGGTCAGAACAGCGTTCTGTGTAGTTGTGAGTGAGTGTTATCGAATTTCAGTGCACTGGAATTTGACCGAATTGTTGGAGCTCATATCGTGGATACCGAAGTATTTAGTGTTTCCAGAAGCACCGTACCGAAGATTTATAGCTCGTACAGGGTTGGTTGGGTAGTTGATTCGGGGGCGGCGAACTAACAGAGAGGTCATCATTGGTCTCATCGGATATGGGCAGAACGGAGAAGGAAGTCGGCCGTGTGCCTTCACAGGAAGCATCCCGCCATTTGCCTGAAGCGATTTAGGAAAATCGGGGAAAACCTAAACGAGGATGGCCGGATGTGGGTTTGAACCGCCGTCCTCCCGCATACACGGAAAGCGGGAAAACATCACCCGCTAAGTCACAGTGCTGACGACAGTGTGTGTTGAGTGATCGTGAAGGACGGTCACTGAAGAGGATTGTGACCTAAAATAAGGGGACGACAGCTGCAAAAGTCACTGCAGAACAGAATGTCGCGCTCGCGAACTCTGTCAGTACCAAAACAACACGAAAGGAGATCCAGAAGCAGGGGATTGCAGCGCGACCTGGAATTCCAAAACCGTAACAGAAGAAACGTGGCGCCGAAGCGATAAAACCTGGATTGTGGAGCAACGGCAGAAAGTCATTTGGGAGGAGACTTGTTTCACACTGCTGCCAACTTCTGACTGAGTTTACGTTCCCGGAGTCAAACATGCCGGTGGTTGGGTGATGATTTGGGCAGCCGTATCGTGGAATTCCATGGGCCCCAAGGTTACCCTGCAAGGTCGCATTACTGACAAGGATTACGTGAACATTTTGGCTGACCAGGTCCATCCCATGGTACAATGTTTGTTTCTCAATGGTTACGCTGTCTTCCAAGACGACAGGGTCCCAGTTCACACAATTCGCATCATCCAGGGCTCGTGCTGTCGGTACGAGGATAAATCGTCGCACGTGCTATGCCGACAAGTCACCAGATCTCAATATTACTGAGCCTTTGTGGTCTACTTTGGAGAGAAGTGTCTGTGATCGCTATCCATCCTCGTTACCTGAACTAGACGCTATTTTGAAGGGAGAGTGATGTAAGATTCCCTTGCAAACCATGCAGGATCTGTTTTTTCCATTCTGAAACGACTGGAAGCCGTTTTTAATGCCAACGGCTTTCCTACGCTGTGTTAGGCATGGTAATGGGTTTTGCTTATGGTGTTTCCATATACTAGTTCACCTCCTGCAGTCCTTTCTAAGTGTGTCCTACAACCGTTCTTGATAACGGGAATGACCTGCCCTGCTTTTTTCTAGTTGCTAGTTACTCTTCGTTGCTGGTTGACCACAATAAACTGCTGCCAGCAGGGGAACAAGTTCTTTCGTATAATCTTACAGGTATCCCATCCGGTCCACATGCCTTTCCATTACAAAGCGACTGTAGTTGATTTTCTATTACGCGATCAGTTATCTCGGTTTCTGCTGTCTGATTAGAATACTTGATGTGAGAGGAAAGATACCAGTGTGTGAAATGTGTGTATGTGTGTCCTCACTTTGCGAGCACTTGGCGGGCACGGGCAGCGACAGGAACCTGCCGGGCCGCGGCTGCCGCTGCTGGCCCACCTCGCTGATGGCCGGCGAGCCCACCACGAGCGCGCAGCCGAACACCGCCAGCATGCACACTGCCACCCTCATCTGCAACAGGCACACACCGTCACTGTAAGAGCGAAGCAGCCACAACAGCAAAAGTCTCAAAATGTCATCATCTAAATCATACAGTAGACAAATGCGCTGTATGGTTAGTGTTATCACTTCAGGAAATACAAAAATCCATACATTCTGCATTGACAGAAATGGTAAATGCTACAAGAGGACCCTGAATAAGCACTACCAATCTACACGGAAGAGCCAAAGATACTGGTACACCTGCCTAATATCGTGCACGCAGAAGTGCCACAACACGACGTGTTGACTCGACTAATGTCTGAAGTAGTGCTGGAGGGAACTGACACCATAAATCCCTGCAAGGCTGTCCATAAATCCTTAAGAGTACGAGGGGGTGGAGATCTCATCTGAACAGTACGTTGTGAGACATCCCAGATATGCTCAATAACATTTCCGGAGAAAATGTTTTTATTGTTTCGTTCACGATACAACGTAATGCTGTTAGACTCCTCAACGTGTTTCATCCATACGGTGCTAAGTGGAAGTGGATGACTGTGGTTGGCAGGTATCTCAACATAATGGGCGATGTGTAACAATTACTCCTCTGAGAAAAAGCTATATTCTCTACGAATTTTGAACTTCACCGTACTAGCCAACGTACTCGCTTACACAGTCCTCACCCTGTTCCATCCCTACTGTCACTGTTTTGCACACACTTATTTAACCGCGGGTAACACCACGAGGCCAGTTCTAGTATAATGATATTGTCTCAACATATAGTATTTAAATGAAGCTGGAAAGGAATGGAAGTTACTTTATTTCATTAGGCGTTAGTGAAGTGATTGACGAAAACGTGCTAAATTATGAAAGGGATTATACTCACGAAGAATAAGCGAAATCACTTTAGTGAACCATTCGATTACTCGTTTTTTGTTGCTAGTATTTTTACCTTGGAGTCTATCTCGATTTTTTTTGTTTCTCCGTCCTTCGTCGGGTAAACTTCTATGCTTACGTTTTTCTTATGAAACTCGGCGTCTCCCATTCTGCAGGCAGTTTATGTTGATTAAGTTATCTACCCTCCGTCACCTGCTCATAGCGACGGCTCATAAGCAACAAAACGTTGCACGTACAACTTGACATACACTTTAAAGCATTAATAGGAAAGCGTTACTCTATTACTTTTGCCTGTCACCGACCTCACGGCCGGTCGGTGTGGCCGTGCGGTTCTAGGCGCTACAGTCTGGAACCGCGTGACCGCTACGGTCACAGGTTCGAATCCTGCCTCGGGCATGAATGTGTCTGATGTCCTTAGGTTAGTTAGGTTTAAGTAGTTCTAAGTTCTAGGGGACTGATGAGCACAGATGTTAAGTCCCATAGTGCTCAGAGTCATTTGAACCATTTTGAACCGACCTCAGGAATATGTTTTCGATCTTTTGTCTGTCAGCTTCAGCTTCAGCTTCCGCAAAAAGGAACAAGTTCTTATTGTGCAGCCAAAAGTTTTAAAAAAATGGAAACGAAGTCATAAAGAGTACGCTACCCCGTAAGAGACGTCGAAATATATTTTAGTAGTAAAGATAGAAACAGACTTGCATGGATAACTACGCTCACATTCAGTTGGAGCGATGTTGCAATACATATCCGGCCACTCTGGTTGAGGAACTCTTTGTTTTACCTAAACAACTGCAACCTAATGCCGAGATACTTCATTTACAATGATTGTCGCCGATTCATTCGCTAATATTCTTCCGGCTGAGTTTGTGCGTAGTCCATAATTTTCTCCTATGTGTCAGTAACAAGTAATGATGAAACTTGAATAATATATAGGAAGAACTGCTACAGCATAGTACAGAAGGTAAATTAAAGGAATACGCAATGAGACGAACAGATATCACACTTTTATTCAAAGGCAATAAATCACTGCGATTCATGATGGTTACCTGATCATTAAAAAGGGCGAGAGGTGGTTCTTAAAAGGGTGTGTGATCACCACGGACAGCAATGTATGCTCTATAAAGCTCTCTCACCCCGGTTACAAGGGTAGTAAGGAGTTCCTATGGCAGGGTGTTCCCTTCCTGCAACAGCGCGGCTGACAACTGCTGATGCACGCGGAACGTGCTGCTGTACGACTCCCCAGCGCCTCGCTCACGCGATCGACGGAATTTACGTCGGGGGAACGGGCAGGCCAGTCCTCGCATCGTTCCATGAGCACCTCCATCTACGCTATTCGATGCAGTAAAAATGAAGTCAGGACCGAATGCACCTTTGAAAAGCCGAACGTGGGGAAGCACCACAAATACGAGCACGTTCACCTGTGTCTGCACCATTTCAAAAGATTTGGCGGTCAGAATCCTTCTGCAACACTGTACTTCCCTGCACCAAAACGATCATTTTCGACAGCGCTGGACGTACCCTCATACGGCGAGAGGTGGGAATCCGTAGTGCAACCAGGAACGTTGTCGAACATGTAACGCATGGGATTGGTGAAAAGCCTACTGATAAACATACTCCACAACTTATCCAGTATCTTCACGGGGTCGCCATGTTTGCAAGCCAAATACACGCATCGAAGAAAAGTTTTGCATACCTCGGTTTCCAGAACTCCTGAAGATAGACGTCGACTGTGCATACTGTATCGCAGACACAGTCCCTTTGACTGTTCAGAGATGTCACTAAACCCGCCCAAAGATGTAAACAACCATGCATGAGCAGCGCCTATTGGACGGAGGCGTGTTCGACAGCCTATCAGTTCCAGTCATTCCACCAGGAAGGATGTAGACGGCTCTTGTTGTCTGTAGTTCAACCAAGCCTAGACTGTCAACGCCGCGGTTCGATCGCGTCCGCATTCTTACATTGTGCCAGGAAGGGCTCTCAACAAGGGAAGTGTCCAAGCGTCTCGGAGTGAACCAAAGCGATGTTGTTCGGCGGACATACAGGAGATACAGAGAGACAGGAACTGTCGATGACATGCCTCGCTCAGGCCGCCCAAGGGCTACTACTGCAGTGGATGACCGCTACCTACGGATTATGGTTCGGAGGAACCCTGACAGCAACGCCACCATGTTGTATAATGCTTTTCGTGCAGCCACAAGACGTCGTGTTACGACTCAAACTGTGCGCAATAGGCTGCATGATGGGCAACTTCACTCCCGACGTCCATGGCGACGTCCATCTTTGCAACCACGACACCATGCAGCGCGGTACAGATGGGCCCAACATCATGCCGAATGGACCTCTCAGGATTCGCATCATGTTCCCTTCACGGATGAGTGTCGCATATGCCTTCAACCAGACAATCGTCGGAGACCTGTTTGGAGGCAACCCGGTCAGGCTGAACGCCTTAGACACACTGTCCAGCGAGTGCAGCAAGGTGGAGGTTCCCTGCTATTTTGGGGTCGCATTATGTGGGGCCGACGTACGCCGCTGGTGGTCACGGAAGGCGCCGTAACGGCTTTACGATAGGTGAATGCCATTCTCCGACCGATAGCGCAGGCATATCGGTAGCGTATAGTCTTCATGGACGACAATTCACGCCCCCATCGTGCGCATCTTGTGAATGACTTCCTTAAGGATAACATCGCTCGACTAGACTGGCCAGCATGTTCTCCAGACATGAACCCTATCGAACATGTCTACGATAGATTCAAAATGGCCGTTTATGGACGACGTGACCCACCAACAACTCGGAGGGATCTATGCTGAATCGCAGTTGAGGAGTGAGACAACATGGACTACCACCTCTGAAGGTCTCGCTTTATGGCCCTACAACATGCAGTATGTGGTTTTCATGAGCAATAAAAAGTGTGGAAATGATGTTTATGGTGATCTCTATTCCAATTTTCTATACAGGTTCCGGAACTCTCGAAACCGAGGTGATGCAAAACATTTTATGATTTGCGTACTTCCGACGAAAATTTCTTCCCACGGTGGAATTTGTGTCGGCGTCCTCAGGGATGAAGAGCACACGAATGGCATGCGTTACCTACGAGGGGTGTTCAGAAAGTAAGCTTCGATCGGTCGCGAAATGGAAACGACTATGAAAATCCGATAAAGCTTTGCACAGATGTGTTGGGTAGTGTCTCTAGTATAACCCCAGTTAGCATCACGTCGCTCTTCTCATTTCTGAGCTCGCAGTGAGTACGTAAAGATGTCTAGAAAATAGTGTCTGCCGCCAAGTACGAGGGCCTGGTGAGAAATTTCGCCTGAAGCTATGCAGCTAACATTACATAACTGTCGTGCTGTTTCGTCTTCACGACAATTCTCAGCCGCATTCTGCAGGGGCAATGAAGATGCTACTGCATCGTTTTCAAATGGAAATATTAGATTACCCGCAATACAGTCCGCAATTGTCTCCCCCTGAGTTTCATCTCTGGTCACATAAACCGCTGTCTTTGAAGACAACATTTTGACACAGACAACGAGGTGTAGGCCAGCGTGGAGAATTGGCGGAAAGCACTGGCGGCTGCCTTCTATGATGAGGCTATTGAAAAGTTGGTACAACCCTATGACAAAAGTCTAAGTCAGAACGGCGACTACGTAGAGAAGTAGCTGAAAGGTGTAGCTAATTGTTACAAGTAAAACATTTCTGATGTTCACTGTGGTTTCAATTTGGCAATCAATCGGAGCTTACTTTCTGAACAGGCCTCGTATTTCAGCTGTGGAGGTGAAAGTCAGGAAGGGAAAACGAGACAAGAAACAAAAAGTGAGACGAGTATTAAGGCTGAGACGCCGAGAAAAAATTGAGACGCTAACAGACGAAAAGAGAACGGACGATAACTAAGTTGTGTATCATGTTGACGTAGCTTCCGGACACAACAGTTAAAAATGTACGCCCAACATAGAATGATGACTACCTAAAAAGCTGAATTAATACAAAGTTGTGTTGCCAACCGAGTGAAATAGGCGAAAAAGTGTATCTTTATGTAGAACTGCCACGGTGAGTAGACACCAGAAATAAAGGACAGTCATCATAAACGAAATGAGTGAATGTTACGGCGAAGTCTCTAGATTGAAGTATTTTCTTTATATAGCTGTTCAGATAACCGGTCTTCTTGTTTTCCCTGACCTTCATGGGGTCGACATGTTAATTTTTGGACTTGGAAATGTTTGTGGTAGAGGATGATAGTTTGCCCTTCTTGTAGCCACCCCTCCTCCTCCTCGTCGCAGACCCCCCCCCCTCCCCCCTTCACCCCCGGACGGAATATGTGCATCCCAACTTCCTGTATCTACTATTATTCCACGTGGGGACGTCCGAAGCCCCGAACGTTTCGTAAATAATTGCAAATCGTGTAACTAAGGCAGGAAGTCGGTACCAGCTCGGCATTCACCCACTCGGATGTGGGAAACCGCCTAAAAATCACATCCAGGCCCTAGTCGTTAATCCGGGACCGGCGCGCTTTCCCAAGTCCCGGAAGCGACGTGCTAATGCGTGTGACTACTCGGATAGTTCTTTCACTAACCTATAACGAATTATTTTCATTACCAGCCTACTAATTTCCAGCAGGCGAAAAATTAATTCCTCACGTAATATTACTTAACGGAGGGGAAAGTCCTGCAGTACTGGCCGGCTTACAGAACTGGCCACTAATGTGATTTTCCTTTCCGCGTCCACATGGCAGAAGTGTACAGTAAGCAGAAGATAGATTGGGTATCCATCTGCACTGGAGTCGGATATCTTCTTCCTCTTCTCAGTGTTTTGTCTGCTCTGAGTGCTTGATGGTGTTGCTATAGCTCTCAGTGCGCGGGAGTTATTTTGAGGCTGTAGTACCCGTTTCTAAGGCAAGTCATAAATTTCGTTGCTATATTTCGGTTAACTATGGTATGTGAAGAATTACTTCTAAGAAATGTTTCGTGATAATTTGTGTAAAGGAACGTTCAATGTGACAAGATCCTCTACGTGTCGCGCAGAACCGGCCACCTCATTGTCTTTCAGTATCGGCCAAAAGATAATTTCAATTTTTAAATTATGTTTTCTTCACCCTGCTTCTTTCCAGCTTGCAAAGGCGAAAAATGAGAAAAAAGTGAGATAAAATGGAATGTAGAGTGCCTGAAAATAAGTTTATTTACGACAAAATGACCGTGAGCGAAGCAGCTGAAGCGTTTTCAACAATCAGAGAAGAAAAAGATCGCCACCCAGGAGAAGAGATTAAAAGCAGACAAAAAAAAAGTCTGAAAGAGAGTTGAAGAAAGCTGGGGTGTTCCAAAATAAAATAAACATGCGAAGGATGGCCCGGAAAGCCAATTACAAAGCGGCGAAGGAACCTGGAGTAATTTACTGGAAATAACGGGTCAACAGAACACAGCGATAAGTGTCTTATATGTTTGAAGTCATTTGAAGGAAAACTGGATGCTGTGTATGAAGTGTAGAGTCTGGTCACATTCGTATTTTATTTGCGATATCTGTAAAACCTTGAGCTAAACATTAGTGAACTGAGCTGAAATGGTAACAATAAGTTCTGATGCTTAAGTGTTCTATTATTATTCTACACATAACTAATGAGGAAGTATTGAATAGGATTGGGGAGAAGAGAAGTTTGTGGCACAACTTGACCAGAAGAAGGGATCGGTTGGTAGGACATGTTCTGAGGCATCAAGGGATCACCAATTTAGTATTGGAGGGCAGCGTGGAGGGTAAAAATCGTAGAGGGAGACCAAGAGATGAATACACTAAGCAGATTCAGAAGGATGTAGGTTGCAGTAGGTACTGGGAGATGAAAAAGCTTGCACAGGATAGAGTAGCATGGAGAGCTGCATCAAACCAGTCTCAGGACTGAAGACCACAACAACAACAACAAGTATCAACGCAGTGTACTATTAACAACGGATATTATAACAGAAAAGACAATGGAAGACATTACAAGAAACTGCCTACAAGCCTTTTAATAGTAGCTCTTTTAGTTTGATGTAATTAATTACTGTTGTTGTTGTGGCCTTTAGTCCAGAGGCTGGTTTGATGCAGCTCTCCGTGCTACTCTATCCTGTGCAAATCTCTTCATCTCAGAGTAACTTCTGCATCTACATCCTTCTGAATTTGCTTGGTGTATTCATCCCTTTGTCTCCCTCTACGACTTTTACTCTCCGTGCTTCCCTCCAGTACTAAACTGGTGATCCTTTGATGCCTCAGAATGTGTCATACCAACCGATTCCTTCTTCTGGACAAGTTGTACCACAAATTCCTCTTCTCCTCAATTCTATTCAGTGCTTCCCCATTAGTTACGCGATCTAGCCATGTAATATTAAACATTCTTCTGTAGCACCACGTTTCGAAAGCTTCTATTCTCTTCTCGTCTAAACTATTTATCGTCCGTGTTTCGCTTCCATACGTAGCTACATTCCATACAAATTCTTTCAGTAAGTACTTCCTAACATTTAAATCTATACTCGATGTTAACAAATTTCTCTTCTTCAGAAACGCTATCCTTGCCATAGCCAGTCTACATTTTATATCCTCTCTACTTTACCATCATCAGCTATTTTGCTTCCCAAATAGCAAAACTCATCTACTACTTTAAGTGTCTCATTTTCTAATCAAATTCCCTCAGCATCACCCGATTTAATTCGACTACATTCCATTATTCTTGTTTTCCTTTTGTTGATGTTCATCTTATGTCCTCCTTTCAAGGCGCTGTCCATTCCGTTCAACTGCTCTTCCATATCCTTCGCTGTCTCTGACAGAATCGCAATGTCGTCGGCAAACCTCAAACCTTTTATTCCTTCTCCATGGACTTTAATTCCTACTCCAAATTTTTCTTTTGGTTTCTTTACTGATTGCTCAATATATAGATTGAATGAAATCGGGGATAGGCTGCAACCCACTCTCACTCCCTTCTCAATCACTGCTTCCCTTTCCTGCCCTTCGACTAACTACTACAAATAAAAAATATAAAAGGTTATTACGCAGTGATATTCGTAGAACATGTTTCGAGGTAAGAGAATAGTATATTAGTATTCCAATTAACCGCCACAGTTACACTGCAAAGTCAAAAAACCTAATGCGGCCGATACTGTACGACTCTCCCCTACATGATAATGGTTTTTCAACTGATATTAATAATCTCGACTACAAGCATGATGTCTAAGGACAGGCACTACTAGTTTCGTGTGGGTTATTCTGGACACATTTTAGTCGGCTTCAGAAGATGACGTGCAGAAGAAGTTCATAAGCCAAAAACGCTGAGCGTACCGCTTCGGCTCTCGGCACATTCATTTCCTTTTATCGTTTGCGCACTGGGTGCTGTCTGCGAGAGAGTCATCGATACTAAGGGGAAACGACTCCGTTGAAGAGCCATATTTGTTTGCAACTACAATTTATGCGCGGCTGTCAGAACAAAAGCGTTGCTATCCATCCCGCTTGCAGCAAGACCGCACCGCCAGCTTGGAATCCACGATGCTATCTCCCCGTTTGTTTCACAACGCTGCCGTCTTCGTGTTCGCTAAATGAAAGGCGGCCTGTGTGAAATGCTGGATGGCCTGTGTTGAAACGACTATCGCCTGCCCCGGATCTGCGCCTGGATGCTCGCGGACGGGCCAGCGCGCCTCGGCGGCGCGCATTCCGAGGGGAGAACAAAGGGAAGGCTGCAGGTGAGCCGTGCTCCGTTGCACGCGACCGACCGCACCGCGAGCGGAGGGTCTAGCACTGTGGGTCAGTCTGTGCAGGGGCATGCTCAGTGAGCTGCTGAGATACCGCGCCTAATGACTTCTGTCGACGCAACTTTAGTTTCAAAAGCGAGATTTAAGACTGGCTTCCCATCGACAGAAAAATGGGCTGGTGTGTAAAACTTAACCCTTGACTACTATGGATTGTCTTTCAGACCGCTACAGTTTTTTTTTCGTGGTATTTCACGAACCCCTGTGAGGTGAAGTTAACTCTTCTGTGTTCCTTCCTACAGGATGGCAAGCTACGCGAGCCAGAAATCTCGTATTGTTGTTGTTATTAGTTACTTATTTTTGGGCCTTGAGTGATCTCACAGACGTACCACAGTGTTTGTGTGTCATGTTTTTGTTGAACGTTACCGTTTCTCCGTGGTTGAGGAAAGCTACACCTTCTATGTAACGTTTTCTATGCGAGACTGGTGTGGGTGTTCTCATGGTAGTCATACAAATTCTCATGGCTACTCTTCAGACAGATCGATTCCGCAAAATACATGGCACAACAAATGGTTCAAATGGCTCTGAGCACTATGGGACTTAACATCTGTGGTCATCAGTCACCTAGAACTTAGAACTACTTAGACCTAACTAACCTAAGGACATCACACACATCCATGCCCGAGGCAGGATTCGAACCTGCGACCGTAGCAGTCACGCGGTTCCGGACTGAGCACCTAGAACCGCGAGACCACCGCGTCCGGCATGGCACAACAGATGAAGACATTGATGACAGTGGTAATGGCCCTGATTTTGAGTATTTAGTGATCTCGGTACTAATTATGAGAAGGAAACTAAAAGTGATGAAGATGTGATAGGTTACGACGATGGAGAAGCGTAATTCTTCGGTAAGAACAGGAAGATGTTTTCGATGGAGAGAACAGAACCCGCTACCTAACGTAAGAGCAAGGCAGCTCAACATTGTCTCGCAGCTGCCTGGACTGCAACTGATTCCTAAAAGTCTCAGAGAAAACTTACTGTTTTGGAGACATGAGTATCAAATACGGAAATAGTTTTTTGAAAACAAAAAACATGAACCTTGCATTGTCCTTGTTTGAAGTGCAAAACAAGATATCCGTGTCAAAAGTATGGTGTTCCGATTTGGCTGGAGAATTGTAGGAGGGTCTGCGTGAAACGCATGCAGGCTGAAAGCAATTAAAATTTTATTCAGCACCTCAGAAGAATACTTTCTTCTCGATTTGTAATATAAAAATTTGGCGAAATTTCTTCCTTGATAGAATTATGGGGTGGAATAATCGCTCTAAGGCTGAAATGATGAGTAGTGAACTCAAAGCTGATTCCACATAAAATTTATCATAACTCAAATGTGTTTTTCCATACAGTTTTGTTGCGAATCTGTAATACCATGTCCCTGATGATAATTTGTGAGTGGCTAGGGAGGTAACTATGTGCTGTTATTTTAGTAATACATAAAATAAAAATAAACTGCAAATTTCTCTATGTTTTAGTTTTTAAAGTGTTTTAAATTCTGCACTGTTTAAAAAATGCAATTTTCCAGAAAGTCTGTTTCCAAGAAGTGTAACGAATAACAGGAATTCATGTAAATATATACTCACCAAAAAAGTTGTTTTATACATAAAAAATAAAAGTATACATAAAAAATAAAAGTAATTGTCTTCCTGTCAACATCCATAGTAGCTAAGGGTGAAGGACGAAAGTAATATCCGCGTAATGTGTCACTGCCCAGTAACATAGCTCGATGAACCTTGCAACATAAATGGAGAGAACTGTTACAGTAATGTACTGAGGGTAATTGAAAGAAATACACAATGAGACAATCGCAAATGACACTTTTATTCAAATAGAGCAATTACACTGAAGTCACCGCCATTCAGCATGGTCCCCTGGATAACAAAGATGAACGGACATGGTTCTTAATAGGGTGTGTGATCATCAGGGAGGGCAACAACCTCCCATGCTGACCAGAAGACTGGTTAAGAGTTCTTGCAGCAGGGCGTTCCGTTCCTTCATCTGCTTGGTTGAAAACTGCTGGATGGTCGTTCGTGCATGTAGATATGCTGCAATAAGTCTCTGCATTACATCCCACACATGCTCGGTGGGAGGATGGCAGGCCAGTCCATTCCAAGATCTCCGCCCGCGCTGTTCGATGCGGTCACGTATTCTCATCCATAAAAATGAGGTCAGGGGCGAATGCACCCCTGAAAAGACGCACACAGGGAAGAAGTGACACAATGAATTGACTGGTGAGTGCGTCCTGCTCTAATTGGATCCGGAGGTCAGTACGCCCACGAAACATCATGACTCCCTACACTATAACACCTGAATCACCAAAAGGATCATATTCGACAATGCTCCTTGGTACATCACGCGTTCCTGCCTCTAGCCGCATGAGGTTACGTCCAGTATTGTCGTACTTGATCGTTCTGCTGGCATAGCTGTTATGTTGTGAGAAGGCATAATGCTGCATGGGCATACTGATCTGCAAATCTTTCAACAAGGTACACTCACCAGCCAACGCCACTGTGACACTGTAGTCCTTCCCCATGTATGTCATGTGCAGTCGGCTCTGACTTCAGTTTTGTGGATGACAATGCGCGATCACATCGTACTGCGCAGGTGGAACAGCTCTTTGAACGAGAGGAAATTCGGCGAATGCACTAGCCTCCCCTTCCTCAACTTATATGGACATGTGTAATGGGTTTGGAAAACTATTGCGGCTCGTCCACATGCACGAGTGACCATAGAGTAGCTGTCAGCAGCGCTGGTGGAGGAATGGCAAGCCCCACCACAAGAAATACAGGGTGATCAAAAAGTCAGTATAAATTTGAAAACTTAATAAAGCACGGAATAATGTAGATAGAGAGGTAAAAATTGACACACATGCTTGGAATGACATGGGGTTTTATTAGAACAAAAGAAACCTCACAAAGTGTCCGACAAATGGCGCGTGAAAGATCTCTTGCGCGCGTCGTTTGGTGATGATCGTGTGCTCAACCGCCACATTCGTCATGCTTGGCATCCCAGGTCCCCAGACCCCAGTCTGTGCAATAATTGGCTTTGGGGTTACCTGAAGTCGCAAGTGTATCGTGATCGACCGACATCTCTATAGATGCTGAAAGACAACATCCGACGCCAATGCCTCACCATAACTCTGGACATGCTTTACAGTGCTGTTCACAACATTATTCCTCGACTACAGCTATTGTTGAGGAATGATGGTGGACATATTGAGCATTTCCTGTAAAGAACATCATCATTGCTTTGTCTTACTTTGTTATTCTAATTATTGCTATTCTGATCAGATGAAGCGCCATCTGTCGGACATTTTTTGAACTTCTGTATTTATTTTGGTTCTAATAAAACCCCATGTCATTCCAACAATTTGTGTCAATTTGTACCTCTCTATCTGCATTATTCCGTGATTCATTCAGTTTTCAAATTTATACTGACTCTTTGATCACCCGGTACTTACCGACCACGTGAACAGCATGGAAACGCGATGCAGGACTTGCTTTGCCGTGTGTGGAGATCTGATACCTTAGTGAGAATCATCACCCGTCCTTTGTAACGTCCGGGAGACCTTCATGAATCGCTGTTACTGAACTACCATTATTGTCTTGAAATAAAAGTGTCGCTGTGTGTTTCTTTCAGTTGCCTTCTGTACTACACTGTGGCAGTTTTTTCTACTATGACCCAAGCTTCATCGTGCTTTGTCACCTAGCAGTGACACATCACGTGAAAATTAGTTTCGACGTTGAGTTTTGCAGATCAGCGTATTAGGCATCAGAGAAATAGCTCAGTTGAATGAGAATTGGGATACGGTTGGCTGTGGCCTGTTGAACCACACCAGCGTTCGTATGAAGAGACTTAGGCAACCAACGCAATAGCGCTACGAGAATCTGAAACTCGTTTCAGCCGAACATGGAAAGGAGGAGGGAATGTCAGGGGTGAGCATTCGAGCTACAGCTGGATCACTAGTGGTTGAGCGAAGGCTTTCACTGGGGAAGGTTTAGGAACAAAAACTGGTAACACCTTTTCAGAGGAATCATTCTGACATTAGCTTTGAGCGATTTACGGAAACCCTAGAAAACCTAAATCTGGATAGCCAGACACGGATTTGAGCCCCCATCCTTCCGAATACGTGTCCAATGTGTTAAGCACTGAACCGCTTCGCTCGATGAGGGGCAAGAGTCCGTTGTATTAAAGATTGTCCCCTTCCCTCCCTCTCTCCCTCTTCTGGATAATGCATACGCCATGTCTCTTCCTACTGCTGTAAACAACAGAAAAAAGTGACCAGAAGAGAAAAAGCCAGTCACCGAAGAAAGCACCGAGTAATTAGCATACAAGATGCTCCGTGACACTGCACTCTTTGTATGACATGGTCCTTTCGCTTTAGCCTCTGCTTCAAGTGTCATTAGAAGGTTCCGTTTTAGCGGCACCAGCCCTCACAGCTTCAGAGAGGTTCTGCCAGGACTGACGATATGAAGTTGAGTCATGAGTCAAGGAAAGATTACTCCTGGTCCAGCGCACAGTTTCAATCTGTTTGGAAGTTTCACGACAGCGCATGCTTCGTTGCAGAATGAAAGAGCCACTCTGGAGACGTTAAGTACCTCAGTGCTGTAGCTGTAGGATCAACAAGGTCTACAGGATGTTTTAAAAAATGTGTCGCATATACATACAGGGTATAGCATTGGTCAAGACTAGAAGAGAAAGTCCGATAATTATACAAGGTGATTCAGCTGCCCTCACCGTGTCGTTTTGTGTAACTCGCAATCTATAGCCAGCCTTCATAAACCACGCGCGAGATTTTCATATTCTCTCGCTTGCCACGCGTAAACTACTAGTCCTACTGAAAAAAAATGTACAGGATATTTTTGTGGCAAACTTACGTAGTTAAATTTTGTACTGGGATACGTTTTCGCTGAAGACCGTGGTTTCCGAGTTATTCAAGAAAAACGTAGAAAGGTTTCCTTCACTGTTCCCACCATTGCCGCATTCGGCCCCCATTGGTCAGGATTTCTAGTATGTTGTTCATGGCTCTCCTTCCTACCACAGTACAAATATTTGCGACTGTAAACTCCAAAACCGTGGCCTTCAGTGAAAACGTTAAATTTCCTGCATAAATATCCTGCTCATTTCTTCTTTATGGCTAGTAGTTGAAGCATACGAGCGAGAGAATATGAAAATCTCGCGCGTGGTTTGTGAAGACCAGATAAAACATGGCGGGTTGCATAAATCGACAGCGGTGGGGGCAGCTGACTCACCCTGTATGTCTGGAAACCAATACGTGTTCAAAGATGGGCCGTTTTACTTGTGTCGAGTAATGTGTACGTACAGATGAGGTAGGATTCACAAGATATGGCATGGAAAATTGCGACAGTACTGACTTGCGGGCAGACGGAAATCCTCGAGCAGTCTTTGAGGCGAGGCATAGCTGTCGCTTCAGAGACAGTGTATGGGCAGCAGTTGTCCACGACAGACTCAGAGAGTTGTACAATTTACCAAACAGGATAACAGTTGCTGTCTATAACTGAGTTCTGCGCGATCGATTATCGGCGCTATTTGGAGAGCGCTACCCTTGCAGAAAGTCAATGACTGGTTTTCTGCATGACAGAGACCCACCCTATTTTTTACTCATCGCGCAACAGTACCTCATCACAAGGTTTCATGGATGATGGACTGGTCTACGAAGTCCAGTAGCAAGGCTTCCTCGTTCACCAGACGTGAATTCTTTGGACTTCTGGCTATGGGATATTTAAAGGCGTTGGTGTATGCACAACCCATCGAGAACGTGAAGATGTTACAGGAGCGTTTGACCAATGTATATGACGCAAACCGTATCGAGCTAGGTGTGTTTGAAAGAGTGCATGATTTATTGCGAAGAAGGGCTGAAAGATGTTCCAGGATGCGTGATAACCACATGCTGCGTTGTATCTCGTGTCCTGGTTAATATAAAGATGGGATTGTGAGGCCAGACAGACTTATGATTCTAGGAAATTCTATTCTAGTTTCGACCGATACTACCATCTGTAGGAAAATGCGACACATGTTTCGAAACCCTGTGTACCTTATCTCACTGCGTTATCTATCGGTAAGTTTGGGAGTGTTACACCGACAGCTGTCGAGAAGTGAAACTTGATTGTACACAGTCGACGTTCGTCTCCTGAATAACAGTTAGAGAGCTATTCTGAACAGACTCTAGAATAATCGGCGCTGTTAACTAGTATACGGTAAAGGTGGCAAAAAGTTAGCTTTAGATTCTAATATATAACTCTGCTTCATTGTCGCTATCTATCTAGTTATACTTTTCAAAGGATTATCACCTCGAGACACCGGAAAACCATGCTCATTTGTTTCGGCCGCATTTTAAAACTGCGTCACAGATATTCAGATTTCTTTTTATTGAAAAGCATGGGTTGACCTTTTTAGAACCGATCGCAATAGCCATTTATGGTGAAAAATAAGAATTAGGTTTCTCTGAGATTATTATAATGATTTCAAAACGTGTGGAAACAAAGAGCAGCTTTCACGAAAACTGGGTACGCTCTAGTCGCAGTAGTGCTGCAGGTAACTGCAGATACAGACAAACGTCGCTGCAAAATTGTGTACGGGGAAGGCATTTTTATGTTTTGGAGCACGACCGCAGCTGAAGTCGTAGGAGTGAGGGAAGACAGGTGTGACAGCCACGTTGGTAGAACGACCCGTGTCATTGCTGACAAGGCAGTTACATGCTCGTCCTTCGATTGGTCTTACATTATTATTATAAAACTGTTTAATCATCAACAAGCGAAGTGTGCGACGCACAGTCATACCGAATGGACACCGCCATCCCCACTACGGTTTGCCTTGATAGCGATAAATATACTGGGATATTATAAGCTCTGTGCGCAAACGGCTGCATCAAGGTGGTTTGAACGTGCGAGGCTTCCCCCACGTGTGAATCAAGATGACGTCTCGTCGGAGGGAGAAATGTTCGCAACAACATGCGAACACGTACGCAGGTCTGCTGTACTGTCATTCTCTGCATGATATTGTTCCGGTCTAACTTATAGGAAGGAGTTCCCTAAAGTTTCTGGCACAGTTTTGCCTTGGGCTGATTTTCAAGATACGGTTCGCTTGTTCTGCAAAATTGTGGTGTCACCGCCAGACACCACACTTGCTAGGTGGTAGCCTTTAAATCGACATCGACCGCGGTCCGTTAGTATACGTCGGACCCGCGTGTCGCCACTGTCAGTGATTGCAGACCGAGCGCCGCCACACGGCAGGTCTAGAGAGACGTCCTAGCACTCGCCCCAGTTGTACAGCCGACTTTGCTAGCGATGGTTCACTGACAAATTACGCTCTCAATTGCCGAGACGATAGTTAGCATAGCCTTCAGCTACGTCATTTGCTACGACCTAGCAAGGCGCCATAATCAATTGCTATTTATCTTGTGATGCATGTACCGTCAGACCGATGTTCACCAATTATGGATTAAAGTTAAGTATTCCAGAAACCACGTACCTTTTTTTTTTACTAGTGTCACCTCCTTTAACTGTTCCAGACCTCACGCCAGCCTGCGTGAGTTTAACCGCTGACTTTCGGCTTCACCTCCTAGTGGCTTGGCTGTCTTGCCAAGTCACAACAAAAATAACTTGAAATAAATAGCTTTTAAAAATCTGTGTTGCTGGAGGGGTTGTTACCTCACATAAACTGGCAACTGAGATGTTTCGACTTGGTGATAACTACAAGCTCGTTATAATCCTCCAAAATTACGTGAAAGGGGTTCTTCTGAGACAGTACTGTGTGTGTGTCCTGGATCTCTACGTTGTTCCACGTGGTACTGTGACTAGCGCTTCCACAAGGAAGATCAAGTTTTTGGACATGCGCTTCCACACCTGACGGAGTAGGCAGTGATTTCGTTCTACAAGGGCAGCTCCTTCACACAGAGCTCACTTCGTGGAAGGGTGTCTCTAACAGCAAACAACCCATGTTGTGGACAATGGTGGCGCTTTATGCTTTTAGGAAGTACGCTTGGGTGTCATTGACACTCGCGCTGTTTCTAGTATGCGACTAGTGTGTTTCCCGGATTGAACGTAAATACAAACGTTCTTTTCTACAGAGTGATCAAACCACAACTGGTCCTGAAATTACACACCAAACACCATTCTGACCATTATGTAACGACTATCCAGGGTACTGGACAGTGTGGGGCTTCAAGTTTGAGTACTTTTCAGATGACTTAATGTGTTAAACATTTAATTGCAGTAAAACCCTCGTGGTTAAAGACGCAAAACTGTAATTTTACGACAGGAATAGCATACATTTAGTAAGCGTTAAACTGTTTTCCTTTCAATATTTTTCAGCGAAGAAAGCGAGAAAAAGTTTAGAAAAGCTTTGTTTGAAGTTTGTCGGAGGTTGCTAAGTGCTCCCATTATCAAAACCTGGATGAGTACAGTCTGTGTAATTTGTGCTTCTTTCCTTTACATAAAAAAGGTATTTTTTCACTCATTTCAGTGTTTATGATGTCATACGTCCTGAACTGTGTGTTGTACAAATATAAAATTTCGCAAGGATACTTAGCGCTATCCGCTGATACTGTCAGTAAAATGTGTTCCGAGTGGAGTTACTAGTAAAGAAGCAATAAATGAAAATATCATGCCTGATGCTGTAGTTTTACTCCACGAACAGCGAAAGCAATGAAATTTTTCCTTGCATTATTTCGTGTGTGTGAGTGTGGGGGGAGGGGGTGGGGTAGAGTGGGAGAGAAGGTGGGATGTCAGGAAGAAGAACTTTCGAAAAGGTTTGAAACTATTTGTAAAGTTTGTTGGAAGTCGCTCTGTGCTTTCATTCTCAAATGCTAGATGAATGTAGTCTGGATAACTTGGACGCCGCGTGTTTCGCTGCCTCAAAACATAAGCACAGTTTTTAACTTTCATATTTGAGTTATTGCGTTAAACCTTTAACATAAAATTATACCTCTTAATGAAAAGACAGCATTTTACATTTTAAAATTCTGCAAATAATTTTAAGAAACACCGTAAATCACTAGTTTTTCCCCTGGAACCCATTAGATAGGGAACCTGCGATGGAATATTGATGACTAGTTGTTTAGTTGTATAAGTCTGCTAACCTGACACAGGAAGCAAAGTAAGAGGGCAAAATTATAGAAATCAAAAACAGGCGAAAGATGAATGATTGAAAAATCCATCTGCCAAATTGTCTGAAGGGCGCTTGGAGAATCAGGGGAGACGGATAAATTATTCCGTGGATCGCACTTTATCCGCTCCGGTACGTCTAGACTAGCATAGAGCACCGAGTGAAAGACTGAAGATACCACTGCAAGCAGAATGTGAAGGAAGTGTGCGACAAGCTACTGTGCAGCTGACATCGTCTCCTTGCTTGCGTTTATCACTGTGTAACTACCTGCAAAATTTTGTTGCAGAAGTGGCAACACGAATCTCTCACACTGCTTCTGACGTAACACGTTTGGTATGCTCTCTGGAGACGTCTTGATACTCGGAGTCCCCTTTGTCATAGCAGCTTCACAATAAGAGTGGCAGAGACATACGAATTCGGATTCACTCAGCTACCAAATTTTTCGCCTGGGTTGTACTGACTCGAATTAAATTAAAAATAGTTCCTACCCGAAGTTCTGGCAAAGGTTTTCACTAAGTTTCCCTTGGTTGTAAGGTAGATGCCGGAAATGTTTTATCCAAAATATTGCAAACTGGAATTCACACAACTATCGGTCCTCTTGATATTTGAATCGAATGTCCCTCACACTACAATAGGCCATCAGTCGAACTGCCAGAATGAAACGTATAATAAAAAGACTGCTACGCGTGGATCCTACAGATACTAGCATTTTAAAACACAATCTATTTTCCACTTTGGCTGTATTCTGATGAGAGTCATCTATTTTCTTACTATTAGCAGATTTCGGCGTTGTGCCATTTTCAGGTGCTTCCACATTTTCTCATAATTTTACAAAGGATACAAGGAAGTGCTTGAAAGTGGCACATCGCCGATATCTGTTGACAGTTTGAAAGTAAATGTCATCAGAAAACAACCAAAGTGCAAAATGAAGACCTCTTTTAATAAATCTGTGGCTATGGCGCCCGATATGAAAAACTTGTACAGTATTTTTGTCGTCGTTACTTTGTCTACAACACACAAATGTGAGGAACGTTAACCACAGTTAGCCGTTTCGGCAGTCAAGCTCCCATCATCTGGTTGGTTGCGTTCAAGCTACGTACTCCTAAAGTACAAAGCTGTCATGAAATAAGCAAAACAGCGGATTAGATGCTGTCGATTTTAAAGTAAGACAAGGACTTTCTTGTCTGAATACGTTTATTTTATTTCATGGCTAGATTGTGCTTCTTAAGTACGTGTATCTGACAGCTTGAACTCAGGTAGTCAGATAATGAGAGCCTGACTCCTGAAACGCCTAGATGTAGATTACATTCCTCACATTTGTGTGTTGTATGCTAAATAACTATAATAATTATATATATATATATATATATAGTCAAAAACAAACAGAAGAAACGGCAGCTTTCGAGCAGATAATGAAAGCCGGCTCGGTAGCTCAGTGCGTTCGGTTAGAGGGCTGAGTGCTCTCTGTAACAAAAAAACTGAATCAAGGAATCAACGATCAACTTGTGACGTCCGCTCAGACCAAACGCAACGAACTACATCGAAAAAAAAATTAAGTTGGATTGAGTGTCTGCCATGTAAGCAAGAGATCCGGGTTCGAGTACCGGTCGGGGCACACATTTTCAACTGTCCCCGTTGACTTATATCAACGCCTGTACGCAGCTAGGGGTATTCATTTCATTGCAATAACAATTATCTTCAGAACTTCTACCTCTAGCCCTTAACATAGATAACGTCTTTATGCAATATTTTACTTGAGACAATCACATTTCTCATGTACTATGCTAAACCTATGAATCTATGGCATATATTTCAATCGTTTTCTTAGTTGGTAGTAGGCACGAAGAAAATTATTTAGCTTTAAGCAAAGAAAAAATAAATCGAAGCACCAAGAAAGAATTTTCCGAATGGAACGGAAAAGGGTAGATACGATGTACATGAATAGTCAAATATTACAATTTAAGAAAAATCGGATAATTTATTGAAAAGAGAGAGAGAGAGAGAGAATTCACAAATTGAGCACGTCAGGAACGTATTTTCCTACTTATGGCCCTGATCAGGTAGTTATTCTGCTTGACATTGATTGATAGAGTTGTTGGGTATCTTGCTGAACTATATTGCGACAAATTCTATCCAACTGGCTCATTAGATCTTTAAAATCCCGAGATGCTTGGAGGGCCGTGCCCGTAAAGTTCCAAACATTGTTAATTGAGGAGAGATCCGGCAACCTTGCTGGCCAAGATAGGGTTTACCAAGCCCGAACACAAAGAGGTGAAACTCTCGTCGTGTGCGGGCAGACATTGTCTTGGTGAAATGTAAGCTCAGGATGGCTTGCCGTGAAGGGCATCAAAACGCGGAGCAGAACATCGTCGACGTACAGCTCTGCTGTAAGGGTGCCGCGGATGATAACCCAAGAGGTCGTGCTGTGAAATGAAATGGCACCCGAGACCATCACTCCTGGTTATCGGGAAGTAGGCGGGCGATAGTCAGGTTGGTATCCCACCGGGGTCCAGGGCGTCCCCAGAAACGTTTTCGGCATGGAATCTGTCTTCAGTGACGTGTCCCGCTTCGAAGTGAGCCCCGATGACAAGCGAAGGCGTGTGTGGAGATGCCCAGGACAGTGATGGGATACCAATCTGACTGTAGCCCGCCATACGACCAGACAACCAGGAGCGATGGTGTGGGATGCCATTTAATGTCACAGCAGGACCTCTCTGATTGTCATCCACGGCGCCCTTACAGTACAGAAGTACATCGACAATATTCTACGCCCCGATTTGTCGCTCTTAATGGCAAACCATCCTGGGCTTACATTTCACCAAGAAAATGCCCGCCCGTCCGCACACAGCCAGTGTATTACGGTTTGTTTTCCTGCTTACCAAACCCTACCTTTGCCAGCAAGGTCGCCGGATATCTCCCCAATTCAGAAGTTTGGGACCATTGTGGGCAGGGCCCTCCAATCATCTCGGGATTTTGCCTATCTAACGCGCCAATTGGGCAGAATTAGGCACGACAGCCTTCAGAAGGACATCCAACAACCTATCAATGGCGAGCCAAACAACCACTTGCGCCGGCCGCGGTGGCCGGACGGTTCTAGGCGATTCAGTCCGGAACTACGCGGCTCCTACGCTCGCAAGTTCGAATCCTGCCTTGGGCATGGATGTGCGTGATGTCCTTAGATTAGTTAGGCTTAAGTAGTTCTAAGTCTCGGGGACTGATGACCTCAGATGTTAAGTCCCATAGTTCAAATGGTTCAAATGGCTCTAAGCACTATGGGACTGAACATCTGAGGTCATCAGTACCCTAGACTTAGAACTACTAACTAACCTAAGAACATCACACACATCCATGCCCGAGGCAGGATTCGAACCTGCGACCGTAGCAGCAGCGCGGTTTCAGACTGAAGTGCCCAGAACCGCTCGGTCACAGCGGTCGACAAGTCCCATTGTGCTCAGAGCCATTTTTTTAACCACTTGCATAAGGGCCAGAGGTGGACCAACGCGCTATTAAGTTGCTCAATTTGTGAAGCTCTTTCTTTTGAATAAATCATCCATTTTTTAACATTTTAACAATCTGTTTGTCAGTACTTGTTTATTACATCTACAGTTTTTCGTCACATTCGGATAATTCATTCATGATGCTTCGTTTTTTTGTCTTAGTGTATTTATACATTTTCATGTTTTCATTATTTTTGGAAACCAGATATTCGCGCGAAGGGAGTAACCGCTGTAAGAAAGATACAATCAGCGGACTTTCGCTGCATAATGGGCTAACTGTGGAGAGCTGTTAGCGAAGCAACGAGACGCGACAAATGCGTTTGCTGGTTACGCCAGCGCCGTTGAGCTGTCGATTAACTTTCTCCGGCGCCGCTGAGGTGACGCCCACATGGCGTTTTATGAGATAACTCTAAGCAACGAATCCGCGACCCTCCCAGCGCTATGTGCCGCTCCGGGGTCCCACGCTCTGCCGCAGGCCTTCCGGCGTGCTCCCGCGGAAGCGAGGGCAATGGCACCCAGCCAACAAGAGCACTGCTTTCTTTTACGACGCCGTGCTGCGCCGCGGAGAAAACAACGTGTGCTGTTCCCTGTCAGCTGGGAACCAGTTGCTTACCATTTAACTGCTGTCTCCGGAAGACAGTGCTAGAAGGCAGTGAGTGCGCTGTGTCAACACAGATTTCACATTAGATGGCTCGGAAAATATTCCTCAGCCCGGTAGTGAAAGATCTGTTTTTTAATTCGTAAAGAATGCACTTGTTTTTTGACATAATCCTTCTACAGTGTGTTTCACAACTCATGTTACGCAATTCTGGAGGTTGTAGAGGGGACTTAGCAGATCATATTTAAAACAGGAACCCATGTCCAGAAATGTCATCCAACGGCGCTACAAAGCATCAAAGTTATAGGCGCCGGCGCATGTGTATGTGTGTATAGGTGATTCCGCGATGAAGTTACAAACTTTCAAGAACGACAGTGAAGGATAAATATATCAATTTGAGATAAGGGCCCTTCTGCCGGAAACGGACGAGTCGCAAGCTGTGAGCTAAAACCGTTCTGATACCTCTGACAATGACCACATGTACTGGTACTGTTGTTGCTAAGACCGTGGGGTATGTAACTGTCAGAGGTGGCAGCACGGGACAAAACAAGGAAAAAATGTCCAGTAAATATGGGCTCTAAAATGTATATCCTCAGTAGAGGAGATGTGTTTCACAGTAGCGAAGATGAACTAGTGCTCACAGCTCCTCAGGTATACATTTTAGAGCCCATGTTTAGTGGATATTTTTGCCTTGTTTTGTTCCATACCACCACCGCTGATTGTTGTCTACCCTACGATAGCAACAACAGTACTGCCAGCCGTAACGGAATGGTTTTCGCTTATAAATTGCAACTCGTTCGTTTCCGATACAGGGACTCTTACCTCAAACTGATAAATTTATCCTTCTCCGTCACCCCTGAAAGTTTGTAACAACATCACTGAATCACTCTGCACACAGGGTGAGTCACTAACTATTGCCACGTAGAATAACCCCGAAAGTATGATAGTAGCTGAAAAGTTAGTGGGACAAATGTTGCATGGGACAACGGGAGCTATAATACGACGTTGGTTTTTTGTTGCTAGGTGGGGGCGCATCCGAGATATGAAGATCAACTTTGTTTTTTTAAATGGGGTGCTTTAGTTTGGTACTTATTTTCTGATAGCGGCTATCGAGACCAATCCAATGATATTAACAGTGAGGTCTTTGAAGGTCAATGAAGGTCACAAAGGTGGCATGAACGTACATTTACAGAAGGTGTTCGAAGTGATGACCATTTTTATCAATGCAATCTTCTTATCATGGATTGAATGGTATTCCTTATCACTTCCGCACTTGCTCTGACATTGTCAGAGCACGTGCTCTGACAATTCTCTCTCGTATACCGTTGAAGTAGTAAATATTCGCCGAATACGGCATATCCATCTAACGTGCCATTGACATGTAAACACCATTCGACGGTTTCGCAATACAACACTAATAGGAACGGTAAGACTAGTATCGTCGAATCAGGCGAATGTAAATGACGTATTCCTTCGAAGAACAAGTCGATATGCTTCTCATTTACGGAGAACGCCAACGAAATTCAGTGAGAGCTAAAGACTTATACAGCCGGCCGCGGTGGTCTCGCGGTTCTAGGCGCTCAGTCCGGAACCGCGTCACTGCTACGGTCGCAGGTTCGAATCCTGCCTCGGGCATGGATGTGTGTGGTGTCCTTAGGTTAGTTAGGTTTAAGTAGTTCTAAGTTCTAGGGGACTGATGACCATAGATGTTAAGTCCCATAGTGCTCATAGCCATTTGAACCATTTTGAAAGACTTATACGCTGAAAGATATCCTCAACGTACTCACCCTGCACGTCGTACATTTAAATATGTGTATGATAAATAAGAAGAACTGGATCTTTACCGCATCGGAAACATATCTGGCAAAGAAAAATTACTAACAAGGAAACTGAAATAGGAACGCTTGCCACTGTGGGTCGAGATCCTTGTGTTAGTTCGCGTCAAATGGCAAGGGAATCTGGCATGAGCCAGAGTAGTGTTGTTCGTGTTCCGCAGCGCCATAAATATCACCCGTACCATATCAGTCTCCACCAAGAATTAACTGGTACGGATTGTATGCGTCGCAATGAATTCTGCCGATGGGCTCAACCTCAGATTCAGAGGTTTATTAATTTGATGTTATTTACTGACGAGGCTACATTCACGAACCATGCAAATGTTAATTTGTATAATAATGCATTACTGGGCAATTGCAAATCCATATTGGCTGCGGCAAGTTGCACACAAAAAACCGTGGTCGATGAATGTATGGTGTGGGGTTCTGGAGGGCAGAATTATAGGCCCCTATTTCATTTAAGGAAATCTCAATAGTAGGAATTACACCACATTCCTGCAAGAAACATTAGGTCTGTTATTGGAAATAATATCATTAGGAACAAGAGACAGAATGTGATATCAACACCATGGATTGCGGCACATTTTTGGCTGACGGCTAGAAATGAGTTGCAGAGACATTTCCCAAATCGTTGGATTGGACGCGGAGGAGATGTGCCGTGGCCAGCTCGTTCGACTTGACGCCTCTCGATTTTTTCTTGTGGGTATTCGTAAAAGACATTGTTTATAAAGACGTTCCAACTTCACCTGAAGATATGCCGGAGAGAAATGTCAGAGCATGTGCTTCGATAAGTGCCGATGTGATAGGCAATACCACTCAATCCATGATAGTAAGATTGATGCACTGAATTGATACCAATGGTCATCACTTCGAACACGTTCTATAAATGGACGTTCACGCTACCTTTGTGACCTTCGTTAACCTTCAAAGACCTTACTGTTGCACATCATTGGATTCATCTCGATAGCGGCTATTAGAAAATTAGTACCAAACTATAGCATATCATTTTTAAAAACGATGTTGACATTCATATCTCGGAAGCGACCCCACCCAGCAACAAAAAATCACCGTCATATGCATGTCCCGTGCAACTTTTCTCCCACAAACTTTTGAGCCCCTGTCATACCTTCGGAGCTATTCTTGGTGGCAACAGTTAGTGACTCACCCTATAATCATACATTTACAGGCGCTGGGGCCTATAACCTTGACGTTCTGTAACCCTGTTGGATGACGTTTCTGGACATGGGTTCCTAAGTAAAACATTATCTACTAAGTCCCCTCTATAGCTTCTAGAAGTGTGCAACATGAATTTTAAAATACCCTCTAGGTCAAGGCACTTTTTCCCAGTTTTGGCAGTGCGTAGATTCCTTTCCTAAAATGAAATTCACGAAGGCCTGGAAAATTACTCATCTCTTCATTGTACTAATTTTTTTCAACCACATATTTCCTTAGACGTCGAAACAGGTGAAATTCAAATTGTACCAAATTGGGCGAATAAGGTGATGTTGCAGTACTTTATACTTGAAATGTCTTTGTGTGAGCTAGTGCATTGTCCTGATGAAAGATGATTTCATTTATATGAAACTAAAGGTCTTCCTCACGATTTCTTTTTCCACGCTGTTTGTCCCGAACAGTTATTGTTTCACCTTTTGAAAGGTAATCCATCTTTTGTATCCCAGAAAAGGCTAGCCTTAAGATTCAAATTTGGACAAACCTTTTTTAAACACGCCTTTTGTACGTTGCAACTGAATGCATTTAATCACCCAGTCGCGTTTCGCCTGTATTAACAAGGGGTCATCAGTGGCTAAACTGGAATGTAATATGGTATTGGTTTACAGGTATTCAGTTTAGATTTAAAAAAAATCACTCATATATTTTAATTTAAAATGCAGGGGTACTTTCAATTAAAAGTATTTCTCACTTCTTGACTACTAAACTGCTTTCACTCATGTGGTAACAGACTGAAAGTCGCACTTTTCCGGTATTTTGTGTGTTCTTAATACGTTTGAGGCAAAAATTTTCGTCTTTCACTAAATTCTTTGCATATGCCGTGATTTACACTTTAAATTCACTGTGACTGGCGTCACTTTAACAGTAAACACAACTGCAGCCTTTATTCGAGGTCTTTGGTGTGTCATTTATTTGTGTAAGTAGTGTAAACAGTCTTGACTTTGTGTTAGCTTTATCTGATTCTGTGTATGCAAGTGTGTGTGTGTGTCTGTCTGCATGTTTGAGCTTTTTTATTTATATCCATAGAAGAGAGATGATGGGGGGGGGGGGGGGTTAAGATGGTATATGTGTTTGTGAGAAGTATATTGTACCTTTCGAAGGCACATGGGTGGTAAGAGATTGGTGGCTGACTGGATTTTTTTGAGGAGGAGTAAGGAAAGGAAAGCGATTGATGGTTACCTATCAGAATGATTGTCTAGGATGTTATCAGATAGTGTAAACAGTGAGTTGTTTGTCCTGTTGCCCTGGTTATTTAAGAGTAGTTTCTTTCCTGCGTGTGTTTTGTGTAAGTGATACGGTAGTTTTCTGAAAATTTGGGCCGGCTGGGGTGGCCGAGCGGTTCTAGGCGCTACAGTCTGGAACCACGCGACCGCTGCGCTCGCAGGTTCGAATCCTGCCTCGGGCATGGATGTATGTGATGTCCTTAGGTTAGTTAGGTTTAAGTAGTTCTAAGTTCTAGGGGACTGATAACCTTAGAAGTTAAGTCTCATAGTGCTCAGAGCCATTTTTTTGAAAATTTGGCAGATGGCTTTCGTTATTGATTCTAATTATTCTCAATTCTTTTTCTTTTGTAGTTGAGCTGTGATTCAATTCCCTTTTTTGTCAACAATAATGACTGTCTCCGTTGTTCTTTAGCGCAACTAACTTTCTTACGTGGATTACTTTGATAAGAAAACGAATGGAATACGATGGAAGAATTACGGTTTCTTTATCTTTACTGCTGGACCAGAATCCCCGTTTCCAGTCAATTTAGAAGCTTTATCACCTATGAAAAGACTTTGATTCTTTTTTTCGAAATCTCCTCTGAGTTTTCGATGTAGGGAACGAATGGAAGCACGGAAATTTCTCGGTGTGACATATATACGAAGCTTTGTTTCTGGAAAATTGGTAAGTGCTTCGCAGTAATATTACATGATAAATGGAGCAGTTCTGTTTGTACGAGACTGAGTTTACCCTGTACCAGTCGTACCACCAAGGAAAATTCCTTAGAAGTACCAGGAATCGAAGCAGGACTGACCAGCCCGGTATTCGCCTAGACGGATATGGGAAACCGCCTAAAAACTACATCCGGTTTGGGCGGTACCCCGGCCCCCGTCGCTAATCTTCCAGGTCGTCTTTATAGGGCCGGCGAATCTCCCCGAATCCCGGAAACGGCCTGTTAACGCGCTCTTATATCCTGGCTGGTATTCGTCATATTTGGTACGCGCTAAAAGTACATTGTTTTCCCGTCTACAGAAATTTGTTCCTCGAAAACATTTTGAGTGCAATGGCGAGCTTATGGCAGCCATTCGTTAGTGTTTTGTAGAGTATCCAAAAGTGAGCTGCTGGGATGGAGTTCACAGACCTGAAAAGTATCGGGTAGGAGCACTGGCCCGAAAGAAGATTTTGTTGGGATGTCACTGCACGGCCAGTAAAACGCGATTAAATTTTTGTCATTCCTCCCGTAGGTGTGGTGTCCACGGTGGCTGCTCTGTATGCTTGCTACGTGGAAGTAATAATGTGACTCGACGGCACGCTATCGTCAAAGCTTCGTAAGAAGGTGCGCGTGGGTCAAAACGATTGCTGAAAGTGGGGCCGGTTGCTAGGGGACGAGTGTCGGCGGTTGAAAATGGGGGTCAGGATCGAGCCAGGCGGCAGGTGCTAGTGACCCCAGCAGCGACGGACGCGGCGCCGTTACGAAAGCGCCTGTGGTGGGCGTCGTGGCGAGGCGTCCGCAAACGGGACGCACGGCGTCGCTGGCTGCGTCACGCGCGGCCGCGGCGGTGAAAGTGCGCGCCGGCTGTTGCCAAGACTGCGCCTCAGGCCGGGACGCTACCTTGAGGCGCGTCTACTGCGAGCGTCTAGCAAAGGCGAGGCCTGGCTAGCACAGTAACGTCTGAGGCCGCTGCTGCAAGAGCCTACCGCTATATATGAGGGGCGCGCAATAGGTAATACAACACATTTTCTTTCACGCCCATTTTGAGTTGAAAAAATGTGGCATTTACAGTGGGACATCGTGGAATATTCCCACTTCTGCCCCTGGAGTTTGATGAATTTCCTATAGGTGCCGGCAATATACGTAGCCTTCAAAATGGAATCTGTAAGGGATTATGACAACTGCTCGCCGCAAGACTGCTTGCTGCTTGGTTTCATTGCGAGCACGTGACGTGTCATAAGGGAAGTACACAAACAGAGCAGACACAAGTGGGGAAACATTGTGGTGCGTTCCAAGCAGAGAACTGTCACTGAGTTCCTTTTGGCGGAAAACCAGAGCGTCGCAGATATTCGTAGGAGTTTGCAGAATGTCTACGGAGACCTGTTAGTGAACAAAAGCACGGTGAGTCGGTGGGTGATGCGTCTCTTATCATCGCAACAAGGTCTCGCAGACTTGTCCGACCTCCCGCGTGGCGGCCGGGCGCACACAGCTGAGATTCCTGCAATGTTGGAACGTGCACACTGCGATTCGAGGTGATTGACGGATCATAATCAGACACGTCGCTGCGCAACTGGACGTGTCAGTTGGTAGTGCTGTCACACTCGTCCACCAGTTGAGGTGTTCAAAGGCGTGTTTCTGGGTTTCTCGCTGCCCAACAGCAGAGCAACGAAGGACCTTCTGTGCGGAACTGTTTGCGCGTTACAAGGCTGTTCGTGACAATCTTTTGTCGTGCATAGCCACAGACATTGAAACATTGGTTCATCACTTTGAACTGGAAAGAAAACGGCAATCCGTGGAATGACGCTACACCACCTCACCTCCGAAGAAGAAATTCAAAGCCGCATTCTCAATAGGTAAAGTTATGACGAGAGCCTTCTGGAACTCCGAAGGCGTCCTTCTGTTTGATATCCTCCTTAATAGTACAACGATCAACTCTGAGGTGTATCGTGTTATCCTCAGGAAATTGAAGAAGCAACTTCGGTGTACTCGTCACTACAAAAATGCAAACGAGCTTCTCCTTATTCGGGACAACACAAGGCTTCAGACAAGTCTGCGCATCCGAGAGGAGCTTACAGAACTTCATTGAGCTGTTCTTCCTCGTCAGTCTACAGGCAGGATGTCTCATCTTCCGACTTCAGTCTGTTTGGCCCAATGAAAGGGATGCACTCCAACGGAGTGGATGATGCGGATGTTACTGATGCAGCAAGACATCGGCTCCGACGTCGACTAGTAGAGTGGGTCGATACAGGCATGTAGGCCCTCCCAGTAAGGTGGCGTAAGGCCGTTGCATTGAACGGAGATTGTGTTGGTAAACAAGGTTTTTACCCAAAAGAGTGGGGAATAGTACGGTGTATTGTAATCCCGAATAAAACCAGTTGCATTATTGAACGCCCCTTATATTTCCTTGGGGACTATTTTTGACGTTGCAAACGTTTCAGAATGATTTACTTGTTTCGCTGTTAAGATACAGTAATCACCCAAAACATTATGACAACTGCTCGTCGCAAGACTGGTTGGCGCTTGGTTTCACTGTGGGCACGTGAAGTGTCATAAGGGAAGTACACAAACAGGCCACTGACAAGTGGGGAAACATTCTGGCGACTAAACTGGCGGCAGATGGAGAAATTCGCTGACATGAGCGAATTTGAAGGACAGAGTGTTGTGGCTCAGCACCTAGGAACGAGCTTCTCGGAAACAGATAAGGCCGTCGGCTATTCGCATTCTGTTGCCTTGGGTATCTATGCAAAGTGTCTGAAACCACGAACAGGCGATGAGGTGTTGGACTTCAACTCATCACATAACGTGGAGGTCGGAGGGTTGCCTGCTCTGCAGAGACGGACAGATTCTGCTGATCTGTGGAACATCTAACGACATGGTGGAATGGCTACAGGATCGTCTAGATCGAGAGTGAATCAAAGGGAACGCGCCACCTGGTCGAATGAATCACAAGCGAACGGCTGTTCGATACATAAACCTCGCCACGGACGCTGGTCGGTGGAGGCAGCTTTATGCTATAGGGGACGCTCATCTGGGCTTACATGAGACTTGTGGAGGTAATCAAAGGCACCATGACAATGGACAAAGAGTTCTAGATTAATCTAGTTTAAGACTGTTTAACTTTAAGTAACATTTCTCTGTATGTATGTATGTGTGTATAAACGCCTGAAGGTGGACAGAACATGTTCGAAACGCGTTGTATTATGTTAGATTAAACATAAAATAAAAAAGTGACTGGTAGCAGGAACTAGAAATAAATAATCACCATGACAGCTGTGGATCAGGTGAACATTATTGTGGACCTCTTGGATCCCTTCATGCTCGGCGTCTTCCCCAACGATGGTGGCTTTTCCCAGCAAAGTAACTGTCCGCGTCACATGGTCAGAATCATGCTACAATGATTTGAGGCACATAATAATGAATTCACGTTGATATCTTATAACCAAATTCGTCCGATCTGAACCATTTGGAACACGCCTGGGACGCTGTCAAGCATTAGCTCTACGTCCGCATACCACCGGCCCGTAATTTACGTGAAATGTGTGGCCTGTTCGTAAATATCTACTGCCACATACCTCCGGAAACTTATCGAAACTATGCTGCGTAGAATCGCTGCTGTGTTGCGTTGAAAAGGTGGACCAGCACGCTGCTAAGCAGGCGGTAACAATGTTTTGGCTCATCACTGTGTTTAGCGATGGAAGGGTTTATGATTTAGTACTCATTCGGATTTAGTACTCACACAAACTGTAGGGTACATACGACAGCACTAGTTGCTTGCGAGGCTATATGTGTGTACGTAAGTCGATTTCGTAGCTTAGTGGTCAGCGTCGATGGCTGCTATGCGGAGGACCAGGGTTTGATTCCCTGTACTGCCTAGGATTTCTCGTGGGTGGTAGGACCGGCAGACTCGGCCTTGTGATACCGACCGAGGAGCTATTTGATAGACTAATAGCGGCTCCACGGCCTGGACATTCTGCAGAACGGCCGTGAGAGTCGTGTAATGACCACATGCCCCTCCAAACCACATCTGCATGACACCCCAGGACAAAAAATGACATGCATTCGGTAGAGATCCGTCGGACTTTCACGACCTCGCGAGGAGCTCTTTTTTCATGTGTGTACGTGCTGAGCGATAATTAAGTGCAAAACTCTGTGAAAACATCGCTACTAGTCTACTGATTCACTTGCCCACAACGCCAACAGGCGTACGAAGTTGGTATGTTAATGGAGAAATGGAGGAAGATTTGTGTTTAACGTCACATCGTCGACAAGATAATCACAGACGTAGTCCTAGCTTGGATGATGGTGGACGTAGCAGTTAACTGGCTGCCTTCTTGAGCAAAATCGCATAATTGAAGGAACGAGCCTTAAGTAAGCTACTTTCTGCACTTTCGGGAAGCAAAACTGCAGATAACGGGACATGCGCGAGAGGAGAAAAGCCTTGATATTTCTTCTCAGTATTGTAAAGCTAACATATTATGACTAACCATCACTTCGAGGAGGATGTACTAGAAAAGGCGCGATATCTGCAGAGTCACCAAACCCAGAAGGACAAAAAATGGTTCAAATGGCTCTGAGCACTATGGGACTTAACATCTGTGGTCATCAGTCCCCTAGAACTTAGAACTACTTAAACCTAACTAACCTAAGGACAGTACACAACAACCAGCCATCAGGAGGCAGAGAAAATCCCTGACCCCGCTGGGAATCGAACCCGGGAACCCGGGCGTGGGAAGCGAGTACGCTACCGCACGACCACGAGCTGCTGGCGACAGAAGGACAGGTTCATCAGTTACGTAATACTTAACTGTCGATGAGGAGGAGGAGCAGATTAGAGTTTAACGTCCCGTCGACAACGAGATCATTAGAGACGGAACACAAGTTCGGGTTAGGGAAGGATGGGAGAGGAAATCGGCATTTGCCTGAATCGATTTAGGGAAAGCACGGAAAGCCTAAATGAGGATGACCGGAAGGGGGTTTGAACTGTCGTCCTCACAAATGCACTAACCATTGTGTCACCTCGCTTGGGGTTCACTGTCCATGCATAATATATGCGGTGGATAGTAAGAGATTGTTTGCAATGAAAAATGTCTTTGACATAGAATTTTTGCTGTTGCAGAGCATTTGCCTTCCAAGTTATACTCACTGTCGATTTGGTAGTTCGGCTTAGAGCTTCTTATGTAGAGTAAAACTTAAGGTCCCCGCACTATGCAACGTGTTTTACGTTCTAAAAATTTAGACCAACTTTAAATAAATGAGATTTCCAAATACTCTTACCAGTTCTACAAATGACTTAGGAAGACTGTGGCTTTAAAATTTAGCACTGAACAAGGCTGGAAAATAACACGGGATGTATTTTGTTTTAGTCTGGCTGACAATTCGCTCTGAAGTTGCTGGTGGTTTTCTCTGTCCTAACGACTGTTTGCTCTGTAGAACAGTGTCAGATCTAGTACTTTGCCACTGATGATGTCACTACCGGCATCATGTCATCTACAAGACCAAACAAGAGGTAAAAGCCCTGAAATCACGCACGAAGTTAAGCGTAGACAGATGTGAGGGAAACCACTTAACTTCCGCATTAAAACATGAAACCACAGGGTTTTAGTACCATATTCATTCATGTAGCGGATTGTAAAACTGTATTACGTAAAAGTCTGAAAATACAGTTGTATAATGTGCAGTCTCCGCGGCTAAACGCATATCCTGAGTCGTGAGGGACAGTTAATGCCGAGTATGAGCTAAAAAATGAAACCAGGAAGGAGCTACATCCAACGCTCTGTGTCGTTTCCACGCTTGCGGTTCTAACCGTGTAAATTGTGTTTCGAAACAGCAAAGTGTAGGTGCTGTCAATCTCTTATTCACTGCTTCTCTACCATGAAATTCTCCTGGTTTTATGCGATGTAAGGAAGTAGTCGTCAACAAAGCTTGTCATAAAAAAGGACAGTTGTTCTATGCGATCATTAGCTAGTTAACACGAAGGGATAGGCACATTAATTGGGGAGATTTTCATTTTCATGCATAGACACCTTTCCTCGCATGACATCCCGTCTTAAATGTAGCTGTTGAAATGACTGTGACAGCTCGCTTTCAGGTGTTATTATTCGATGTTTATGTCTTCTTCACCACACAGCCAGATCCATTGTGGATCGTGGTCCATGGCGAGGGGTGGGGGGTTGGGGGGGGTGGGAGGGTGGGGGGGGGTGGGAATGGGGGGGGCAGCATCGTCTTCAGTTATCTTCCGCATCTGCACATGCAGCTGCTGGTTGCTGGTTGGCTGCAGAAGATTACTGAAGATGATATCCCCAGACGGATCAAGAGAGACAACGAGGTTGGCCAGCTGAAGAGGAGACAAACATCGAAACGTAACAGCTGAAATAGATATCCGTGATTATAGCTGAAAGGAAAATTTCTTGTTACAAATGACTATTGCTCACGCTCAGCCAATAAATGGCTAATTTAAACATTGTGTTCGTGTTTTTGGTAAGAGAAGGGGGAAAGCGAAATGTGGTGTATTCATCTTGCCTCCCTCCTTGTGAATGGTGGGACATAAAATTCTTATCTGAAGTCCTCATCCGACGATCAGAGCCAGTATCACATGTCCTCACTTGACGAGACGCTGTTGGGAGATTTGGGAGAGGTTCCAGCAGACAGCCCAACAGTGCGGTGAACAGCCACTACGTAACTACACGATTCCTCCCCTGTTGGCCAAAGTGTGGTGAACAAAATTTGTTCCACTGCTGGTGTCCTATAGCAACATTTTCTACGGAAGCGGTTATAGATTTTTGTTGGTCACTTCAGGATACGGCTATAGTGCTCTAGGAAAGTCATTTACTGAAAAGATAGAAATCGGAAAACCTTTACAAAGATAACAAAGTATGTTATGTTTCGAAAACGAGAAGAAAAAGTAATACATGTTTTTAAAATTATCTTCCTGGAATTTTCCCCAAAATTCGCATAATTTCGTCTCTACTCTGCTTTTCTGCACTTCCCAAACCCGTTGATTTTAGTGAAACAATCTAAGCCATCCAGTCAGCGTTTAATATTTTTAAACTGTAGTACTTGGCTTTAACAGGAGCGCTCTCGCGTTCTGTAAACACTAAATGCAAACTTACGTGGAATAGTAATTACTATCTAACAAGCAGTTTTTCGACACAACAGAAGACGTTATTCACGTCTCTGTCGTCTCTATTGATACATTCAAGTATGGTAAACACAAAGAAGCCACTATTTACGTACTACTGTAAGTGCAGTTTCCAGTCGACATTAACGACTGTGCAAAGGAACAACGACTGCTTGTTCTCTCGAACCATCTGTACAAAGTAGAACCAAGCGCTGATTTTCTTTTGGCTTGTTCAGTTCAGATTATTTAATAGGAAGCACTTAATACGTAATGCCATCTTGCGACAAAGAATCTCAAGTGCTGTAAACGATCCTACGCCCTAGCGACTGGAGATTCAGAGAAGCTGTTCAGCTTTCCAATTAGGGAAGGTTGGCTCAACTCAAACAGGGTTGTATCTCACGTGAAGTACGAGTGAGTTATCTCAAATGCAGTTGTTCGGCATCTGCATCTGCCTCAGTACTCGACAAGTGTTGTATGGTGTGTGGTGGAAGGTACATGGTGTGCCATATTCATTAAATTGAAAGGTGTAATATATCTCTAGAATTACTGTGTACTGGAAAATGGACTCTGAATTTTCCGGTTATGATCCACCGTCTTGCACTACGGATTTCTTGTCGCCTGTTCACTCTGGTTTGTTGAGCATTTCTGTGATGGCCCCACATTCACTTAACAGGTCCACAGCGAATCGCGCAATTCTTCTTTGAATCGTCCCTATCTCTGCCATTAATTCAATTGAAAATGGCCTCAGTCTGACGAAAAACAATTCAAGATTTCGTCGAACAAGGGATTTGTAGATAACATTCGTGAATGAATTGTATCCCTTTAAATTCATCTAGGCAAATCTCATTCTGGTTTCCAAGTTCCTCATGTCTAGACTTATGAATTTGTCTCAGTATAAATCGGTCTCGGTGGTTATTCCTATACCGTTGATGGTTCTGACTGCCTACGAGCAGTCAAACAATTTCTTTTTCGGCTGGTAGATACCTAACCAGCGATCCAGAGTTAGACGTCTTCAAACCATCCGAGACCAAAGTGAGAAACAGTTACCCTAACAAGGATAGTCCTACATCGATTTCCTGCCCTTGCTCAGTCCAATTATCGGTTTTATTTGTAATTTTATCGCCTTCGGCATGACATTAAGCCCTAGTATTTGTTTCCCTCGTCTGTCTACATGAATTGACTGTAAGTGAGCTACATGGCAAAGAGTTAGAGCAACACTGTACCATAATACTGGGAGCTATCCATGTACTAAGGACAAATAAAACATAAACTTTTAAAACGAATCAGGTTCAAATGGTTCAAATGGCTCTAAGCACTATGGGACTTAACATCTGAGGTCATCAGTCCCCTAGACTTAGAACTACTTAAACCTAACTAACCTAAGGACATCACACACATTCATGCCCGAGGTACGATTCGAACCTGCGACAGTAGCAGTCGTGTGGTTCCAGGCTGAAGCGCCTACAACCGCTCGGCCACAGCGGCCAGCAAAAGAATCAGGGATAAAATCATGCTGGTTGTTCTGGATCTCGAGTGCGGCAAAAACGTATTGTTTTCATGGCAGGAGCACACTGCATTTGGTCTTCTTACAATTGTCCTGATTCCGTAAACGTGTACTTTATTTACTAAACAACGATATGGAACTGTATCGACAGCTCTGCAGAAGTCAACAAACTCGGCATCGACCTAGGCTCCGCTATCTGCCATTTTCTTCAACTCGTAAACGAGTAGAGAGAGTCGGTTTTACACAGTCAGTGCCTACGGAATCCCTTTAATCCGTGCAGAGAAAATGAGAACACTGCAAGAAAAAGCCTTTATATACTAGCTCAAGATGTACTAGATACTTCTGCAACAAATTGATGCCAAAGAGGTGTTTGTAAAGTTCTGTTCATCTGCCTTTGTCATTCTTAAACAACTAGAACGCCCCGAGACTTTTCCAGGCACGGTCAGAAAGTGAAACTTGATGCCGCTATGTGGGAAAAACATCAAGTTGTCCAAATGGTTCAACGTGTCCAGCCAACGGGCAGATCGCCACCAAGCGTGACTTATACTTTCTCCTCACAGTATGCTGCAGAGACCTCTGGAGCTTCAACTGAGGACAGTAACACATGGTTTAACAATGGAGAACAGTTTTAGCGATCTCTCCTCGTTTTACTGGCAAAGTTCCTACAACGAGGATTGTTACCTCCACGCAGAGAGCCACATTTTCATCTCGTTGCCATGGGACCGACTGCCTTGTGACGCTCGTGCAATGATCACGGGTTCTTTTATCGTGCAATATTTTGGTAAAGAGGCGGTAAGAAGCGAACCGGGTCAAGATAATTGCTGTTAGCGCCGTCATTACGTTAGTGATTCAGTGCGCGAAACGGCCTCTCTCGTCTGCTCGGTATTGGTGTTAAGGACGCTTTCGTGCCTCGCAGCTGTGTGTTAACCGTGGGGCTAAGCGAACGACCGGTGAATGAAAGACAGTGCACTCCCGCGATATTAAATGGGGATGGGAAACAATACACTAGGCGATTTTTAAATGGTGACTTACTATCTTTTGAGTTCGATTACTTGATGAGTGATAAAGCTATATGTAACAATTACATAATTTATGTAAGTCGAAGCGTCTTCACAACCGTGGAAGGTTTCACGGTGAAGTTTAATACAAGAAGGCGTGCTGAAAAGCTATGCTTCTCAATTTTTTATGAAAATTTTAAAGCTTTTTAAATAGAAGAAACGTCATTAACATTCTACTTCTTCGTTCTTCATTTTTACATATTTGCAGCCCTCTGCTGCTTGAGGGTTCCGAATTGCAGTGTGTAGCGTGGAGGTATGTAACGTAACTATGTCGGTGTGTGAGAATTTGAAGATTTAGTCCGCACATGCAGCATCCTCTCCTTAACATGACAATGCCAGACCACACACGAGCCCTGCGAGATCTGCAGTAACGAGACATCTTGGGTTCACAGTCATCGATCATCGTCGATGGAGTCCCGAATTGCCTCATCTCGTTTGCGTCTTTCGAGGACTTCACTTTCATAGTGATAAGGCTGTGCGAGCAGAGGTGATATTGTGGCTCCGTCAACATTCTTTAGTGACGGTATCAACAAACTGATCTCTCACTGTGAGAAATGTGTTCGTTGCCAGCGTGACTATTCGGAAATGAATATGTAGATATGAAGATTAAAGATGTAGAATGTTAATAAAGCTGGTTTCATTTAAAAAGGTTTCAGAGTTTTCACATAAAAGATTCGGAAGCATTAATTTTCAGCACGCCCTCGTGGAGTCGATTGTACATGCTTCACACAGTGTTTATTTTGCTCTCGCAACCAGTTGCGCGATTTAACGATCCCATCTTCAGGTGACATTTGCGTGGTTGTTTATCTATGTCCACACTCACTCCCTCCTCCCCCCCCCCTTTATCAGAGTCATATAATCGAGTCAAAAAAATGTTCAAATGTGTGTGAATTCCTAAGGGACCAAACTGCTGAGGTCATTGGTGCCTAGACTTACAGACTATTTAAATTAACTTACCCTAAGGGCAATACACACACTCATACCCGAGGGAGGACTCGAACCTCCTGCGGGAGGTTCCGCGCAGTTGGTGAGATGGCGCCTCTAACCGCGTGGCCTATAATCGAGTCCACATGAGTATTTGTGTTCAGTACGCTCACACAAGGAAAAAGAAGGAACGTCAAAGTTATAGGTCCCGCCGACAACAGAACACAAACTCGGGTTAAGGAAGGCACCTTTACTCCCCGAGACACCTTTCGGTGTGTGGCACCAGTGATATTTTTGAGGAACCTGATGCTCCTGCTGGGAAAAGCGGGCTTTTGCAGGTAGCATACAGGCACAGTACGAATTTAGCAGTGTAGCACGGTGTGTTGCTGCCTACGACACCTGTTAGTAGGACACAAGCTGCGACATGATCGCGAACTGAACGGTGACCCGGAAAATTGAATAAATTTCCTTTATTTCACGTCTATGGTCGCAAATTTTTAGGTCCTCGGACTACCGGTTTCGGTCAGCAATGACCATCTTCAGATCTGTTTTATAAAAACTTGTCCTAACATACAGGTGTTGGCGAAGCCAACGAATGTGAAAGCAAAGAACCACCTCAAGTGTTTTAGCCTCCACAGAAATGTCAACACGTTCCATCTCCGCGCAAGTGTCGCACCGTACAATTTTCACAAACTGACGATACCATCCAGGTATTCATCTTAAGTGATTTAGGGAACGTACGGAAATCTTAAATATGTTCTGGATGATTTGAAGGGGATTTGAACCGCCTTCCTTCGGGAATACGATTCCAGTGTCTTAGTAAACGCTCTCAGAGGTCAAGCACCTGAAAGCATATCTCTGTAAGCGAGCTGTGTATAGAGCGTAATACACTCTTGTTTACTTTCGACTAGTGCATAGGACGGCTAATGTTTGATAGATGTAGGTTTGGTAACATAAACGCCAAACGCTCATAATGGTTATTACTTGCAGATGGTATTGTTAAATTGCAGTAATGGCAGCGACTGTAAATAAAAATCCACAAGAAACACACGCAGGCAGTACGCTCAATTTGCGCAGAACCTTTACACAAGAAGAGATGACTCAGAATCTTAATTCTCTCAGAGAGATGTGTCAGGCAATTCAGTCTCTGATGCTATTATAGGCAAACTGTTCTGACAAAGCCTCGAATGTATCAGAGGAAATCCACAAATGAACTGGAATCAAAGCAAAGCACACAGAAAATGGTGTCAAAAGGTAAACTCGGTAGAATCGAGTTGGTTCAGGCGAAGACTTTTTTTTTTTCAGGAACTGGATTTTCTAATCGAAGTATAGAAATAGAAATGAGAAACGAATTTCTGACGGTGTACGTGTGAAAATAAAAGTTGGACCGTGTGAAAGCTGGGCTGGTGCTGTAGGCGTGGATGTGTCATAAATGCAATAAAGACGAGGGTCATGGTACGGATTTAGTTTTCGACATAGGCTGCTCTGATGGGAGGAAAGTGAGAGCATACCGCGACGCCGAGACACACTTGCTGAGCAGAAAAACTGAGAAATAAACAGAAAACAACGAAGAAAAAGAATGTGGTGTTGGTAGTGCTGTATTTCGAAAGACTAACGAAACATAACGGATATCAGAGTCGAGTTGGTTCAGGCTAAGAATTTTTTTTTTTTTTTCGGGAACTGGATTTTCTAATCGAAGTACACGTACAGAAATGAAGAACGAATTTTTGACGGTGTACGTGTGAAAATGAAACTTGGACCGTGTGAAAGCCGAAGGTGAATAAATGTGTGAAGCATGTGGAACGTAATGGTACGGAATGATGGTTTGTGTTCTCTTACTTTTTCAAAAGAAAGTGTAAGAATCGTAAACAAACGCTATAATAGTTGGCCTGCTGCACTATTATATCCCCTGATGACAGTACTAAAAGTCAGAATTCTCAACTTAGGAGTCAAAACCGTGCAGCAAACAGTATTTTCACTTTTTGTCATTAAGTGATTGCTATACACTGCTGACTAGCTTAGCCGTAGCCGTACCCTTTTGGTAGCATTGTTTTAAAGAGATCTCCAGAGCCTCAGCACAGACATTACGTGATCATCGCCAATTTTACATTAATGTTGCTGATTATTACTGTAGCGCCGTTTGAGAATCATTGAAGGGATAAGACTTTACCATTACTTTGATTTCTATTGTTCAAATTTTTTTTCAGTTTGTTTTAATCTTTAACTAAAAAAGCTGAAGAGATCTCCAGAACCTCAGCACAGACATTACGTGATCATCGCCAATATTACATTAATGTTGCTGATTGTTGCTGTAGCGCCGTTTGAGAATCATTGAAGGAATAAGACTTTACCATTACTTTGATTTCTATTGTTAAAATATTTTTTCAGTTTGTTTTAAACTTTAACTAAAAAAAACTGATGAGTTTTCGTGAAACCTGTGCAGCGAAGACATTTTGTAATTTCCCGCTAGTATGTATTTATAGTCGGGAAGGGTAGTAGGATTTTTTTAAACTGTGAATCGAAGTCGTTATCTTCTTGGCCTGAGATCGATAAAAGTACGTATGTTATGAACAGGAACATTAGTTGAAACAGATCATCGCTTCACTATAGTTAGTCCGATTGGAGGTGGTCATGCCGCAAATAATTTCAAATATTATTGTGCTGGTGGTACTAAATACATTTAGATGGAAGCTTCTAAGTGAAATGACAACGAATTATTATTTGTCAGGCTATGTAGTGCTGCTTATGTGGTGTGGGGACGAGAATGTTATGTTAAAAACGACACATAAAATTTCAACGCCACGTAACTAATAATAAAAATTGTCGTAAAATATTTTCGTCTTTCTTGTAAAATCAGACTGCGTCTAAATGTGTCTGTCTTTATCATCATTACAACTTTTGCGGTGATAGCAAATTTTTTTCGATGTTGTTCTCTGTAAATTTTGGCATTTGATGTCTTATGGGGCGCAGAAGGTAACTTATGGACGAATAAAATTTTCAAGATGAAAAAACATCGCGACTGGTTGCCGTTCTTCTAAAAAAAAAAGAAAAACAAAAAAAAGGTCTTTGATTGCATCGACGCCAGCCGCGTTAGCGCATCCACTTACCTTGATGGAACGCGGGACGAGAGGCGGTTAGAAAATCCGTGCGCTGCGCCGCAGTCGTGTGTTTATATATGGTGGGGTGGGGGGCGCGGAAGGCTGCAGACGGGAGAAAGGAAGAGGGTGAGGAGGGCGCCCGCCGCGGATCATCCTCTTCCCCTCCCGCCTACTAGACTCTCCCCACTCCCCTCTGCCCCCACACCCCCCTCCTGACGACGCGGAGTTTACCGACTCATCCTCGGCGGCAGCCTCCGCAGTACCGGCATCTGCACGAGCTCCTGACCTTGAGAGCTCTTCAGCTGCACTTTCACTTTTCTTCATTCAATGTCAGTCCGTGTATCCTCCTCCCTTCCTGCCGCTTGCAACCAGGATAGCTGCGGCGGTGGAGCTCCTGGAAGTCAGTCGGTACTAAAAATTCGTTCCCGGTAAGACCGCAAGGTCACCCACGGTTCAAGAACCCGAGAGAGTCAACGGATAGAAGAGACCGGAGTGGGGTCTGATATTAGAGTTAGCGAACGTCAAACAGTATTCAGTGCGGACAAAACCAACTGGCTAGGCACTAGTGCTCTCTGTTAGCGCAGAAGACGTTAATCCATAACCACATCGTACCGTGTGCTGTATTCTTTTTTTTTTCTTCTAAATTCTGAATAGGAGGTAGGTACGAGGGTCATCATGGCAGCTATGGTATATTGTGCGAACGTGTGAAATCACCGTAATCGCAGTAAATACGTCATTACCGAAATCAGCCGAAAGATTGCGACCGCATGCGAGGATGGTTTGACACCAGCGCCTGAAATATTCAATGTGATGTTGGCCGTGCTACAATATGGATACTTTCGCACCCACCCTGCTCAGCCCATGCGACTTGAATTTCATTCCACAGCTGGAGTAACCATTGTGTGGGAGGCGCTTTTCAAACAGTGCTAATGTCCTCGCGGCATTTCGGCGACAGCAGTCACACAACGCCTTCCCCATCGTTGGAAACGCTGTGTGTATACATGGGGCACTGTTTTGAAGCACGGTAGTTGACTTGGATTCATTTTTGTGCATTCTGAACTCGTGCACAATGAATTTTCAGAGTTCCAACGCGAGTGTTTCATTTCAACCTCTAAAGTGACCTCCTGTACTGAAACTCAATTTTACGTTGACTTTCAGATACACACTGCCGTACTGGTTCAATGTACATGCCGGCCGCTGTGGGCGAGCGGTTCTCGGCGCTTCAGTCTGGAACCGCCCGACCGCTACGGTCGCAGGTTCGAATCCTGCCTCGGGCATGGATGTGTGTGATGTCCTTAGGTTAGTTAGGTTTAAGTAGTTCTAAGTTTAGGGGACTGTTGACTTCAGATGTTAAGTCCCATAGTGCTCAGAGCCATTTGAACCATCAATGTACATCGTGGAACTCTCATGTTTATCGCAAGATATACCGTAGTAGCCATGACTTGCGGAACGACCCTCGTATATGAGTGTTCCTGAAGGAAAAGGACCACTCCGCTTAGCAACAAAGTTTGTGTGTACACGAATTTGTAAATTCTGTGGAGTTGGTAGATGCATTTTTGAACATTGTCTCAAAAGTGATAACAGTAATAAGAAACAAATCATGCATATTGTAGAACAGAATATAAATGCAGATAACTGCCATCTTTACTTACGAAATATTTGTTTATTTCTATTAACTAGTTCAGGAGAGGCATGCAGAAGTTACATATTCAAGCTTGTATCGTTATCAGCTTCCCCCATCGGAGGTTCAAGTCGTCCCTCGGGCATGGGTGTCTGTGTTGTCCTTAGAGTAAGTTGGCTTAAGTTAGATCAAGTAGCGCGTAACCTTAGGGACCGATGACCTCAGCAGTTTGGTCCCATAAGACCTTACCACAAATTTCCACTTTTTTGTATCGTTATACAGGGTACTGGAGGTTGCTTCTTGCGTCAGTGTGGGTGGTATTTGTGTTAGCATACACCTGGCAATTTTTATTTTCAAATTGCATATCGGCCATAGAGTGGATGAACCAAATAGCTGCTTACAATAAGTAATCTTTATTCATGATAGACTGTTTCGGATTTATTGCCATTTTCAAGTACGTCTAGATTGATGTGACGTCCATGTTACGTCGTTAGTGAATTGTCTTATAACTGTCACTGTTTTAATAAGAAGGTAAATGCTGTCAACATGTTGAAAATAAACTATTAATTACGATTGACAGTAGTTCGACATTTCCACGCTATATGTTTATGCACGTCACATCAATCTAGACGTACTTGAAAATGGCGATAAAGGCGAAACAGTCCGTCGTGAATAAAGATTACTTATTCTAAGCAGCTATTTGGTAAATCTACTTTAATAATCATGTTGTTACCAGGCATATACGATGCTGCTGGTCCTCAAGAAGAAAACTTGTTAAATACCATTTACAACAAACGATGCCAACAGAAATCTGCCAACGTTCAGTATGTGCAGGCTCGAAAAGTAGTTAATAGAAGTGTGCAAGTATTATATAAGTGACTGGCCGCATATATCTGTATTTATATTCAACAAAAAACAGATTTTGGTCTGTTTGTTAACCATGAGTTGCGCCGCTCGCGTAGTTGATACTTTGCAGCAACTGAATCTCAGAAGCAGTTGTACAATATAGCACATTTTCTCCTAATGTGTGCATAATCGACACTATCACATTTTGAAGTCTGTCCAATCATTCAACCTTTCAACAATACTACCGAAGATAGTTACAACTGACAGTATGTCAAGCTACAGAGTGCTAGCTCGGTAGTGCAACAAAAACTGACATGAATCTAGATGACATTCAAATTTTGGCCTTCTGTAGTGTCTAGACAACTGATTACATGACTACACCAGCAAACAGAACAACTAAAAAAGTGTGATAATATTGCATAAAGTGTTCAAGCTATCGAAAAAAAGAGTTTTCAGCATGTGATAGTAAGCAAAAGAGCGACTGTTTTGGTGTATGGTTAGCACTTGCATTATTTTCATCTTGTGCTTGTTTTATGATTTAACATTTGTGCTCACATGCTGCAGATTAACAGTAAAAGACAATCCAGTTTAGTTTAAATCATTTACCATTACATCGTATTAACTACATGACGTACTACGACCCGATTTAAATGTAGAAAAATAATGAGTTTATTGCGTGACAACATCATCTATAAATCAAATATACAGTTAATTTTTGGTCCAGATCTCGTAGGAGCCTTGCTTAATTCGTCGTTTCACTGTCGAAGTTCTTTTTCCATCAAAGCAGATAAACATCTCTCATAGGGAAATATGTGATGGTTCAGATAAGATCTGCATATGTAAATAGCTTCATTATACACGTTTAGTTTCACATAATCATTTTCCAGGGCAGCAGAAGCACTTTCGGTGAAAACATCTAAATCTTCTCACATTTCAGATTTTCCAGTTTCCTGAAATGATATAACGGAAACTAAAACGTTGCTATAGAAATCAGAAACATTGCTAATTTCTAGAGAGACTGGACTACAACTCGCAGTTGATTCATCATGCTAGATCTATTTTCCAACCCAGCTTATTTATTACTCTAGCTTCAGTTCAACAATTATGTAAAAATTAGGTATACCACTGAAAAATCGTAATGTGTCTGTAGTTCTTTCTTGTTTAGGAAACACAATTGTTGCAAGCAGTTAAAAATTAGATACCACTGACGCTCAGTACCACCTTCTCTGTTCCAAAAATTCAAAGAAGAATTCTGCAAGTTTCTTATTCTCCACATTTCCTCGATTTTATCATCTGTTTCACTAACGTATCGTTCCTAGACTTTTAGCTTTTGTATATGTCTAATAGCCTTATCTATTTCGTCTGCTAATATGCAATATACAAAATCCGTTATCCCCTTACCCACGACATTTCGTGACCTGTAAAGGGTACTGAAGAAACTTTAACCACGTTTACTACGATCTCTTTGTTGGTGCTAATGGCCTCCCCAAAATCCATGATTATGGGATGTGATGACCAGTTAGCCAGCATAAGTATCAGTTTCTTTTTTTGGAAACTACTGCTGTCTGAAGTTCAGACTGGTTACTGTGGATTCTGATATTTTTACGCAACAGTATATTTTTTTTAAATTCAGCTAAGTTCTACACCGTTATTTAAATAATAAACCGCTGTACTAGCTACATTTTTACATGCGTAGCACGACGAGTTTCGCGAATCTATTACGATTATCGAGAGCAAATATTGATATTGGTATTTTAAAGTGATGTTTCGTGTATGTTGTTCTGTCTCTCTTGCCTACACTTGTCTTTTTATTGATTTAAGGTACTGTGCCTCCTTCATAGAAATCCACATACACGTAAACCATCACTCTCAGCTGAGTTACTGCTTGACAGAGGGTTTGTGTTCCTTCGCGAGCGGTGTTCTTACTTGTTGAGCTATCTGAACACTAGTCACGAGTTTTCTTCAGAGCTTCAGTTCAGTTCTGCCAGAACCTCTTACCAAAATTCATAGAGACCCTCCTGGATACCTTGCTGTACTAGCACTTCTGACAGTAAAAATATCGTGAAGCTTTTTTCTTTTGTTTTATTTTTATTTTTTTTTACAGTTTTGATAATTTTAATATTTTCATTCGGGCCTTCTGCATGGAAATCTAACTATCTTAAAGAGATATTCTTATTAGTCACTTCCCTTTAAATAATTGTTTTGTCATCTTCAGATTTAAAATAGCACGCTGTTGCTGTATGGTGTAAAATAAACTGTGATTTTTGACAGTGGTGCGAACTTGGTAAATGAGCCCCACAGGTTAAAAAACAAGAAAAAACAGAGATAAGATCCAGACGGGAGTTGGAGCAGGATCGGATTCGACGCGCACCCGGCGCTGAACCTAAAATTAATGGCGGATGAACACAACAAAATGGCCGATGATATTCAATGTATGAACGTCGAATCAAGCGGAATTGTGCAATCTGGATATAAGCTTAACTTAAAGACAGTCGAAAAGCACACATGAAAGACGGTATGAGGCGTGATATCGCGGTACCGGTAAAGAGAAGAAGCACGAATTTTGGCTGCGACAGTGAAGTAGTGAAATGACGCATGTTTTAAATTCTGTGTATCAGGGGGAAGAGACAGGGCTTTCAGTAGAAGAGAGGATGAGCCGTATTATCAAGGAGACTTTTTTATTCATCGAATGCGCTCTTTCTCCTTTCGTGCGGGGAGAGTTATGAGAGGATTAATTTGGTGTGCAAGCCAATGGAAAGGCTCGATAGACTGTGACACAGTATAGAGGTCTTAATAGTTACGACTCTCAGTAACTCATGGATTTTGTAATAATATCATAATACGTGCCTTTGTTGCGTGCTGAGATCGTTGTGTGGTCTTAAATACTAGGAGCTTCAGGAGGAAATGGTTATTCCTTGGCATGTAATAAACCTCTCAATCTATTGGTAAAATATCGAATAAAAACACTGCTCTGCAAAACTTAAGTGCCAGCTAGGTAAAGCAACATAACATGTTAACAACCCGGTGGATGTGAATGGAAGTGGGCAAGCATCTTGCCAGAGGTTTCCCCGGCAGCGTACAGAAAGCTGGACGCCACATGGTGTGAGGTGAGCGTGACTGCAGCGCCAGATGGAGCTGGCCCAGCAACACGAGGCAGCTGGAAGCAACGGGAAAAGACAGTGTGAGTTAATCAGCGAGCGGTTATTATGCGGAAAGAATACCGTGGCAGTCGCCCGTAGCCGCAAACAAACGGAAACTGCGACTTGCAGGGGACCAAGCCCCCTCCCCCCCCCCCCCCCCCTCCCTCTCGAATGGCTTAGTCTCTTCACTCATTTCAAAATAAGAAAACAAACAACCCACAACACAAAGTAAATTGTACACAAGGCATTTGGTGGTGGCTACAGAGCAATTGTTTCCTGCGGTTGGCAGTGGGAGTTCAGGCCCGACCTCTACCGTCGTCTTACGCAACCACAGTCCAAAACACTCCTCACTTAAAGCTGCCACGATATAGTGTTTGCATAATAATGTTCACTGTGGTGGTGTTCTTCATTACAGCATGGCATGGCCTGGAGAGAACATTTGAATGATGTCACACGCTGACGAATCATCCGGAAGCTGGAAGAAGGACAAAGTGTGACGGGTGTAGCCCATGAGTTTGATATTATTCACAGTCTTTTTTCACGCTCACGGGGAGCGTTGCGAACTACCAGGAGGGGGGATGGTTGACCACGGTCAAATACAGCAGCAGATGACCTGTACATTGTGTAAGAGACAAGAAGGGATCCTCGTCGAACTGTGGATATAATTGCAGCCAGTTTTTCAAAGGACTACAAGGTATGCAATCTCACTCTCCACAGTGGCACGGCGTCTGTATAGGGTGGTCTCTTTGCCTGGAGGCCAGTACGTTGTATACCATTGAGACCTGCACATCGGTGACACAGTGTGTGATGGTTCCAAGAGCACAGTGACTGGGCCAGCGAGCAGTGTGGTCGCACGCTCTTCTCAGATGAGAGCAGATTTAATGTAATGCACCCGGGAACAGTGTTGACATAATCATTTTGGTGGTCCAGGTGTTGTAGTGTGGCGAGACATAACGTTGCATGGGTGTACTGACTTCCAAATCTTTGAACACGGTCGACTTTGTTGTGACACTGTACTCCTTCCCCATGTGCGTCTTTTCAGGTGTGCTTTCGGCGCTGACTTCATTTTTATGGATAACAGTGCGCGATCACATCGTAAAGCACAGCTGGAGGACCGCTTGGCACAAGAGGATATTCGGCGGCTGGACTGACCTGCCTGTTCCCCCGTCCCCCGACTTACAACCGATCGACCACGTGGGGGACGCGATGCGCAGACGTATTGCAGCAGTTGTCATCTCCACTGGTGGAGAAATTGGACGCCCTACCACAAGAAAGCCTTACCAACAATTTGGCTAACATGTGTACACGTTGTAGAGAATACATTGTTGTCCATGTTGGTGACAGACCCTATTAAAAGCCATGTCCCGCCTTTTGTGATGTCCAGGGGACAATTATAAATCGCGGTAGCTTTGGTATGATTCATGTCTTTGAATAAATGTGTTATTTCTTTTCGTCTCATTGCGTATTTTTTTCAGTTCTTTCTTTACTACACCGTGACATTTCTTTCTACGTGTCATCCAACTTTCATCGAACTATGTTACATGCGAAAGTTGATTTCGTCCTTACATTTTGCACACCAGTGTATGTGCACTATCTCAATCGTTTCTGAACAACAACTCTTTCTACAGTCTCGAGTAGGAACAGGGCTGACGTTAACATGCTGTTTTCTACTGTCAATTTTCCTTTACCACTCATGGTGTAAAATACATTTTCCTGCAACTTGTAAGAGACTGTTTTGCTAACTGAGGATGTGGATATTCATCTGTAAAGTGCACAGAAATATTTAAAGCGCCGGAGAATAATTTCTCCATTGTTTTCAGCTTTTGTATGTTGACTTTGTTCGTTTGCTAATCGACAAACAATGATCTGATGGAAACATTCGGGTGCGCAACTGCGATCAGTCCGACGGCAGTACTGTATCACAGGTAGTGACTATGGACACAGCCATGAGTCTGTTGCAGTAATATTTCGGCCCTTGTAAATCGACAGTGCATTCTCCTAGTATTCCGGCAACATATAGTGAAGCAGTTTTCACATCATTGTCCGTTCAGACGATTGTCTATAATACGAGGGATATTCGGAAAGTAATTTCCATCGGTCAAGAAATGGAAACCACTGTGAAAATCTAATAAAGCTTTGCACATATGTGTTCGACAGTGGCTCTAGTATGCCTGTCAGTTACATCACATCGCTCTTTTCAGTTCTGAGCGCATGGTGAGCGCATAAAGACGAGTAGAAAATACTGTCTCCCACCAAGTAAGAGGTCCTGGTGAGAGATTTCGCCTGATGTTATGCAGCCCACATTACAGAACTGTCATACGGTTCCTACTTTGTGACAACTCTCGGTCGCAATCTGCAGGGGCAATGAAAATGCTCCTGCAGCGTTTTCGATGGGAAGTGTTTGATCACCCGTACTGCAGCCCGTAATTGCCTCCCTCTGTGTTTCATCTCTGCTCACATTAACTACTGGCTATGAAGACAACATTTTCGCACAGACAACGAGCTAGAGATGAGCGTAGAGAATTGGCGGGAAGCACAGGCGGCTGCCTTCTATGACGAGGGTATTGGAAAGTTGGTACAACGCTACGATAAATGTCTAAGTCGGAGTGGTGACTGTGTAGAACAGTGGCTGGAAGCTGTAGCTAACTGTTGCAAAACAAAAATTTCTGATTTTCACAGTGGTTTCCATTGCGCGATCAATCGGAACTTACTTGCCGAATAGCCCACGTATTTCGGCCCTTGTAAGTCCACGGAGCATCCTCCAAGTATTCCGGCAACATATAGTGCAGCAGTTTTCACATCACTGTCCGTTGGGACGATTGTCTATAATAGCTCGACCAATAAGTTATTGATAATCAGTAATTCTGTCCTACACGTCATCTGAAGAATAAGGCTGAATAACATTTCGAGATACAGTACTGTTAGCATTTGGACATGTGTGAGAATTACGACTCCCCGCAGTTCAGTCGTGGGTAAGTGTTGATTCCTCACTTAACAATGGCAGTAAAACAAATATATCATTAAAGTTACTTATACATCTAATATTATCTTCTTCGTTAACGTACTAGACACGCTGGTAGTGCTAATCTTTCTTGTGTCTTTAGTTGTTTTTGGAATATCTGGTTGTACCTTCAACAATTACTTTTCGGACCATGTTCAAATGCTCTAGTAATGTTTTCCATTTCGTTCACATCTTGATGGCATCGGTTTTTCTATACCACACAAGACTGAAAAGAGAACCGCATTCATACAACGCGTAAGGGACGCCAGACAGTGTTCTGTTGCCTGTTATTCGTTTGATATATTTTCGTCTGTGTTCTCTAACAAAATCAATCGCAGCTTCATGCAGTAACTGTAAATGTACACCATGTGTGCGCGTCAGCAGCACTGTGTGGAGTATTGCTGCACAGAATACCAACTGTACTAATAAACTGTTGCTAACTCTGGCAACCAGAACAATAAGACCAGCTGCTCGAGTACTCCATCCAGATGCATAACTACAGCAGAGTCGGCGAGAAACGTTGACAGATGGCGAAAAACCTTGTCTGACTGCAGCAGTGGGCTTGGGATGGCTGCTTCACTCTTCTGCCTCAAACAGTTACGTAATGCAAACGTCTCTATGGCAACGCATCAATGTTATCGCATCTCTATACACATGCTATTGTTTTCGCCTGAAGCTGTTTACGCTTCAGCTGGAAACGGCGCTGCGAGCTGTCAATGGCCTTTTTTCGCAGACTCTACTATGCAGTAACTGGCGCCCAAGTCAAACAGCGGAACTGCACGCCTGCTAACATCTTCCCGTTTCTTTCCTTCTTCCTTTTTTTTGAAACTTGTATTTGTTTAGCCTGTTTATTCGCTTGTTGTGATGATCACGACTTTTCAGTGAAGTAAATGGTACACATATCAATAATTGTTTTTCGTAATTCAGCTCAAAATATGGTAGAACGCACGGTTCAACGTCAGATTGCTTGCAACAATAAAGTGATTCCTTTTTCATTGTTTCATCGTCGATCAGTACAAAACTATAACAAACAAAACAACAAACGCAAAATATACTCTTTACGCTTACGCTGTGTTGTTTTGCCTAGCATAAAGAAAGTCGCGACTGTTATCCTTCACCTCTTTATAGGATGAAAGTTCAGCCATCTCCATACTGCGAAGTTCACCCGACTGAGATTGCAGATCTCTGCCGTGTGATACCAGGGTGTTCATGATGTGGCAGACAAGGCCTTGTTCAGAGCAAGAATTCCCTATCCTACATCTGTGACGGACCTGTTTCGACAGCTGACCACAACGGACTATGTCAGTATTGAAACTTCCTGGCAGATTAAAACTGTGTGCCGGACCGAGACTCGAACTTCGGACCTTTGCCTTTCGCGGGCAAGTGCTCTAGCGACTGAGCTACCCAAGCACGACTCACGCCCCGTCCTCACAGCTTTAATTCCGCCAGTACCTCGTCTTCTACCTTCCAAACTTCACAGCTCTCCTGCGAACCTTGCAGAACTAGCACTCCTGGAAGAAAGGATATTGCGGAGACGTGGCTTAACCACAGCCTGGGGGATGTTTCTAGAGTGAAATTTTCACTCTACAGCCGAATGTGCGCTGATATGAAACTTCCCGGCAGATTAAAACTCCCCGCTAAAGGCAAAGGTCCCGAGTTCGAGTCTCGGTCCGGCACACAAGTTTCATATCAGCGCACACTCCGCTGTAGAGTGAAAATTTCACTCTATGTCAGCATAGCCCGGTTTCTGCAAGAAGCGGATATCCAGTTATAAATCAGACACAAAGGTTCAAGCGTAAGAAGTTGTGGTATATGGCCTGTATTGAGTGTGTAAATGTACAAAGTGCTTTGAAGTTTGCATGCAATTAATGTAATTTTTTAATATCCTCAAGATTCTCTTTCATACATATTCGTCACCTTATGCTTTATTGCTCCACAATTCACCCCCATCTTTTTCTCCTCTTTCTTCTTCTTCTTCCACGACATCCTTACTTCGCTCTCCCACTTTCCACTTTTCTTTTGCCATTCCTTCATTTTTTTGCTTGTCACAATATTACGCCCCCCAGGAACTGGAGCCCAGAAAACGCGCCCCTTCTGCTGTACCCTACAATTACCACATTGACTCCATGTCTTTGTGCATCTTCAGGTAAGCAAAGCCTACATGACGACCGCTTAGGATGAAACATAAGTTTTTTAGTTTTTCCCTAATAGAGTGTTCCACACAGTTAACTTATTCCACGCGCTTCTCTCCTCCTGAAGTACCTTGTATTTGAAGCTAAGTGTAGATGATTCCAAAACCTATTGATGTGTTAGCCTGGTTATCTTTCGTGGTGTTCGTAAGAATAGCTAAGTTCGTGGCAAATGCAGAGAAAAGCTTTTCACATATATTGCACAGGTGTTAGCTGGACTGGCGACACTGATGTATGATGGAAAGTAGCAGCAAAGTGCGAATGTGTGTTCCCTTGAGTTCGTCTTCGAGACGACAAGAGGTACCAGAGAAAACCAAAAGCGAAAAGAACTGTATAAGAAAGTATTGCGCATTGGTTTCACTGGAATTTTATCACGATGGGTTTCAATTATCATCAGCCAACGATTTTAAATAGTTTTCGATTTTTCAGTCTCAGAGAGATAGCAGCATGTGCAAAACGCAGCAAGTTGTTACCCATTTTTCTATCCAGTTTACATGTACATCTACAAACACATACTTATTCTCCAAATCACTATGCAGTGTATGTCAGAGCGTGATAACACATATTAGGATATCTTCCCGTTCTATTTACCTATGGTGCGCGGGAAGAAAGACAGTATAAATGCCACCATGTATACTATAATTAGTCTAACTAGTTGTGACTCAGTTGTATCGTAATCAGAGGACACCACTTTTTGCGTTTTTGGGTACAGTTTTACGTTTCTGACCATTTAAAACGATTTGCCAATCTCTGCACGACTTTGAAACGTCATCATGATCTGGCTTGGTAAATGTGCAGTTCTTTTATTTTTATTTTTTTATTTCAAACAGTCAGGAAGGTTCCACTGTAAGATAAACTGAATTTTCATCATAGAAATGGCTGTTGATAGAAGTTCGCGGGTTACACATATAGTAAAGTATCATACCAAATATTTTTAGGAGAGAAAGAAAATACTATACAGGAACTATATGCACTTTTAAGGCTTACATGACGATCACTTTTCCCGACATAAGGGGTAATGCGGCCAATGCCATTACAGTAGGGTCCCGTTTTTGTTCTGGTTTCCAGACATTTTTCTAGGCATCTAAATGTCCTAATACCTGAAACAGTATGAAGTGGCTGCAGGAAACCACTTGTTATTTTTGTATTAGGCCAAATATAACAGAACTGAGACGGTTGTAAATAAGGTAAATTAATTAATTCAATCGTCACAAAGGGATAGAATGAATGGACGATAATTTTCCATGTAAAAGGATTTAGAAGTCAAACTAATATATAGTATTAAGAGTGGTGTACAGAAGAAAATAGCTCTTACATGGATAAACACCTTGGCTACGTTTCATGACCAATAGTGTTGCCACTTTCCTCGATCGCATGCTGTGTCGGCATTGTTGGTTTACTGATGAAACTATCAAACTAAATGAAACAAATTACTACTCTACATATAAGTGAGATAAAAATAATATATATATGACTTTATATCAGACAACTGTAAATCAGAGAAGTTTTTACTAAAAAATAGCGGAAGACGTCTGCTTTGTCATACTCACTGAAAACAAAGATGGTCTGAATCAGAACTAGTCTGACCGCTCTCCGGCAGGCAGCAGCACTGTTCAGAGCAAAAAATGTGCAACGGCCACTTTTCCCGCCCTGGCCAATAGGCACCACCTTCCCCGGCTACATCAGTTGCAAAAATGTCGGATGCTGCTATCAATATTGTCTGCCAAATTATTAATGTACAACATGAAAAAAAATCAACACACTTTCCTGGGGCAAACTCGGAATTAGTTTTACTTTTGTCAGTGAGGCTCCATCCAAGACAACTTCCTGCGTCCTGCCTACCAGCAAATCGCCAATCCAGCCACAAATTCTGTTTGATACCCCGTAAATCACACTTTTGTTAATCAACATTGGTGTGGCACCGAGTAAATGCTTCTGGGAAGTCAAGGAAAACTGCACTATCAGATTTCCTTGATACACGACCTTCAGGGTGTCATGTGAGAAAGGCGCAAGAGGGGTTTCTCATTATCGAAGTTTTAGGAATTCATACTGGTTCGGATAGAGGAGATCGCGCTCTTAAAAGGAAATTAGGAAATTTGTGGTAAGGTCTTATGGGACCAAACTGCTGAGGTCATCGGTCCCTAAGCCTACACACCACTTAATCTGACTTAAACTAACTTACGCTATGGACAACACACACACCTATGCCCGAGGGAGGACTCGAACCTCCGAAGCGGGAAGCCCCACAGACCGTGACAAGGCGCCTCAGACCCCGCTCGGCAACTCAACATACTGCATTTTGTATGAGCTCAGAATATGTTTTAGGATTCTACAACGCCATAGACGACAATGAGATTTTGCGGTATTTTTTTTTTTTTGTCATTTCTGCTACGCTTCTTGTGCACGGATCCGCCCTCTGCTTCCTTCCAATTACTGGGCACAGTTTTTCGTTCAGTGGCGTGTAAAGGTTAAAACGGGAAATAACTAAGTTTTGAAATCAGTATAGAATGTGACAGGGGTTGCATCGTATCCTGGAACTTTCTTCTACTTTAATTTCAGCTGTTTCTTATCACCAGTGACACTCATATCTACGACACTCCTGTTTGGAGTGGTGCTAGAAGTAAACTGGGGAAGAGTTTTGATATCTCTTCTAGTAGACGAGCGTTTCTGCTTTTGCTTAACCACTGTCAAATTCCAGTTACTGCGTCATCCACGAGTGTCTGGACACTGACTTGAGTGTCACTGACATTCTTTGTTGCACAGCATTTGTAATACTTTAAAATGTAGTTCAAAAGTGAAAAGTGATGCTCTCGGAATAATTAGCAGCTTTTGATGGACCCTAAAGAACGACCAAATACACTGGGGTGACGAAAACCATGGTATATCTCTCAATATCGTGTCGGATCTCCTTTAGCCTAGCGTCATGCCAGAGGACCCAGTCCATTCCATGTGAACATGGCTCACACCACTATGAGTCACCTCCAGCTTGCACAGTGGCTTGTTGACAGCTTGGCTCCATGGCTTCGTGGGGTCTGCGCCACACTCCAACTCTACCATCAGCTCTTGCCAACTGAAATCGGGACTCATCTGTCCAGGATACGATTTTCCAGTCGTCTAGGTTCTATGGTCCAACCGATATGGTCACGAACCCAGGAGAGGCGTTGCAGGCGATCTCGTGCTGTTAGAGAAGGCACTCGCGTCGTCATCTGCTGTAATGGCCCATTAACGCAGTATTGCTTGTCTGTTAGCACCGACAACTCTATGAAAACGCTGCTGCTCTGGGTCGTTAAGAGAAGCCCGTCGGCTACTACGTTGCGCGTGGTGAGAAGAGGCAACGCCTGAAATCTGATATTTTTGGCACACTCTTGACACTGTGGTTCTCGGAATATTGAATTCGCTAACTATTTCCGAAATGAAATGTCCTATGCGACTAGCTCCGCATTCATAATCTGTTAATTCCCGTCGTGAGCCTATAATCACATCGGAAAGCTTTTCACATGAAGAAAACCGTCTTTTGACACACAGCCAACATGGGTTTAGAAAACATCGTTCCTGTGAAACACAACTAGCCTTTTATTCTTATGAAGTGTTGAGTGCTATTGACAAGGGATTTCAGATCGATTCCGTATTCCTGGATTTCCGGAAGGCTTTTGACACGGTACCACACAAGCGGCTCGTAGTGAAATTGCGTGCTTATGGAATATCGTCTCAGTTATGTGACTGGATTTGTGATTTCCTGTCAGAGAGGTCACAGTTCGTAGTAATTGACGGAAAGTCATCGAGTAAAACAGAAGTGATTCCTGGCGTTCCCCAAGGTAGTGTTATAAGCACCTTGCTGCTTCTTATCTATATAAACGATTTGGGAGACAATCTGAGCAGCCGTCTTCGGTTGTTCGCAGATGACGCTGTCGTTTATCGACTAATAAAGTCATCAGACGATCAAAACAAACTGCAAAACGATTTAGAAAAGATATGTGAATGGTGCGAAAATTGGCAGTTGACCCTAAATAACGAAAAGTGCAAGGTCATCCACATGAGTGCTAAAAGGAACTCGTTAAACTTCGGTTACAGGATAAATCAGTCAAATCTAAAAGCCGTAAATTCAACTAAATACCTAGGTATTACAATTGCGAACAACTTAAAGTGGAAGGAACACAGAGAAATTCTTGTGGGGAAGGCTAACCAAAGACCTCGTTTTACTGGCAGGACACTAGGAAAATGTAACAGATCTACAAAGGAGACTGCCTACACTACGTTTCTCCGTCCTCTTTTAGAATACTGTGGTATCCTTACCAGATAGGACTGAGGGAGTACATCGAAAAAGTTCAGAGAAAGGCAGCACGTTTTGTATTATCGCGAAATATGGGAGAGAGTGTCAGAGAAATGATACAGGATTTGGGCTGGACATCATTAAGAGAAAGGCGTTTTCGTTGCGACGGAATCTTCTCACGAAATTCCAATCACCAACTTTCTCCTCCGAATGCGAAGATATTTTGTTGACACCGACCTACATAGGGAGGAAAGATCACCACGATAATATAAGGGAAATCAGAGCTTTTACGGAAAGATATAGGCGTTCATTCTTCCCGCGCGCTATACGAGATTGGAATAATAGAGAATTATGAAGGTGGTTCAATGAACCCTCTGCCAGGCACTCAAATGTGATTTGCAGAGCATCCATGTAGGTGTAGATGTAGAAACACCTACCCTTTTACAGCGTGTATACGTGACACTATCGCCATCTGCATATGTGCTTGTCACTATGCAGTCATTTTTGTCACCTCAGTGCACTTCTGGCGCTGTAGATATTGAGGATAACATCTAGAGTATTTATTTTAATGTAACTACAGTTTTGTGCGAGGCAGTTTTTAAAGTAGTATCGTACGGATACGTCACAATACTATTTTGTCAATTGTTTCTGCAGAAAGGAGCTCTTCATTCAGTGAATAAACACGTTTTCGAAGATTACGCAGCCTTCGAGAGCTCATTAAATAATTACTCGTGACACAGAATAATTGACAACGTTTGCCTTTGCGCGTGTTAGATTCGTCACAGTTTCGCTGCGTGGTATCGGGGACGCAAGTCGCTAGCAGTCAGTGATCCCCGTGTAACCGCGGGGACAATTCATTACTGACGAGACGCTCTGCTGTTCGCCTTGTCGCAGAACTCATCAAAATACTGCGCTAGAATTTCTAATTAGTGCCGTGGAGAAACCACGACTGGTTGGTTGCGAGATACATTACCTTGCAATGGACTAGAAGCTTTCTGGATGTGTCTAGTCAGTGTGAAATCAGCACTGCAATCCTACTTAAACGAGTCGGCGATAATTTCAACAGTACTGCTTCCTCTGCGTGTCGTGCCGCAATAGACGCTTATTGGCAACCATTTCCAGTGGCATAATATGTCCTTCTGGTGCGGAGACTGAGTGGCGAGTGCAACTGGCAGAGACAAGATCATCCGGGTTTTACTCTGAAACGTTCTCTTTCTACTTCGTTAATAACACTTTAAACGTACCAGAATTAGATTTTCACTCTGCAGCATAGTGTGCGCTGATATGAGACTTCCTGGCAGATTAAAACTGTGTGCCGGACCGAGACAGAAACTTGGGACCTTTGCCTTTCGCGGGCAAGTGCTCTACCAATTGAGCTAGCCAAGCACGACTCGCGCCCCGTCCTCACAGCTTTACTTCCGTCAGTACCTCGTCTCCTACCTTCCAAACATTACAAAAGCTCTCCTGCGAACCTTGCAGAACTAGCACACCTGAAAGGAAGGATAATGCGGAGACATGGCTTAGCCACAGCCTGGGGGATGTTTCCAGAATGAAATTTTCACTCTGCAGCATAGTGCGCGCTGATATGAAACTTTCTGGCAGATTAAAACTGTGTGCCGGACCGAGACTCGAACCTGGGAGCTTTGCCTTTCGCGGGCAAGTGCTCTACCAGGAGAGCTTCTGTAATGTATGGAAGGTAGGAGACGAGGTACTGGCAGAAGTAAAGCTGTGAGGACGGGGCGCGAGTCGTGCTTGGGTAGCCCAATTGGTAGAGCACTTGCCCGCGAAAGGCAAAGGTCCCAAGTTCGAGTCTCGGTCCGGCACACAGTTTTAATCTGCCAGGAAGTTTCACTTTAAACGTACATTGCTGGGGACGTATCACGTAGGTAGAGAACGAAAATTATGCAGATAATGGGCGGCCGGTGTGGCCGAGTGGTTCTAGGCGCTTCAGTCTGGACACGAGCGACAGCTACGGTCGCAGGTTCGAATCCTGCCTAGGGCATGGATGTGTGTGCTATCCTTAGGTTAGTTAGGTTTAAGTAGTTCTAAGTTCTAGGGGACTGATGACCTCAGATGCTAAGTCCCATAGTGCTCAGAGCCATTTGAACCATTTTGGAGATAATGATTCACGGCGATTGATTTATTTTCACTCTTATCTGGTTCAACAACTATCACATTATCTTAACAGTCACTGAATGACTACACTTTCCCTTATATTACAGCGCCATCAGCAAACTGTCAGAGATTGTTGCTCGCCCTGTACGTCAGATCATTAACATGTATGTGTATGGAGAACAAGGGCGACTCTATCATACTTCCCTGGTGCACGCAACTACCCCCTCCAGGAAAAAAAAATGGTTCAAGTGGCTCTGAGCACTGTAGGACTTAACATCGGAGGTCATCAGTCCCCTAGAACTTAGAACTACTTAAACCTAACTAACCTAAGAACATCACACACATCCATGCCCGGGGCAGGATGCGAACCTGCGAACGTAGCAGTCGCGTGGTTCCAGACTGTAGCGTCTAGAACCGCTCGGCCACCGCGGCCGGCTCATACAGGAACAATATTGGCTTTACTTGAGAAGGTCGAGCCACTTACGTATCTGAGAGCCTATTTCGTGTGCATGGACTTTCGTGAGCAATCTACAGTGTGGCACTGTGTCAAATGCTTTCCGGAAATATGCGATTATGGTATCTGCCTGTTGTCCTTCTGTGGTTCGCAGAATATCGTGCAGGAAGAGGGGAGGCTGAGTTTCGGACGAGTGATGCTTTCTAAAACCGTACTGATTTTCGTACTGAATCTCTTCCCCCTCGAGGAAATTTATTACATTCGAACTTATAATATGCTAAAGAGAATGCTGCAGTAAAACGACGATAAGGATACTGGTCTGTAATTTTGCGTTCTTTTACCCTTCTTATTGTATAATGGAGTCACCTGAGTTACTTTCTAGTCGCTTGGGATTTTCCTCTGAGTGAGAGCAATATATAGCCTAAACCGAGTGAGAGAGTCGTGGTAAATACAGGTTGAGTCAAACGCTGTTAACGATTTTACGAAGGACCAGAATTTTTTAGGATTCTCAGCAAGACCTTACGCAAACGTAAGACGTTGAAAAATGTTCTTTCCTTCGCGCATTGATCGTGTTTTGATTGACAAATTTCTGCTAATTCTTGTCTTGCGATGTTTCTGTATTCTTTCTTGAATAGAGAGTTAAATAATCTCCGTTTTCTCGTCATTTTTTCCGAATTTTGTTATTAAACCACGGCGGATCTTTTCCATTCTTAATCCATTTATTCGGCACATACTTCTCCAGAGCTCGATTTAAAATCAGTTTAAACTTTGCCTATGATTCCTCTACGTCCATTATATTTGAACAAAATGATGTCCATTTATTGTTAAGTAGGGTGCTAACAGCTATTTATTTTCTCAGTATAGAAACTTTTGTAACCTTCTTGATTGATTTACTAATTTTGGTAGGCATCATGGCTACGACGGCATCTGATTACTAATCCCTGTCTCTATACTGACATCGTCGATAATATCAGGCTGTTTGCAGGGAGGGGGCATAAAATATTTTCATTGCGTGTGGGTTGTAGAACTAGCTGGTAACGACATTTCTCGGAGAAAGCGTTTAAATTTACTGCTGCCAGATCTGTCTGTCCGTACCACCTGCAAACCGCAGACTAAACTTTACTCCAACTAGTACTGTAAGATTGTGTATTCTAATTATTGTGTATAATGCCGTCCATTACCTAGAGTTTAGTTTACATTGTTAAAAAACATGTTTGTTGCACAACATTAATGAAGAGTACTCAGCTTAACAGTATCTACCTCAGGGGAAAAATCCGTTTAACCTGTAATAATATGTAGTTTAATTATTTATTGTGCTTAACATTGTCCATTGTGTAAAGTATAATTTCAACATTAAGAAACTATTATGTTTGGTTACGTGAGAAGAAATATCCTTTCCAGACGGTAGTTAGTTGTTTCCTGAAGTTGGCCTAATGTGCCGAAAGCAGGTTAGAAATGAACAAAAATTAGTAGAACAAAAACAGTGTACTTGTCATTTAACGTTAAATAACATGACATTATAGGGATAATGCCGCAGTCGTGAACGTAGACTTTTTTAAAAATTATTCTGCAAGCGTCAGATCGGAGTCGGGTGACGGTAAAGACATCCGACGGTGAATTTTAGTTCACTTACACGGTTACTCACCCTCAACGAACTTTGTAGTCAGATTAAATTTCGACCTCGACAGGCATAATATTTTTTCGACTGAAGTGAGCGCTCCCTCCCTTAATGTATACGTACCATGTCTTGTTAAACACTGCGGTGCTTTCTACTTCTCCGTTCTTGGTTCTGAGCATAATTTGAATGCGAGGATGTTACTCTAGACCAGTAATTTATGGATTTTGTTAGGAATGCTTCGGTAATTTGCGGTTAAAATAATTTTCGAAATGTCGTTACTTTGTAGGCGACCTGAGTTCTCTCTCTATCTATTGACTGGTGGACGTGTGTCAGAGACCCTCGAACTATAACTTAGCCTAAAAAATATCCCTGTGCACTACATACGTACCCTGCTACCCAAGTAGCTGCTTTCTCTTTGTAACTCAGTCCTGTCAATGAGAATCTTACAGTTCTTCCCCTCATAACCCAGGTCCAGAAATATATAGCCTAAACCGTCACAGGATCGACGGAGCCTCTGTTTGATATCCTGCATGAATAACACGGACATAAGTCCCTGGGATGTGGAAAGAAGGCAGAGATGTGCTTTGTATGTAACCACAACGAAAGAACGAGTTAAAATTATAAGGTATGATTATGCGTGAGGACTTCTTTGTCGGCAGAGAGGACCTGTTCCGAGCTTCCTGTGGACACGGTTCTGTTGTGGCACGGGTAACAAGTGCATTATAGTGTGCAAATGAAGTGGCACGGCAATTGGAAAAGTATTCCGAAGCTGAAATACGGGGTCAGTACGAGTCTTGTCGGCAAAACATATAAATTGTACACAGATTCAACGTGAAATTCTGGCGGTATATGAACCAAATGCCATGTTACGTCCAGTTGTAGGGAAATGGTGCCAACAACTGGAGAAAGTCTGCACAGACATGAGTGATGCTGATCGGAAAATCCACATCTTGCACATGCGATTTCCATCTTTTCGGCAAGGCGAAAGGACATCTGGGTGAAAGAGATTTTCCGAAGATGATGACATTCGTATAGTGACTCTCGAATGATTCTGAGATGAAGGAACTGAACGAATGGTAGAACGTTCCGATCGTCGTTTGCGGGAACTAATTGCCTACGTTGACAAATAGCGTCATGTACCTGGGTCACTTTGAAGTGTAGTGTAGTAATCAATAAAAGTTACTTCGCTTGCAACAATAATGCGTTACTTACGCTATGAATTCCCCTCGTATTACACTGCTGATATTAAATATAAAGTAACCTAATATATTGATTTCAAGAGTATTTATGAAAATTCTCTTCTAGGGAGTATAAGGAATTGCCCAGCAAAATTTTTTTTATCTTTAACTCCACCTCATTACATACAAGGTATTTATTACACATTAGAAGGTTGCTGAACTTTTTGTATTTGTTTACCGTGAAGCAGTTCTCAAAATATCAATATTAAGTGGTTTTTGCAATATGTTATCAAACCTGTCTCTACGTTAGTTCCTGTATGTGGGGACGGTAGACTAATTATTGACAGACCATAATGTATGTGTGTTCAGTCGACGTCATGCCTGACGAAAGAAAAGACCGAGGAAGCAGAGTTTCACACTGCCACGGGAAAAATATACGGTAGTTCTGAGCGTTTTGTGATTAGGCGATACTGCGCTGGAAATTGTGTCAATAATAAGCTGGAGAAATTACGTGAACTGAGAGACTGCAAATGTCCTGAGATAACAACTGAAGCTATGAGGACACTAAATTCGAAGCAGCCGTGATGCCCTCCCCTCTACATCCAATTGGAAGGCTGTTGGTCGTTCGCTGTAACGCTCCAGACTGATTGCTCGAACACGATCCCAAAGAGTCGACGCCACAAACTAAAACGGTTGCACGAATAAGATTAATGGCTCAAGGGACAGTAACAGATTGCGTTGATGGACCAACTTCTCTTACCTTTTATCTCTAGTGCGTATTACGGTTCTGTAAACACTTGGTAACATGATACCAGGTGAATACTGGGTGTGGTGATGAGGCGTGCCCTAAGTACCGCCGGACATTCGAGTTACCAAATACTGCTGGCTTCCCGAACACATACATTGAGGTGACAAAGTCATGGGATACAGATTAATATCGTGTAGGACCTCTTTTTTCCCGGAGTTGTGCAGCAGCTCGACTTGGCATGCACTCAACAAATCGTTGGATGTCGAATGCAGAAATATTGGCCCATGCTGCCTCTATAGGCGTCCATAAATAGGGAAGTGTTTCCGGTGCTGGCTTTTGAGCACGAACTTACTTCTCGATCATGTCCCACAAATGTCCAACAGGATACATATGGGGTGAACTGGGTGTTCATATCATTCGTTTAAGTCCAGAATGTTCTGCAAATCAATCGCCAAGCTATTGTGGCCCCGTGGCATGACATCGTTGTTTGGGAACATGAGGTCCATGAATGGCTGAAAATGGTCTCGACGTAGCCGAACATAACAGTTTCCAGCCAATTGCGGTTCAGTTGGACCAGAGGACCCAGCCCATTCCATGTAAATACAGCCCACACCATTACAGAGCCTCCTCCATGTGAACATAGCCCACACCCTAGGATGCATGATGCCGAAAACACACATGAATGCATATGCATGGCCTCCAAGGCCCTGCCCTAATTTAAAATTTTCCTCTTTTCATATAATCATTCTTTGGAGTTAAATTTATTTCTGTCAAATTTATTGTCATATTGAAAGATTCCTAAGATACAGTAACAGGATCTGATGGGCCTGATTCACATTTTATTAATTTAAAAAGAAACCTCTAAGAGTGAATTTTTATTAGTTGCATCCATTTACATACAACATATACAAATAATTTTATTAATTCACTTATAAGTTGCAGTTTAGATTTTATAACTTTTATTACAACCAATTTCTTCAATTACAACATACTCGTTATTCACAATATTATGTATATAGGCAATATTTTGACAAAAAGTTATTATTCATTGTTCACGTAAAATTGCATTTTTCTTAGTTTTCAACATGTGACAAACAAGAAGCACAAAGAACGCCGCTATGTTCCTTACAAATGTTGGTTTTACACTTAATGCATGTCATAGCACTTTTCCTGTGTTTAATATATGAACAATAATTGCATCTTCTTCTTTTTCTTGAAACAGGTAGTTGGTTCGGCAATATGACATCTTTTTGAACACCACATCTTTGCATGGCATCAACGATTTTCTTTGGAAGATTAGGGATCTGAATACGAAGTTCCATTAGTGGTCTTACCATTTCCTGTGCTAAATCTCCTAGGAACAAACGCCTTTTATCACTTCTTCCACTATGGTATGTCAGATGTTGGGCGGAAAACAAAATTTCACTGTTCATTGCTGCTACATCCATCATATTCATCCATAATGCAAATGGCCATCTTCTTGTTTGTCTCTCGCAAGTCTAATAACGAATTTTCTGGTCCATTTGATCTACTCCACCCCTTGTAGAGTTATAGAACTTTATTATATCTGGTTTCTTTTTTGCATAAGTTTCATCAATGTTTCTGTGATGCATTGTGCTAATGAGAACTACAGACTTTTTCTTTTTGGGAACATAACTCACCATTGTAATGTCACCTCTAAATGCAAACAAAGAGGAATGAATCGCTCTTGAGGCATATGGTTTCATCTTATTAGGAATTTCTGGTATATTTTGTTTGATTGTTCCCACTACTGTAATTTGCTTCTGAAGTATCTCTTCTGCCAGCTGCACACTAGCAGAGAAATTGTCAACAGTAATATTTTTTGATGATCCTTCAATGCTTTTAGCAAGATCTTTCACTACATTCAATCCAAAATTTTTCTGAATAGGTTCATGGGGCTTCCTTCCCGTGTAAACAATTCTGTCTAAAGCATATGCAGATGTAGCATCACATAACCAAAATATTTTTATGCCGTACTTGGCTAGTTTAAAGGGCATATACTGGGTGAAGCTGCATCTTCCCCGGAATGGGACTAGCTGTTCGTCAACTGTGAGCGAATCATTGGGAATCATTCTGTTTCTACACTTGTCAAGAAATAGTTCCCATACATAGCGAACAGCTGCAAGTTTGTCATCTGCAGATCGAGCTTCACGGGTACGCCTGCCATCAAATCTAATCGTTCTCCTTATATACTCGAGTCTATTTACTGACATGGTGGCCTTATATGTAGGATTTGCCTTTTCATCCAAGAATAATTCTCTAAAAGGGACATCCCAACTCTTCTCAACTCCAGAAAGCAGTAAAAGACGAAGAAAACCCTCCATTTCAGCAAGCGAAACGTTTTTCCACGTTTTAACGCGTAAAACAGCCATTCTTCTGCCTTTAATATTTGCGCAGTTGATGATTTCCTCTAGTATTTCCTTGGAGTTGAAATAGTCCCAGGCATCCTTAGATTTACAGGTTTTCAAACCACGGGCTGGATCAGGTACCTTCTTTACAATATTATGGACAGGCGAACGAAAAGTTGCAGGAGGATCCAATTTCCAAATCGTTCCATTCCGACTAATGTATATGTGGTCTTCTATACCTTTTTGTGGTGGTTCTTCATTGTCAGACTCTGATGAAGTAATATTATCGGAAGGACTGTCATCTGCCTCAATATTCACATCATTCATATCCATTGGCTGATTCTTCACTACCTGCATCTTCAAAAATATTTCCTTCCTCGCAAGAATCATCTTCTTCAAACCACTGAGCCACAACACTTAAAAATTAGCTTCATTTGCACGTACTGACTCTTTTGCTTTGCGTGTCGAAGCCATAGCAAAAGGTGTGTCTCTCAAACAGCAGCTTGTGCAGCACTAAACGAGTCATGCTCGTAACAATATGGGCCTTGCAGCAACAAACAAACTACAGTATCAATGAGGCTGAGAAGAGCAGCACAGGATAACAATACTATGCAATAATAAAACATTTGATAGCAAAAAGACCAATAATACACCGACATCGCCAATATGTGAAAGTAGTGTGTATTATTTTTTAGTTATGCTATTACTACTACAGCTACTGCTGCTGTTGGCACTCCTGTTGCTGGAAATTCCACTACAGTTATTGTTGAATTAATAACTGCTCACAAACAAATGTTGAAGACAATATAGGCTAAAGAATATTTATAAATGTGTGAGGGGTTCTGAAGCCCTGCTTATGCATTCACAGTGTATGGGTAAACGTATTGAATTATACAAAAAACTTAAAAAGGTATCTGGTTCAGTCTTGATAGGAGGAATGTCACAGTGTTAGTGAAAGAGTACTGGAAAGCAGTTTGAATTCAAACAAAAAATTACAGAATTTTTTTAAGAAAAATGAAGACATACAAGGGCCTTCGAGGCCCTGTATATGCATCCTAGGGTTAAGGAGCCACCACCAGCTTGCACACTGACTTGTTGATAACTTGTGTCGGTGGCTTCATGAGGTGTTCGCCACACTCGAACACTACCATCAGCTATTACCGACTTAGATAGTGACTCATCCGACTAGGCCACGGTCTTCCAGTCTAAGGCCCAACCGATGTGGTCACAAGCTGGGAGAGGCGCTGCAGGCGATGTCATGCTGTCAGCAAAGGCTTGCGCTTCCGTCGTCTGCTGTCAAAGAACACTAACGCCGCATTACGCCACACTGTCATGATGAATATGTTCTTCATACACCCCACACTGATTTTTGTGGTTGTTTCACTCAGCGTTGCTTGTCTGTTAGCACTGACAACTCTACGCAAATGCGCTGCTCTTGGTCGTTAAGTGAAGGTCGTCGGCCTAGATGTTGTCTGTGATGAGAGGTAATGCCTGAAATTTGGTATTCTCGGCACACTCTTGACACTGTTGATCTCGGAATGTTGAGTTCTTTAAAGCTTTCCGAAATGAAATGTCCCATGCATCTAGCTCCAATTGCTATTCCGCGTTCAAAGTCTATTAATTCCCGTCGTCCGTCCATAATCAGGCCGGAAACCTTTTCATATGAGTCACCTGAGAACAAACGGCAACTCCACCCTTTTATACCTTGAGTACGAAATACTACAGTCATCTGTATTTCTTCATATCGCTTTACCATGACGTTTGTCACTTTAGTGTAAGCTTCCAAATGGGAGATTTGAGAGCCCAAAGACACACCCTCCCTGTTGCACACCCACGAAATTTCAACAGCGAATCGCTTCGTACTCGGAATATATATGTTCTATTTGCTGCAGTGTTAACGCTGTTCATTCACTGTGTGATCTGTGAGTCTAAGAAGTCGTCGATTAGAGATGTAGAATATGCTGTAATATGCTATTTAGCAACAACTGGAAGTGTGATACTATATTTGCAGATGAGAGTTTAAAAATGTATCTGACGTTTCTCATTTATGATGTCTTGACATAAAAAGGCAACATTGAATTTTGAGGCAACCTAACAATACATGTCTACAAAAGTGCATCGACAGAAATGGTGATTATGTCGAAAAATAGCTAAATGTTCAAGCTGTAAATTTATGTAAACCATTGTAGAAATAAACAGGTCTATGTACTTATAAAAAAATAGACCTTACTTTTAGGATTACCCTCGTACTTATTGCCGTGGTGCCCTTGACATCAGGCGCTGGTGGCACCCCGCATAACATGTACGTCGTTTGGGTTGCCATAAGCTCCGCCCCTACCGAACAGACACGGCGGGCACTCTCAACTCAGGAACTCTGCGACCAGACCATCAGGTGACGTCAAAAGTGTCCCGGCCAGGCCAACAGGCGCCACGCATGGCGACGGTCGAGGTAATTGACGTACCGAAACTTTTCCTGCATTCCAGGGTCACGTGCTGAAAATAGGTCTGCATGGATCCTTCCATGAGACATGTATTTGGGTCGGATTAACAAAACAGTTCCATCACGTTGTGTTGGAGATTTAAAATTGTATACTGTGACTACCTGCCTCTTTAGTGTATATCTCCGTGGAACCGGATGTATCACATATCACCTCAAAAATGCCAAATTGCGACCATGAAAGTTGGTGTCAGGCTTTCTCAGCATATTCACCTTTCAATGGAACAGTTTGCTCCCAACGATGTATGACTTTTCGGAGATCTTGGGTGTAGAAATCTGGATTTTGGTTGCTCAAGAAATGTTCTCTTCCAAAATAACCTCGTCGTCATTCTGGAAATACCTGTCGTGGATCCAAAGAAGGAGTCAGACGTCACTGGATGTCATGCAAAATTGAGTTAAAATTTTGTAGCCCAGAGAAGCATGAGTGGCTGCGTCGTGTGCTGTATGGGTTGGGGCGTTGCTGTCGAGCAAAAACATTCCCTTAATTTGCTTCTGTTACTGTTCTTACTTGCACCTTACGAAAATAATCTGTTAGCACTATACCACGCCAGTCCAGAAGACACTGAGCGGCACCTTGCCTCATGATGATTGGGTCTTTGCCTTGCGCATTACTTGCTTTGTTTCTTTCTCTCAGGTCATAATGATATTTGCCCAGCATTCTAAAAAATCGGTAGATATAGTGCACATGTACAGAGAAACAAATGGTTACAAATTCAGAAAAAATGGACGGTTTATTCAAGAGAAAGAGCTTCACAAACTGAACAAGTCAATAATGCGTTTGTCCACCTCTGGCCTTTATGCAAGCAGTTTTTCGGCTTGGCATTGACTGATGGAGTTGTTGAATGTCCTCCTAAGGGATACTGTACCAAACTGTGTCAAATTGTCGCGTTATGTCTTTCAAGTTTCGAGACGGTTGGAGAGGTCTGCCTGTAATGCTCCAAATGGTCTCAACTGGGGAGAGATCCGGCGACATTGCTAGCGAAGGTAGGATTTGGCAAGAACGAAGACAAACAGTAGACACTCTCGCGGTGTGCGCGCTGACATAACTTTGCTGAAATGTAAGTCCAGGATGGCTTGCCACGAAGCGGGGAGTAGAATATTGTCGACTTACCGATGTACTGTAAGGGTACCGTGTATGATGACCAAAGGGGTCATGGCATGGAAAAAAATGGCACTCCAGACCATCATTCCTGGTTGTTGGGCCGTATGGCAGGCGACAGTCAGGTTGGTATTCCACCACTGTCCGGGGCGTCTCCAGACACGTGTTCGCTGGTCACCAGGGCTCAGTTCGAAGCAGGACACATCACTGAAGACATGTCTACTCCAATCAATGAGATCCCGGGCCGACGACGAAGTGTCTGGAGATACCCCAGACAGCGTTGGGGTACCAACCCGACTGTCACCCACCATACAGCCCGACAACCGGCAGTGATGATCTGAGCTGCCATTTCTTTTCATACCAGGCCCCTTTGGTTATCGTTCGCGGCACTCATACACCGCAGCGGTACATCGACGATATTCTATGCCCCATTTTGTTGCCCTTCATGGCACGTCATTCTTGGTTTACATTTCAGCAACATAATACCCACCCGCATGCGGTGAAAGCTTCTACTGATTGTCTTCGTGATTGCCAACTCAAACTTCTCTAGCCAATCTAGATCATTTAGAGGATTATGGGCAGGGTCCTTCAAATGAATCGGTATTTTGACATCCTGGCACGTTAATAGTACAGAATCTGGCACGATAGCCCTCAGCAGGACATCCAAGAACTTTAATCGTTGCCAAGCGGAATAACTGCTCTCATAATGGCCAGAGGTGGACTAGCGCCACATTGACTTCCTCAGCTTGTGAAACTCTTCCTCTCGATTAAATCATCCAGTTTTTCAAAAACTGTAATCATTTGTTTGTGTATGTACATCATATCTACAGATTTACGTCCCATTTGGATAATTCTTTGTTGTGTGTCGTTTCTACTTTTTTATCTTTGAGGTGTATTTCATCAGCTGCTGTGAATCGGCGGTCGTTTCGATGCAAGTGGGTGTGCGCTGTTGCGGAACCAAGCAGACGGCGATATTTGTCGTGTTTAAAATATCAAAAACTGATCAGTGGCTGATTTCACTTTTTCCAATATCATATTGATTGTGATACGCCAGCTTCGAGGACAAGCGCCTCCAGTTCTCTTGCGGTTCCCAGTGCATCACAGTGAGGTGATCTGCCGCTCCGGTCTGACATTACTGGAAGCTCCTGACGCATATCATAATTGTGACATGCTATGATGCGTTGCTGTCGTCCACCTGAACTAACTTTATATGGAATTTTGCAGCTTGGTCCCCCTGCAAATGTAGAAAACGAATTACCACACGGTACTCTATTATATCAGTGGCTTGCACCATTTTGTTTTGGCTCCTCTAGCGGCGTTATACGGTAATTTAATACTACAATTTTAATGTCTACCGGGGCTACAGACATGAAGGTGGAAACAAAGAAAAAGCAATTACGTAACTATATTTTTTGACGCAATAATTAAAACTCTAGGACTACCCCGCGTAGATGTATTAATTCCTAATTTGAATCACTTACTTCAACAGCGTTAGTCACGCTCTTTTGTGAAATCGCCATCTTTTTAGTCGTAGAGCAATCTATGTAGGGCGCCTGAGGTGTGTCGGGAGACGGATTGGTTTATTTATTGTGTAGAGAGATGGGTGGTGTTAATCAAGACCCTATTTCCACACGTGGGAAGACAAATGTCCATCTCTTGCGAGACGTATCAAGATATTCAGACTCTTTTCTTGCATAACAAGTAGAAGCTGATGTTAACATACAAAAATTTAAAAGGAAAGTAATTTTTTAAGTACCGAGTCTAAGTGCCCAGTGGATGAAACAAAGGTTCCGAAAACAACGTTACGAAGTGTAATGTGTAGTTCTGCCAACTGCTAAGGGACTAGAGCCGTACACAAAAAGTAAATGACAAGAGAGCTGCGTGCATACATCAGTGGGCTGTAAACAGTGCGGCAGGATACGAGATGTTTCATAGACGTTCGCACAATGTAAGAGGCGAATTAGCTTTCATAATTTTTCGTGTCGCCTCTTTCTCCTGGTACATCAGATGACAGCAAACCTCGAATGCGCTGCGGGAACTGAATGAGCCGAAAATGCTGCTGAGTCTAGGGACCTAGATTTCGATATTCAACTGGAATCACCGGCCGAGGAATACAAACCATCGCTCCACAGCCTAAGGCGAGGCACTATTGTACGCTTTGCTCTTTGACAGACACCCACCCACCTGTCCACCCACCCAACCAAACACACACACACACACACACACACACACACACACAGAGAGAGAAATACATACACAGGCACACAGAAACATACGCGCACACACACACACACACACACACACACACACACACACACACACACACAGTCAACAGAGAACATGCTTGTGTTGTATTCGGTTGGTGCATACGTTCGTAGCGTTTTTCGGTAAGTTTAATAAACGCAACAGATACACATAACGGAGACTTTAGGCCTCAATGCATCAGTTTACACTACTGGCCATTAAAATTGCTATACCAAGAAGAAATGCAGATGATAAACGGGTATTTATTGGACAAATACATTATACTAGAACTGATATGTGATTACATTTTCACGCAATTTAGGTGCATAGATCCTGAGAAATCAGTACCCGAAACAACCACCTCTCGCCGTAATAACGGCCTAGACACGCCTGGGCATTGAGTCAAACACAGTTTGGATGGCGTGTATAGGTACAGCTGCCCATGCAGCTTCTACACGATACCACAGTTCATCAAGAGTAGTGACTGGCGTATTGTGACGAGCCAGTTGCTCAGCCACCATTGACCAGACGTTTTCAGTTGGTGAGAGATCTGGAGAATGTGCTGGCTAGGGCAGCAGTCGAACATTTTCTGTATCCAGAAAGGCCCGTACACGACCTGCAACATGCGGTCGTGCATTATCCTGCTGAAATGTAGGGTTTCGCAGGGATCGAATGAAGGGTAGAGCCACGGGTCGTAACACATCTGAAATGTAACGCCCACTATTCAAAGTGCCGTCAATGCGAACAAGAGGTGCCCGAGACGTGTAACCAATGGCACCCCATACCATCACGCTGGGTGATGCGCCAGTATGGCGATGACGAATACACGCTTCCAGTGTGTGTTCACCGCGATGTCGCCAAACACGGATGCGACCATCATGATGCTGTAAACAGAACCTGGATTAATCCGAAAAAATGACGTTTTGCCATTCGTGCACCCAGGTTCGTCGTTCAGTACACCATCGCAGGCGCTCCTGTCTGTGATGCAGCGTCAAGGGTAACCGAAGCCATGGTCTCTGAGCTGATAGTCCATGCTGCTGCAAACGTCGTCGAACTGTTCGTGCAGATAGTTGTTGTCTTGCAAACGTCCCATCTGTTGACTCAGGGATCGAGACGTGGCTGTACGATCCGTTACAGACATGCGGTAAGATGCCTCTCATCTCGACTGCTAGTGATACGAGTCCGTTGGGATCCAGCACGGCGTTCCGTATCACCCTCCTGAACCCACCGATTTCATATTCTGCTAACAGTCATTGGATCTCGGCCAACGCGAACAGCAATGTCGCGATTAGATAAACCGCAATTGCGATAGGCTACAATCCGACCTTTATCAAAGTCGGAAACATGATGGTACGCAATTCTCCCCCTTACACGAGGCATCACAACAACGTTTCACCAGGCAACGCCGGTCAACTGCTATTTGTGTATGAGAAATCGGTTGTAAACTTTCCTCATGTCAGCACGTTGAAGGTGTTACCACCGGTGCCAACCTCTGTGAATGCTCTGAAAAGCTAATCATTTGCATATCACAGCATCTTCTTGCTGTCGTTTAAAATTCGCGTCTGTAGCACGTCATCTTCGTGGTGTAGCAATTTTAATGGCCAGTAGTGTATATTCTCCTTCGCTATTTATAACAGTCTGGCAACGCTCGGGTAACTTTTCGATTCCGCAACTGTAGAAATCACGTGGTTTTAAGCTGAAGAACTCGTCGATCCATGTTCGGAGCGCATTTTGATCCGGAAAGGAAGTTCCTCCAAGGTTGTTCGATAGAGAGCGGCAAAAGTGAAAATCTGAGGGCACAAGATCATACGGACAAGGTGAGTGCAGAATGACTTCCCAACTCAACTCCTGTGTACTGTTTTTTGTCAGTCTAGCAGAATGCCGGCAGACGTTATCGTGGAGTAGCATCGCTTCACACAGTCTTCCTGGTCGTTGTTTTTGGACTGCGTCTGTATAAGACATCTCAGCTGTTCACCTTAAATGTCAGCAGCGATCGTTACCCTTCGGGAAAGCAATTCGTGTACACCAAACCGTCGCTGTTGCACCAGGTGTACAATATTACCTTTTGTGGATACGGAGAGTTGCTGCTTTGTTCAGGCTCAAACACTCCTTTCTTTTCCTTATTTTATCGTAAATACACCAATACTCGTCACCAGTAACGATACGAAATAGGGATGGTCAGTGTTGTTCACGAGCCAATTGATGATGAGCAAGCAGAGATGCACATATGATTTTTGTGATTTTTGGCTTACAGCAAGGGGCACCTATACATCCTGTTTTCGAGCCTCCCCCATTGCATGCAAATGTCGACCGATGGTGGAATGATCACAGTTCATCACATATGTCAGTTCTCTAGTACACTGAGGTGGATCATTGTGAATTAATGCGTTGAAATGATCTTTATCAAACCCCGAAGGTCTTCCTGAACGCGGAGTATCACTAACGTCAAAATGATCCTGCCTAAACCGAGACAACCATTTTCTCATCGAGCTCTGTCCAGTGGTGTTGTCGTCGTAAATGTTCCTGGTTGCCTCCTGGCCGTCATCCCTCTACTGAGCTCAAACAGAAGTACATGTCAGAAATGTGCCGCTTTCTCCACTTGGCACTCCATTTTCTAGCTTCCGCAGCTGCACTCGCTATCTACAAATGACAAAATTACAATATTTGTGCTCAAATACCAACTGTGAAGTACAAATAAAAAAATTACAATACCGACTTGCAAAGCAAAAACGCTACCAACTTACGTGCCAACCTAAGATATTTAGTCTGTGACAGCTTTATCTCAGTAGAAATAAAAATTACTTTCAACCAACGTTTCTGGGAGAGTTTTCTTGGTAGTAAAGGCAAATCCCATTGCAGATACTCCCAATTAGAAATCTTCTTGTCCCACTTCCAGTTTTCTGAGGTCTGGCTGAGAAGAACCAAGTTTAATAATTAACAGTCTTCTGCCCTGCTCATTTGGGTAGAGGGTGAAATATGTAAGCTAAAAAGAAAGATCCTAGAGAAAATGCACGTCAAGTGTTACATCACATCTTAAGCCTATCAATTCCTGCACCCTATGTTCTCAGTGTCAACCGTCCTCCTGAGACTACGTACGTCGCACTCGCTAGCTGGTTTTGTCCCTTTTCGACCTTATCCTATACATTAAATACTTAGTCGAACCTGTTTTATTCACTGTCGCTTTCTGTATTATTGTCATCTTATTTACAGTACTAGGCAAAATCTAGCTTGCACTGGTCTTTAGAAAAAAACCTACAATGAGCTAGTGTCTTTTTTGAAAACTTTGAATATTAGTTTTTGGGCCAGCCAGGGTGGCTGAGCGGTTCTAGGTGCTACAGTCTGGAACCGTGCGACCGCTACGGTCGCAGGTTCGAACCCTGCCTCGGGCATGGATGTGTGTGATGTCCTTAGGTTAGTTAGGTTTAAGTAGTTCTAAGTTCTAGGGGACTGATGACCTAAGAAGTTAAGTTCCATAGTGCTCAGAGCCATTTTGAACCATATTAGTTTATGGCAGATACAACCGGTGGAGCACGAAACGTAACATCCTTGAGGTGTGATAAGGCTGTCATCAGCAAGGCCTTTCCTCTTAAATGTCTATAACCCCACCCTCGCTGCACCTCTCGTTTCTGTTTGCAGTGAACTGTTATGCCTGCTGCTAGGCAGAGGACAACGTGGTATTCTTCTTCTGCGGCGGGTTTTTTTGTCCTTGAACCGTCGGCGTCTCAAGCTAGAATAGACGTGTGACGACAGACAGCTGTGTGAGGCCTCGCAACGGTCGTGTCTTGCGATGAGTAACATACTTACTTGTGCCACGTTTACTTGCGTTCGATAACTTCTTGCTGCGTACGAAATGACGATGTGCGCTCCGGAACATCATAATGAGCGTAAATGGGCGTTCAGCAAACTTGATAAATACTGTGTTAGTAAGGATTATTGACCTACCTTGTGATTGTAACTGTTGTTCCCGATAGAAACTGTTACTTTAAACCAAGACGCAAAGATCAAAGTCATATATCAACACAGGACGTTTCAGAAAATATGGCCCGACAAAGGACAATGTTCAACAGTTTATCAGGCTATCAGTTCTTATTCACAGCTCTTTCATGTGCCAGAAATCCCGGTCACAATAAAAATTATGGCACTGTTTGGATTAACAAGCGTGGATCATGTGGATGGCAGGTGCATCCTTACGATAGGTGTACGTATAACAAAATAGAAAAGAAACAGAGAGGCCTTTGGTTACGACTTCCGTTTTGTATGACTAAAAAAGGAAAACTGTTACGGTATGCCGGTGGGAACGGGTATAATGGGAACGAGAATGTAGTCGGTCAGTGACATGATACCGTCGCTATTTTTTGCCGTGAGGGTGAAAATGAAGGGAAAACGGTTATCAGACAGGATTTTGACGTTAAAGGCCTATCCAAGAACAGAGACACTGGAAGCTTGCCTTCCCTGCAAAGGACGTCAGGTGGCAACATTCGTAGGTGATACATCTCAGGGATAAAGGGTAGAGTATAAGAGAATAGTCAGTTACTAAACTGCAAAACTAGCACGCAAGACAGCAGAAGGAATCAAATATTTATGCGCAAAATTGGTTAGAAAACATTCTTCGAACTATATTGTAAAGTACGCCGTAAGGATAAAAGCCACATGTGGCAATCGACACCTGCTGAATTCTGGGAAGGAGGAAGTGCCACTGAAGATATTCTCTGCTTGGGCTTACTAATAATAGGGATGATAAAAGTAAATAATGATATCAAAACATTTATGTACCTATAGAAAGAATTCGCCAGTGGAACTTGGAATAAGACGTCCCAAAGCATGAGCTGAATGTGAACAGTAACAGAAAAGTAAGCTACAACATCTACAAGAACAAAGCGGGGATACTGAAATTGGGAATTTAAAAAAGACTAATTATTGTTAAGAAGGGTCTAAGATATGGCTTCAGCTGTCGTTCAACATATTCTTTCAGGGGTCAACGAAGGAAATAAAACATTTCGGAACATAAGAAAGAGTTCAAGGGGAGCAGGTACCAATGCTAAGGCTCGCAGACATGGCAGCGCATTTGTCTGAAATTACGGAGGACTTAGAGGAAATATTGACAAGAGAAGAGAGCTCCCTATTCTCAGAATTTGTTTGAAGAATGAACAGAAAAAGGAGAAATGTATTAAAGGGTAGAATGTAAACGAACATCCAGTTACTGAACTGTAAAAATGGGAGGCAATGTAGTAGAAAGCATGAAATATTTCTGTGCGAAATGGCTAGAAAACATTCTACGAACTTTATTGTGCATTAAGTCGTAAGGATAATAGCCATACCTGACAAACAACACATGCAGTGATTTTATCCAACAGTTTGCGCGAGAAGAAAAAGCAGTTTTTTAAAATTATGTTTGCTTTAACCACGACCTGAATCGTGCTAATACTTACGGAATACTATTCTCCTACAACAAGAAAGACAGGAGGGCATTCCACGTGAGAAGACAGCTATATCCAGATACGCGGGGCATTTGAAAATTCCGTGCAAAGTCCGAGAGATGGCACCATCGGCGCGTATAGAGGTAATGTATAATTAGTAGCATCTTTGGAAAGAACGCACACCAAGTTGCAGCCATATTGATCTATTTCTTTGTGTTTGGCATTCGTGTGAACCAAGGAAGTCGAATGATTGTCAAAAAATAGACGAAAAAGAATTTCGTGTGGTGATTGAACATTACTTTATGAATGGCAAAACGCCTCAGGAGACTAAAGAGAAGCTTGATAAACACATTGACTCTGCACCTTCGATTAGAACTTTTTATAAGAGGTTTCAAAATTTTCGGTGTGGTCATATGGGCACTAGTGATGCTGAACGTTCTGAACGCCCTGTGAAGGTTGCGCCTACAGAAATCATTGATAAAATCCATGATATGGTGATGGATAACAGAAGAGTTAAGGTGCGTGAGATTGCTAGTGCTGTGGGCATCTCGAATGAACAGGTACATAATATTGTGCATAAACATTTGGACATGAGAAAGCTATCCGCAAGATGGGTTCCGCGATTGCTCACGCTTGACCAAAAACGGAGCCGTGTGTAGTGCTGCAAAGATGGTTTTCAACTTTTCAGGAAGATTCTGCAGGACTTAAAGCGTCGTTTCGTCACTGTGGATGAAACATGGATACATTACTATACTCCTGAGACCGAAGAACAATCTAAATAATGGGTTACCAAGGGAGAATATGCACAAAAAAAGGCGAAGACCATTTCTTAGGCCGCAAAGGTTATGGCGCTGTCTTTTGGGATTCGCAAGGGATAATACTTATCGACTGAAAAATGTAAAACTATTACAGGTCCATATTATTCATCGTTATTGGACCGTTTGAAATCCGAGCTGCAAGAGAAAGCCGGCGATTGGACCGCAAAAAAGTCATTTTCCCTTACGAAAAAGCACTAGCACTCACCTCAACTGTTGTGGTCGCAAAATTAATGGGAATAGGATTCCAACGCGTTTCACATCCCCCACCCACTATTCTTCAGACTTGGCTCCCTCGGACTAATATTTGTTCCCCAATTTGAAGAAATGGCTGACGGGACAAAGATTTTATGCATACGAGGAGGTGATTGCAGCAACTAATAGCTATTTTGCACACTTGGACAATTCCTGTTATTCGGAAGGGATCAACAAATTAGAACAGCGTTGGACGAAGTGTAGAAGTCTAAAAGGAGGCTATGTCGAAAAATAAAAATGTTTTACCCCAAACACGTAAGTAGTTTTTATTTTTGCACGGACTTTTCAAACGTCCCTCGTATGTGTACCAGTGCGGCTCACGTTTATGGTAGTATAGCATTGCACTGTTGATTTGCTCCATGGACAGATACACTTACGAAGCAGCTGATCGCCACATGGAATAGATAATATAAAACACTTGGCACACGTAACCAAAAGCAGTCACGCGGCAGTTTGTGTCTTGTCTCAAATAAGCTGATCAGCCTGGACATTATGGCTAGCAAGCTACTATCGATATAAAGCCGTCCAAGCGATAGCAGCGTCACCTATCGAGGAATGACTGCTAGTCAGACATACGCACGTTGCGTGCAGTATCGGTGGCTGTGAGTGGGCTGACTGTGTGAATGGGGATGGCGCACGATATATCTGAGTTCGACTGAGGGAAGAATGTGATGGCCCGGAGGTTTGGCACGAGCATTTCTGAAAGTCGTGCAGACTTGTCGGATGTTCGAGGGGTGCTGTTGTGACTATGTTCAGCACGTGACGAAACCAAGGTGAAACCACTTCCAGGCGTCGTGCAGTTGGGCGGCCACTCCTCATTACGGCGACCTGTGGAGGAACTAACATCAGAATTTAATGCTGGCAGAGTATATGTGTATCTGAACACACAGTGCACCGTACACTCTTAACGATGGGTCTCCGCAGCCGACGACCCACGCATGTTCCAATGTTATCAACATCGACAACTACGGCAGAAATGGACAAGTGGCCATCGTCACTGGAATTTGGCGCAGTGGCAGAGCGTTGCATGATGTGATGGATGTCGATACCTTCTTCATCATGCCGATAGGAGGGCGCGAATCCGTCGTCTTCCAGCGGAACAGCTCCTTGACACCTGTATTGCGGGACGGAGACAAGCTGGCGGCGGCTGCCTTATGCTTTGCGTAACATTCACGTGGGCATCCATGGGTCCAGTGCAGCTCGTGTAAGGCACCATGACGCTCAAAGAGTGTCGTACACTGATTACAGACCACGTACATCCCTCATTAAAATTCTGTTTCCCGATGGGAGTGGTGTTTTTCGACGAGATAATCCATTATATCACAAGGCCGGGAGTGTGATGGAGTGGTTCGAGAAACACACTGGTGAGTTCCATTTGATGTGATGGCCCCACAGTTCACCAAATCTGAACCCGATCGAACACATCTCGGATGTGATTGAATGTGGTATCAGAGCTCTTCGACCCTGTGCCCGGAATTTACGGGAGTTTAGTGACTCGTGTGTGCAGATCTGGTCCTAATTCCCTCCAGCGACCTACCAAGGCCTCATTGCCTCACTGCATCCACTCCAAGACGCGTCGCCGCTGTTATCCGTGCCAAAGGTGGATATACCGGCTATTAGGTAGGTTGTCATAATGTAATAGCTGATCAGTGTATATTCACTGTTATCGCTTTTAGCTGACTCGTGTGTTAAGGTGTATGAAGTCTTTATAATCAATAAAATTTTCAAAGAACATTATTCACAGATCTTTTCATGTAGGCTCTCAGCTAAAGCCATTTCAGGTCTCGAGCATCAAGGGCGGCACTATAATGGCGAGTTACAGCATGGTACGGCTGATGCATTGTTTATTATCTGTATGCACACATAATGATGTCACAGCTTTCATACGTGTAGTTCACTATCAAAATTGGGACAGGTACAGTAGAAGACATGAAGCGAGCCTGTAACGGGAAAGCCGGTCGGAGTGGCCGAGCGATTCTAGTCGCTTCAGTCTGGAACCGCGCGACCGCTACGGTAGCAGGTTCGAATCCTGCCTCGGGCATGGATGTGTGTGATGTCCGTAGGTTAGATAGGTTTAAGTAGTTCTAAGTTCTAGGGGACTGATGACCTCAGCAGTTAAGTCCCGTAGTTCTAAGAGCTATTTTTTTTGTAACGGGAAAACAACATTACAAATGATGGACAAAATAAGATAGCCATAAGGAGATTACTGCCGTAAGTGACAGACTTCCTTCAAGATCGTAAGTTAAGAATTAAGTGGGCATTTGAAATACAAAATGAAGAGATCTCAGAGTATGTGCAGAAACGAGTGCATGGAAACTGTAACAATTTGGTTGGAAAGGGATAGAGATCAGGTAGCCTCGAATCTGTGAACAGTGAGCTGGAGCAACTACTAGCTACGAAAGAAGCAGCAGCGGAGGGAACTTTCGTTACAATGAATTCGTTATTTTTATTTGCTTTCGCTTCTTTAGTTGGTGAAATTAATTTTGGCGATCTTTTTACATGGGGGACCGAAGTCGTTGTAATTAAAAGAGTTTTTAAGTGCCTACTGTCCCGCCCTCCAGTTTCGCAACGTCATTGTCAAAGCTTTGTGGTCGTCTCTTTACCCCTTCGCGGCGCAACTATTTATGGTTATTGCCATAGTCCAGCAGATTGTTGTCTGAGCAATTACACGCACATTTCAAAACTTTTGCACTTCACGTTCATCAATACGTGTGTGTCTATTTTCGCACGCATTTTTAAACTCCGCTTTACGTGCCGTCAGTACGTCTGTGAACATTCAACCGTAGCACTTACGTAAGAAAGGAAAGTTGTCGTTTCAGTTATGTCGGAATTAAACGAAGCGAGAAGCGTGTTGTAGACACATCAAAAGCCCTTTTGTTAGATTGTAGAGATTGTACCCAGACGAAAGAGAATTGCAGTAGATGAATGGAATCAGTTCGTTGTCTAAAGGAAGGGACTTTAGAATTTAATGTCCCCTCAAATACGATGTTACTATAATAAGAAAACTAGCTGCATGGGTAAAGAAAAGGTCGGCTGTGATCTTGTTTAAGGAATGCCATTGATGTGATTTTGAGGTCTGACAGGGATTTACGAGGTTCGTTCAATTAGGATTGCCCCACATTTTTTAAAAATCCATTGATATACATAGACAAACGTTCTTGTTGGTGCTTCACAGTTGATATTTGTTCTGTGTGCCGGCGAAGTTTCGAACCGTTCTGGCAAATGACAGAGCCGTCACAATGGTCTCTACGTACGACTCACGCTACGAGCAGCATGCTGTTATTGAATTCTCATGTGCAGAAAAAGAAACCGTGGTGAACATCCATAATCGTTTGTGTGCAGTGTATGGCGATGCTGCGGTTGATAGGAGTACAATTGGGCGATGGGTAAAGAAAGCTACAGCCTCAGGAAATGCAACAACAGAGCTCCATGATCAGCCATGCTCGGGACGTCCTGTCATAGCCACTGCTCAAGACATGCTGAATCGTGCGTATGCCATTATTCTTGCCGACTGGCGCATCACAACTCGACAATTGGCTCTACAGTTATCGGTCATCATTGGAAGTGCGTCTGCAGTGATCGAGACTCTCGGTTATTCAAAGAGGTGCTCACGATGGGTTCCACGAATGCTCACAGAGGACCACAAGGTTCAAAGAAAGGCCATTTCATCTGAATTGTTGGAGTGTTTTGAGACCGACGGAGAGGCCTTTCCGCCACGGATCGTTACGGGAGACGAAAGCTGTGTGCACCACTTTGCGCCGGAAACAAAAAGGCAGTCAATGGACTGCTATCATCCGCATTCAACATAAAAGAAGGAATTCAAGACAACCCCGTCTGCCGGAAACGTCATGGTGATAGTCTTCTGGGATTGTGATGCAGTCATATTCGTGGATGTGATGGCAAGAGGGTCAACCATCAATTCAGAGGTACACGTGAAGACTCTGAATAAACTCAAGAACCGTTTCCGACGTGCTCGATCGGACAAGAATCTAACGGAAATCTTGCTCCAAAACGATAATGCACGCCCACAAAACAGTCTAAGAACCCGAGTACATATCACCAAATTGCGTTGGCCGTCATTGCCTCATCCACCCTACAGTCCAGACCTGGCACCCTCGGACTTCCATCTCTTTGGGCCTCTTAAATATTCTCTACGGGGACACACTTTGAAGATGACGAGAGTGTCAGTTATGCAGTGGAAACATGGCTACGCCTACAGGACAAGAGACTTTACCAGCGGGGAGGGAATACATGCTCTTCCACAACGTTGGCGTACGGCCATAGAACGTGATGGACACTACGCAGAAAAATAGGACATGGACGAGACATACTGATGTATAATAATATGTTCTGAGAAAAAAATGTGGGGCATCACTTATTGAACGACTCTCGTAGCATTACGATCACACTTTTATCATATAGATTGCCTATTTGTCGCCTGGATGAAAAGTCAGTTTCAATGTAGGTATCGAAACAGACAAAGAGGATACTCTGAATTCTCTATACAGAGTATATCATATATATTTAAAGAAGGAGAACGGCAGGATTTTTATAACGAAGCACCTCATAAAAACGGAAGCAGAGATGATACAAATCATGTCAGTCGTTCTAATTGTCTGGGATATGGTGTCGCATATAAGTGTGATAAGAGCATAGGCAAGAAAGTAGTTAAAATTAGAAATACATTTGGGGCAACAAACAAGTATTTAAAAAAGAAGACGAGGACAATAATGCGGATAAAGTGTTATAAGTTGACGGTCATCCTCATTGGGTGTGAGTCGGGGGTCATTTACACCTGAAGAGAACGTAAGATCCAGGTGGCTGATATGATATCCTCGTGGCTGTAATAGGTTGTACCTTTGCAGGAGTTTTAATAAACAACGATATTATAGACCAGCGAAACATATTTAGCTTAAGAAACGAAATCAAGAGAAATAAGAGAATATGGAGTGAATTTCTCGACAAAATAATTTTTTAAAATGTTATTTATACACGGCCATCCTCAGAGTGAGTTGCAAGTCTTGCGACTCACTCTGAGGATGGCCGGACGATAAGCGGCCGAAATATCAATGGAAGAAATTCTATTTGCGCGGCTGCATGCCCGAAATTTAATGGACTGTTCATTACGCTGCGAAAAGTTGTAAATGCTCATGTTTCAGCAACTTTGTGCCATCGCCTGTGGTTACTTTTATTCAGGTATTTGGAACGAAAACTTGTTTTAAGTGATAACTATTGCAACAAAAATTAGATCTAGGACTTTTAAGTCTGTTGTGATTAGGACTATGTTAGGTTCTGTGAGATCAACTTCATATTATTCTATAGTTCGTTATCTGCTAGGAAATAATCTTACAGTGAGGTTTGGTGACGAGTTAACGAATCATTTTATCTATGAAAATCATTTTGTCACACGAAATACTTCACGATTATTTTTGCGGTTACTTGCATTTGTTTTTGTGGTACCTGTCTTCATCAACATGCTCACTTATTTTCGGAGTACACGCAAAACACGGTACGTATTTTTGCTTAAATACATTCACAGATTAAAACTTCGAAGTTTCACAAAAAGCGCTTTGTATTTGGTCTCTGGTCGTGCTGTCTTGTTTACATGCTCGTTCTGGCGCCTCAGTTGAACTTCATCTCTCTCTCTCTTTCTTTCACTGTCTCTTTGCTTCTCTCTCTCTCTCTTTCTCTGCGCGCGCGCGCGCGCGCGCGCGCGTGTGTGTGTGTGTGTGTGTGTGTGTGTGTATGTTTGTTTCTGTGCATGTTCATAGGCCTATTCATTTTTTCTTGTTTATTATTATTTATTTATTCTTTTTAACATATTTCTCTTCTATCTATATGTGTCGTCTTTTTTGTGTAGCACCTGTAATGTGTTGAATAGTCCATAGTTATACTGTAGTCGTTGTAATATGTTGCGTCTATTTGAGTTAGGTAGTGGTCATGGCAAAGCAAAGCTCTACATTGTGGCACAGACTGTCCATTCGGGAGAGAACGACCGCCATGTCATCGTCTGTTAATGGCGTCATTTGGATGCTGTATGGAGGGCTTTCCAGATCTTGGAGCCGCTACGTCTCATTCAAGTACTCCACTCCAGTACTCCGTCCAAGGAAAATCCGTGGCAGCACCAGGAATCCAATCGGGGTCCTCTGCATAGCAGGCAGACACGCTGACCACTGAGCTACGGAGGTGGACGGTTATATTGGGTTGTTAAATATTTTGCAAATGTGCTGTTTTAGCTGCTAATTATTACAGCTCTGAACTGTCATGAATATTTTGTTTTCAAGTTTTTAAGTGTCTGTCCTATGCGTACTGGCTGACACGAGCTGCAAGTAAGTTGGTGTATGCCTGATCTATTGAATTTGTCCGTGGCTGTGTCCTATGATTTCTCTATGGCTTGTTGTGTGTTCGGTATCAAGTTTGAAGTGCGAATCATCACAGGCATTAAGTTTCAAGAGTAAGACAGTCTGACCTATGAGGGGTGTTCATTAAGTAATGCAACACACTTTTTTCAGAAAACAGGTTGATTTTATTCAGGATTCCAATATACCGTATTATTCCCCACTCCTGGGCTCCAAAATCTTATTTTTCAACATAATCTTCGTTCAATTGGACGGCCTTAGACCACCTTATTGCTAGGGCCTGTATACCCGTATGATAGCAATCTGCTGGTCGACATCGGAGCCAACGTCTTGCTACCATCATCCACGTACTGCTTTCCGAGAATGTATGCTTCAGTGGGCCACACAGATGGAGGTGGGAAGGTGCGAGATCCGGGCTGTAGGGAGGACGGCGAGGAACAGTCCAAGGAGGTTTTGTGAGCTCCTCTTGGACGCGTAGATTTGCGTGAGGCCCTGCGTTGTCATGGAGAAGGAGATCGTTCGCATTTTTGTGGCGACGAATACGCTTGAGTCGTTTCTTCTACTTCCTGAGGGTAGCAGAATACGCTTCAGAGTTGATCGTTTCACCATGAGGGAGGACCAGAATAACTGCTCCAGAGTCCCAGAAGGGTGTCGCCATGACTTTACAGGCTGATGGTGCATCTTTGAACTTTTTCTTCGGAGGAGAAGTGATGTGGCGCCACTCCATGGATTGCCGTTTTGTTTCCAGTACGAAGTGGTGAACCCATGTTTCATCGCCTGCGATTATATTCGAGGAAAAATTGTCACGATCAGCCTCGTAACGCTCAAGCAATTAGGCACAGGTGGTCCACCGTTGCTCTTCACAGTCTTCTGTTAGGTCGCGAGGAACTCAGCGCCAGACACCTTGTGAGTACTCCAACCGGTGGACGGTTGTGTCAGCACCAACAGAGGCGTCCAGTTGAACAGCGACGTATTTGGTCCGTTAGGCCCCTCGAATGAGAGTGTCCGCACGTTTCAACATTGCAGGAATCACATATGTGTGCGGCTGGCCAGCAGGTTGGAGATGGGACAGGTTTGCGCGACCCTGTTGCGACGAAGATAGATGGTTTGCCCAACGACTCACCGTGCTTTTTTCACTGCCAGCTCTCCTTAGACATTCGGCAAGTGCCTATGATTATCTGCGAAAAAAAAAGAGGGAAACTCCCTCAATGACAGCTCTCTGCTTGGAAACACAGACGCCATTTTGAGTCTACTTATAGGGCCACCAACTATAGAAACTTCATGAAACTATAAAGGCTGAACCGGTAGTATTCCACAATGTCGCACAGCAAATTCCTAATTTTTTTCAACTGAAAATGGGCGAGAAAATAATGTGTTGCATTACTTATGGAACGCCCCTCGTACGATAACATATAGGTGACGACTGAGTTTCACATCTTTCGCGGTTGCGACTGTCTTCTAGCAAGGCCTCGGTGCACACGATCGCCCTCCCACGGGGTGCGCCCACTCGGTCAGGGAGACGAGAGGTGTCTGGCGCGGTCAGAGGCGATCCCAGTGGACGCCCTGCGGCCGCGCTGCGGCTCTAGCGAGCCAGATGCCGCTGATACAAGGAATCGACACGGCCGGCCTTGCATTCTGTTACAAAGGGCAGCAGCGAGCGAGATTCCCTCGCGTTCAGGGATGCGGCCGCGGGATGGGTAAACCCCAGACCTGAAAAATGCCGCGGCGGCATTCGTCCAAGGCCCCTGCCGCCACGAAGAAGCTCCAGGGATTCTGGCTGGCGCGTGTGCGCTCTCGCTACCCGCGTTCGCACACACACACACACACACACACACACACACACACACATACAGTGAGAGAGAGAGATTTCCTGGGAACTTCTGGTAAATAAACTCTACGATTCCCTTTCCCCTTGTGTTCCAGATGACAGATGAAGCTTATCCTCTACACAGTATTCACAGTTTGATGCATCGCAAGCCTATGAAACGTATGTGGCAGTTTTTTTTAACACACCTACAGCGGTTGGATAAAAATACGAAAACACCCGGAGAAATGCGTGGTTGAACATAAATGTAGGTGCTAGTCAAGTCTACAAAGTGTGCTGCTGTATATGACCACGAATTGCACTTGTGATATTGCCAGATGTCGTCACAACAGTGTTCTGTGCAGTTGCAATGTGTCTAAACTAATTGAATTCTAACGTGGGCAAATTATTGGTAGTAGTCCGGTGGGGCCGTACCCAAGGCAGCCGAAGTATTTGCTGTTTCAAGAGGTATTGTATCGAAGATTTGTATTGGATGTAGCGAAAGCGGGAAAACATTATCCGTTAAGTCACAACAGAGGACGACTGCTGCGAAAGTCACTGCATATCTGAATGTCACGCTATCGAGCCATGTCAACAATAGAACAACACGAAGGGAGCTTCAGAAGCTGGGAACTGCAGCACGGTTTGAATTCCAAGAGCACACATTAGCGATGCGAAAGCCCTTGCCAGTAAAACGTAGTGCCGAAGCCATAAAAGCTGGCCAATGGAGCAAGGAAGGAAGTCATTTGATCGGATGAGACTTGTTTCAAGCTGTTCCCAACTTCTGGCCGAGTTTAAGTTCCATGAAGCAATCGCGTCGGAGTTTCGGTAATGATTTGGGCAGCCGCAGTGTGCTATTCCATAAGACCAGTAGTTACTCTGCAAGGTCACATTACTGCCAAAGATTATGACACCATACAGGCTGATCAGGTCCATCTTATGGTAAAATGGTGACGCTATGTTCCAAGACAACTTGTCCCCTGATTACACAGCTTCATCTTCGAGGGCTGTTTTTGTGAGTACTTGGGTAATTGCCGAATCCCTCCTCCTTATCACAGTCACCAGATTAAATAATATTAAGCCTTTGTGGACTACTTTGGAGAGAAGGGTGAGTGAGCGCTACCCACCTCCATCGTCACTACCTAAACTTTTCACTGTTTCGCAGGGAGAATTCTATAAGAACCGCACGAAAACCATACAAGTGCTGTATTTATCTATTCTAAGACGACTAGAAACTTTTTTGAATGTCAATGGTTTTCCTGCACTCTGCTACGCGTGGTAATGTGTTGTGCGTTGGTGTTTCCATACTCTAGTCCTCTCGCGTATGTTGTGAACAATAGGTTCCAGTCACACGTCTTTGAGATGCGCTGGATGCCGCTTTGGCATCTGTCGATGTCTTATGATTAAGAACGACCTGTTGGGTTCTGTTTGCTACGTCTTTAGTTCAGCCGCACATCTACAGGATCTGCAATATGCGAATTTTAAAAATTATGTATTAAGTGGGGTATACACTGAGGTGGCGAAAGTATTGAGAGAGCGCCTAATATCGTGTCGGACCTCCTTTCGCCCAGCGCAGTGCAGCAATTCGACGTGGCATAGACTGAACAAGTTGTTGGAAGTCCCCTGGAGAAATATTGAGCCATGCTGCCTCTATAACCATCCGTAATTGCGAAAATGTTGCCGGTGCCGAATTTTGTCCACGAACTGAAATCTCGATTATGTCACACAGATGTTCGATGGTGTTCATGTCGGGTGATCTGGGTGGCCAATCATTCCCCATAACGGTCTAGAACGTTCTTGAAACCAACCGCGAGCAACTGTGGCCCGGAGACATGGCACATCGTCATCCATAAAAATTCCATTGTTGTTTGGGAACATGAAGTCCCTGAATAGTTTCAAACGAGGACAGCTGGTTCAATTGGACCAGATGACCCAATCCATTCCACGTAAACACGGCTCACACCATTATGGAGCCATCACCAGCTTGTACAGTGCCTTATTGACAACTTGAGTCCATGGTTTCGTGCGGTCTGCGCCGCACTTGAACCTTACCATCACCTCTAACCAACTGAAATCGGGACACGCCTGGCCAGGCAACAGTTTTCCCGTCGTCTAGGGTCCAATCGATATGATCACGAGCCCAGGAGAGGCGCTGCAGGCGATGTCGTGCTGTTAGCAAAGGACTCGCGTCAGTCGTCTGCTGCCATAGCCCATTAACGCCAAATTTTGCCGCATTATCCTAACATATTAGTTTCTGCGGTTATTTCACGCAGTGTTTGCTAGTCTGCTGGCACTGACAACTCTACGCAAGTGCCGCTGCTCTCGGTCGTTAAGTGAAGGCTGTCGGCCACTGTGTTGTCAGTACTGAGAGGTAATGCATGAAATTTAGTATTCTCGACACACTCATGATACTGTGGATTCCGGAATATTGAATTCCCTAATGATTTCCGAAATGGAATGCACCATGCGTCTAGCTCCAACTACCATTCCGCGTTCAAAGTCTGTTAATTACTGTCGTACCGCCATAATCGCGTCTGACAACTTTTCAAATGAATCACCTGAGCCCAATGACAGCTCCCCAATGCACAGCCCTTTTATGGCTTGTTACGCAATACTACCACCATCTGTATATGTGCATATCGCTATCCCATGAGTTTTGTAACTTGACGTACTTTAAAGGACCAGGGTTTGCGTCGTAAAAGAGAGCTGGATTTAAACGTTAAAACAGCTAAAACCAGTGCAGTATCCGAATGTAGGAGAGCATAGAGTAGAACTTTCTTTCTACCACTGACGGCGCGCTCTTGAGGCAGCAGAATGTTTAGGTTGCTGGGGGCACAGCCATAGCAGCCATCTGTAGAATAAATAAATCGCAGTGGGTGGCACAGCCAAGCAGATCATTGTAAGTGTTAAAGCAGGCATTAGTAGTAAATTCATTTTCCTCGTTAAACTTTCTTTCTGAAACGTCGGTCTCCATTTAAAACACGGAGTCGCCTCCCTCTTTGTATTTTGTCCCTCATTTCTGTTTGCTCTTCAAAGTTATCTATGTTAAGTTTCTCCTAATCAAAAAGGGAACCTTATGTCGTTTTGTTATTATTATAGATATAGGAAGCGTTATCAATGGACGAGGGCTTGCGTGGTGCACGTAGGCTGTGAGCATGTAGTTTTGCAGAACACTGGCTGCAAATTTCACAGACTTTTGTATGGGCGTAAATTTCCCTGGAAGCGTTTCTCATGCAACGATAAAACTATTTGTCTGACGGAGACTCGTATCCGAATCATTGTATGTCGCGGATATTGCTCTTAGGCGATGGAGGGGCACTGTCATATTGCTTTAGGACAGTAATGATACAAGTGAGAATATTTCAGTTAATTCCCATTGTCAAATATAGCCTCTCCCCATCCTAACTCACAAGATCTATCAACTACATGTCACTATAAGGTAAACTACTTCTAACAGCAATTAACACTCCACTACGAATTGTATATAATCTATACTTTCACGATACCGTTAGGTCCTTTGTAAAAATTTCGGTTGAACTCATCTCCGACTTAAGCCAGCTTTCAGTACTTTCTACAAGCTTTTGGAGCTCTGCTTCTTCCGCAATACTGCTACGGCCATTTACACCTGCCACACTAACTTTTGCTAGGTCTGCCCTCGTCCTGTGTTTTCCCTGCACCTTTTAACACTGAAACCCTCTCTGTACTTTCTCGAAACCTCTAACCTACAAAGCTGCCCAGTCCATTCCACACAGCCGAATTACCCAGCTAGCTGCCTCCTGTTTGTAATGGTCCCTGACTTATTTAGCGGAACCCGAAATCTCACCTTATTATGGCGAAAGACGAGGCATCTGCAGCCTACGCGGTCGCAGAACCATTTAAGCTTCTCATTCAGATCCTCCACTTAGTTCTGTACCAAAAATCCGCTACAAATGGAGAGATCAGCCTTCATCTTGCAAGAAAGACTGGTAGCCTTTATCACTTCAGATAGCCGCCCGAAAGCGACTCACATCATGCCGACATGAGGCATCACCTGCAGTTGTCTGCACGCTGCGCTCTTCATGGCATCCGGAAGGCTCCGTTTCACATCTGGGATGACTCAAAAAAAAAAAAAAAAAAAAGGTTCAAATGGCTCTGAGCACTATGGGACTTAACATCTGAGGTCATCAGTCCCCTAGATCTTAGAACTACTTAAACCTAACTAACCTAAGGACATCACACACATCCATGCCCGAGGCAGGATTCGAACCTGCGACCGTAGCGGTCGCGCGGTTCCAGACTGAAGCGCCTCAGACCGCTCGGCCACACCGGCCGGCCTGGGATGACTCCACCCCGTATGCATACAGAGTGCATACCTTTCGAAGTAAAAGGAAGATTTGTGATACTATTACATCCATTGCCTTAAAGAGCGACATTGTCAAGCCTAGGCACCAACAATCAAAAAATACCCTAGCGAAATGGAGTTTCAGGTGCGATATGGTTTCATCCTAGTTGCTTGCATCCCTTGGACACTTGGATAACAAGAATAGCGATTCCACTGGATGATGTATATTCTAACGGAGCGTTAAAATGTCTCGACCATACCTGCCTTTGACAATGAGACATATTCGTATTGTTATTCTGACGATTTGGACAACACCTGTATAACTGTTCGATTTCGTAACACAAGCTCGTATATTGTCTGATAATTACCTAACAGGGTGATATCCCGTTCATCAGTATAGTGTTGCAGCTACACGTCAGAGCAGGAACAGATCATAGTAAGACAGAAGGCAGATCAATTTTCGAAGTACAAGTAAATTATTGTTATGTCTAGTTTTACTCTCTTAGTACAGACGTCAATGTTTAAATTACAACAAAGATTCCATTCAGTGAGAGTGTATTTATGCTAATATAATCCTTTGTTACGTTTTGAAGCCTAGCCATCCACTGTGCAACGCTCGTATTAATATTCATCGGGAAGTCTAAGTAACGACAATACTCTTTCCTTATACTATATTTCTATGCTACGATATGCACTGCAGTCTATGATGGATGCATGGATAATGTTCCTGTTGTTGTCGATGGAAATAAAAGTGAGGAGAAGTAAAATAAACGAACCAGTATTTTTGTGCAGTCCACTCCCTCTCGAAAGCCTTCAGACTGGGCGTTAGGAGTAGATTAAATGTGTTTTGCATTCAAATATGAAGACCTATTTTCGCAGAGGGAACAGTTCCTAGGAACCAGTATGGATACTGCAGTTGATAATCAGGGAAGCTCACTTCGGTTTGTTTGTCCACGGGTACATAAGATTACAGATAGCACTACTCTGGTTGTTTGTTTCTTACGGAAACTGTTTGATCTAATTCCAGTTATTAATTACTGATGAAAAAGGAGTGCTATATATAGACAATTATTCAAAAATAGCTGCTGGCGAGTCTTCCTGGTTGTATGCATGGTCCAAGAAATTTTTTGCTTCCAGATGTTTCGATCGGAGCTCTGCTGGACATCTTCGGAGGTGACCCTGGTGACGCTGAATCTTGCATCACCAGGAGCATCTCCGAAGATGTCCAGCACAGCTCTGAACGAAACATCAGGAACCAAACACTTTCTTGGACCACTGCCATACAACCCGGAAGACTAGCCAGCAGCTAAAACATTCGGTCGTGAAAGCCTTCAGTGTATACTCAAAGGTAGATCGGATGAAAATTTTATAAGCAGCTTCCTCCATAAGTTAATTTTATATTAGTTATTTTAATTAAACTTCATACGAAATCTTCTCTTCCGTCGAAATATGTGTAATAGTTGTAATTACAGTTGCGGCGTGTGATATAGTTCTACTTTTGATTGACTTTTTATATGTGGTGCAGTGCAGTCATGCAAGATATAGATCACTTCGTCTGTTTGTACGCATTACGTTAAGTTTGCTTACACTGAGAGTAACTCATCAGGCTTGCTACCAGTGCATGCAGAACATTTGATGTTAGTATAAAATCAAGTTTCTCAGTGTATAAGAGCAAATAGTGATAAACTTCTAACTGTGGACAATCGAGACTGCTATTAGAAAAACATGCGAGATTGTGCTACTCGGGAAAATGCAAGCCCTCGAAACAACTAGGACACATTCCCCGGCACCTTGGAATTCAAAGCATTCAACAGCTGGTTAACAGCTCGTCCTGTACATACAGTGCACGCATCTGGTAATGAACAAAATGACAAGAAACGATAAAAAGTGTTAAATAATAATGTCACCAGTTTTGTAGGTAGTAGCTGTTTTTATAACATACCCCAGAAAGTAAAGTATTTCTTATTTCTAGAGATTGACTAGTACTTTTAAGGTATTGTATGTAAAAAGCTTTTATTAAACGAATAGAGATTTCGCGTGCCTGTACAAAATTTTAATTTACATTCATCGGGTTAGTGTTTAAAAATAAGATATTATTTGTATTAATTATTATTCAATGTTTCTTAATTAACATTTTGATTTGATAACAAAGACAGAATTTAGATGAGAGTGAAAAAAGCTGCTACTAACGAGGCATGCATCTGCGGCTTTGCAGCTACTGGAATCTCGTTCCAAGTTCGAAATGTTTTGCACTTGGCGACGTTAGGAAATCTCCTAATATTCGCTGGCGATTTTTCAGTTTATTTTTTATTTTTATTTTTAGGTCCCTTTGTAAGTGTATTGCGATTCAGACAGTACGTATCACAGGCTCTGACGTATAGGAAGCGTAACATTCGCTACTGGAAACGTTTTCCAATTAATATGACGTATTGGATCTTGTCTGCAAGGAAGTCTTGGATCAAGTCATGTATCTGGTCTACTGTCACAATCACGAGTTTTACTTTCTGATCGCCGGCCGGAGTGGCCGTGCGGTTCTAGGCGCTACAGTCTGGAACCGGGCGACCGCTACGGTAGCAGGTTCGAATCCTGTCTCGGGCTTGGATGTGTGTGATGTCCTTATGTTAGTTAGGTTTAATTAGTTCTGAGTTCTGGGCGACTGATGACCTCAGAAGTTAAGTCGCATAGTGCTCAGAGCTATTTGAACCATTTTACTTTCTGATCGTGGCAGTTGGCCTGTAAAAAATGCTCTGTGCAAGCGAACGAAGATGACAGGTGGAGGTACCCATCTTAATTCCAACAGTGATGTTTCCTTAATTATACAAAACTTCGGCATCCGTGATGTAAGTCTGCAATCGTGCACACCTGTCCTGCGACCTGCCCCACTGGAACGAAGTGTGCTCTGTTTGAGCTGAATGGAATATTCTTGATAAACAACCGAGAAAAAAAGAGCTCAGCAGCATTTTGTAAACAATATAGAATCTACAGTAGCTACTTTGAAATTCAGTGACCTAACTGGAATAAAATGAGCTTAACTTGGCTTACCTCGATTATGTCATTTTTGTGGCCCATCCGAAGATCAGTGTCAAGGAACTGAAGGACAGTCTCTGTCAACTAAACAATATCGATCACAGAACTCAAAATTTAACCATTCACTTTATTGACAAGCATTTTAGTACGTGTGTGTACCACGGTGCTTCAGATTTGCCAATTTATTTTACGTATGAGAGAAAGGAGAACATATCTCGGACTGGCGCAGAAATACTGTTGCAGTTAAAAAGCGAATTTGCTTTTCTGTGTTCCATTTTAAGCTCAGTGCACTTTGTCCAACTTCTTACAGTGAGCAGATTTCAGCTGAGAGTGGTATTTTGATGATCTGCAAAATATCCATTTTCGGCTGCCCTAACTTCTACATTTACAGCCACAGGTGTGGGAGCAGAAGTAAATTCCATTTACTTATCAGCATTGTGGCAGGATGAATTATTATTTTAATTCAAGTGTGTATTTCAGTGTATTTGAGTGTATTTCACAATGTTCTTTCAGTCTGTGCTCTAATAAAGAACCCACTGATATACCACAAAACACTAGCAATAAACTTCCACCCCTACGTTTTAGGCGCGAAGCAACTGGTTCCAATCATCGCTTTGACTGCGTTCTATTTCTGGCGTTAAGTGGAGGACCCATAAATCGACAACGGACCAGTTAAAAATGAAATTCAGTTGGATTCTTTTGAAAATGGCCGGAACAATCTTTTTCGTATTGGATTATAGTTAGCTTCCACAAATGCGGACCGAACTCAAACAAAACATTCTCGTAGATAAATCTTCACGTAAAATGTACAGCACAGTTTCGTCTGACATGGGTACGACATCAGCATATACATACATACTTACTACTATTTCTTCATCTGAAGCTGAATCTGCTAAATATGTGTACACTATAAGCTAGGCTTTCTTCCCGTTCCAGTCACGGATGTAGCATAGGAAGAATGACTCCATGTACCTCTCCGTAAGAGCATATTTTAACTGCGCGATCTCTACGGGGTGGATATGTAGGAGGCCGAAGAATACCCGTAATCCCTTTGGCGGGTTTGGGGGAGGGTCATCGGTCCCACCGGATTAAGAAAGGATGGGAAAAGCAGTCGGCCGTGCCCTTTCAAAACAATCATACCGGTATTTGCCTGGAGCGATTTAGGGAAATCACGGGAAGCTTAAATCAGGATAGCCGGAACTGTAGTCCTCCCGAATGCGAGTACAGTGTGCTTACCACTGCGCCACCTCGCTCGGTATATAATTCCTGTCCTGAAAGACGTTTCTTGAAGTTTTCTATCCGCAGCGTGTTTCTTCGAGTGAGTTAGTTACTATTTTTCGTTTCTGTTACTTTCTCTTCTCAGGCAAATAATCTTGTGACTTCACAGCACCCTCCGTTATACACAATCGATGGCTGTCGTGCCGGCCGGGGTAGCCGAGCGGTTCTAGGCGCTACTGTCTGGAATCGCGTGACCGCTACGGTCGCAGGTTCGAATCCTGCCTCGGGCATGGATGTGTGTGATGTCCTTATGTTAGTTAGGTTTAAGTAGTTCTAAGTTCTAGGGGACTGATGACCTTAGAAGTTAAGTCCCATAGTGCTCAGAGCAATTTGAACCATTTTTGATGGCTGTTGTTAGCCTGTCCTAATATGATCCTATGCACTTGAGCGCTCCTAGTTGCGGAGCGTTCAGTAAACTATTGTCCGTTTTTAAGTATTTCCATCTGTGGTTGGAGTTTTGTGACGGACTTCACGAAAGTGTTTTTAGATAGAAGTCCGATGAGATTGAGCACTTCTGTAGGATTACTAATTGTTACAATTAGAGGTCAGACTTCTATAAATTTATGAATTAATTTCCATTGACGATAAACTATCCAAATCAAATAGGCGTATAATGAAAACTTCGGCATATTAAGTTCCCACTTAACGAACACTGTTGTTCAGCGTGTGCTAAGGTCCGTGAGGCTGTTCGCAGGTAATGCGGTTGTCTGCAAGAAGGAAGCAACGTCAGAAGACCGAAGCGAACTACAGGAAGACCTGCAGAGGACCGATGACTGGTGCAGTGACTGGAAATTGATCCTGAAGCTAAATAAATATGACATACTGCGCACATATAGGAAAAGAAAGCCACTACGGTGCAATTATACTGACGACGAATTGTTGCAAACAGTATCTATCTTAAAATATCTAGGAGTAACTATCCAGTTCTACCATAACTGGAATGCTTACATAGAACAAACAGTAGGAAAAACATATGCCAGACTGAGATTAATGAGAAGAATCTTAAAGAAATGTAACTAATCCATGAAATCAGGGCTTACAAAACACTTGTCCGACCGAGTCTTGAGTATTACTCAACAGTGTCGAACCCTAACCAGGTAACAGAACAGACAGGCAAGATTTGACGAAGAGCCGCGCGTTTCGTTACTGGATAGCCAGCACGAGAATGTTACGGAGGTGTTCAACAAACTCCATTGGCAGTCGTTACAAGACAGAAGTTGTGCATCACGGGAAGGTTTGCTATTGAAATGCATAAATGCTCGTGCCGTCAAACATCTATATGTCACAGTAGAAGAACCTCAATTACCGGAATAATTGCTGTTACGAGGTGGCTTGCTTGCATCCAGCAACTATACAGTTTCGTCTCAGGGCAAAACAGAGTTAGGCAACATCTGTGACAAAAATAAATGACAACATAGGTTACCAACGATTTACTGTAATCTATTGATAGATGGTTTACCTTATTTAACTGATGTGTGATGGCTGTGCGCGGTATTGTAGTTCAGTGTTCACTTCACTGATCTCTCATAAACGCTGGTAAATCCAGTGAACGATGCCAAACATTACTTGTATAAGGTCCAGTGTCTTTCTTCTTGGTGGAGACTGTGAATGAGTGCTGACAGTGTCTAAAATACTGCCTCAGAACTTTCTTGAGTGGAACTCTGTGTCTGCTCATATTCACGTCTGGTGGACGGGCGTCCCCTTGGGAACTATTTGTGTAAAAAGGCGCATACATAACATATAGTCCGTGTTGTATACCCCCTCTGGTATTTAATTTTCACCGTGTTGGGTCTGAGACGTAGGCAGTACGGTGCTTTTCTGCGTAGACTGAGTCCAGTATCTTTTCGAGGAGACAGCACTAAGAGAATACTTTCTGAGAAGAGTCGGGCAACATATTAGTTCCTCGATGTAAGTATCACGAAATGACCACGACGAGAAAGTCTGAGAAATTAGAATCAGTGTGGAGATTTACAGAAAATCATTCTTCCCATGCGTCACTCGCAAATGGAACAGGGAAGCGGGGAACACACAACGATACCAGTAGTTTTCCCACCGCACACAGTGACTTGGCTTGCGGAGTACGGACGTACATGTAGACCATAAACATAATTTAATTGATATCTGTGTCATCTCTGTGCCAGATCGCGAAGCTTTCACACCACCTTCGAAGTATGAATGGTAATACAAAATTGTACAGACATGCTAAGCAGAACTTGACCGAAACTCATACTGCGACAGGCAAGTGAACTTGTTACAGAAAGAGCAAACAGTAAAAATCTCATTATTAAGTTATCTGAGATACATAGTACAAATATTTCCAGCGCCTATTGCCGTAGCATACACCATCCAACGAGCGCTGTGCTGGTTTATCAACCCTAAGTGTGTTCTATACTCCACGGAGGTAAGGCAAAAATGCGGATTTCTCCTGATGAACTGCGTGCACAAAAGCACGGGAATCGAGAAATATAGCATTATAAAGATCTTAATCAACAGATGGGAGCCACTAAGGTTACAGCCATAAGAACGATACCAAGTGCCTTAACAAATATTAAACACATTTTTTTCGAGTTCAGCTACGTAAGCAAGAAGCACGATCCGCTGCTTATCTTAACATACGTACATACGAAGAACAGCAAGAAAAATTATCAAAAGGAAACCCACTCTCAGAAAAACTAGAATATTATCTGGAGTAATTTACACAGTAATGTGCTGTTGTCCATGTGGTATACGATCGTTAAGGAAGAAACAGCAAACAGAGAAAAATTAAACAACATTTCACCCGTCATACATGTGGTCTATTTGATAAGCTAACTCACAGGTTCACATGCGGGGCCCCGTGTGAAACCTGGTCTTGCATTCGAATGAGACTTGCAACAGTAGATCACACAACCGAAATCGCACAGATGTAACGGAAATGATAAGGCCACAAAATCTACGAGACGCATGATCCAAAACCAACACCGCAATCTCGATGATCGGATTCGAAGCTGCTTACATAATTCACGATCGGTCAGCTGTTTCCAACGATTATTACCCATAAATAGAGTCAGAACATCAAACACTAAGATTCCATAAGAACTATGCAGAATTAGTTCAGAAACGGCTGGACACATGCTCACACCACTGTAGCTAAGAAGAGGAAGAAAAGGAAGAAGAAGGAAAAAAGAGGAGGCTACAACAATGATCATGTAAGACTGAAATACTTTCTTGTGTCGACTTTTCATTCACGTGATGGAAGAAACACAAAATACATCACAAGGCTAATTTTATATTATGCTTCTAAATACTAATTTTTGTTGTCATGTCACTATGCACACTAATTAAAGTTATTGATAAATTGCTTTACAAAAAAGAAACTGCAGTTTACAGACATGGCACATATAATACTCGCATGCACGCGGAAACTTTACATGTTCTCCTCAACGCAGCGACCTTTCAGCACCACTAGCTCGGTACAGCGATGGCGTATGTATGTTGCGACTGACTCGATGGCAGAGCGTGCGGTCTTAATATATCGGCTCCCGAGAACAAAGGTCGCCACCGTGTTTGAGGAAGAGCGCTGTTGCTTTCACTGGTCCATTAAGGCGGGAAGGGTGCAGACTCTAAGGAGCCTCAACGCAGCCTCGACCTGCCAGATCGTGAACTGGGAACAGGCCGTAAATTGAGAAACCCGAGATCTACGGTCGAGCGCCAGCCAACCGCTGTAGCCTGCGGCATTTCCAGAACAGCGCGGCGCGATGTTACGCCTCGCTGCCCGGAATTCGGGCGGGTCACGCTCCGGCAGAACGCGATAGACCGTCACAGTTGTTCTGGTCCCGACAAGGAAGTGCACTCTAACGACGACCGATACACTGATTACGGCCGTGAGGCGGGTCAGTTACTGACAACGGATCTCTGCCTTTCGCTGCTGGCGGTAAGTTCCTTGCAGGCGCCGACGCAAGGGGAGGGTCATGCGGGTCATGACACCTCGAAAAATCGAGTTAGTTAAACAATTTATGCAGGGGATATACAAGAAGTGTCACGCAGTCCTACAAGAGGTGGTATTGGTCAAAACCAGGAGAAAAGTTCCTATAATTACACACTGGCAAATAAAAAATGTGAAGCACCCACAAAACATGTCAATGTACACTGAAGCGCCAAAGAAACTGGTATAGACATGAGTATTCAAATACAGAGACATGTAAAGAGGCGGAATGTAGCACTGTGGTCGGTAATGCCTGTATAAGACAAGTGTCTGGCGCGGTTGTTAGATCGGTTACTGCTGCTGCAATGGCAGGTTGTCAAAATTTAAGTGAGTCTGAAAGTGGTGCTATAGTTGACGCAAGAGTGATGGGACACAGCATCTCCGAGGTTGCGATGAAATAGGGATTTTCCGGTACGACCATTTCTCGAGTGTACTGTGAATATCAGGAATCCGGTAAAACATCAAATCTCCGGCATCACTGCGACCAGAGTAAGATCCTCCAAGAACGAGTCCAACGACGATTGAAGAGGATCGTTCAACGTGACAGAAGTGCAACTCTTCCGCAAATTGCTCCAGATTTCAATGCTCGGCCATCAACAAGTGTCAGCGTGCAAACCATTCAACGGAAAATAATCGATATGGGCTTTAGGAGCCGAAGGCCCACTCGCGTACCCTTGATGACTGAACGACACAAAGCTCTACGCCTCGCCGGGGCCCGTCAACACTGACATTGGACTGTTAATGTCTGTGGTCGGACGAGTCTCGTTTCAAATTGTATCGAGCGGATGGACGTGTACGGGTATTGAGAAAACCTCAGGAATCCATGGACCCTGCATGTCGGCAGAGGACTATTCAAGCTGGTAGAGGCTCTGTAATAGTGTGGGACGCATGCAGTTGGAGAGATATGGGATCCCTGGTACGTCTAGATACGACTATGACAGGTGACATGTACGTAAGCATCCTGTCTGATCATCTGCGTCCATTCATGTCCATTCTGCATTCCGACGGACTTGGGCAATTCCAGCAGGACAATGCGACACCCCACAAGTCTAGAATTGCTACAGAGTGGCTCCAGGATCATATTTCTGAGTTTAAACACTTTCGTTGGCCACCAAACTTCGAAGACATGAACATTAATGAGCATATCTGGGGAGTCTTGAAACGTGCTGTTAAGAAGAGAATTACACTCTCTTGTACTCTTAGGGGTTTATGGGCAACCCTGCAGGATTCATGGAGTCATTTCCCGCAACACTACTCCAGACATTAGTCGAGTCCATAGCACGTCGTGTTGCGGCACTTCTGCGTGCTCGCGGAGAATCTACGCGATATTAGGCAGGTGTACCAGTTTCTTTGACTCGTCAGTATAGCTTCGTACACATGAACACCATCAGTGGATATGAAAGCGATGAGAGTTGCAGTTTTTTAAGGTAGGTAGAACGGCCACTAGAATGCATTAGAGTTGTTAGTGTTTTGTGTTAATATCTGGCCTGGCAGTGTGTAAGGGGTGTGAACAGCTTCAGATGTTTACTGATCACTGTCTAGGACAGCGAGATACCGTGTACCCGTGTGAGACAGCGTTACCAGCAGCTGTGAGAATCAGAAAGAAGTCTCAGTGTATGGGTCTCCATTTGGTCGGCTGGTCGAATCATGCAGTATCCAAATTTGTGACGCTCTCAGATGTGACAGTGGCCCCATTTTGGACTGGATGTAAACCTGAGGGCAGGTATACTCGTATCAACATTCCAGTCGACCACGCCTGACCACCAGAAGGAAGGATCCCCGTATTGTGCACCAAGCACATGGTAACTCATTTATAACAAAATCGGCGGTATATGGATTTATGATGAGGTGGAGCTTTACAGTTGTCAAATAATATCGAAACCTAATTGTAGATGACTATCGGCTGTTTATTTTTATGCTCAGTGCTATGGATTTCGTTCAGTTAAGCATGATCAAGTAGAACCAAAGCGTAACCGGATAGTCAGTACGACATTTGAAGCGAAGAACTACGATGTAGGTGTACTTCTGTTACAATAAATAACCTCCAAAAGGCACAGATATATAGAGATGGACATATCTCCTATACAGGGTGGTCCATTGATCGTGACCGGGCCAAATATCTCACGAAACAAGCGTCAAACGAAAGAACTACAAAGAACGAAACTTGTCTAGCATGAAGGGGTATACCAGATGGCGCTATGGTTGACCCGCTAGATACTGTGCGGCTGGTCCCGGCGGAGGTTCGAGTCCTCCCTCAGGCATGGGTGTGTGTGTTTGTCCTTAGGATAATTTAGGTTAAATAGTGTGTAAGTTTAGGGACTAATGACCTTAGCAGTTAAGTCCCATAAGATTTCACACACATTTTTTTGGACCCGCTAGATGGCGCTGCCTTAGGTCAAACGGATATCAACTACGTTTTTTAAATAGGAACCCCCATTTTTATTACATAATCGTGTAGTACGCAAAGAAATATGAATGTTTTAGTTGGATCACTTTTTTCGCTTTGTGGTAGATGGGGCTGTAATAGTCACAAACATATGGCTCACAATTTTAGACGAACAATTGGTAACAGGTAGGTTTTTTAAATTAAAATACAGAACATAGGTGCGTTTGAACATTTTATTTCGGTTGTTCCAATGTGATACATGTACCTACGTGAACTTATCATTTCTGAGAACGCATGCTGTTACAGGGTGATTGCCTGTAAATACATTAATGCAATAAATGCTCAAAATGATGTCCGTCAACCTCAATGCATTTGGCAATACGCGTAACGACATTCCTCTCAACAGCGAGTAGTTCGCCTTCCGCAATGTTCACACATGCATTGACAATGCGCCGACGCATGTCGTCAGGTGTTGTCGGTGGATCACGATAACAGATGTCCTTCAACTTTCCCCACAGAACGAAATCCGGGAACGTCAGATGCGGTGAACGTGCGGGCCATGATATGGTGCTTCGACGATCAATCTACTTGTCGTGAAATACGCTATTCAATACCGTTTCAACCGCACGCGAGCTATGTGCCGGACATCCATCATGTTGGAAGTACATCGCCATTATGTCATGCAGTGAAACATCTTGTAGTAACATCGCTAGAACATTACGTAGGAAATCAGCATACATTGCACCATTTAGGTTGCCATCGATAAAATGGGGGCCAATTATCCTTCCTCCCATAATGACGCACCATACATTAACCCGCCAAGGTCGCTGATGTTCCACTTGTCGCAGCCATCGTGGATTTTCCGTTGCCCAATAGTGCATATTATGCCGGTTTACGTTACCACTGTTGGTGAATGACGCTTCGTCGCTAAATGGCACGCATGCAAAAAATCTGTCATCGTCCGGTAATTGCCGGCCGCGGTGGTCTAGCGGTTCAGGCGCTCAGTCCGGAACCGCGCGACTGCTACGGTCGCAGGTTCGAATCCTGCCTCGGGCATGGATGTGTGTGATGTCCTTAGGTTCGTTAGGTTTAAGTAGTTCTAAGTTCTACGGGACTGATGACCACAGATGTTAAGTCCCATAGTGCTCAGAACCATTTGAACCATTTGAACCATTGCGTCCGGTAATTTATCTTGTGCCCAGTGGCAGAACTGTACACGACGTTCAAAGTCGTCGCCATACAATTCCTGGTGCATACAAATATGGTACGGGTGTAAACGATGTTGATGTAGCTTTCTCAACACCGACGTTTTTGAGATTCCAGATTCTCGCGCAATTTGTCTTCTGCTGATGTGCGGATTAGCCGCGACAGCAGCTAAAACACCTACTTGGGCATCATCATTTGTTGCAGGTCGTGGTTGACGTTTCACATGTGGCTGAACACTTCCTGTTTCCTTAAATAACGTACCTATCCTGCGAACGGTCCGGACACTTGGATGATGTCGTCCAGGATACTGAGCAGCCCGTTGGGCATTTTGATCACAATAGCCATACATCAACGCGATATCGACCTTTTCCGCAATTGGTAAACAGTCCATTTTAAAATGGGTAATGTATCACGAAGCAAATACCGTCCGCACTGGGGGAATGTTACGTGATACCACGTAGTTGAACGTTTGTGACTATTACAGCGCCGTCTATCACAAACCGAAGAAAGTGGGCCAACAAACATTCATGAAACTTCCTGGCAGATTAAAACTGTGCGCCGGACCGAGACTCTAACTCGGGACCTTTGCTTTCACGGGTAAGTGCTCTACCGACTGAGCTACCCAAGCACAACTCACGCAACCTCCTCACGCCTTTACTTCCGCCGGTACCTCGTCTTCTACCTTCCAAACTTCGCAGAAGCTCTCCTGCGAAGGCTGTGCCTACGCCATGTCTCCGCAATATCCTTTCTTCCAGGAGTGGTAGTTCTGCAAGGTTCGTAGGAGAGCTTCTGCGAAGTTTGGAAGGGAGGAGACGAGGTACTGGCGGAATTACAGCTGTGAGGACGGGCCGTGAGACGTGCTTGGGTAGCTCAGTCGGTAGAGCACTTGCCCGCGGAAGGCAAAGGTCCCGAGTTGGAGTCTCGGTCCGGTACACAGTTTTAATCTGCCAGGAAGTTTCATATCAGCGCACACTCCGCTGTAGAGTGAAAATTTCATTCTTAAAACATCCATATTTCTTTACGTACTACACGAATATGTAAAAAAATGGAGGTTCCTATTTTAAAAAATGCAGTTGATATTCGTTTGACCTATGGCAGCGCCATCTAGAGGGCCAACCATAGCACCATCTGGTTTCCCCCTTCAACCTAGACAAGTTTCGTTCTTTCTAGTTTTTGTCGTTTGATGCTTATTTCGTGAGATATTTGGCCCGGTCACTATCAATGGACCACCCTGTATATCTATGTCTTTTGGAGAATATGTATTGTAGCAGAAGCTATATCGTTCCACCCACATCGAAAGTGTTTGCTTCAAATGTTGCAGTGACAAGCTGGTTACACTTTGCTTCAGCTTAACAATGGTTAACTGGACCGGCAGCATTTAGTATAAAAATAAGCAGCTGTTGGTAATTTAAATGAAGTTTCACACAAAGGTCTGTGTTTGGAGCGGTGCCCTGCCCAGGAAGCATGACTGTTGATCAGTGGTGTCGCGTAGCGTTCAGCGACGAATCGCGTTTCTGGACTTCTACTATAGCCGGCGAGTATTTGACCGTGGGAAAGTCTGGACTCATGCAGTATTCTGCAGAGGCGTCATGGTATGGGGAGCCACCAGCTATGAAATCAGGTCACGGCTTGTAGCGTCTGAAGGAACTCTGATGGCACAATGGTACTTTCCTTCATCATAGCTAACATAGTAGCATCACGCATAAACTGAGGCGTTGTGAGTTGTTTCCGCTCTGTGCTTGCGGCAATAAGATCATTGGCATGCTGACACACTACATTCTTTGACGCGAGAGTCACACCGTATTTAGGTTGACTCAGAAGTTGTTTCCAGGGTTGGTTGAGTCTGCTTCGTCCACCTTGCAGAGCTGCAGATTGCTGTGGAGTCTCAAGCATCATACACGAAACTGATTCACTTATTTGTTTACATTTGATCGTAGTGTCAACTAATGTTCATTCAGTTGTGTTTTTCTAAAATTTGTTAAATCGAACACTGAAGTGTTACATGTTCCCCAAAACATGAGTGTCACTAGTGTAAAATGACCTACAGACGCAGTCATTTTCAGGATGGACTAAAATACTCGTTACTAAAACACCTCTATCAAAAGGAGGTAAGTGGACAATACATTGCTGCCATTGTTTTAGAAAATGTTTGAGTAGGAAACGTGTATGTGATGAATAGCACATCTAGGTAAACATATATTAAAATCAGAGGACACTTTGCATTCAGAAATACATTTTAATCTCTTATGTGCAAGGAAATTGCTGGGCTAAGTGATAAAATGAAGAAAGTAAGTTTTTTCTAGAGATAACAAAAGCATATTTCAATGTGTAACATTCTCAAAAACTTCAAAATATGGAATAAAGCTAATTAGAGCATTATAGTATCTGTAAGTCCCAAAGGTCAACACGTATGTTTAGGCACATATTGTTCATTATAACTCTATTGAAAACAGAAAATATATTAAAATAAGCCAATAACATCTTTTAAAATTGATCTTAGTAAAATGTTTCACCGTTTTAAGCCACTGGGGTAAGGAAAACGATAAAACGATCTAACATTGGCGATGGTTGTCAATACCACTGCACAAGTATGATGTTATGACCAGAGCATCATTGCCAAAGTAAATTCTCTGATCGTCCTCTTTCCAAAAATGTGACGTGGCTTAGAAAGGATTTGAGGATTGTGATTGGGTGAGCTGATACGTCAGTAAAATACTGAGCTGTGGCTGCGTTAAATATGATTGTTTGCTTAGACATTATCTGAATGGTCTATTTCCAATAAAAGGAGGCGGACTGCAAAAAGGAGAGGGAGAGAAAGGTTGTTGACTTAGGCAGAAGGGGTTGGGAGCTGGGGGTAGGGGCATGTCTTAGGAAAGTGGTGTGATGTTGGAAAGGGGAGAAACATGAATTTATGTGTTTGCCCTTGCATGTAGACAACCCGAGAGTCAATGGTCAAATTTGATCCAGAACGCCAGATGCATTGCTACTCTTGAAGCCACAGAAACTTGGCCATGGTCCTTGACAAGGAAGTATTTTGGGAGATGGTGTTGAATCGTGTGGTGGATGGTTATAAACAAACTTCAGCTTGCCCTTTAAATACACACTCCAAAGAATACAATGTGGAGAGTAGTGCTAAAGCTCTGTTCAACTGTCTATCATAAACAACGTTTGCAAATGATGGGGCCGCATGCTTATGACTCCAGAGCTGAGTTTCATCGATGGAGTATCCAGCACAATAGTGTGGTGCAATACAGTTTGTACTGCTCACAGATGAGGCCTATTTCAATTGTGGTAGTGCTTCCAACATCTGAAATGTCTAGAGTGATTAAAATCGATACGTCGTGTTTGTCTGAAATGAACATGACAATGCATCATCCATGAGAACCTGAATAACAAATACCTTCACAATTGAATTGGTAGAAGAGGTGATAGTGCGATCGCTGTGACACATCCACAGATTTTTTCCTATGAGATTACATGGAGTAGTTGGTGTTGGAAATCGTAGGCAAAACTGATTGGTAGCGTTCTAGCTGCCTGTGCCATTGCACAACAGCCGACAGGTATATAAAGCACGCATTGAGGCTAGCGCTCATCGGCTTTAACGCTTGCTACGAGCCCGTTGCTATCAGGTAAGTTGTATATGTCACTAAAATGTAAGTATTCACTTATATCAAAGTACTCAGTTTAGGATACTGTACCTTATGTATCATTTTGACGCTAAAAGTTTTGGGTATCCTATATACGTGTCGAGTTATGTCGTCGTTATTCAGGGAAGCAGATAGCAGGGAAAGTAAATAAGCTGTAAGTCAGTTTATGAACCTTCCCTATATTTCACTTGCTGTGAGAAACCTATTTAGGACGGCCAAACAGTTATTTGAAACTTTGAAATCTCAAACGTAATTTGAGATGCAGTGGGAACTCTATTGTTTGGTAGATGATGCACACGGGAGGGTGTAGATGAATGCGGAGCACGAAGAGGCGAGCAGGACAGTAAAAAATTAAGTTAAGGACAAGTTCAAAATGGCTCTGAGCACTATGGGACTTAACTTCTGACGTCATCAGTCCGCTAGAACTGAGAACTACTTATATCTAACTAACCTAAGGACATCACACACATCCACGCCCGAGGCAGGATTCGAACTTGCGACCGTAGCGGTCGCGCGGTTCCAGATTGGAAGTGCCTAAAACCGCTCAGCCACAACGACCGGCTAGGGATAAGTCAGATAAGGCTTTGATGCGTGTGAATGCTGGTTGATGATTGAAATCCAAGTCGTCAGTACAATATATAAGTAGTTTTAGTCTGTTGCTGTTGCTTTAAATTATTTTCAACTGTGGTAGACAGTGTAGCCAAACGGTTGTGACGTCACGAACCTCGAAATGCTCGTCAGATGTCGAGACATCGGGACAGCCACGTTTTCGTTCACGAGAGATCGCTAACAAAGAAAAAAACCAGAGAAAATTAATAAGCAATACATACAGGGCGTTACAAAAAGGTACGGCCAAACTTTCAGGAAAGACTCCTCACACACAAAGAAAGAAAATATGTCATGTGGACATGTGTCCGAAAACGCCTACTTTCCATGTTATAGCTCATATTATTACTTCTCTTCAAATCACATTAATCATGGAATGGAAACACACACCAACAGAACGTACCAGCGTGACTTCAAACACTTTGTTACAGGAAATGTTCAAAATGTCCTCCGTTAGCGAGGATACATGCATCCACCCTCCGTCGCATGGAATCCCTGATGCGCTGATGCAGCCCTGGAGAATGGCGTATTGTATCACAGCCGTCCACAATACGAGCACTTAGAGAGTCTCTACATTTGGTACCGGGGTTGCGTAGACAGGAGCTTTGAAATGCTCCCATAAATGAAAGTCAAAAGGGTTGAGGTCAGGAGGGCATGGAGGCCATGGAATTGGCTCGCCTCTACCAATCCATCGGTCACCGAATCTGTTGTTGAGAAGCGTACGAACAATTCGACTGAAATGTGCAGGAGCGCCATCGTGCATGAACCACATGTTGTGTCGTACTTGTAAAGGCACATGTTCTAGCAGCACAGGTAGAGTATCCGGTATGAAATCATGATAACGTGCTCCATTGAGCTTAGGTGGAAGAACAAACTAAAATGAGCTCTAACATGGAAATTAAGCGTTTCCGGACACATGTCCACATAACATCTTTTCTTTATTTGTGTGTGAGGAATGTTTCCTGAAAGTTTGGCCGTACCTTTTTGTAACACCCTGTATAATTGTAGATTCCGTGCCCACTTATAATGACGCTCTCACTAACGAACTTGTTATCGAGTCATCAATTTTATTTCATTGTTCCCCAATAAAATGCAAATTTACCGATGATTGAAAATTCAGAGGTAAAAAAAAAACCATAATATTTAGACTCGATACATATTTCAGAACAGTATTCCAGAATCTAAATTCGAATGCCATCATTCTGAAAAGATTTAATTATTTGCTCAAGATGGAAGCAACCGTTAAATTCAGACAAAAATTCAAATAGCTCTTCTTCCTCCAGGGGGCGCAGCGATACTAAAACAGATGTATTACGACGATTGGCGTCAAGGCAGGGTGGGAAAAAGCTATGCACAAAAGATGTCGTCGGTCCAGTAAGTCCCAACAGGGAGTCCGTTGGCACTGCCCTTTTGATCAGTTGGCAATCAAAAGCTCAGCAGTGAGAGGACGTTCCTAAATCAGAAAACCTCAGAGCGCAGCTGCAGTTTGCCATCTTCTGTTCGGACCAACGGTAGCGGCAAGGCTCTTCCGACTGTCTTGGTACTTGCTATCTTTTATCAGACTACACACAGTATGCCTGCTCATTATTTTGAGAAGAAGACAGTAATGTCGCTCGCGTATAGGCGTCACGATTTTCAATCACCGTGCGACTTCATTGTGCAGTTTCCGCTAGATAACACACTTCGACCTGTGGTAAGCAGAAGCAAGCACAACAATCCCCTCCCCTCCATCCTATGTCACATCGGCCGCTGTCTTAGCTCTGTCTAGCAGGTTAGGATCCAGTCATGAATTGAACTATCTGCAGCACGTCAATATTTCAACAGCTGTCTGCGTTCTTTTGATAAGTACATTTGTTGATTCATGCATTCGCTATTTGCAAGTAGCATTAACTAGTCAGTGAAGGCTGCCTCCGCCTATATGTTTATATATTCTAGCAGAATATATCCTGTTTTTAAATTTTAATCTCAACATAGTATTAAACAGCCAACTAGTAGGACATAGACGGTAGGTACATTGACCTAGGTTTTCACACCTACTGGGGGTGTCTTCTTCACAGTGAAATGTTGCTAAATCTTATAAAATAACACATAGAAAATCGTAAGACAAAAAAACATTAATCAATACGACAATTTTTCGTGACTCACAAAGGTTACTTACGTAAAATTATATTGCTAAAAAGCAATAGTCAGAATATGGAGCAGCTATGCTCAAGTCAAACGTAAAATAAAACGTTCTACCCTTTGCATGCTTCTAAATTCTTACATTTGACCTCTAGCCATTCCTGTTTGGCAATGTTGCTCTTCCTGCCAATCTCATTTTTTAAACGTTTGTGTCGATGATGTAATGGACTGTTGGTAATAAGAAGTATTCAGAGTGAAGGTCATCAAAGATTGTAAAAGTATCAGTGAAGTAGGATGCAAAATGATAATATCTGCTTGACGGGAAAGGATAACAATTGTTTCGGGATGGGCTGTAAAGAGCAAGGTTGTTGCTAGTTATATGGTAGAAAATTTTTCAGTACTTAAAGGATTTTATGGGTAGTGTAGTGTTGATGTTGGTACAGCCTGGTGTTTCTTTGGATATAGTAGATTTCCGATATATCTCTGCGTTACTCGATGTCATGTGAGCGTGTACAGTCACGAGTCTACAGATAGGATCGGTATAAGTATATTTACAGAGTAGGAGCAGAATTTGCGGAGGGGGTGTTGTGAAGTGTGGATAGATTAATTTGGTTGGAATGTCAGAGGATATGGCATCCAACAAGATATGCTGCAGTAAGGAAATGGAGTGTGAGATACCATCGGTGTATCTGAAAGTTAAGGTATGGTTTTCGATTTCAGTGTCTATGGATTTGCAATAGACGTTCCATTTCCTGCAGGGGTGGTCATCGATAATTTTTGGATAGGCGTTGGGGTGAATATAAGGCCGTGCAGTATTGTGAAGGTGATAATCGACAGGCAAGTGATACCTTCCAGTTGGGTCGACGACGGCTCCAGTAAAGCGTTCAAGGAGGCATGGAGGTTATGAAATGCTAAAATAATATCTGGGGTGCAATCATGTTTGAGACAGGTCTGTTGTGGGATGGGGACTATGTCATCTTGAAGGGAGTCAGTAAATCTATGTCATCAATGGAGTTTGGCAGGGGATGTTTAGGTCTGTGGGAATAATGTAGGTGGAAATTGCGCGATCTATGTTGGTGAAGAAGCGATACAGAATGGGATGATTAGGTTGGTCACATATAGTGACACAATTACTGGTTAAGATTGTGAAGGAAAGTGTTATGATAAGATGCTCATTAGGAGTGTTATACAAGAATAGTTGTGAACAAATGTCGGTATTCTTCAGGTGAACAATAGAAACCCTACATCGGGCCAATGGAGGTGGGTTTTCTGTGTCGTCTGGGATATAGGAAAATTCGTGTGGTATAATTGCACTAGAGGAAGATTACGTTGGGGATAAAGGCATGGACTTCATGTTGAGGGAGGGTGCATAAATAGTTTTTTTTCGCTATAATGCTGTCGCACAGTTATGATGTGTATGGTGCTTTATGGTGAGTGAAGACTGCAAATGTTTACGAAGACGAAACATATGTATGGGGCTAGATGTCTATGGTGTTGAGCTGGAAGATGGAGTGGGCTGCGAGGGAGATATGTTGTAGGATGTGTGGTTTCTGGTATGGGTGAATGTTATATGAAACGGTGTTATGGAGTCTCATAGCATCTTCTACAGCAGGAGATGATGGGAGTTGCGTAAGCGAATGGGATTATCAATGGACCAGAAGGACACAGTTGGTTTTGGGTTAGTAAATGGGGCACCCATGGTCTACTGAAGGCACCTATGGTCTAGAGCTGGCGTCTGTGAGTAGTAACGAAAATGCCTTTGGTCGCGGTTTCGAAACCGGCCACAGTTTGAACTTTGATTAATAGTGAGCATTGGTGGCCGAAGACTTCCGGCATAAGAAGTCACCCTCATTCTGCCAACGGCCTTGTCAGAGACGGTGAAGCAGGGGACAGAGGTTCAGTGCACTCTTGCCCTTGGGTGGGAAACTGTCACTAAAGTCGGAAGAATCAGCAATGATCGAAGGTATGACTAAGCAGAAGGCAATGGAAACCACTGCATTAAAGATGCATAACATGTATCCACAGGACATGTGGCCTGTAATTGCAAAAATGTCATGATGATCTCTCCATTGGCAAAAGATTCCGGAATAACCTCAGTTAGGATCTCCGGGAGGGGACCGCCAACAGGGAAAAGATTGAATAACCAATGAAAGGATAAAGCTCTACGAGTCGGGGCGTGGAATATCAGAAGCTTGAACGTGGTGGGGAAGCTAGAAAATCTGAATAGTGAAATGGAAAGGCTCAATCTATTCATAGTTCGTAGATATAGAGGGAGTCAGTGAAGTGAAATGGAAAGAAGATAATGATTTCTGGTCAGATGGATATAGGGTATTATCAACAGCAGCAGGAAATGGTATAATGGGTGTAGGATTCGTTGTGAATAGGAAGGTAAAGCAGAGAATGTGTTACTGTGAACAGTTCAGTGATAGGGTTGTTCTTATCAGAACCGACAGCAAACCTACACCGACAACAATAAACAGGTATATTTCCCGACGTCACAAGCTGAAGATGAAGAGGTAGAGAAAGTATATGAGGACATTTAAAGGGTAAGGCAGTACATAAAGGTCATGTGGGACTGGAATGCAATTGTAGAGGAAGGAGTGGAAGAAAACGTTAGAGGAGAATATGGGCTTGAGAGAAGGTATGAGTGAGGAGAAAGAGTAATTGAATTGTTTAATAAATTTCAGCTTGGAAAGGGGCACAGTTTGATTACATCGTAGTCATACAAAGATCCCCGAAATCAGGTACTGGATTGTAAGATGTACGCAGGAGCAGATTTAGACTGAGATCACAATCTGGTAGTGATGAAGAGTAGGCTGAAGAAATAAGTCAGGAACAATCAACACGCAAAGAAATGGGATACGGAATACTAAGGATGATGAGATACGCTTGAAGTTCTCTAAGGAATAGCTCAGTAGCCAGTACAGTTATAGAGGAATGGACATCTCTAAAAGAACAGTCACAGAATTTGGAAAGAAAAATACGGGTGCAAAGAAGGTAACTGCGAAGAAACCATGGGTAACAGAAGAAATACTTCTGTTAATTCGTGGAAGAAGGAAGTAAAAAAATGTTCAGGGAAGTTCGGGAATACAGAAATACAAGACGTTGAGGAATGAAATAAATAGGAAGTGTAGGGAAGCTAAGACGCAATGATTGCTTGAGAAAGCGAAGAAATCGAAAAAGAAATGATTGTCAGAAGGACTGACTCAGCATATAGAAAAGTCAAAACAACCTTCGGTGAAATTAAAAGGGAGAACTGATAACATCAAGAGTCCAACGGGAATTCCACTGCTAAATGCAGAGGTGAGAGCGGATAGGTGGAAAGAGTACATTGAAGGCCTGTATGACGGGAAAGATTTGTCCGATGTGATAGAAGAAGAAATGCGAGTCGATTTAGAAGAGATAGGGGACCCAATACTGGAATTAGAATTTAAGAGAGCTTTGAGGGCCCTAAGATCAAATAAGGCAGAAGCGATATATAACATTCCATCAGAATTTCTAAAATCATTGGGGGAAGTGGCAAGAAAATGACTATTCACGTTGCTGTGTAGAATTTATAAAAATAAATAGAGAAGAAAGGAAAAAAAATATTGGAGATGTGTTAGATGATGATCACGAACGAAGTGCTCAGTTTAAAAAGGGTGTAAGACAGGGATGTAGTCCTTCGCCCCTACTTTTCAATCTGTACATCAAAGAAGCAATGCTGAAATAAAAGGAAATTTCAGAAGTGGAATTAAAATTCATGGTGAAACCAAATCAATGATGCGATTCGCTGATGACATTGCTATTCTGAGTGAAAGAGAAGCAGAATTACTTGATGTGCTGAATGGATTGAACAGTCTGATGAGTACAGAATATGGATTGAGAGTAAATCGAAGAAAGACGAAAGTAATGAGGGATAGCAGAAATGAGAACAGTGAGGAACTAAACAAATGGTTCAAATGGCTCTGAGCACCATGGGACTTAACTTCTGAGGTCTTCAGTCCCCTAGAACTTAGAACTACTTAAACCTAACTAACCTAAGGACAGCACACACATCCATGCCCGAGGCAGGATTCGAACCTGCGACCGTAGCGGTCGCGCGGGTCCAGACTGTATCGCCTATAACCGCTCGGCCACTCCGGCCGGCGAGGAACTAAACATCAGGATTGATGGTCATGAAGTAGATGAAGTTAAGGAATTCTGCCATCTTTGCAACAAAATAACCAATAACGGGGCGAGCAAGGAGGACGTCAAAATCAAACTAGCACTGGCAAAAAGGGCATTCCTGGCCAAGAGAAGTCTTCTACTACCAAATACAGGCCTTGATTTGAGGAAGAAATTTCTGAGAATGTATGTTTGGAGCATAGCATTGTATGGTAGTGAAACATGGACTGTGGGAAAACCGGAACAGAAGAGATTCCAAGCATTTAGCTGTGGTGTTACAAAAAATTAGGTGGACTGATAAGATAAGGAATGATGAGGTTCTGCGAAGAATCGGAAAAGAAAGGATTATATGGAAAATATTGACAAGGAGAAGGGACAGGATGATAAGACATTTATTAATATGTCATGGAATAACTTCCAGGAGCCGTAGAGAGCAAAAACTGTAGAGGAAGACAGAGATTGGAATACATCCAGCAAATGATTGAGGACGTTGGATGTAAGTGCTACTCTGGAATGCAGAGGTTGACACAGGAGAGGAATTTGTGGAGGGCCGCATCACACCAGTCAGAAGACTGATGACCTCAAAAAAAAAGAAAAAAAAGATGGCGTCTTGACTTTTCATTTCACAGAATAATTGAGATGGGACTGGTTGCAGGGGTCAAAACACTGTTTTAAGAAGTGAAGTGATATGCAATGAAGGCAGGTGGGAGGATTTTACAATTGTTGGTGATATGATCATTGTATATGTGGTATCTCTGGCAATGGTACGACTGAGGATGGGATTTTGATGGTTGGATTTTTATGGCAGTGGTGGTACATCATAGATCTTTCTGTGATTGGGTGGCCAGCCATGGAGGGAAATTCTGTGAATATTTGAATAACGAATGTGGAGCTAGAGTCGCTGATTTGAGGAGCTTAATGGATTTCTCTGTTAGATTGAAAATTTGGTGTGGATTCCACTGCTCTTGCTGTGAACTATGGGTCAACTCCTTTGATGACAGCAGTGAGTGTGGAGGTCAATGGGGAGGCTGGGGTTGTTTGCCTTGTGTGATGGTGGTGGTGAGGGTGACCAAGAAAGTTTGGTAGCTGAAGGTGGTGTGAAAGATTTTTTATTTGTTTTGCGGAAACGTGTGGGATATATTTTTTGTCTAATATTAAAGACTTAGGGTTAAGAAATTTTCGAGCTGGGTGGAATAGGACGAAGGTGTGAGTTTCTGGGGACATTGGAGTGGGTACATGGCGTGATAAGGAGTGATTCTGTGTTCGGATTCTGTGGAGGTGTCTTTGAGACAGCGGGCTTAAGAGGTGGTCAGGGAACTTCAGGTGGCGGGTTATGTCCTTGCTGCAATTTAAAAGTCTCCTGGTAAACGGTCACTTTCAGGTCAAGAACTTATCTTTGCTGATATATGGAAAAACGTGTCTGTAACCAGTATCGAGATATACAGGATAGATTTTTTGGATTTGTCTCTTTGAAATGCGGTGGACGAGATGTGGTCACTTCCGACGGCTTTCGCGTGCTTCCAGCCAATCAGCACGCTGACGATTCAAACTACATGCAGGCTGTTCACTTTGAAGCAGTATCTTGCGTGTGAGTGGCAGCTTACTGCTCGACGCTAGATGCGGTGCGATTTAGTTGCGGTTACTGGATAGAAAGTTTCATTTATTTGCGGTTACTCGACGTGATTGCTTTCTGGGAAGATATACGATCAATTGTTTCCTATGGCTTTTATGTTCCACGGATTAATTTTCATTAAGTCGTGTGCTATATTTGCTTTGTAATGCCAAGTCGGGCATGTATCCATGCGCCCAGTGTTAGAAAATCTCCAGGTCTTTGTGAATTAGTGGAGTTTGAAGCTGGTTGCAAAATCTCGCTTTTACCATTCAGTACGTAACGTTATGCAGTCAATCACTTTCTTCAGCAATTTATCTGGTTTTACGTTCTCGATGGAATCGCTAACATATTTTAGTCGTTGAGATTGCTTAAAATCCTGATTCATGTGCACATATTTTTCGGAGGCCAAGTGGCTTGAATTCGAAGCTAATTTGATTTTTGGAAACATTTATACGACCTAACAGCATACGCTGTTTCTCATTTTCACTTTCCTAAGTAATTTATTAAATATTTGAGTACATTTTTAGACGTGTTTCGTACTCTTCCATTATGGTGATCACGTGTGGCAGGTTGCCACCGTCTCTACTTGACAGTTCCACTTAATAAAACTCATGAAGCACTTCAGTCCACAAATGGTTTCCCCCTATTTATAGTTATGAAGTTAGTTTTTAACGACGATCGCTGAGTGAAGAAATACTGCGGTGAGACCATAAAGTGTATATGTTCATATTCCACGTACTAAATTCCATAGAATGTTACAACGATGTGTCCAGTACTACTTAATAGATCAAGTATTTTCATGTCTTTCGAAACGCACCTAATCACAATGATTTAGTTGCGTATTCCCAGCAATTACTCATTCTTCATATTTAATATTGCTATTACAAAGAGAGGCCTCGATTCCCATTGCACAGGGGTCAACTGTAAGTTGGTCACTACTACACATAGTACTTTTCGCAGGATATTGTGAGTGATCTTCCTATCCACTGACTCATGCTAAGGCTCTCGTTCAATGATTTTGCACGATTTATATAAATGTGAGCTACTCTCTTCATTTCTCTTTTCATTACCGATGTCGGATATCCATACAAAATTCATTAAATGGGACATGAGTTTGATTATAACAAGACACAGTTTCGCTAAACTGGGGCTTAATGGTTATACTTACACTACCGTTGGATTACCTTTGTTGATAGCACAGCATCAGCTCAGCGCCTCTACTGGGCTCGTGACCATATCTGTTGGACTCTAGACGACTGGAAAACCGTGTCCTCACCAGATGAGTCCCGATTACAGAGCTGATGGTAGGGTTCGAGTGTGGCGAAGACCCCACGAAGCCATGGACCCAAGTTGTCAACAACGTACTGTGCAAGCTGGTGATCGCGCCACAATGGTATGAGTTGTGTTTACGTGGACTGGACAGGTACAATTGAACCGATAATTGTCTAGAAATGGTTATATTCGGCTACTAGGAGACCTTTTGCATTCATTCATGGGGTTCATGCTCCAAAACAACGATGGAATTCTTATGGATGATAATACGCCATGCCAACGGGTCACAATTTTTCACGATTTGTTTTAAGAACATTCTGGACATTTCGAGCGGACGATTTGACCACCCAGATCTTCCGACATGAAACCAATCGAACATTTATGGGACACAACCGAGAGGTCAGTTTGTGCACAAAAGTCAGTACCGGCAACACTTTCGCAATTATGGACAGCTACGTAGGTCAATAGTTCTGCAGAGGACTTCCAACGACTCGTATGGTCAATTCCAAGTCTACTGTTGCACTGTGACGGGAAAAAGGAGCTGTCCCATGACTTTTGTCACCTAAGTGTAAATTTTTTAAGACTAGCATTAACACGCATGTAGAATTTCTCTTTTCACGAGCGAAAGTGTTGTCTCAGGGATTGAAACAAAGCTTTCAAATAACGATGTGACCTTTTCTGCACGACAGTAAACATAAGAGCTTTTTTTATGAGGGCAGCAGCAGTCAGGACAAGACGTAACGGAGTGGAGTCAGGAAGTGTAAGGTGCGCGACGCGGCAGTTGGCACATCACGCCCTGCCTGCTCTTAGGCTGCCGCAGCCCCATTAGGCCGTGGCACGTGCCGTTGCTCTAGGCGGCACGCATGTGTAATTGGATACGGCGCCATTTAAGACGCTGCTATTTCTTCCTGTTTCTCCGTCTTTGTTATTGCGTGTTAAGACAGCCACGCGACTACGTTACGGCACAATGGCTTGTACTAAAAACAGCTCCTTGCCAGCAGCGAACCAGTATTCTGGGTTACTAAAAGAATAGCGAGCCGCAGCGAACGTAAATTTTCGATGCAAGAGACATGCTCCGCACTGAATTTTCCCATGGCTTGCAGCGCACGGAATTAAGGCGGTAATTTCCGCGAGCGTACCGAGCGAGGTGGTGCAGTGGTTAGCACACTGGACTCGCATTCGGCCAATGCCGGGATGGTTCCTTTGAAAGGACACAGGTAACTTCCTTCCTCATCGTCCCCGAAACCGATGAGACCGATGACGCCGCAGTTTGGTCTCCTCCCCCAAATCAACCCAACCCGCGAGCGTATCCGCAGTGCGAGAAATTACACCGGCCGTCGTTCAAAACTGGCCGCTCTTCTGGAATATTTCCATTTTGGAAAAATAATTTCAAGACACTATTAGCAGGATATGGTAGAATTTGAAAAAAAAAAATAGCTCTATAGTAATGTGAAAGAAAAACACCTGACTGTTCCTCACTTTTATACACTCTGGAATAACTGAATTAGACACAGATGTCATTCGTCAGATTTCCCTCCCAGTTAATTCATATTGAGTAACTAAGTACACCATCTGATGAAAAGTATAAGGGGACCCCTGTGTAACGCGGAATTGACCACAAGATGTCACGAGAGGCGGCACTGCTGGTATAAAAGGAGGCGGGGACTATTGCGTTGCCAGTAGCGAAGCAGTAAGTGCAAAATGGGTGTGAGGTAAGCTCAGTGACTCCCAGCGTGGACTAGTAGTTGGATGTCATCTGAATAACAGATCTATTGGGCACATAGGTGGTGGTAAGTTCCTATGGGATCAAACTGCTGAGGTCTTCGGTCCCTACGCCTACACACTACTTAATCTAACCTAAACTAGCTTACGCTAAGGGCGACACACACACACACACACACACACACACACACACACACACACACACACACACATGCCCGAGTGAGGACTCGAACCTCCGACGGGGGGAGCAGCGGCTATCCCGCGCTTCTCGGGCCCATTCCAGCCTTTCTAAAGCTGCGGAAGTCCACTGTTAGTGATATAATTGTGTGGTGGTTCAAATGGCTCTGAGTATTATGGGACTTAACTTCTGAGGTCATCAGTCCCCTAGAACTTAGAACTACTTAAACCTAACCAACCTAACAGTAGCGGTTGCGTGGTTCCAGACTGAAGCGCCTAGAACCGCTAGGCCAATCCGGCTGGCGATTGTGAGGTGGAAACGTGAAGGAACAACCGCAACCAAAATAAGACATGATAGAACTCATGTACTGACCGACCGTCGAGCATTGCGGGGGGTAGTTGTAAAATAACGCACGCTGTCACCAGTCTGGCTAGCACAGTGACTGTGCGTAGTGAATTAAAAAGAATGAAACAAAATGGTCGAGCAGCCTCTCGTAAGCCACACGTTTCTGTAATCACTGCTAAGGCACGCTTGAGTTGGTGTACAGAGTTACGCTACTGGGCAGTTGACGACTTGCCGGCCGTAGTGGCCGAGCGGTTCTAGTTTGGAACCGCGCGACCGCTACTGTCGCAGGTTCGAATCCTGCCTCGGGCATGGATGTGTGTGATGTCCTTAGGTTAGATAGGTTAAAGTTCTTCTAAGTTCTAAGGGACTGATGACCTCGTAGTCCCACAGTGCTCAGAGCCATTTTTTTAAGTTGACGACTTGAAACGAGTGATTTCGTGTGATTAATCACGCTGCACCTTGTGGCGATCAGATGAAAGGGTTCGGGTTTGGAGAATGCCTAGAGAACGTTACATGCCTTCATGTGTAGCACCAACAGTGAAGTACGGAGAAGGTTGTGCTATGGTTAGTTTTTGTTGTTTGGTTGATTTGTGGGAGGGGACTAAACAGCGAGGTCATCGGTCCCATCGGATTAGGGAAGAATGAGGAAGGAAATGGGCCTTGCCCTTTCAATGGAACCATCCCAGTATTTTCCTGAAGCGATTTAGTGAAATCACACGGAAAACCTAAATCAGGATGCTCGGACGCGGGTTTGAACCGTCTTACTCCCGAATGCCAGTCCAGTGTTGTGATATGGTACGAGGGGTGTTTCTCGTAGTCAGAGTGTGGCCCTCATTGCGCTGAAGAAAATTTAAAATGCCGGGTGATGCGGATACATTTTACAACATTGCGTACTGTGTGCAGTAGGGGAAAGTTCGGAGACGATGATTTATATCAGCACATGTCATGCACATTGTCATGAAACAACATCTGAGACGCAATGGTATCTGGATAATAACATTTCTGTCTGGGACCAGCCTGCCCAGAGTTCCGACCTGAAACCAATGGAACACCTTTGGGGTCAGTTAGAACGTCGGTTTCTCTCCAGACCCCAGTGTTCACCAATCACTATCCTCTCTGGTTTCCGCTCTAGAGGAAGAATGGGCTTCCATTCATCAATAAACATTCATTTACTTCCCTGAAAGCGTTCCCAGTAGGGTTCAAGCCATCATACAGGCTTCGAGTAGACACAGCCTTTATTAATGTTCTCTAATAGGACTCCGGATACTTTTGATCAGACAGTGTATACAAGGTGTCGCAGGATGAATTATCAGTATTCAGGGCTATGAGAGGAACCTTCATTCGAAGCAAAAATATCTAGACTCTAAAATGCATACCTTGAAGAGTCTATGAGAATTCTTTCATATTCGATACCGTGAAACAAATCTCTTCTACAGCAAGCTCTTTGCATTCAATATTTTGTGGTACTAGAGAAACTTTTCTAGTAAATACGGGCTCTACCTTAAGAGTAATGAGTAGAAGAGAGGTGCTTCACACCAGTGAAGATGAGAAAGTGCTCATTACTCTGAAGGTATGCACTTCACAGCTCATGTTTGGTAGACATTTTTGACTTGTTTTGGTCCATAATACCACCTCTTAAAATATGGAATGCAAAGAGCTTAGAGTAGAAGACATTTGTTTCACAGTATCGAAGATGAAAAAGTGCTCATAGCTGTTAAGATATGCCTCTAAGAGCTCTTACTTATTGTCCTTTTTTATTTCGAATGATCGTTCCCGTTATATCCCTGAGTATGGCCATTCCTCCTGTGACTCCCTGTATGCCTCCTGTGTACGCGGTACCAGCTCCACAGTTTCGCCCTTAGGCTACACTTGTACTGGCGCAACATTCCTCCCGATACGATATAGACCAGTTATGCCACCTACTGGCCTCATCTACAACCGACAGAAAAGCAGATGAAAAGCAATGTCAGTAGTTTAGGTGTTTAAAAAAACTCAGTGAGAAGTAAAATATTTATTACACATATAAGTATAAAACATATAATTTAAATACAAAAGTAAAATTAGGGCATCTGTGACGGTAAATTTCAAATAAAATTGTAATTCGTAACGTTAAACTGAATACGAATGAAAAGCCTAGTAAATGAAAAGCCTAGTATTGGGTAATTGTCCAGTCTCTGCTGGACGTTGTCAGACTGTTGGGCAGTTTAGTAAGCAGACTAAGACGCTTATTTTACATCGGTAAAGGAAGGCCATTGTTGTAAACAGTCACACATACCTGGTGATGGACAATAAAAACAAATTAGAACCAACTGTTCTGACGATCTCGCTTCAGGAATAAAAATGGGTCCATCCAATACTTCTTTGACGTTCCCTCAAATATTTGATAGAGTTGTTTAACCTCCTTTTTTGAGTGTATAGTGTCTGTTGATTATAATCAACTTCTTTCTTAATTGACTTGTGGTTTACGTGCTTGTGGTGAGACAAAGAGAGATTTGGATCTGACTCAGCATCATTTACAGTTCATTTGCCGTGGTGGGGCTTCGACGGTGCTTCATTTAATACTGTATTTTATACTTTCTTCTTGATGTGTAATTCAGGTTTTTCCACGCTTCACGAAACTGTTCACCTCAATCTCCCTCTCCCCACACACATACAAATATAGCACAATGCTGACGAGAACTGACTTACAATAACCTGAAAGTACATGATATCCCTACGAAACTAGGCCCTCATCTCGTGCTTAGTAATGCGATTTTTCTTTTTTTCTGTTTCACGCTCTTAATGTTATTTCGGGCCCTGGGTCTAACGTTTCCTTTGAATTATCGCATAAAATGCAAATGCGTCCCGTCACTTGTGTGTGCGATACGTAAACATTTCAAACAGCGAAATCTACCCGTTCCTAATGAGAAAAATAACTGAAAGAACAGTGGCACGAATCCACGATTTGGATGTACTGACAGAAAGCATATTCAGATTAAATGTTCAAAATACAGTGAAACCGTGTGTGTTAACTGAAAACTTTTTTTTCAATACTTCTAAAGACTATTGAGGACGACCAGTGTCGGTTTGTTTTGTGGCTGTGATAGGATCTGAAAAACAGAGTGACCGATTCTGCGTCTGCGTTGTCTACATGAGAATTTTCATGCTATTTTACCACAACAATCACATATGGAATGAATTGTTACAGCTATGCCGTTTGTCACAAGCCCATTGGAAACCTATGGAACAAAACTAAATTCCAAGTAACGTCTCTTACACGTAGTTTTTAACTACAAAATATCGAAGGTTATAAATCGTATGGAGTGTGTCTTCAGTATTGTGGTTGCTAAATGGCGTGTACTGACTAAATGTTGAGAAATCGGCATTGTAGGACAGAAAATGCAGTGAAACCTATCTGCTTACCGCACAGCATTGCCACTGCTCGTGCCGTCTAATACTTCTTTTTTTTTGGTCATCAGTCTACTGACTGCTTTGATGCGGCCCGCCACGAATTCCTTTCCTGTGCTAACCTCTTCATCTCAGAGTAGCACTTGCAACCTACGTCCTCCAATCTCTGTCTTCCTCTACAGTTTTTGCCCTCTACAGCTCCCTCTAGTAAAATGGAAGTCATTCCGTCATGTCTTAGCAGATGTCCTATCATCCTGTCCCTTCTCCTTATCAGTTCCACATATTCCTTTCCTCTCCGGTTCTGCGTAGAACCTCCTCATTCCTTACCTTATCAGTCCACCTAATTTTCAACATTCGTCTATAGCACCACATCTCAAATGCTTCGATTCGCTTCTGTTCCGGTTTTCCCACAGTCCATGTTTCACTACCATACAATGCTGTACTCCAGACGTACATCCTCAGAAATTTCTTCCTCAAATTAAGGCCGGTATTTGATATTGGTAGACTTCTCTTGGCCAGAAATGCCTTTTTTGCCATAGCGAGTCTGCTTTTGATGTCCTCCTTGCTCCGTCCGTCATTGGTTATTTTACTGCCTAGGTAGCAGAATTGTTTAACTTCATTGACTTCGTGACCATCAATCCTGATGTTAAGTTTCTCGCTGTTCTCATTTCTACTACTTCTCATTACCTTCGTCTTCCTCCGATTTACTCTCAAACCATACTGTGTACTCATTAGACTGTTCATTCCGTTCAGCAGATCATTTAATTCTTCTTCACTTTCACTCAGGATAGCAATGTCATCAGCGAATCGTATCATTGATATCCTTTCACCTTGTATTTTAATTCCACTCCTGAACCTTTCTTTTATTTCCATCATTGCTTTCTCGATGTACAGATTGAAGAGTAGGGGCGAAAGGCTACAGCCTTGTCTTACACCCTTCTTAATACGAGCACTTCGTTCTTGATCGTCCAGTCTTATTATTCCCTCTTGGTTGTTGTACATATTGTATATGACCCGTCTCTCCCTATAGCTTACCACAACTTTTTTCAGAATCTCGAACAGCTTGCACCATTTTATATTGTCGAACGCTTTTTCCAGGCCGACAAATCCTATGAAAGTGTCTTGATTTTTCTTTAGCCTTGCTTCCATTATTAGCCGTAACGTCAGAATTGCCTCTCTCGTCCCTTTACTTTTCCTAAAGCCAAACTGATCGTCACCTAGCGCATTCTCAATTTTCTTTTCCATTCTTCTGCATATTATTCTTGTAAGCAGCTTCGATGCATGAGCTGTTAAGCTGATTATTCGATAATTCTCGCACTTGTCAGCTCTTGCCGTCTTCGGAATTGTGTGGATGATGCTTTTCCGAAAGTCAGATGGTATATCGCCAGGCTCATATATTCTACACACCAACGTGAATAGTCGTTTTGTTGCCACTTCCCCCAATGATTTTAGAAATTCTGATGGAATGTTATCTATCCCTTCTGCCTTATTTGACCGTAAGTCCTCCAAAGCTCTTTTAAATTCCGATTCTAATACTGGATCCACTATCTCTTCTAAATCGACTCCTGTTTCTTCTTCTATCACATCAGACAAATCTTCACCCTCATAGAGGCTTTCAATGTATTCTTTCCACCTATCTGCTCTCTCCTCTGCATTTAACAGTGGAATTACCGTTGCACTCTTAATGTTAATCCCGTCTCCGGCCATCCTGATTTAGGTTTTCCGTGATTTCCCTAAATCGCTTCAGGCAAATGCCGGGATGGTTCCTTTGAAAGGGCACGGCCGATTTCCTTCCCCATCCTTCCCTCACCCGAGCTTGCGCTTCGTCTCTAATGACCTCGTTGTCGACGGGACGTTAAACACTAATCTCCTCCTCCTCCTCCTCTTAATGTTACCACCGTTGCTTTTAATGTCACCAAAGGTTGTTTTGACTTTCCTGTATGCTGAGTCTGTCCTTCCGACAGTCATATCTTTTTCGATGTCTTCACATTTTTCCTGCAGCCATTTCGTCTTAGCTTCCCTGCACTTCCTATTTATTTCATTCCTCAGTGACTTGTATTTCTGTATTCCTGATTTTCCCCGAACATGTTTGTACTTCCTCCTTTCATCAATCAACTGAAGTATTTCTTCTGTTACCTATGGTTTCTTCGCAGCTAACTTTTTTGTACCTATGTTTTCCTTCCCAACTTTTATGATGGCCCTTTTTAGAGATGTCCATTCCTCTTCAACTGTACTGCCTACTGCGCTATTCCTTATTGCTGTATCTATAGCGTTAGAGAACTTCAAACGTATCTCGTCATTCCTTAGTACTTCCGTATCCCACTTCTTTGCGTATTGATTCTTCCTGACTAATGTCTTGAACTTCAGCCTACTCTTCATCACTACTATATTGTGGTCTGAGTCTATATTTGCTCCTGGGTACGCCTTACAATCCAGTATCTGATTTCGGAATCTCTGTCTAACCATGATGTAATCTAATTGAAATCTTCCCGTATCTCCCGGCGTTTTCCAAGTATACCTCCTCCTCTTGTGATTCTTGAACAGGGTATTCGCTATTACTAGCTGAAACTTGTTACAGAACTCAATTAGTCTTTCTCCTCTTTCATTCCTTGTCCCAAGCCCATATCCTCCTGTAACCTTTTCTTCTACTCCTTTCCCTACAACTGCATTCCAGTCGCCCATGGCTATTAGATTTTCGTCCCCCTTTACATACTGCATTACCCTTTCAATATCCTCATACACTTTCTCTATCTGTTCATCTTCAGCTTGCGACGTCGGCATGTATACCTGAACTATCGTTGTCGGTGTTGGTCTGCTGTCGATTCTGATTAGAACAACCCGGTCACTGAACTGTTCACAGTAACACACCCTCTGCCCTACCTTCCTATACATAACGAATAGTACACCTGTTGATATTACCCGATACTCATCTGACCAGAAATCCTTGTCTTCCTTCCACTTCACTTCACTGACCCCAACTATATCTAGATTGAGCCTTTGCATTTCCCTTTTCAGACTTTCTAGTTTCCCTACCACGTTCAAGCTTCTGACATTCCACGCCCCGACTCGTAGAACCCTATCCTTTCGTAGATTATTCAATCGTTTTCTCATGGTAACCTCCCCCTTGGCAGTCCCCTCCCAGAGATCCGAATGGGGGACTTTTCCGGAATCTTTTGCCAATGGAGAGATCATCATGACACTTCTTCAATTACAGGCCACATGTCCTGTGGATACACGTTACGTGTCTTTAATGCAGTGGTTGCCATTGCCTTCTGCATCCTCATGTCGTTGATCATTGCCGATTCTTCCGCCTTTAGGGGCAATTTCCCACCCCTAGGACAAGAGAGTGCCCTGAACCTCTATCCGCTCCTCCGCCCTCTTTGACAAGGCCGTTGGCAGAATGAGGCTGACTTCTTATGCCGAAAGTCTTCGGCCGCCAATGCTGATTATTTATCAAATTTTAGGCAGTGGTGGGGATCGAACCCTGGTCCGAAGACGTTTTGATTATGAATCAAAGACGCTACCCCTAGACCACGGGTACCCCCTAATACTTCTCTAGATCTACAAAACTGCAAGACTGCTTGATCGAACCACCATTTCAGTGAAGTAATTCATCACAGACATTCAACAAGACGACACATATGTGTCAAGCCTTCAGCTCACTTTCAGTCCTAGTCAACTGAATCAACGCTGTTTTGTAGCAAAACTA